>NC_136299.1:3407639-4011805 GCF_964198595.1 Lampetra fluviatilis
ATCTGAGCACATCGAGGAGGGAGATGGCCCCTTGTGCTGGCATTACTGCGCTCCATCATGGCCACCCATTAATCGATTGCCATATCTACTGCTGGATGAAATTGAATTTTTACATGTGTATTTTTGCATGCGTGTTTTTGTTGTTTTATGAATAATTCAATGATGCACACTCGTGAATTGTGTTCATCACCCCGGTTGGCTACGTACGGTGCGAAAGAAGTTCAACATACATACAATTGACTGATAACACCTTATTTTCTCTTCCAACAGTATTTTATTATCAAAACGATATCAGGTACACAGCACAGAGGATATGACAGGGGGGTGACACCAGCACAGAGCAATGGAAACTCGTCTAAACCGCATGTTTCAATAAACTGTTGCAACAAACTCTACAACCCTGGCGTCTTCCTAAGCTTTGACACCCCCTGTAGAGAAACAATGGAGGAGGGAGGGGGGAAGTGGGAAGAGGGGGGAGGGGCCGATACCACCTTAATATGAAGGGGACCCGCAGAGCTTGAGAAATTGTTGGCAATGGCTCATCGCATGGCAGCTGCCTCCCCGCTCAGCTGTGGTTCCTGCCTCTCGTTCCCCGAGTTGTCGGTCTTTCTCTCTCTCTACACGCGAGCGACGAGCCGATTCCGTGCGGTGGCGGTGGTGGCACATTGCAAGTTTACAATTATTATTTGTCGTACGCCGCACACCCCCCCCCCCCCCTCTAAGCAGAAAGCCTCTCCTGTCGCAATTAGTCCGCTTGGCCAGGTTTCACTCTATAGAACTCGAATGTTCCCACAAGTGGAGCTAACTTAGCACAATCCCACCGCCTCACAACCCTCCCCATTTTTTTTTTTGGGGGGGGGGGGGGAGTTAATTAAGTGCTCACAAAACTGCTCCCCTGATGTTTTATGTCCATTTTCAAAGATTGCACTGGCAAAGCACTGGCTGTGTGTGTGTGGGGGGAGGTTGGGTGAGGTCACAATTATGGCGATATTTCTTCGGTCACGCTGGAGAGAAGGTGCACTCGTGCAGCCGTGCGATCCTGCACGTCCAGATCATCTGGAATGAATTGCACGGGGGCCTACGCCAGTGATCATGACCCTCTGCCTCACCTGTCGACATGGCAGGCGGGCCAAGTGTTTGTGTGTGTGCGCGTGTGTGTGTGTGGGGGCGGTAGCGCAGCGGTTAGCGCGCTGCGTTACGAACCCGGCCACCCGAGTTCGATTCCCGCTCACGGCAAACACCAGTTGACGATTATCTGAACCGGTCCTGGGCCTCATTCCCTAGATCGACTCAGCCTCAAATGAGTACCTGGTGCGGTGTGTAAATATCGCCATTGGGGAGACAAAGGCGGTCGGGCGTGATGCTGGCCACCCACCCCCCTTGCGTGCCGTCCCGGCCTTCATAGTTGCTCGCCAACAGCACTTGCCCCAACAGTCTGTTACACGACCACACGGGGCAACTTTGTCTCTGTTTGGGGAGCGGAAGTGTAGTGGTTAGTGCGCAGTGCCACAAACCCGGGGACCCGAGTTTGATTCCCGCTCGCGATCAGCACAATGATCAAAATCGGTCTTGGGCCTCCCCTAGGTTGACTGAGCCTCAAATAAGCACTAGGTGTGGTGTGTGTGTGCATCGCCACTTGGAAGACAAAGGCGGCCTAGCGTGGTGTTGGTCATCCACCCCCTCGTGTGCCGTGCCGGCCTTCATAGTTACTCGCTAACAGCACTTGCTCCAACGGTCTGTTACAAGCTATACGGAGGATCTTTGTCTTTGGAATGGTGGCGCAGTGGTTGGCACGGCGGTCCGAATTCGATCCCCGTTCATGACCAATAACTGTCGAACGTTTGAACTGGCCCTGGCCCTCCGCTAGATACACTCAGCAGCTAACAGCACTTGCCTCAACAGTGTGATGAAGACTTTATGGGGGGTCGTTGCTTTTCGTCTTCGGGGCAGCGCTATCACCTGAGTTAAATTCATGGCCATGGCCGATATCGGTCTTGGGCCACCCCTTAGGTTGATTCAGCCTTAAACAATGACCTGGTGATATATCTAAACATCAGCACCGGGAGTTCAAAGGAAGCCAGGTGTGGTGCCGGCTCACAACCTCGTTGTGCACTGTTCCATCCTGAATAGGTGCTCGCAAACAGAACTTTCCCCACTATAGTCTAGATGCTGTTCACGTTAATGGATTTCATTACCTGGTGTCCTGAGCTTGATTTCCAGCCAAAGCATAACATCAGTGGCGAGTGATATCCAAACCGATCCTTATCCTTCCTCCAGCCTTAGTCTCATAATCTGTCACTCTGTCCGTGTTTGTGAAATAAAGTAATGAGAACAATGCAATGTCTGGGTCTGGCCACTGGGCCTTGAGTATTGGGCTGAAATTTTCTCCCAAGTTATTGCAATCCACATGCCCCCGTACCTTCTTAGCCCCCGGGGTACGCACCCCCCCCCCCCCCCACTAGTCGTTGTTTTTCAGGCCCTTGGTCGTGACGGGCAAACTCAGAATGTGGCAGCCCTACAGGCCGAATGTGTCATTCTCACATGGGCGTTGACCCAGCACCGCTGCCAGATGTCAAACCCAGATCCACAATTTTAACATCCTTGATTATTGGCTCAGCTGGAAGCTCAGATCAGTGGGGTCCATTCCAACTCCTTAGCCTCTCCCCTAATGCCCTTTGTGAAGATGCGGCGATGCAGTGCTTCTCCTGCAGAATTACTGACCAAAGCAACGTTCTGCGTGTTTTTTCTGTATTTATTTGGCAGGTGGGTGCTAATCGTTCTATATTTGTGCAAGTGCAAACCGACAAGTCACAAATAGCAAGTCTCGTGAAGTCACTTACACACACACGCACACCGATACATTTGTATACACAAGCACATCCTAGTCTCCGGAATATGACACATTTTTTCCCTTCGACATTAATACACGACCGTCATTGTCACGATGGCCACTTCTACCATTGCACGTGTCACACGTATGTGGCCAGGCCATATTTCGAGTAGTAGTTGGCAATATTTCGATTTAAAGCTTTCGTGACTGCAGGGATTAATCTTCTTGGTTCTTTCGGTAAAATCACGTAGAATGGAAATAATAAAATAATATTATTTTATTATGCCCTTTGTGAAGATTTCCATTCTACGTGACTTTACCGAAAGAACCAAGAAGATAGTTGGCTATAGTCGTGAGGTTTTATCAATGGAACATATAAACTAAAATACTTTAACTTTACCAGGTAAGGCCAACGAGGCTTTGTAGCTCTTTCTAGAAGCGACCTGCCCACAAACGAAGTGGCTTATCATTTGGGCATTTTAGCAGCCAAATACTGCAAACGCATGTTTCTAAATGTGGAGGGGGGAAAAAACGGAGGACTCGGCGGAAAAATCTACGCGACCACAGGGAGAGAGACGTGCAAGCTCCAAATATCCATGCGTCGCCAGGGACAGGATCGAACCCACGGGCTCCTGTATACCAGGCGAGGTAGTTAACGTCTCGCCACCTTGGCGGTAGCGACCGGCCTTTTGGTCATTCAAGACGTGGGTTTCTCGGAGATGTGAAAACGTCGATGTCACGCGACTTTAGGATGTGGTGATGGAGGATCCTCGTTCCAGGACGGCGTTGTGTTTGCCCCTGGAGAAGAGGGCTCGTTGTTGTGGCTTGAGATGGAGGCCAGGAGATCGTTGATCGATGTTGGGCCGCTCGGATCGATGGCATTAGTAGCGATTTCTCACTCAACAGTGCGCCGTGCGAAGGCTGCCATCTTCAACTCCATACCTGTCAACCCCGTAGCAGTGCCCTACCTTATGACAGACCAATTCAGACAGTTATTGGTCACCCCATGCCATTATAAATCTCAACGTTCATCCTACAAAGTCCCATCACAAGGGAGAAACACAAACAAATCGACGATTTTTTTGCCCGTATTGAAACGGCTGTACACCGTATGGACCTGAGAATTTCCCTTTACAAGAATACGGGTAAACCGTATGGGTTGACAGGTATGTGAACTCATCCATTACATGTGTGATCAGATTTGAATAGTTTTATTCACAACCGGTTTGCGTCAACAACTTTATTGCCACTAGAGAACGTGTTCCCCCCCCCCCACAGCGTCCACGCTATATTTATGGACTCTATATTTTGCCTATCCCATTGTTTATTTCCCAGGACGTCAGATTTTGTGAACAGAGTGCTTTTCAACTTGACGCAAATGTTTGGGGGTGCATCTTACTCACAATTCGGAGAATACGGTAACACGTGTCGACGGAGACACCGCATATACAGCACAGTTGGTTGCAATCATTTTTTTAAAATCTATATAAAAGATTTACGATTAGTTTGTTGGAAAGGAGGCAAGGATAATCGTAACCACGTGTGAGGAATGTATTTAAAAATGTGAGGACACTGCTTTGGCAGAAGCAGCAGCATCAGCAGCAGGCAAAACTGTCTCACCACGTATCCATGCACTCACACGCAGGGTGATGCTCTTCTTCGCGTCGATGGAGATTTGCAACAACGTTTGCACAATTTTCACTGAACCAGGAGCATGTGCTTTTCAATGCGGTGCCTTGAAAACAACTCATGGGAGGACAACGTTGACATCTATTGGGAGGGGGGAGTGGATCAATCGATAGACGAATACATTCGTTTTAAAATATTTGTTTGGATTGCAGGGAAACATTTGAATGCAACGGTAATACATTCGTGCGTCGATTTAACACGCGCCGGTATTATTAATAATGATAATACAAATTTGGGTTAGATCGCTTGAATATAAATGTGCTGTTCACCCACCACCACCCGACACAAACAACCAGTAAGGGTTGTCACGTAAACAAAACGTGCAAATTAGTTCCTTCTTCAAATCTCCCGACGATGATGGACGTAATTAACCAGCGTAACGTCGTACTCAAATTTGTCAATGGTGTGGATATACTCCCCAACATAACGGTGGGATGAAGTCGTAACTAACTGGCACGTGTTGTTCGCATGACAACCTTACTGGTGGGCGATGTCGGGTGGTGGCGGGCTAACGACACATTTATCGTCCGACGCAATCTAACCCAAAAACTTTATTATGAATACATGCATTGCTTCGCGTTACATGAACAGCTGTCATGGTTAATGTAAAGGCGCATCCCTGCAACGGCTTGCTCGTGCCACTGCTGGCAGACGGGCCTCCGCTACAGGGAGCTCTATGGAGCCGCACTAGAGGGTATTTGGCCTACTCTTCTGTGCAAAGCCTGATGTCTTGCAAGAAGAGCGAGTACCCACGATTTACCCCACAGCACACAACACAGAGGCAGTGCGATGGGCATTTCAGAAACTCGCCACCATTGTTTCAACTTCCGCGCTGGAGATGTCGAACCGCTTGCACGCGCGGTGTGATCACCATTGCGTGCAACAAGAGCGCCCTGTTATTCTTAAATCTTTCGGTAAAGTCATCAAGCTTTAAATCGAAATTTAAGAGCGCCCTTCGCGAAAGAAAGGGGCTCTAGTGAAGTGAGGCTATCGCTGCGGTGGGAGAGTCGCTGGGATTGTCGCGAGGTCGCTACTCTGTGCGTTGTGGCCGTTTGCCATCGCATCCAACATCAGAATCTGTATTTACACTGGAGGAATCCGATGAGCTATGAAGCTCTTTTTCACAGATGTCCCAGTAGGGGCACGGCGTAAGAACGTTGCAACAACAAACGGTACAAAACACGATAGTAGTGCCAAGTACATGAAAGGTCAACAAATCACCGAAACACATACAACTAAAACATCCCCCATCGTGCCAGGCAAAGCCCACTGAGGTATTCCGCAAATGATAACTCAACAAAAGTGGCCCATCATTTGGACATTTATAGCACCAACATAATCTAAATAATCTCAATACATGTTGTTCCCCCACGCACCGAGCTAACGGCGTCGTCAATTCAAGCTCTTCTGGCTCGTCCTCGCATCTCCTCTGCGACCCCTGAGTCTTGAGCTCCCTCATCTCCCCCCGGCAGCCTTGGGGGGGGGGGGGCGAGGGGGTGGGTGGGGGGGGCTTTCTGCAAGACGCCTCCCACCGAACGATCATAATCTCTCTCTGTGTTCCTGATCGAATCAAGGCACCCATTTTGGTCGCCCCCGTTCCAATCGGGGATCGATTTATTTCCCCATCTTAGCGTTGTCCGGAGGATCCCGAGCACTCCGTTCTTCTCAGTCTCAAAAATCGCCGTGCTCAATTGAACCCTTTGTCCCGTTTCCGAGATGCACTGCAAGTTGCGGGGTGTGGGTGTCCCGTTCACCGCTCAATGTCGGAATAGCACAAGCGTAGTAACACCGCTGTCTTAAAGACGTTGCGCTCACCGCGTAGAACTGTCGCGACACGACCGCACTCCACGATAGCTGGCGGCAAACTGTGCCACACGCACTCCCGTCATGGCCATGCGGGATCCACGGTATCGATAAAGTTAGTTATTTTTTTCTTCCACCTCCTTTGGGAAAGGGCTAAGCAATATTTATATGCCTCTGTTGTGTCAATTTAACAAAGATCTGCTCGCAGAACGCTTTTTAACCTCAAACACGTGCACAGGCGACAATAAAAGCAACGGATCAAGCCACGGACGTTCACCGTTGAGAATGTCCCTGATCGAAGGGTGAGCCCCCGTCAGGTGACCGTGGCGTGCCCATTGGTCGGGTTACAAGGTCATTATCCATGACCTCTCGCCAGATGTCGGGGATAGTAAAACACGTGTTTTCCTTCCACGTGCAATGCCCTCACACCCCCGGATAAAGTCGCACGTAATTAGTTGAAGACAGTGTACGGTATTGTTCTGCCCTGCCCCTTCCTTCCATGCAGCTCCCTCCGTGATGTTTACTCAAGAGGTTTGCGTTAGATACTCTCAGTTGCATCCGATTGTTCACATTTCTTACGTACCTTGCTTGGTTCGTTGTCTTCCCCCAGCTTCCCGTACGAATGCAAAACTCATTGTGCGTTATCACGGAGCATTGTGGGTAAAAGGAAATATAAGCAGAACTTCATTCTGCGTCTGCACGTATAAATACAATAAAGTTTTAACATATGTTTTTTTATTCGAATATTTTAACTTTTTTGGGCGGATCAAATAATACCTATTTATATGAGAAGACATAGAACAGAGTTCTGATTATTTTTGCTGTTTGAATTGCCTCACCTAAGAAACGTGTTTTGCTTAGACATAGCAATTGGCAATCAGCTGCCACTCAACAAAACCGACGTCATCTCTTGGCTCCCCGTATTGCCGCCCTGCAGTCTCAAGTTAGAGATGTTTACAATAGAATTTGAGTTTCCATTTGTGACTGTTTAAGGCTGTCAGAAAATAGATGAGGCGGGGTGGGGGGAGGTGGAGCAGGCTGCAGTGTGGATACCGTGCAGGGGAAATTGTTAACGTGTGTGAGGATTGTCAGACGTACATTGCAATAACAAAAAAACGCACGAATACACAGCATGCGACAAATGCCTTTCTCCGCATTGGCTTGAAGTGTGTTCACGTGATCTCTATCTCTGTATTGTGCCAAAAAACACTGCATCGAACATGGGTAGGTGTATGAAAATGCTTGCGCTGTGCACTAGTATACAGGGACAGTGTTACATTTGTGGAGGTATAAGCGCCGATGATATCTTAATAAAATGTATGAAAAAAGCTCTAATGAACTGCGACAATTAAAACATTATTTTTTTTCTGGTCAGGCGGATCAGGTGATGCAACCATTTCGCCGACATTAAAGTCCAACCAAAGCGAATTCTGTTGATTCTGCAATGAAGGCGCAGAAGAGAGCAAACCGCCCTTGCACAGCTATCTAGACGGCAGGCCGGTAATGTTGCAGTGTTGCCATGGCGGTGAAAGTGATATTGACCACAGCGCGCCGAATGAAATAGCTCCCCGCAGCCGACGAGTGACAATGACGGCTATCTTCAGGGCCAGCGCGTCAAACGCAACAGCCCGAAATATTTGCGCACGTCACACGGATTATTAGGCTTTAAATAAAAAAAAAGTTAAACTGTGAGCATGATCTGATCTTTTTATTCATGATTTAAATTCGTTCGATGCATTGCAAACCACTGCATTTCACGTGTCGTTTGGGCTCTAGGCCTTGGAGACACTCACACATTGAAGAATTCGGGGCACGCTGGACTGGGTGCTAAACTGCCTTGACGTGGGACAGTTGACTTGGTCGTCAAGTGGTTCCAACTAAGGTCCTAAGCAGGGCTTCATTTCCACCGGAAAGTGTGGAAAGTCGTTACGGCAATTATATTCGGACACCACGTTGATCTCAATTTTGTCCGTATGTTTTTTTCAGAAATATTTGATATGATTATAGAAATATACAGGGTTTACAATAATAACCTATTGTGGATAAAATTACCTCGTATTCTAGTGGAAGTACCTTACGCTCATAATTCCTACTCCTAGCCGGCCTAGGAGTAGCGCTCCGGAAATTATAGAGTGATGATGAATTCACGTCTGGCATTCAGTTACAAACTTACAAGTTTTATGAAGTAATAAACTAAACGTTCAGTCTTCTTGGTTCTTTCGGTAAAGTCACGTAGAAGGTAAATAATAAAATAATAAAAATAAAACATAATAAAATAATTATCACGACGTTTCGGCCACAACGCAAGCAGCCGTCCTCAGGTGAAGAACAGGTCTGTCGGAAAGACAGCGTCCAGTTTTTTAACCCTTCCTTGACTTTTGATCATATTTTCGAGAGTTAGCGTGACCCCCATCTTGCAGACATTGCCGACACAGCCCATTGACCCGAGTTTGAAAGTGTGAACACAAGTTAAAGGAATGAAATTGTTTCCATTTATGTTCGGGTTTTTTAATTCACAATATCTTCTAGTGAAGGTGTCTCCATGCTCCGGTGAGTAATTAATCATTGCTAATGCCCCTTGGCACTGAGCAAACTTGGAATTGCCCAAGGGATGCCCACACCCAACCTTTATTTGGAAGCCACTGGGAGCTATGCACTTTAAAATCGAGATTGAAAAACTCATTTCTTTAGAACTTATTTTTGTGTTTAGTTTCTTGTCCTCCCCCCACACCTCCGGTTAGTACGGTTGGCTATGTACTGTGCGAAAGAAGTTCAACATACAGTACATACATACAACCTGGTGCTCGCCTATTGTGCTCGATGCGGACACGAAGCCTATTCAGGAGGCCTGGCGAGGGGTGGTGAATCACGACACTTTTGTAGGGGTTGTTACGGGGAGAAAGGCAGACAGAAACACACGGGTGTCTACACCCACGTCCGAATCGGTTAACCCTGGGGGGCCATGGGTGGCGCTGTGATCCCCCACAGCCCCACCCCTCGGAGAGGATTCCTATAAAAGGCGGGGAGCCAGAGGGCTCGAGGCCAGTGTGTTAGAAGCTTACCAGTGAAGACGGAAGACCGGCAGAATAGGCCCTGGGACTCCCCTGGCTCGCTGTCCTTGTCAGGGCCGAGCAGGGCAAGCCAGTGGCGCGGCCCCAAGAGCTCCAGGACCGCTGCTCTTGTAAGAGCCGATCTGGTTGGCTGGGTGCCGGGATCCGTGCTTGACCAGGGCCGGATCAGATAGCCTCCCTTAGCACTCGTAGCGGAGGACTGGGAATAGGACAGTCAGGGGATAGTGCTAGGGGTGTTTCCCATTGAGAACGGGTGAAGGGGTCGTTACCCCTTCAAGTGTTGTTATCGCCTTTGGTTAAATAAACGAGTGTGCCTCAACTACGTCGTCTGTCTCGCTGAGAACCCACTACACTTTTAAGGAACATTACAAATAGCCCATTAATGGCTTAGAGACTGCGACTGTCCATTGTGAGCTCCTAAGCCAGTGGGGTAAATACCCAATTATCATGGTTGGACTCCCACAGAATAGTCTCTTGTTCAGTATATATATGTACACAGGTTTGCTGCGAAGCTTCTCATAATTTCTTAACAGGCTCCAACACAGCTATTGCGGTAGTTGAGTGCAATAGGGCATTGAGAATGTGTCTTGGGCACCAATTAGCGTTGAAATGAATAAACACACACTGTGCTCTCGTGCAAGTTGAACATGTGACATTTTGACACGACCAGTGATGAGAGGTAATTCTGGAATTCTGAACTAAATTGTTGCCCACAGGCCAAGTGTGTCGGCAACAGAGCGTGCGGCTCGCACGTCGCGAGGTTACGGAATTCAACATCACGGTCGGGAGTTGACTCGGCCCATCGTCGTTCTTTCCCTCTGGGATCAAACACAAATTTGATGTACCACTCCGTGGCGAAGTCGACGGCGCCTTAATCCTACCGAACAAACTCGTCCCCGATCATGTGAACGTGGTGGAATCTCCAGTACTGGCTCAGGGCTGTATGCAGGGGATGAGGCAACTAAACGCCCCAATGGCAATACGAGCAGGCAATCGCGTCGACTTTTGTCTTTGCCATCACCAGCCGCTCAGCGGCAGCGGCGAGCCGAATCGGCAAGCGGCCCAGCAAAGCAGCAAGCGCGGCCCCCTCGTCCGGATGGATGCGTTCACCAATGGCTCTGCAGAGGAGCTGCCCTTGATGGCATCAACAGCTACCGTGCAGCCATTTTTTTTACCGGGTTTTAACAGGGCCGTGACATTGGGGTTTCGGCCAGTTTGGTTCAGTAGCAGCAGCAGCAGATCGTATCGTCGTTGGCCGTGGCCTAGCACTCTCAGCCGAGGTTTCTCAGCGTCGTGGCCGTTGTGCACTCGTTTGGATCCCCAATCCCCGCAGGCCTACTCACTGAGCACTGCTGGGTGAGGAGGTTAACTGGAGAGCTGACACATCTGGTTTTGATCCTTATGATTGTTCCAGTTACTGCCCTGTAAACGGATGGGGTGGGGGGGGGGGAAAAAAAGCATAAAGGAATGAATGAAATTAAAAATGAAACTCATGCGAGGTTGACAATTTTTATTTATTTACTACAACACACGCAGTTATAACTTGATATATAAGCTACTGTCAAAGCACGTATTGTGCTTCCCCCCCCCCTATCCTTCTCGTTACGCCTCTAACCCAAGACTGGTTTTGACAGACTACAAGGACTTTGTTGGGGAGGGAGCGCGGTTCAGAGCACTCCATGCGTGTGCCCGTGTCAGAGCACCGGTTGCTGTGCCGCTAAAACTCCTGGGTGGGAAAACTACAAAACCCACCGCAGTTGCCACCTTTCCCACTGTAGCCCAACACCCGGACAGATCACTCGATCAGCACTCACTTGGTCTATTACTAAACAATAAAAATAAACTATGTTTTATTGCATTTACCAGGTAAGCTGAGCTATGTAGCTCTTCTTCTCGAAGCTACCTGGCCACAAATGATCGACTCAACGATGTGGCTGATCGTCACGTGGGCATTTATCGCAGCGGCCAAATAGTCTAAACGCGTGATGTTGATTTTAACGCGGAGGGAAAAACCGCGGGAACCGGAGAAATATCCACACGACCATGGCGGAGAACAGAACAATATACAGGCGTCAGGGTCGGGATCCAACCCACAACCTCCTTCATATCAGGTGAGGTAGTTAACATCTTGCAGCAATACCGAAAAAAGGTCCAACAGTAATACCGTTCACAATACCAGACATAGGCGCGAATCAATTCCCGCCGCCCGAACACTAGTTTGCAGATTACCGCGGTCAAACATGGACAGGTGGCAACCCTAACATCCACACGAGATAAAACTACTGTCCTCACACGGAGTGCATTCAATCGTTTCAGTGACCGCACGCCTCCAGCAAAACTCACCTCATCTATGTATACACGAAGAGAAGGATCGTCCAGTTTGTGGAGTTGAAGACAGTGTGCTGATTGTGTAAGATATTACCCGAATGATATGTCAGCTCCCTGCCTGGGATGTCACACCTGCGGCTCTCCCTTGGGCAATGATTGCGGGATGGCCTAAAAATTAGCGCTTCGCCAAAATGCTGGCAAAACAATAGGTAATCATGTCGCGATGAATTGCGAAACGAACATTTCGTATGAAACAATATTCAAAATGAAAAGCACGGTACATTTTAAAAAAAAAAGTAAAACTCATATTTTAACCGTTGTAAAAAAAAAGTGAACGAAGAAATAAAACAATCTTATTCTCCTCGCCGCCTTCACGATATTCTCCACCGTTTCTTGAACCCCCCCCCCCCGGCACGGCCACGGCCGACCGAAATTACGAGACAGCTCCTCAGCGCCGACCGCTGCTGCCTCCGAACTTCAAGTCGAAACGCCTCGCGCTCAGCGCCGCGCTCGAGGTAATCTGAAACAAAAACACGGAAGCTCCCTTGCCAAACAATTCCACCGTTATACATCACTCCGGCCCTCTTTCCCTCTGCGCTTTTTCGAGCCGTGATTGCAACGGTCAGTTGCCGCGAAGGATGGATGCTGCCCTCTTGCCCATTTTTAATGTTCTCCAACCAAGCATAAAATTTTCCCCGCATGCTTTTAATTAGGGCCACGGGGGGCAATTTTCGGCCGTGACGGTTTCAGGCAAACATGCCCATGTTGTGAAAGCTGTTTTATTAAATTTATTATTTTATGTGTGCGTGCGGTTTCTTTTTTACTTTCTAGATTCGGTGGTCAGGGTGACTTATTCCTTTTTGTTTAATACACATGTGTCGCATTAGTGCATTGCCAATGTTAAATGATGGCACAATTGGCCGCTGCCGCTGTCAACTGGTCTAATTCCCTCCGCTTTCCAAAACTTCTCTCCCACTCTGCCTCGTCGTTTTTGTGTGTGTTGTTGGTGAAAACGTGGGCACCGATTAAGTCGTGAAATTGAGCGTGTAATTAGCAACCCGGAGCTGAAATGTAAACGTGTTTCGGGAATGACTTGGGACAATTCCTCCTGACAACGCTCGGCAAGAGTGAACCGCCGGTGAGGTCCCAGGCGCGGCCACGCCGTGAACGTCTCGTGGGTCGCCCACCGCACACCTCGCTCCGAACAAAATGACATCGCGGACGTAACGATTGTTGATTTATAATCGTCAAGAACGTCGGACTTGATTTAAAACGTGTAACGTAGCGCGCGCCGTGCTCGTACACAGCGAATTAGTACAGTTCGCTGCGTACGGTGTGGAAGAAGTTCAACGTACATACGGACACACCACCAGAGCTGTATAGTGTGCATGGGGCTTTGGCGGCTTCGTCCATCAGGAGAAGCCGGCTTGGGCCTCCTTGAATGACAACTCGGGGGTGAGCATTGCATGAACCTACTTGTTCGTTTAAGCAGTTTGCAGTTGCTGCAGATGCAACAAATACCGTAAATGCGAGTAAACGACAACCGCGCCAGACGGGGTCGTTATCACCTCTTCGTGATCAGCAGCACGAATTCCGTCAAGAACATTCTGCACGCGGTGACGCGTTAGATCACGTGACTCGCATTCGGAGTTCAAGCCTCGCATATTTTGGGGGATTCCGTGAGCATTGCCCTTGGCTTTTGTAAAGCATTTAATCGTGTATGGCATCCCACACTGATTGCTCAGCTAGCCTCTCTAAACTACAAGCTTGGATTTATGGCTTCATAACTGATGTTGTGGTAGATGATGTTAGCCAGAGTGATAACTTCACCATTCACTGTGGTATCTCCCAAGGCGCTGTTTTGTCTCTAACATAATTCGATTGATTTATTTATCGCTTCTTTTTATCTTCCACTCACAATGTGATCCACTGCTTTGTAGATGACAGGAAACATCGTGCATCATTCTCATTTAAATAACGAACTGAAAGTAAAAGACCCAGTCAATGATGACATTACGTTAGGCTGTCAATATCACAGTTTGTCCAACGTTGTTTAATCATGTTATTGGTATCCAAAGTAAAACACTTAAATTTTGACTTAAAACTTTCGTGACTGCAGAAATTCATATTCTTGGTTCTTTCGGTCAAATAAATAAAGTGAATAAAAATAATTAAAGTAAAATGTAAATAATTAAACACCACTAATGTTGACTGTGGCTTGGTTCTAATCTGAGTGAGTGTACTGGCAGTCTATAATGTAGACTGTAGCCTGGTTATTAAGTATGGTGAGTGCACTGGCAGTCTATAATATAGACTGTAGCCTGGTTATTAAGTATGGTGAGTGCACTGGCAGTCTATAATGTAGACTATAGCAATGGTTAATAAAAAATTTTTTAAAATAAAAACAAAAACCACGATGTATCGATCGCAACACAAGCGGTCGTCATCAGGAAAAAGTGGGGTTAGCCTCTAAAGGCAAACTGTTGAGAAAGGTTTAGAGATGGGCGTAGCCCAAGTGTTTCCGCAGCCCCTTGGCGCCACCAACGGGGGGCTGTGGGGTATCTGGGAGGACCCCAGAGCGAGGGATAAAAGGGCCGCTCCCTGGTCGATCGGGGCCAGTCACAGCTCAAGACCCAAGACCAGCCAGCTTAGGACCCTGGACCCCCTCGTCTCGCTTGTCCTTCTAAGGGCCTGGACGCTGTGCAGGCCAGTGGTGGGACTCTGGGACTCCCGGCTCTACGCCCTTGTAAGGGCGAGTTCCGAGGAAGCCAGAGTCTAGACCCGCACCTTGGCTGGGTCGGGTCAGGTAGCCTCCCCTAGGGTAATTTTAGCTGGAGGACCCCAGAGCGTAGCTAGAGTAGGCTGTGTTCCTCGGCTGTGTTCCTAGGCTGTGTCCCTAGGCTGTAACAGGGTATCAGGACTGTTGGAGTGTTGTATTGTAATAAATAAGTTACCTCTACAAGTGTCTCCGGAACCCATTACACAAGTAAGACTCAAGCACGACATAAAACGCCAGGGTGGGGAGGGGAAGTGGGCGGGGCCTGTAGTGGGAGGGTTAAGAAACTGGAGATGCGGATATGAAGGCAGGCCAAAAGCAGTTATGGTTTTACCTGGTTAATAACATCCTTCCAATGATTGCTCAATCTGTATCCATCTTCCCGGTTGAAGTTATCTCTATGTTTATATATCTGGATGGCTTCATGGACAAACCTTTGATAGTAGCCCGAAGGTTTGCAGTGCACCTTGGTCTCGGAAAAAAAACAATATCACGAGAGCCCACAGCGTTATAGCAATGGTCAGCCACGGCGGAGAAATTAGTTCTGCCGTGTTTAAGATCTGCCTTGTGTACTCTGCCTCGTGTTCTCTCCTTCCTGGCTCCCCCCCCTTCTCTTGCCTATATGGCTTCTTGTTGCTGCAGCCCCCTTTGCCCATTTCAGCAATTGTTTCTTGCTGTGGTTGTCCCACTTGATGATGGATGCTTGTGTTGCGCCCGAAACGTCATAATTTAATTGATTTCATTTTATACCTAAGTGACTTTACCGAAAGAACCAAAGAGTATGGATCCCTGCAGTCATGGAAAATTCAAATCTAGATTAGATCGGTTATGGTTTTGAAGAGTTGTTTTGTTGCCAAAATGTAGCAATTTAGTTAAGTATGTACATTTTTTTGCGAAATTAACATTCGGGCTAATGTTCATCGTGGTGATGATGATACTGTGGGTTTAAGTGACACGAATGTTTACGGTCATGGAACTGCCATTATGTATTTTCATGATAAACTTCAATGTGGAAGAGAGGATGAAGGTAAAATGGCACCAATTTGTATTAGAAACCAGAATAGCAACTGGCCATTCACAATAACCATTTTACTGGTAGGAACCACCTGGTTCCACCAGCCCACACGGGGTTATTGTGTCCATCCGTCCGGCTGTCATGCATCCAAAAATGGGAGGGCTGGGGCTGGGTGGAGAGGGGAGGGTGGGGAGGGGTTGGGTGGGGAGGGTTGGGAGGGGCTGGGTGGGGAGGGGAGGGTGTGGCTGGGTGGGGGGTGGGAGGGGTGGGCCTGGTTGGGGAGGGGCTGGTCACCCCGTGGTGCCCTTATAAAACTCAATGTTTAACCTACTCACGCCGGCTTGTGCCCGCCCTCACAGTCGGGCATATTTGCGGAATACACCACGCCGCCGTTGACCCTGGCCATTGACCGAGCAACCCAACGTTCCTACCAGCTCCCTCCGCAGGAATATGTTGAATGCCTTCGTGAAACAGCCGTGAAAATGATGCAGAGGTGGCAGCATTAGATTTTCGCCTGATACCCTTCAAGATCGGTGTTTGTGCGCGGTCGCAGGCTGCACCGTTCGGCGGGGTGGTGGCGAGGTGGTGGCGGTGGTGGTGGCGGTGGTGGTGGCGTTGGTGGCGGCGGTGGTGGCGGGGCGGTGGTGGTGGTGGTGGCGGTGGTGGTGGCGGTAGTGGTGTCGGGGTGGTTGCGGTGGTGGTGGCGGAGTGGTGGCGGCGGTGGTGGTGGCGTTGGTGGCGATGGTGGTGGCGGTGGTGGTGGCGGTGGTGGTGGCGGTGGTGGTGGGGCAGCTTTGGCTTCACCAAAAATAATTGCGAAACCAAACTTTCGCGACAGCTTTACGTTTTTTGTTGAGCCACCGATTTGGTGCCTTGGCCGAGTTCATGAAATTCTCTCCCGCACGAGAGATCACGGCACCCATACTCAAGGGGAAGGCTGGGATATGAGCCCAGGAGACGTCAGTGGTGCTCGTTAAACATCTTGACTAGGAATTAGCATCCCCCACCCCCATTGAGCCTCATACTTCCTTCAATGTATTAAGAGGTAAAGGTGCAGCCATCCCATTGCTTGCTCGTCGTGTTGCCGTTGCAAGGGCCTCCACTCAATGGAGAGTCCCTCTCGATGGTATTTGGCCTACTCTTCCACACTGGCCAGGTGTCTGGGGAACGGTAGCAGTACACCCACCACTCTTATCCCGCGAGTACACGCAACCTGCCAGTCGCCTAGCTGTGGTGACCTCATGCTGCTGGGTGGACAGTTGGTATTAGGGGTGCCGTGGTGGCGTGATGTTAACTACCTTACCTAGTATACAGGAGGTCGTGAGTCCGATTCCGATCCTGACGATTGTATATTTGGAGTTTGCATGTTTCATTCTCCCCGTGGTCGCGTGAGATTTTCTCGTGGTCCGCCGGTTTTTCCCTCCACATTTAGAAACACGCGTTTAGAGTATTTGGCTGCTATACATTTCCACGTGATAAGCCACTTCGTTGAGCTATCATTTGTGGGCAGGTCGCTTCGAGAAAAAGAGCTGAGTGGGCCTTACTTGGTAAAAAAAGGATGTAAAACTCCTTTCGCCTTGTACGTAGCCAACCGTGCTTATCAGAGGTACAGGGGTGATGAGTGTGTGGCGGGGAATTCAAAAACTCGTCCCATTATTTCCACCGCCGAGCCAGGAGATGGAATTGAACCGGCGACCTCTGAATTGCAAGTCGAGTGTGCGAACCGTTACACCATGGCGGCATTTGACTGATTACAAAAGGAAATGTTTTCGGCGAGGTGGTAAGCCAAACAAATCACTTCGTCATGAAGACATCCTTACATAAACAATGATCTTGAGTCTTGACCAAAAATTCTAAGCCAATGTGTAAGCAAATATAGTTAACAAAGTAGGCTGCTCAGACCTCTCCTCATAACCTCTTAGATTTTACTTTATCAATGTTAAAATGCTCACCAATGCAAACCAACAGTGGTTGGTCCTATGGAAGAAATGTGGGCCCCGGCCATAGGATTGTGGAATTTCCAGAATAGGCTCATGGCCACCAACACAGGTGAATAACTCCTCACGATTATTTGAGAATTGTAAACATTTCCATTTTCATTCACGTCACAATTTTCAACCGTGTCATTATGCATCCTATTTTTTCCCCATCATCATCATCATCTTCCATTTATTTAGATTTAGGAATCCAGATTTAACAACAACATATGGCATGTATATTACTTATTAATTTTCAGAGGAATTACTTGTGTTTACTTTTGTTGTGCAGAAGTAGTTATATATTGTAAAGAATTTCGAGGTAGGTCATTGGGATGTTTGGCTAGCACAGTGCTTACTGGGCTCCATTGGCTACCGGTTGCCGAAAGAGTAAATAACGAGGTCGTTCTCATTACACCTAAAGTGCTTGCCACAAATGAACCAGGAGGTCACGGGTTCGATCCAGACTCCGACGCCTGATGTATATTTGGAGTTTGCGTGTCTCTCTCCCTGTGGTCGCGTGGATTTTTCTCCAGGTCTTCCGGTTTTTTCCCCCTCCACATTTAGAATCGACGTGCGTTTAAAGTATTTCCACATGATACGCTGCTCCGTTGAGCTATGATTTGTGGCCTGTTCGCTTCTGAAAAAGAGCTATATAGCTCAGTGGGCCTTACCTAGTAACATTAATATATTCCAAATTTGAAGTTTTCGTGACTGCAAGGATCCATACTCTTTGGTTCTTTCGGTAAAGTCACGTAGGTGAATAAATAAAAATAAATAAATTAAATCACGACGTTTCGATTGCAAGACAAGCAATCATTATGCTGTGGTTGTCACACCTGATGATGATTGCTTGTGTTGCAATCGAAACCTCGTGATTTTTAAATTATTTTTTTCACCTACGTGACTTTACCGAAATAACCAAAGAGTAAAATTTAGATAGTTTAAGTTTCAAACTAAAATAGTTAAATAGTTTTATTATGCAGCCCCATCATCTGAGATGACGTAACACTTACATATTCATTGGGTGGAGGCAGCCAGTGGAACGAGATGTGTTCCACAGCTTGCAGCCGCACCTTAATATCCCTCCCCTTACCATCGCATCTCCCCCATCGTAAACCCTTGATCGAGATAGGTCCTGCAAAACGCAGCCACCAGCCAAAATCTCATCAGCCAAAACCCCATGAGCAAATCGTCCAGCGAGCGTAGCTGGCTGTACACGTAGTGCGCTGCCAAGCGACTTTAATCAAAGCCCCAGACCGCTCGTACATGCTGGAGGAGGTGCAACGACGTCGGTTTGTCATGGGGCCCACGGTGATTAACCGTTGGCCACAACTTACAATATGGCATCTTTCTCATTTTTGGACACATGCGTGAGATGAATGGCTCTTTTGTTCCGCGGGTTGGGAGTTGGATTTGAAAAGCAGGTATAACGCTCTTCCGTAACGAAAAAAAACGATGGCATGGGGTACCATGAGTTCTTTGTGTGAACGTGAAAGTAAAAGGATGGTTTTGTAGACATCTGTGAAAATTAGCACAGGCTCGAAGAGCTGTGTTGGTCATTTGCTCTCAAGATATGCGGGCAATAAAAGGTTATCCGTGATGTGCCAAGTGGGAGTGAAGAGATTGGGGAGGTGAAATACCATAAGGTGTTTTGGTTTTGGCGGGCGGGGAGGGGGTACAGATGCGATCACAAATGTGGCTTTGCATTTTAAAAAAGTCTAAATTCTTCTGTGATCGAGTGCTGGGTTTGTATGCATCTCTACTGATGCTCCTTAGCCAATAATGGAATTTCCAGCTATTGTTTCTCCACTGTTGGATGAAGGCCCCCGAGCAGATCTCATCGCTTCATCTCCACGGTAGTCATTCCCCTCTTTTGGCTGCTATTACATCATCAATCTCGCCCACAAAGATCCTTACGATGAAAATTCTGTCCCGGGATGTATAAGCATCAACTTAAACAAGATGGTAAGTTTATTTTTGAAAAGTGACTGGAATTTAAACCAGTGCAAACTTACACAGATACATTTATTCGAAACATAATTGAAGAAGGTTACATGAATATGGACCCTTTGCTATGATTACAATTATTCATACCCCTCTCGCGATCCACACAACAGTGGCAAGTATCCCCCATGTAGCCTCAACAGGTTGTTGGGGCAAGTGCAAGTTGGGGCAAGTGCACCTATGAAGCCCGGCAGATGCATGAAGGATGATCTGGCCAGCACCATGCCGCCTTTGTCTCACTAATTTTGACGTGTATACACCACACTCGGTAATCATACGCGAGGCTGAGTCCACCTCGGGGATCATCAGAACCGATTCTGATATTCGTCACCAATGTCGGCCATGAACTGGAATCGAACTCGGGACGTCGGTTTCGTAGCGTGGTACATTATCGGCTACACAAACAACAAAGATCCCATTATAGCCTTAACAGACTGTTAGCAAGCAACAATAAAGGCCAGCACGGTACACGAGGGGGTGGGTAGCCAGCACCACACAAAACGGCATTTGTTTTCAGGTATACATTTGAGGCTGAGTCTATCTAGGGGAGACCCAGGAGCGATTCAAATAATCGTCACGGATGTATGGCCATGAGCGGAAATCGAACTCGGGTCGCCGGATTTGTAGCGCAGTGCGCTAACCGCTGCTCTACCGCTCCCCACTACAGAGACACGCACAAACATCCGTACATACGCGCACCCAAAACACAATTGCCTTAATCTTGATTTGAAGTTTTCGTGACTGCAGGAATCCATACTCTTTGGTTCTTTCGGTCAAAGTCACGTAGGTAGAAAAATAATAGATCTATTATAATAGATACTAGCATAAGTACCCGGCGTTGCCCGGGTGAAAAATATATTTCTTAATAACCTTACATATATACACAGATGGGCTGCTACCCCTGCCCCCCCCCCCCCCCAGCCACGATCTCCTGGGCCGCTGTGCAGTAATATGTACGGCCTATAGTGTGGTGGGGTGTCGAGGCCTAGTACCGTGCAGAGCCTCCGGCCTCGCCTAGATTTCCCACCTGGCTGAGGCTGGGTACCGGGGCCGTTACCCCCCCCCCCCGCGCTACAATAATACTGTGTAATCGCTATAATTTTATTATCTACCGACCCTATAATAGTAATTGCACACATTGTGGTGGGGGGGGAGTGAAGAGGACGTGAAACTTTGATGAATTTACCTCAGAGTCGCGTGGTGGGTGTCGAGGCCTAGTATCGTGCAGAGCCTCCGGCCTCGCCTAAATTGCCCACCCGGCTGAGGCTGGGTACGGGTGGCATTCCCCCCCCCCCCGCGCTACAATAATACTGTGTAATCGCTATAATTTTATTATCTACCGACCCTATAATAGTAATTGCACACATTGGGGTGGGAGGGGAGTGAAGAGGACGTGAAACTTTGATGAATTTACCTCAGAGTCGCGTGTTAATGCGTGCGCATATTTTTAACGGGAATTAAAAATGGCGTCCACCCCGCAGCGAATGCGTCGCTACCCGTTGCCAGGGGCAACCGCCGTCCAATGAAACTGCGTATGGTCCGGCGACACACAGACACACACACAGACAGACAGACAGATTTGCGATTTTATATATATAGATATTATAATAGATATATTCGAAATAACTAAAAGAGTACAACAACTGCCTCTCATCACTGATTGGTGGTGACGTCACTGTAACACCTGTGCCGGTCCTTGTGAGTTGAAGGCCGCGTAGCATGCAACAAGGATGGCTCGCGGGGCAAACCACGGCACAAAGGTCACAACACAAACACAGGTGTTTTGAATTTGCAGACAGTGGCCCATATCTAACTCAGCTGAGAGACATCGGCCGAATTGCCGTGTTGGAAACTTTCTCAAACGTTTTCTTCAGGGTTATTTATTTTTCGTGAAAATTATTTGTGATACTAACTTACACTTCTGGGATGTACACTCTCAACTGATGTCGTGCCAGCAGTAATATTTGTGTTGTTCGAGGTTAAGGTCCAGTGTGATGTTAAAAAGCATTATATTGTGACATAATGTATGATTTCAGTTTATTTTATGTTTTTTTGTTAAATAGTGTTTTAGAAATGTTTTCCATAATTGCATCCCATTTGTGCGACAGAAACCAGACACAGAAAGAACCAGATGTTTTTTTTGTTAATTGCAGAACTCCTGAAATACTTTCAATTGTATAAAGATACGAGAATTAACCCAGCCTTTTGTACAGAGCAAGTGAGAAAAAAGACAACCACAGACTTTCTTTCTCACACACAGACAATAAGGTAACTGAAGCAAACATAAATAATCCAAATTAATCAACAATCCAATTAAACTAAATTTGACTTTATCCCCGTGCCCTTCAAGGGCCTTCAGCAACCATCAGATTGCACTCCACTCAGTTTGGCATTCCTTTGTTATTGTATCTCTGAATAAATAAAGACCTTTATTTCCGAGCATATATTTTACATCCATCAGCTGGTGAATATCTTTATTATTTTTCTGTAATCTGTGGTTGCTTTCTTTAATTACTAATTGTCATCATCTTCACCATCATCATCAGCCATGATCAAGCCACTGCTGGATGAAGGCCTCCGCAAGCTGCCACCACCTCTCGTGATCCTACAATGCAATACTCCACCTGCACGTGAACTCATTCCCTCGCTCCATCTCCTTGGTTAACTTACTTTGGATGCATTCATCAACTCTTTGGCCAGCACTGTTATTATTCCTGGCCATCCTTCCTTCTATAACCGTGTCCTGTGCCATGCCCACTTACGTTTTTTTCCCTACTTATCAATTTGAATGTGAATCATTTAATCGCAACGATTATAGTGGTAATGGCATCTAATGTAATGCAGGCATTTAAATGTATTCTATAAGGTCCAGGATACCTTCACCTTTGTCAACCCATACGGACCATGCAGTGACCAAGTATAATTACCAGTAACTCAATATCTTCGTCAATAACACCGTTCTGATGGCACATTCTATATGTATCTTGACTTAAAGCTTCCGCGAAGCAATCGTCATCAGGTAATCACTGATAACGATTACTTGTGTTGCGATCGAAACGTCGTGATATTTGTATTATTTTTCTATATACGTGGCTTTACCGAAAGACCCAAAGAATATACATAAGTATATTACATATACTCTTTGGTTCTTTCGGTAAAGTCACCTAGGTAGAAAAATATATAAAACAAAAAATAACATATCACGACGTTTCGAGAGGGCTGTTTCAAGTGGTGGCCCTTCATTTTGCTGTGTTCTATGAAATAGGGCAATTGCCCATAAACGCTTCGTCTTGTACAAATTGTGACTTTAGTGCGCCAGTCTTGTCGACGTATGTGTCGCGTGTGTTTGTCTGTGCTTGTGCGACACAGCCAACGCAGCAGCATCGCCAGCAAATAATCCCTTTCACTGCGCGATGCAGTGTGGTCAAATAACCATCACGACTGTCACTGCACGGTGAGGCAGCAGATTCAATTGTCTATTATTTGTTTGTATAATGTTACAATTTGGATGATCGTATTTGCCATTGCTAGTATTCTAAATTCTCGAAACGCCAAATGTCACGTGTGGTCTCCCATGCTCCCACTAACTCAATATATCCCTAAAAGGAAAGTGTGTTGGCCGTGCTGTACAATGTGAAGAACATTATGAGTGTGTTTGTACAGGTCTATTTGCATAGCGTGCCCTAATCAGCCCTTGTGCCAAGTGGGTTAGACACTGTGTGTGTTAGCAGCTTTCCAATAAAAATAATAGCCAGCAGTGTTCTTGAGTGTTTATCGGTATTCCTGATTGGGGGCAGCGGTTGCCTTGCTGGAATAAGTGACCCTTACGTAGATGTAAACTAAACGCATTTTTATTTTACAAGGTAAGACCCAAATGAGCTGTATAGCTCTTTTTGGCGATCACAAATTACGTCTCAACGATTTATTTGCTTGAGAGGCAAAAGCAGCCCGGCATGGTGCTGGAAACCCAACCCCTTCATTGCGGCCTTCATAGGGAGCAGCACTTTCCCCAACAGTGTGTTGAAGCCGATAGGGGGGAGATCTTTTTCTTTGTGTGTATATATACGTGTGTCCCTGAAATATATTGCCGGAACTTCAGTCGCAACGCACAGTTAGATGGGGCTGCAACACGCGGATGCCAGTTAAGTGTAAATCGCGTCTGAGCGCTCACAGATTATACGTCGACGAATTTCTACCGTGTCAATCGCCTCCGCTGGATTTTTT
This sequence comes from Lampetra fluviatilis, assembly GCF_964198595.1. NCBI lineage: Eukaryota > Metazoa > Chordata > Hyperoartia > Petromyzontiformes > Petromyzontidae > Lampetra > Lampetra fluviatilis. The sequence goes on from NC_136299.1 coordinate 3,431,359, forward strand.
TTCCGCCTGAGGACGACCGCTTGTGTTGCGATCGAAACGTTGGGATTTATTTTCTTTTATACCTACGTGACTTTACCGAAAGAACCAAAGAGTATGGATTCCTGCAGTCACGAAAGCTTCAAATCAAGATTAAACGCAGTTATGTCGGTTTTAATAAACGTATCGTTTTATTGGGTGTCAATGCGTGCTGTGCTCCTATAACGTCTGATTTTGTTGTTGTTGTTGTGTCATGCCTCGGACCGAAACATTATTCAGGATTTCTATGAACAACGGAGGTAGGGGGGGGGGGTGCAGTGCTTAACACCCTTGCCCCGCAGCAAGAAGGGTCTGGATTAGATTCCTGATTCGGGCATCTTTCTGTGCGGCGTTTGTATCGTCTCCCCTTGTTTTACCCGTGATTTGTTTACACTGGGTTCTCTTATATCCTACAGCAAACTGAAACAAAACAACCATTCTAATATATATCAGGCATTGGCCAAACGTTCTAATGCTGAGGATTTACCTGCACATTACTCAATCAGGATTACCCACAGCAACAGCGGTGACATCTCCATCCCACTGTCAACACTTTGGCCGGACCCATTCCGAAATAAAAAAAGGGGACTTGAAAATAACAAGGAACGTCAAACGCCGGTCGCAGTGGTCCTCGCGGCTGTGATCAAGCACTCCGGACTGGTAAACGGTTGCCACCTGTCCCGGTTTTCCCAGGACGGTCCCCTTTGTAAGGCAGCTCTTCTTGGAAATCTTCCGTCACCGCCGTCTTCCCGGGTCATTAGAAAGTCCCGGTGTCTGCCAGTCGCGCAACAATGTTCCGCTCAAGACAATCCATTCACGTGTAGTTCCTCCCTTCTTTCAGTGTGTGGAGATATCCTTCGACTTCCCCATGATAAGTCTCGGTTTTATTGTACCTCCAGTGGCACCCAACCCCCTGGTCCCGAGTGTGAGACATTCATCTGCATTTGCTATCACGTGGCCTGCACAATACGGCGAGCTTGAGCCACCCGCAATAGTTGTCCTTAGCATCATCCTTTCAAGAAGTGAATTCCCTACGGGTAGCCTCACCCCAGGCCATAGGAATGTGAAATTTAAACGGCTGGCATGGGGGTATAAACAGTACAGTACGTATATATGTGTAGAGTTGAAGAGCAGGAGGACCCCGTGTTTGTTTGAGCAGGAAATCACTTCGACTTCATCCCCCGGAATTCGCGACGTGAACGTGGACATTGACAGTTTTTTTTCCCCACGGGTAAAATATGCTCGAGGAAGCACACTGGCCATCAACACCCCGAGCCGGGCATCTTCTTGAAGGAAGGGGACTTGAGATTCACACGAGGCTTCCCTAGGTGAGGAATTACTATGAAAGGCAGCAGCAGCAGCAGTGTCGTCGTGACGGGTGCTGCAAGATCACGACCACGTGCGTCCAGTGCTCGCCTAGCTGCATTGGCTTCCGGTTGCCGAACGAATGCGTTGAGTGAGGTCGCATGGCTCACAGGGTTATACCTAGTAAATCAACTGAACTGAACTCATTGCACACACACAAAGGGCGCTCGCCACAAACGGACCACGCAACACCTTGGTTGATCTCGTCAAGGAGCCCGAACCATCACGTTAACTCCGGTCACCCGCGCAGCGGATTTTGGCTTGCCATCGAACACAGACGGTCACTGCTTTCCGGTGCGCTTTTGCGGCCGTCTGGAACGCTCTTCCGTCTGATATTAGGAAGCCACTTGAGCCATGCACTTTTAATTATTGATTGAAAACTATGTTTTGGTAACTGCCTTTTGTGTTTAGTTTGTTGTCCTTCCCCCGCACCTCGTTTTAGCACGGATGGCTTTTGTACGGTGCGAAAGAAGTTCAAGGTACATGCATGTATAGTGATTACTATGGCTTTTACGATTGCATAGTCCAGGCATGGTGGCGGTCAAGGGTGCTACAGGTGCAGCCCTGCAATGACTCGCTCTCTCGCCACTGCTGTTAGAAGGGTCTCCACAAGACGTAGGAGATCTAAAGAGAGGGGGCCTCTAGAGCGAGAGATGTAGAGTGCCGCTTTTAAGACGTTTTTGCCAACTTCTTCTGAGCTGTCTTGGAAGAAGTGGGAGTACTCTCCGTTGACTCCAGCCCACACGAGCTGTCGATCAACTAACCGTGGCGTACCCATTTAAGGTTGGGGGGGAGAGAGTGTTTTAAATAAACTTGCACTGTTATTTCAACAGCCGTAACCTTTGGAATTCAAGTCCAGCGTGCTGGCCATCAGAGCACGGCTTCAGGGTCGCTCGTGTTGCTGGTTAAGAGCCTCTCGTCCAGACACACTGAGAGGCGAGAGTCGTGGGGGCTCTGTGAAGATGAAGCCACCCTTGTCGTGACACACACCTGCAATAATAGAACAACTACCGCAGCATTAATGCAAGGTTCTATGCGCACCATCGGGACACCTAAGGGGCCGTCCATAAATGACGTCACGCGATTTTGGACGATTTTTGACCTCCCCCCCCGATCGTCACACGGCGTCACAAAAAGTCAGCCCCCCTCTCAAATATGACGTCACAAAGCTTTGCCCCCCCCCCCCAAAAAAAAAACATGCTTCAAATCGCTTCAAACTATTTTCATTGTAGTGCGAATTTAATGTGGCGCTGCACTCTGATGTTGTAGGAGAAAACATTTATTAAAAAGTATATTTAATTAAGTATTACGTGTTGTCTATATTTATTTAAATTTGCGCATTTTGATGTGACGTCACATTTCTCAACCCCCCCCCCCCTCGTCACACATCGTCACAAATGTGTGACCCCTCCCCCCTAGGTGCGTGACGTCATTTATGGACGGCCCCTAAACAAAACAATTTTTTATTTCATTTTACCAGGTAAGGCCCACTGAGCTATATGGTAGCTCTTTTTCAGAAGCGACCTGGCCACAAATGATAGCTCAACGAAGTTGGTGGCTTACCTGGTGGACAGTTATAGCAGCAGCCACACACTCCAAACGCGTGTTGATTCTAAACGTGGAGGGAAATACCGACGGACCCGGAGAAAATTCTACGCGACCACGCAGAGAGAGAGAGACGCAAATATACAGCAGCAATCGTATAGCGAGCGACCGGTGTTAGAGTAGGTGCCAGTCCACTACTGGGCATGGCATCCTCTTTATTATTAAAGACGCGGTTGCTCCCCCGCCCCCCTCCCTTTTAAACCCACCCCTGCAGAGAGTAGCCCATAAACCCTGAAATATGGGCTCCAGTCAAGTGTTTATACAGGGAGGAAGCGGGTACGCACGGCCAGTGTGGTGAGGCAGAGGAGCCCCTAATTCTCAAAGTGCGTTCTCATTTCTCGGATTTACTGCGGGAATCGGGACGTTTATCACACACAGGTGTATCTGTGCACGAATGCACGTGCGCATGTGTGCACGCGGCGTAAGAGGTTAGCAACACGCACACTTTGCAAGTATGGTATGCGGTGTAAATGTTTAGCGCACCGCCTTTGATTTCGCAAGGTAGCCTGTTCAATCCGATTTCCCGGCGTGGCAGTTGCAATAATTGGCAGGTTACTTAAAATGCACCCACCAAGTCCACGGTCTTTGTTCACCCAGAAGTCTATGGTGCATGGTCGTATTTGGTGGGGTGAAGTGTGGGTACTCCCATCTCTTGCAAGGAGTCAGGCCAGCATGTAAGACCGGCCACAATGCCCTCTAGAGCTCCCTCGAAGGCCCTCACGCCAGCGGCGGCACGAACAAGCAGCTGCAGGGCTGCCACGCACCTTGACCTCCACACACCACGTGTCTGGGAGCGGTCGCTCAATTGCCAAGGCAATGGCCCTCCGAGCTTGGCGACTCAGGTTTGATTCGTGAGCCTGGTGCATGTGACCAGTGGGAACTTGGCCTGTATCGCAAATACATCAACTTTGCTGACTGTAATTGTTGTTGTTGTTGTGCTATATCAGCATCGGCGTTCGGGACGTAAGGAATGGACGCATCAGAGTTTGAGCACCGTGCAAGACATTTGCCTCCTCGCTCCCTCGTGCATTCGTGTCAGCTTTAATATGTGTTGGCGTTGGTTTATGTAAGCATATGTCGTTTGAATGGGATATCCAGTGTGTTTGTGCGTGTTTGTTTTCATTACATCTCTTCTTGCGTGACAGCAACTTAGGCCCTCGTGAAATTGTTATTGTGAGTGGAGTTGATCGATAATTAATTGAGGTTTTGTGGGTTAGATCGCGTGAACATGAATGTGTTGTTAAACCCGCCACCACCCGACACAGCTAATTAGTGAGGTTTGTCACGTAAATAGAACGTGCCAATTCGTTTCTAGTGCAACACACCGGTTGTGTGTTGGAGGGCAAATCCACAACATTTACAATCTGAGGACTTTATACTCCATTTAATCTTTAAGTGGAGTATATTGAATCTTTAAGTGGAGTATATTTTCGCGGATTTAATCTGCGCTTGTCAGTGAGCCGCATTTCAATTATATGGTAAATTTAACATTTCGCCGTATTAATATTTAATCACGATATATATTCATATATATTTTCTTCCCAGTCTATCTGCCTATCTGTTTTTATTGTAAACAGTGGAAATTATGAAAATATTTATTGGAAGCAGCTGTCAACGCGAGTGGTTTTTTCTTTCTCTCTCTTCCCTCTGTGGCACGTGAATAAACCCGCTGCGTATTGTCAACGACACGACGCAACAACACAATTACACGTGGAGCAGCAGTCAAGCCCTCTCCTCCCTCCACCCCCTCAATAGAAAGACAACGACCCCCCCACCCCCCCGTATAGCCTCAATAGACTGTTGGGGGCAAGTGCTGTTAGCGAGCAGCACCTATGAAGGCCGCCACTGTGGGAACACGAGGGGGTGGGTGGGTGGCCAGGACCACGCCCGACCGCCTTTGTCTTCCCAGTGGCGATGTTTACACACCGCGGCAGGTGGTAATTTTTTAGGCTGAGTCGACCTAAGGGGAGGGGATGTGGCAGGACCCGTTCAGATAATAATCACCGGTGTTGGCCGTGAGAGGGAATCGACTTCAGGTGGCCGGGTTCGTAGCGCAGCGCGCTAACCACCACTGCACTACCGCTCCCCCCGCCAACACACACACAACACTGCACCCAACAATCCAGAGAATATCCTGCACCGAGAGGGAGCCATTCACACGCGCAGCACCGCTGCATGGCTGGCCGATCTCGCGTCTGCGCGAAGCCACATGTGGTTCCGTTTTGGACGAAGCGTCTTGCGCAAATTAAATTGCCACGTTTTTTTTTTGCTGTATCAACATATGTCAGGAACCCTGAAGTAGAGGAGCGTGCCAGATGTGCGTTCGTGCCGCCGCTGCCGCCGTGACTTGATTCGACTCGTTTGCAACAATGGCATGGTGTGTGCGCGCGTTTAGTGTGCGTGCGACTCAAATGGGTACCTGGTGCGGTGTGGTGTAAACGTGGCCACTGGGGAGACAAAGGCGGTCGGGCATGGTGCTTGCCACCCACCCCCTCGTGTGTCGTGCCTTCACAGGTGATCGCTAACAGCACTTGCCCATACAGTATGTTAAGGCTGTACGGGCGATCTTTGTCTTTGTTAGTGTGTGTGTTGTTTGTTGCCGTGGGGAGCGGTAGTGTAACGGTCAGTGCACTGCGCTACGAACCCGGCGACCCGAGTTCGATTCCCGCTCACGGCCAACACCAGAGACGATTTTTGAACAGGTCCAGCGCCTTCTCCTAAGTGAACTCAGCCTCAAAATGAGTACCTGGTGCGGTGCATAAAAACGCATCGCCACTGGGGAGACAAAGGCGGTCGGGCCTGGTGTTGGCCATCCCCCCTCCCCTCGTGTACATATCCGGCTTTCATAGGTGCTAGCAGCACTTGCCGCAGCAGTCTGTTGCAGGCTATACGGGGAGGGGAGGCGTCTTTGTCTTTGCTGTTTGTTGTTGCGCGAACGTGAGCCTCTACAAGGTCACAACACCGCCTCTAATGGACCCTGACTGACTTCTTTTTTTTTCCAGTGGTCGCTGATAAAATGCGAAGCCAGTTTGGCTTTGTTGGCTTGCACGGCACGAAGGCAAGCTGAGATGACCTCCCTGGGCAGCAGATATAATATACACCAAAGTGTTGGCCGTGTGCGTAGTGTGTGAGTGAGAGTGTGTGTGTGTTTTTTTGTAACAAGGTTGTGCTGCTGCTTTCCCTAATTTGCTTTCTGTCGAGTGTGTTTCCTCTCGGCCCGTCTCGCCTTCCATCTGCGAACGACCGCGGGGAGAGGCCGCCACAGGCACGGAAGGGCACCTGCTGTGCGGTTGAGAGACCGAGTGAGAAGCGAGGGAGAGAGGCAAGGAGAGAGGGAGGGAGAGAGGCAGGGAGAGAGAACTGACGAAGACGGTGGGGGGCTGGGGAGGGAGAGTTATGAAGGGGGAAGAGAAGCAAAAGAGAAGAGAGGACACAGACTTTTGACTTTTAAACAACTTTTATTGCCGCCGGCAGCAACAGCACTGAAGGCGATTCCGATATGAAATACACAGTCACCAGCAAAACAAAACAAACGCTACAAATCCACGCGTTGTGGCGCTAGATGCACCGCGTACATCACGCAAGAAAAGGCACGTGGTGGTGGTGGTGGTCATCGCGCACGCCACGGTGACGAGCGAGCGCTACAGAAGGTGAACACGAGGGTGCCGTCCATGCTGGTACAGAGGGTTTTTCCGGCTCCCCAGCGTTCGAAGAGACTTTTTGACTTTTAAACAACTTTTATTTCCGCCAGCAGCAACAGGACACATGGAGCGGGGGAGTGTAGCCAGAGAAATTAAGATGCGGAGTTGACTTGGAAGATGAATAGGGGATCTTCGAGTTGAAATTTTTTTTTATTTTACGGAGCCGTGTTGATTGAGACTCAGTGTAACCATTGACTCTCACGTCCTTCGTGAAAGTGGTCAATAAAATGTAAATTTTGTGGACACACATGCATGCTTAGTAGCGCAATTTGGTGAGTGAGTTACTGAGTGGGTGAGTGAGTAGGTGAGGTGAGTGAGTGAGTGTGATGTGATCTGCATCGGTGGTAGTTGAACATAGCGTGGTGCACGAGACGGTAGCAGTTAGTGTCTGGTAGACCGACTCCTCAACACGGGTGGAGGAATGGACGATTGAATTAGGTCCTGTATTACTGGGCTCGTTTAGACCCAGGAAAGTTCACGATGTTCATGTGAACAGTTGTGATGGTAGGTGGGCTATACGCATGAATATATTTATGCCTATGGGCAACTGTATTTCTATAATATTCAACAGGGGTATGTATCTATCCATAAGACATTTGCTGAATGCAGGCAAGCCCCCCCCCACCCCTCTTTTATGAGCCGCATGTTTTTTTTGTGAAATTGAACCCCGGTGCAATATAATTAAAGCCCTCTACACAGGCCCTACCATGGAACACGTCAACTCGATGTACAAATACCTGGGCATACGGCCTCATAATCATTCACAATTTGGCACGCGTATTTCGAAACTTCATAGAAAAAAAAGCCGAGTGATGGCTCTTTTTACAGAAACAACTCGTGTTTCTCATTAACCGCTCACCCGCGAGCTCGTGTCTTCCTCATTCCTGCTCATAGTTACGAGGACATCAGGGCGCCACCATGGCGAGATGTTAACTACCTCGCCCGGTATACAGGAGGACGTAAGTTCGATCCCGACCCTGACGCCTGCTGTATATTAGGAGTTTGCATGTTCTCCCTGTGGTCTTGTGGATTTTTCTGCGGGTCCTCCGGTCTTTCCCTGCACGTTTAGAAAAGTGCGTTTAGAGCAGGGGTCCTCAAACTTTTTAAACAGGGGGCCAGTTCACTGTCCCTCAGACCGTTGGAGGGCCGGACTATAGTTAAAAAAAACTATGAACAAATTCCTATGCACACTGCATATATCTTGTTTTGAAGTGAAGAAACAAAACAGGAACAAATACAATATTTAAAATGAAGAACAAGTAAAGTTAAATCAACAAACTTGCCAGTATTTCAATGGGAACTATGGGCCTGCTTTTGGCTAATGAGATGGTCAACGTCCGGTTCCATTTTGTCACTGCTAGTCGTAACAAGTGATGCAAGTGTGCATCCGTTAGTCTAGATCTGGTTGGAGATTTCAAATGTTTCATTCTGGAAAAAGTCTGTTCACAGACATAAGTGCTGCCAAGATGGTTGCCATTTTGAGTGCATGGTTCCTGAGATGAGGATATGTCTCAGAGGGGAGAGATGCATAGAAATTATGAAGGCTGCTTGACTTGAATGCGTCTTTCAGAGAGTCACAATTCTGCAGTCCAGCCAGTTCCATTTGGTAAATTGTATCCACATTTTCAATGTCAATATAAAATGGGTTACGGAAAAGCTGTATGTCCTGTTCATGGAGATGAAGCTCTTTAAATCTAAATTGGAACTCCTTTTGCAATTTTTCCAGTGAATCCACACATGTTTTATTTGGGAATTGCAACCAATGGTTTTTCCGCTAACAGATTTTGAGTTGTGGGGAGATGGCAGAAGTTTTACTCCTTAACTTGTTTGATGAGGAGGCCTAATTTTACTTCAAATGCTTTCTTTTCTCACTTCTCCGACCAAACAATCATATTTATCTTCATGTTGAGTTTCATAGTGTCGACGTAAATTGTATTCTTTGAACACAGACACTATATTCTGGCATATCAGACACACAGCTCTTCCCTTGTACTGCATGAAAAAGTAATCATAAGTCCACTTTTCTTTGAATATCCTACACTCCGAGTCAATTTTTCTCTTTCTTGACATCAGTTTCCTAGGGAGTCAAAATTTATATTAGTAAAATACCAATATATATACAGCGCTACAAAAACAATATACCAGCAATAACTTTGCCCACACAGAGACATACAGACTGCACTGCCCATCAATGCAGTCTGATTGAGGGAACTCCGCTTTTACCCCAGGCTCACACTGGTGCCGGTGCCATTAAAACGTTAATTACACCTGCAGTTTTGTTCACAGATCGCAGTACATCCCCAGCACACAGGAATATCACTGGGAGTGGAGCCGAGGGGCAAGTGAGGGAGCTGAGGGAGGGTTGAGCCAGTCAAGCGCAGCCAGGGGAGGGCTGGCAGCCTTATACCTGGGGGGCAAGTCCAGTCAATTGGCCCATTAAACCATTCACCAGCGCAGCCCAATAAGTGCCCACAGCCGCAGCTCAATCAGTGCCCACCGCCGCAGCTCAATCAGTGCTCACCAGCGCAGCCCAATCAGTGCCCACCACCGCAGCCCAATGAGTGCTCTCCAGCGCAGCCCAATTAGTGCTCACCAGCGCAGCCCAATTAGTGCTCACAAGCGCAGCCCAATTAGTGACCATGGGCCGGATAAATGTCCTCGGCGGGCCGCATGTGGCCCGCGGCCGTAGTTTGAGGACCCCTGGTTTAGAGTATTTAACTGCTATAAATGTCCACGTGATGAGCCACATCGTTGAGCTATCATTTCTGGCCCGGGTAGCTTCTGAAAAAGATCTATATAGCTCAGTGGGCCTTACCTGGTAAAATAAATAAAATAGTTTATAGTGGTTTAGTTTATAATCGTTGGCGAAGTTGTAATATTTGTCGTCACTTTTATATTGTTGTTTAAAAGTTGACGCAGTCTTTATCATTAACAAAGTGAATACAACACCGCAGAGCGAGGTGCGAGTCTGGAAATGTACTTTAGAGGCAGCAGGAGAGAGCAGCAAATCAAAGTTAAAGCACCTATATCTCTGCGCGCGTACTCCCTGCTGTTTTGCGAATGTGCTTTCGTCTTTGCCCAGTACATATTCTTTCTGCAGAAGAACCCAGGGTTCTCTGGCAAGCCACTAAAACGTCCACACTCTCATTATAGAGTACTGAACTAGTAGTTTCAATACAAATGCTCTGCCAGCACGCACATATGTAGTGCATACTACACGGATCAAGCCAATAATATGATGGATTGCCAAAGTGACAACACTACCATAAAGGGAGTGGGAAGCCCTATAAGCCCACGTGCTTTGGCAATTTTGAGACTCTTTTGAATGTATTCCCGTAATATTATCTAAGCTGAGTTCAAAGAAAATGCTCAATGTGGGATCCATTGTGCTGCTGTTGCCGTTGTTGTTGTTGTTGTTTTTCTTCGTGGTCGTAGACGGCGCTGCTCACTGTGCCGTGACTTCTTAGCGTGTGCCTGCTTCTGGAGGCCGATGTTAGATTGGCGGCCTCTCCGCGCGGTCGTTTGCACTTTGACGATGGGAGACAGGCGATTTATTGCCTGCTGAGCCTTTTCGTTGTTTACAGAGCTGTCTTTTTTCAATGATTATTTTGTGATTAAACAACATTGTTTGGTAATCATGCATACCGCGTAGGAATCACGCAAACGACTGCAGCTTAACAAGCACGCGTTTAATCAGCGCGCACTGCCTGCTGCGATGTATTCATCATAAACGGGGACGTTGACAAATGAGACGGATCGAAGGCTGAGAAGTGCACAAAGAGGCGCGGAGCGAAGCATGCTTGGAATTGCAAAGCGATGCGGAAGAAGCGCAGTTGGCTCCGCACGGTGCGAAATAAGTTCAACATACAGTCAGTTCCGTAACGCGTGTTTTCAAAACGCGAATTAGACACATCGTGACGAATGCGTTAGGGAACACATTTCTTATAACCAGGGTCGGGATCGAACACACGACCTTCTGTATACCGGGCGAGGTAGTTAACATCTCCTAGCCACCGTAGAGCCCTTAGTGCAGTGGTGTTGACAAGCACTGTGTAATGAAACGATTGAGCGATCCCTCGCACGCCCTCAGCGTACTCACAGCGTGCACGGTAAGCCGGTCGAGGAATCATCCTTTACATTCTAAAAACATGTCTGTGTTTTATATTTATCAGCACTACAGCAAACATGGAAACTGTAAACGAACTGCACATTAAAGTGATCTATTTTTTTAAACGTCTGTTACACAGGACAAACCCTTGCAATGTTAGCTGTTTGTTTATGCCGCAGATATAAATCAAGATCCACATAAGCGAGTGGGAACTAATGAATATTATTACAAGGCAGCATCAGTCGTGAATCATCACTGGAAATGTGATTGCTGCATTCCCCACAGCTAGAACATGGATCACACGATCCAACAGCGTCTGAACCTCTAATTCGTGGCCAAAAATCGGCGACAATCAGCCAAGCTTCCACAGAGGCTACTGAATGGCATCATAACCTTGACACCCCACACAGGTAATGTTGCTAACTCTACCTTACCACACCCTACAGTAGCGGTTCTTTACCTGGGGCGCACGCCTACCCTGTGGATGCGAGATGCCCCCTTACCTGGGGGATGCGAGACATGGCCAGATTTGATTAGAAGGCAAATAATCGAAAACACTAATTTGGCACGGGCATTTACAACTACTTTCTTTCATCAAAGCGTTGTATTTCTCAACAATGTACATTTGTTTTACCATTGCGAACCAGAGGGGTGCAAGGCTGCATTCAAGGTTAAGAACCCAGTGGCCTACACGATGGCCTGAATCTCTGCACCTACTTGACCGGGAGTAATGCGGCACACATGGTATGATGATCCGTGTTATTGGTGGCGGGAGATGAGGAGACATGGTCCGAGATGTGACGATATGTGATTGGCGCCCGAAATTGAGGTGACGAGGATAAGGGGAGGGGCAGCACATGGGTGGGGTAGGGGGGGTAAGAGGGCACTTCAGAGGAGGGACGAGGTGAGGAGAGAGCTGTGGATGAAGGAGAGTGCTGTGGATGAATGAAGGAGCAGTGGATAAAGGAGGGAGCTGTTGATGAAGGAGAGAGTTGTGGACGAAGGAGGGAGCTGTGGATGAAGGAGAGAGCTGTGGATGAATGAAGGAGCAGTGGATAAAGGAGAGAGCTGTTGATGAAGGAGAGAGTTGTGGACGAAGGAGGGAGCTGTTGATGAAGGAGAGTGCTGTGGATGAAGGAGAGAGCTGTGGATGAATGCAGGAGCAGTGGATAAAGGAGGGAGCTGTTGATGAAGGAGAGAGTTGTGGACGAAGGAGAGAGTTGTGGACGAAGGAGGGAGCTGTGGATGAAGGAGGGAGCTGTGGATGAAGGAGAGAGTTGTGGACGAAGGAGGGAGCTGTGGATGAATGCAGGAGCAGTGGATAAAGGAGGGAGCTGTTGATGAAGGAGAGAGTTGTGGACGAAGGAGAGAGTTGTGGACGAAGGAGGGAGCTGTGGATGAAGGAGGGAGGCTGTGGGTGAAGAAGACAGCTGTGGATGAAGGAGAGAGCTGTGGATGAAGGAGAGAGCTGTGGATGAAGGACAGAGTTGTGGATGAAGGAGAGAGTTGTGGATGAAGGAAAGAGCTGTGGATGAAGGAGGGAGCTGTGGATGAAAGGGGGAGCTGTGGATGAAGGAGGGAGCTGTGGATGAAGGAGAGAGCTGTGTGTGACGGAGGGAGCTGTGGATGAAGGAGAGAGCTGTGGATGGAGGAAGGAGCTGTGGATGAAGGAGAGAGCTGTGTGTGGCGGAGGATGCTGTGGATGAAGGAGGGAGCTGTGGATGAAGGAGGGAGCTGTGGGTGAAGGAGGGAGCTGTGGATGAAGGAGAGAGCTGTGGATGAAAAGAGGGAGCTATGGGTGAAGGAGGGAGCTGTGGATGAAGGAATGAGTTGTGGTGAAGTAATGAGCTGTGGGTGAAGGAAGGAGCTGTGGGTGAAGGAGAGAGCTGTGGGTGAAGGAGGGAGTTGTGGGTGAAGGAGGGAGCTGTGGATGAAGGAGAGAGCTGTGTGTGACGGAGGTGGACTAAACGGACTGGTGCCCTTACCTCTCTTTGAGTGCTGGTGAGGAGAGTGTCCTCGACACAAAGAAGTCATGAATGATGTCTGAATCGATCCCAGGTCTCCCCACCCTTACCACCCTGTCCTGACCACAGTGGTGAAGTATGGTCAAAATAGTCCTCACATCCGACATGGCACAAGGAGGCCTTCTTCATCCAGCAGTGGAACGACAATGGGTGGCATTATTAGTAATTAACAATTTATAGCAGTGCTCTTCATTGCAAGGCCTGCGTGCCACTGCCAGCCGCTTGTGGCCTTGAGTGTGGCACCCCGACAATACACAAATGTGAAAACATTTGTGTATTGTCGCGCTGCCAACCCCCAATGGTTTCAAATATGCGGCAGCCCTCACACTGATGATGTTTTATCAGCAAAAAGCGCCTAGCCCCCCCCCCACCACCTCTGAAAACGAGTGAACAACACTGATATATAGGATAAGGTATTGAGGAAGGCTTTTACTATGAAACGTTGACAAGCACGATTTAGCAAATCGTGAAAGTATGATCAGGGTAAATGTGTGCATGAGAAATAGTTCAGGAATTGCTCGAGAGGGATAGCGCTTGAGCTCCGTTATGTAAACATCCCTCTTTAAGCGATCCATCAATAGTTCCCGCTCGCACATACTAACACACATGCACAAATACAAAGATCCCCCGTATAGGCTTAGCAGACTGTAAGGGCAAGTGGTGCTAGTGAGCACCTATGAAAGCCGGCACTGCACACGAGGGGGTGGGTGGCCAGCACCACGCCCAACTGCCTATATTTCTCCAGTGGCGATGATTTTGCATACTACAACAGGTACTCATTTGAGGCTGAATCGACCTAGGGAATGCCCAGGACAGATTCAAATACTCGTCACTGGTGGTGGCCGTGAGCGGGAATCGAACTCGGGTCGCCGGGTTCGTAGCACAGCGTGCTAACTGCTGCATTACTGCTCCCCACTCACATGCACATTCACACACACACGTGTTCACCTTGAGTTGCGCCTGGTATTCATGTAGAAGAACTCCTGCAATGGATTGCTCGCGCCAATATAAACACACACAAAACTATAATTTATCCTGTGGTGGAAATTCCACATTCCTATTGGTAGGGGCGAGTTCATTCATCGGACAACCACTGTTGACTTCCCGTCACCAAGTGGCATGACTGTAATTGTGTTGACCCCAAAGGGATGATGAGCCGAGTCAACTTCAGACCAGGATTTAAACTCGCAGCTTTTAAAATGCGAGCCAATTAAACTACCATTGAGACAATGTTTAGCTCTGTATATAAACGCCGGCCTCCTATGTTATGAGGATATGATGAGGTTATCAATATTTAAATCTGTACCAACGTGGTTTTTTCGCCACTCTATTACATTTGTTTCAAATGTAGCGTCTTTTGGAGTATTTTGCATGTGCGTGTTATTAACTCAAAAAAACAATTAAATATTTTAAAACAAACGTTGATACATTGTTGTAGCTGTTAGACATCCCGAGTGTTGCGTAACCATTGAAATATTATTCTAATCTTAAATTACGCTCAAAGTTTGGACGCAATCGAGACGATTCAGCAAACTTTTCGCTCGAATTCAAGCAATAAACGGGACACGCGTGGTACTTTTCCAAGTGACACTGAATTTGGCTCCGCGCCTCTGAGTCACGGTCATTCGCTAAATAATTGTGCTCCGCTATCAATCGCATCGTTTTATTACTGTTATTAATTATGGTGGCACGTGTCTCCAGTGAGACCAGCAGTGAAATTCCACGTTTTAAATGACAGCCGCCATTTCGCCCACGTGAATACCACTGTTGTGACGTCGCACGAAGTGACACGCATTTTTATTCTTCTCCAAACGTATTTTTTTAAATAACAAAACGATTCAGGTACACAACACACATTACGGATGAGAGTGCAACGGGAAAATCTGTCTTAACAAGTGAAACTCATTTGAGTGGCCCCGCACACGGATGAAGATGATGGGCCAGAGTTGACTCTGACCAAGACTCGAACTCGCAACGATTCCAATTGTGATTTGAGTGCCACCCAGCGGAGACAAACTTATACGAGATAGAGGTGCAGCCCTACAACTGTTTGCGCACACCACTGCTAATGGGTGGGCTTGCACTACGGGGAGCTCGATAGAACCCCACTACTAGAGGGCAACTGGCCTCATATTCCGCACATTTACTCTTCGTGAAAATCGGCTAATGCCTACTCTTGAACACTTTCTCGCTTGGGTGATGTTGCCATAGGGCAGTGATAAAACATCATCAGTGTGTTGGCCGCCACACATCTGAAACCATTGTTGGGTTTGACAGCACGATGACGATGATGATGGGGGTGTCTTCACTTTTTGTGTATTACCCTTGATTTGAAGCTTTCGTGACTGCAGGAATCCATACTCTTTGGTTCTTTCGGTAAAGTCACGTAGGTAGAAAAATAAATCACTGCGTTTCGATCGCAACACAAGCGGTCGTCCTTAGGCGGAAAAAATATAATCCAGCAGTGGAACTGCTGAACTTGTATTGTCGGGGGGGGGGGGGGTCGCACGCCAGGGGCTGCACTCAAGGGCATCAGGGGCCTTGAGTGGCCTGCGGGCCATGCAACGAGGAACACCCCTGGAGGGCAACAACGGTCATCTTGCACCGAGGTGGTGGAGCCAGGTGATTGCGAGAGGGGGAGGGGAGCGGTTGAATCATCGCTGTGACGATGCCTGCTGCTCCGTGTTTGCGCATCGGGCATCGAGTTCCACGTTTTCTGTTCTGGGTGAACTCAGTCGCACACCGGAGTGTCTTTAATTTCTCATTTGTACATCATCATCATCGTCTATATCAAGTATCCCCATCTGCTGCTGCTGCGGCAATGGTTTGTGCATTGGATGCGGTTTAGGCAATGGTGGAGCCAGGATTTTCAGGTCGGGGGGGGGGGGGGGGCAACCCCTCCAGCAATGAAAAATGATAAAGGAGTTCTTAGTAAGTAAGGGCTTGTCCCTTGCTTTCTTACTCGACGCGTGTGCGGCGATGGCGCAGCCATCGATCGAGGGTCGAATTCGAACCGTGTTGTGTGATCGGCATCGCGCTCGCTGAAGTTGAATGCCTTCAGGGAAGTCGTGTACTGTGTACGCAACTGCGCACAATTATGTGAGTCACTTATAACTGCTTTGTCGTTACTATTGTCCTATCATCTCATAGAGTCCCTGGCACGTAATAATATGATACGCGGTGGCAGTGGGGGTCGCAAAATGCCGATTTATAACTAATAAACCTCAATGATCCGATCGAAATTAGGGATTTCGATCGTATCACTGGGGGGGCATGTACCACCCCCCCCCCACTGGCTCCGCCAGTGGGTTTAGGGGTTGTGTCTGAGAAGCTTCGCTGAAGGTAGGGGATGTTCTGCGTCGGGATTTCTTAACCCCTGCCATGACTGCAACGCATCTATAGCTGCCTTCGTATATTGAGCCTTCATGGCACTACAATTGTGCACGTATTGCACATACGACTATTCAAATACACACATACACTTAGGTTGTACATACTCTTCACACTGGAGCGTCGAAAGTTTGCAAGTGCGCTGGGTGGGTGTGTGGGGAGGTGGTAATGGGTGAGACGATGGGGCTAAGGAATGGATAAACTTCAGAAACATGAGCATCTTTATTTAGCCAGTAGGAATCCCACGAGCAATAAAGCTTTTTTTTGTCACAGATGTCCAGCAGGGGCGGGTCAGAAAGTTGCAACAACAAACAACACGAAAACACGATAGGAGTGCAGAGTAAAGGATAGACATACAACTGACCGAGCAAAAAAAGACGTGATCAGAGAGATGCCCTTCCACTCCCTCGATGTACAATCCTTGCTCCCTCGGCCCCACCACCCACCCCTTCCAATCGCTCCCCATTGTGCCCCCCCCGCCGCGCCCAGCCCCCCTATTTATATAGTCCACGTCTGAAGGCCACGGTGGTGATGACGGTGCGTATCGCAGCTTGCCGGTGACAGCGAATCGGCGGCTTGAGGCGCTAATGAAGACGTCTTCTTCTTCCTCCTCCTCCTTCTTCTTCGTCGTGGTCTATCCGGGACTCTGGCGAGCGGTCGCGTTCAAAGAAGCAACAAACGATGCCAGAGGCGCTCGCGTCAGATGGCTTAATTACCTCGTTGAAAGGTGATTAGCCTCCAGCTGACCTGTGCGCCAAATTTCAAATATCCGCCCATTAATCGTCATACGATGCCCCTCCTCCCCTGCCCGTGCAAATCGTTTTCGTTTTATATATATTTTTTGGTTTCCGTTTTCCCCTTCTCCCTGCTTTCCCCGGGTTTGTACATCGCCGGGTTTGTACATCACCCCCGGGTTTGTATACTCCAATGTGCACGCGCACGTGCTCGCGCGCGCGTGTGTAACGTTTTGCGGGGCGGGGGTGGTGGCACTGCTGCCCGTTAATGATACAATTGCGCTGGGAACTAATTTGCGAGCCGTTGATGGATCACTTACACGCTTTTGGTTTCTTGCCTCAGTCGTGGCCGAGTATTTTCCCCCCTTCTCTCTCTCTCGCTCTCTCCGTTTCCACTGCTGGGCGTGACTCAATGAAGCTTCTCCCGCTCCAACTTTGGTGTTTGGCCCCATGCCTCTCTCTCTCTCTCTCACACGCACGCACGCATACGTGTATCGTGAAATAATGCAACTTGCGCCCTCAAGTACATATCTATCAGCAGCTTCATTTTCTCAAATAAAAAAAAAGATGTGATATTATAACAGTGTTTTTTTCCTCTCCTACTGAAAGAGACGTGACTTCACAATGCTTTCATACTCTCTCTCTCTCACACACACACACATCTCCCTCTTAGCCTGGACAAACTTGCAGACCCAATTATTGCTTGTAAGCACCAATTATATCTACTGTATAGATATTCCTTCTTTCTTAGTATGGCAAGGTGAAAGTTGCGTGATTCACAAATTGGTTTCTGTTGAATTTCGATTTAAAGCTTTCGTGGCTGCAGGGATTCATCTTCTTGGTTCTTTCGGTAAAGTCACGTAGAAGGGAAGTAATAAAATAATAAAAATAAAACATAATAAAATAATTCTCACGACGTTTCGGCTACAACGCAAGCAGCCGTCTTCAGGTGAAGAATGAGACACTACCAAGCTAGGAGCTTATATATAAGCTGGGTTGGAGGTGGAAGAGCGCCTTAATAAAAATAATGTGCATATGAAGAGGAATTTAGCATATTCATGGTAAATGCGTAGAAGGTGGGCGGGGGGTTTCAAAGTCATATTATGCCCATGCATTATGCAGGATCAGCAGCACCAAGGGGGGGGTGCAGGGAGTAGCATTAACAAAGGAAAGGAATGTTAATGATATGTAGCTGCAGTTACTAAACAACCACGTAGAAAACTAAAGTATAAACTACATAAAAAACTAAAGTATAAACTGCATAGCACCATCAGTATACTTACTATACTCTACAATAAGCTGAGTTACTAACAGCAAGTAATACATTACAATTCTACGTCGTATAAATTATATAATATGCTTCCATCTAAACTATATTCTCTTACATCACACGAGCATATACCGTACTATATACTGCCATAGATAAACCCAACATTAAAATATATACTGTATTGCTATAAACCTTATACATTTTAATAAAACACTACGTATTATTTTACCCACCCTAATGTGTATCGAAATGGTTTATTACGTCCTTCCAATGATTGCTAAGCCAGAATCCATCTTCTCGGTTAAAATTGTCTCTGTGTTTGTATATGTGGATCGCCTCATGAACTAATCTCTCATGATAGCCAGATGGCTTGCAGAGAACCTCTGTCTTGGAGAAGTCAATGTCATGTGAGCCCACTGAGTTGTAACAGTGATCTGCCACGGCTGAGGTGTTTGTCCTACCGTGTTTCAGGTCAGCTTTATGTTCACGGATGCGGTCAGAGACATGTCGTTTGGTTTCCCCAATGTAACTGCTACCACAGAGGCAACTTAGTTTGTAGACGCCAGGGTACTGTATGTCTGGAACCACATATTTTACAGACGGTACCAGATCACGGATTTTATGTACTGTGTTGAATCGGACCTGGATCTTGTGTTTAATCAAGATTTTGGAGATCTTTTTTGTGACCCCAGCAATGTAGGGTAAGGTGATGGTCTTGAAAGGCTCCTCAACAGGATCCTTCTTGATGGTTGGAGTGATGGCTTTGCGGATTGTGTAGTCGGAGTAACCATTAGCCTTAAGAGCTTGGCGTACGTGTTTGAGTTCACTGGAAATGTGTTCATGGTCGGAGATGCATTGGGCTCTACGATATAGAGTCTTGATGAGGGAATTCTTCTGGGATGGATGGTGGTGGGAATCCGGTTTTAGGTAAGCATCCGTATGGGTGGCTTTCCTGTAGACAGAGTGGCTCATTCAACCATCAGGTCTCCTTTTGATTAGGACATCCAAAAAGGGTAGCTTGCCATCTTTTTCGACTTCCATGGTGAATCTGATGGCTGGGTGTATGGAATTGATGTGGTCGAGAAATTGGTCTAGAGCAGGCCGGCCATGTGGCCAGATGACAAAAGTGTCGTCTACGTACCTCTTCCATAAGGTCGGGCGTAGAGTGGCAGTCTGGATGGCGTCCGTCTCAAATTTCTCCATGAAGATGTTGGCTACAACCGGAGATAGGGGGGAGCCGATTGGGGTGCCCTCAGTTTGCTTGAAGAAAGTTTCATTCCAGGTGAAGTATGTATTGGTTAAGCAGTGTCTCACCAGGGGGGGTACCCCAGCATTCAGTCATTGATGAACAAAGTCTTCAATGATTGCGATGGTGTCAGGTACAGGAACCTTGGTGAATAAGGAAACCACATCAAAACTTACAAGCAGGTCGTCTGGGGACAGGGCAATCCCCTTGATTGTCGATACCAGGTCAGTAGAGTTTAGTACCGCAGAGGTGGTTTTTCCAGTGAAAGGCCGTAGGATTTCAGACAAAAAACGAGCCAATTTATAGGTGGGGGAGTTGATAGTAGAGACAATGGGACGAAGAGGTGTATCTTCTTTATGTATCTTTGGCAAGCCGTATAATCTTGGTGGTATAGGGTGGTTTATAGCAATACAGTATATATTTTAATGTTGGGTTCATCTATGGCAGTATATAGTACGGTATATGCTCGTGTGATGTAAGAGAATATAGTTTAGATGGAAGCATATTATATAATTTTTACGACGTAGAATTGTAATGTATTACTTGCTGTTAGTAACTCAGCTTATTGTAGAGTATAGTAAGTATACTGATGGTGTTATGCAGTTTATACTTTAGTTTTTTATGTAGTTTATACTTTAGTTTTCTACGTGGTTGTTTAGTAACTGCAGCTACATATCATTAACATTCCTTTCCTTTGTTAATGCTACTCCCTGCACCCCCCCCTTGGTGCTGCTGATCCTGCATAATGCATGGGCATAATGACTTTGAAACCCCCCGCCCACCTCCTACGCATTTCCCATGAATATGCTAAATTCCTCTTCATATGCACATTCTTTTTGTTAAGGCGCTCTTCCACCTCCAACCCAGCTTATATATAAGCTCCTAGCTTGGTAGTGTCTCATTCTTCACCTGAAGACGGCTGCTTGCGTTGTAGCCGAAACGTCGTGAGAATTATTTTATTATGTTTTATTTTTATTATTTTATTACTTCCCTTCTACGTGACTTTACCGAAAGAACCAAGAAGATGGTTTCTGTTAGGCGAGGTCGTGTAAAATTGTGTGTTGTAAACCCTCCTCCACCCGACACAGCCAACCTGATAATGCTTGATGTGATCGGCGGCGAAACGTCGGTGCCCATATAAATGTTATTTAGATTCCTCTCTAACAACAACGGTGGTGCGGCGCTGAAGTTGTACCGTGCGCCTTTTGGCGTCATCTGGTCCAACAACATGTGAGACTAGGCTCTAAGAAAAGCTGTCTCGGGTGTGGACCAATCAATTTCAAGGACAGTGCATACATTATCAGAGTTGTGTTTTTTTGTTTGCATTCCGACCGCAGGTATTGTGGTCAATGCAAACATGACTCCTTGTAAAAAAGGTGTCAGTTTTGTTGCCAGATAAAAGGGTAAAAAAACTATTATCATATTTTGCTCATGGCAAAGGAGGTTCCAAAGGTTGTACCGTGCAATCATACATTAGGCCCACCTTTGATTCACGTGACACTTTTATTGATCGACTGCGCCGGGTGGATGAGAGTTTACGACAACACATCTTGACAACGACCTCACCCGATAAAGAAACCCATCATGCATCGTGATATATCGGTCGTGGAAACCTACGCGTAAAATGAAACGTGTCTGTCAGAAACCTTTGCACGCAATGCATGTTCGAACAACACAATGAAAGCTATCAACTGGATACCGGACATTGGCTCGTCGCATGTTCGGTCTGAATATATACCAACATTATATATCAACGTTATATACATTTATATCAATGTTATGTACATATATTAAACTTTTTTCGCACCGTACGCGGTGCCGGATTAAGCTAAAGCGGGGCTCGTAGCGTATGTTATAAAGGGGCCCTAAATAAAAAAAACACATGAATAATAAAACACACATTATTTTACTTGCATAGTAAAGTAATTGTATTTTTACATTTTCTATACAGCCAGATAATACGACAAATCGCTAACCTTAAACACCCAGTCGTCCATAACAGTTGAATGCGGTATAGTACTATATTAATAGAGCAAGTGTAGAATCACTGAACCGGAATTGATAGCTTGAAAGCATTTAGCGCGGAGCCCTTGAAAGTGCGGGGGCCGTAGCATATGTAGCTACTAAATATGCAGCTACTACATATGTAGCTACTACATATGCAGCTACTACATAAGTAGCTACTACATATGTAGCTACTTTTGTTTACTGGGATAATCCGGCACTGACCCTACGTAGCCAACCGTGCTAATCGGAGATGCCGGGGGAAGGGACAGCACATTCAACACAAAAAAGCAGTTCGAAAGATGCAGTATGCGTTTTTAATCTGGATTGAAAACGGTGGTGGAAACCGATGCTGCTCAGCTCCCCGGTTAATTCCCGGGTTGCATCCAGGTGTTGTGTCGCCACGATGTACGACGTCTCGCTGCGCGCGCCAGGAGCTTCCAGTTCCCGAAGAAGCTCCCTGCCGGGGGGGGGGGGCGTGGAGCGAAACGTCGGACACAGTGCCCAACTACACGCGGCGCAGTCCGAACAAACAAAAAAGACAGTGGATGAGCCACGACCACCGCCACCACCACCACCGCCACCACCGCCGCCACCACCGCCACCGCCACCGCCGCCACCACCGCCACCACCGCCACCGCCACCACCGCCACCGCCACCACCGCCACCACCGCCGCCGCCACCACCACCGCCACCACCGCCACCACCACCGCCACCGTCGCCGCCACCGCCGCCGCCACCACCACCGTCACCGCCACCGCCACCACCACCGCCGCCGCCACCACCGCCACCACCGTCACCGCCACCGTCGCCGCCACCGCCGCCACCACCGCCGCCACCGCCACCGCCGCCACCGCCACCGCCGCCGCCACCACCGCCGCCACCACCACCGCCGCCACCGCCACCACCACCGTCACCACCACCGCCGCCACCGCCGCCGCCACCGCCGCCGCCACCACCGCCACCGCCACCACCACCGCCACCACCGCCACCACCGCCACCACCGTCACCACCACCACCGCCACCACCGCCACCACCACCGTCACCACCACCGCCACCACCGCCGCCGCCACCACCACCGCCACCACCGCCACCGCCACCACCACCGCCACCACTGCCACCACCGCCACCACCGCCACCACTGCCAGCACCGTCACCACCACCACCACCGCCGCCGCCACCACCACCGCCGTCACCACCACCGTCACCGCCGAGTACGCCGCCGCACGAGCGGAGGGCGCAGGAGTTCGCTTCTCCGCGCTCCGCTCGACTCCCCAGTTCAGCTGCTGGAGACACCGCGACGCCTCGTCCCACTGATTGCCACCGGCTCGCCTGTCCCCACGACACACGCTTCACATAGAAGCGACGCGCGCGGCAATATTTGTTTACAATTCGTGAAAGGTTTCGTGGAATTGCGTTCGCTTGACCCCCTCCAACCGCTGGATGCCGCTGTGTTTAGCGCAATGTAAAACAAAGAAAGAGTTGATTCTGAATCTTCACAAATTGTTGAATCCTGGAGGGAGGGGGGGTGTGAATTACTGTTCCACCCCTTATTAACCACACGTAGGTCGTGTTCCATGGGCTAAAGTGTGGATACCTTTTGAATGGAGTCAAGTCTGCATGAACCACACACGTACTGGTGGTGAACATGCAAACAATCTTTGGTAATGTATGGCATTGCTTTTGAAAACTGATTGGTCTACACCAGAGACAGCCTTCTTTATGGCCTTGCCTCACCAGTGTCAGACGGGAGAACGCCAACAGGCGAACAGTACACAGACACATTTTGATTTAAAGCTTTCGTGACTGCAGGGTTTCATATTCTTGGTTCTTTCGATAAAGTCACGTAGAAAGGAAATAATAAAATAATATAAATATAAAACAATACAAATTCTCACGACGTTTCGACTTCAACACAAGCAATCATCATCAGGTGTGAAATCCACAGCAAGAAAAAAAAATTCTTAATAAAACATGCTCTTATTATAATATTGTCTGGTCGACTGTATGATCAGTGTGTGTTTATCTTTTCGCCGCAGGCATGTGTGGTGAATGTAGACTTGATTCCTTCCAAAAAGTTATCTATTTGATTCAATCTTGATTTGAAGCTTTCGTGACTGCAGGAATCCATACTCTTTAGTTCTTTCGGTAAAGTCACGTAGGTAGAAATACATCTATTTGGTGTTTGAACATCTTAACACCTGTTTTATTTCCGGGAAAGGGTAAAACCCGTTCTTAATTTTCACACTTTGATACTGGCAAAAAAGGGCCCCGTGATAGAACTGGGACAAGGCACATGGCGCGGAGCTCGCTTTGAGCAGGGAGAGAGATTCTCTGTTTCTTTCGCCCTGATTTATTGCCGTGGGCTCGCTGCCCAGTTGAGCAACAGCGCACTCGGGCAAATAAAGTGATTAATATTGCGGTCGTTAAACAAAATAAAGGGGAAAGAAATGTGCATGTTTGTAGGGAACGTAAATATTTTGACATCGGCCTTCAGATGTCACCGTGTGCATGGGCACGCTAAACAAAGGGTGCTCTTCAATTGCCCAGGCTCCGCTGCTCCGTGCGTGACGCTGAGTCAACAATCCGTTCGTACGCCCTACGCAGCTGGGCTTTTTGTGAGTTGAAAAAATTACGAACAATGTATACACTTTGGGGGGGGGGGTGGGATAAATGATATATCCCTACTTCATCCCTCATCTTCTCTGCTCGGGCACGCGCTGGCTCCCCTCTGTCTATGTCCTCCACAGCTGCTGTTCAGAGTTGTGTTTGGAAACGATGGTGGTCGTCTATGTTGGGTTTTCTTTTGGCGTTGCTGAATATGCCAAACGAAACATTTTGGAATTGTTCGATCGCCATTTATCTACTTTATAGGCAACGTGTTTGGTGCTTTTTTTTGCGCAATTATCATTGGACTGTGATGTCCTCTGTGGTGAGCAATCATTTCCACCTTCAGCAGCCAGCAAAACACGCAATAATAAAGCAGATTTTGTTTTTATAAATTACATTGGAATTGGCCAAACATCCCATGCTGTGCATTCCAGCAATTGAGTCCCAGTTGAAGTTATTCACAGTAAAATGTTCCAATTATGGTGTAATAATACTAACGATGCTAATGTCTTAAATTATAGACTTCATCATTGCGGTGTCAAGATAACTCAAACAGCTATGTAAAATTACTAAACCAGCTGCACTGAGATCCTAGGATCCTAGCTTTTCCTCGGATCTCGGCAATCCAAGCAACAGCCGTATGATTAAAAGAAACTGTCAAGGTGCCTTTGGTAGTCACAGATAAGTCACCGACAATTACACGCGAACAACCGTTGGGATATTTGATCTCAGGGCGCCACGGTGGTGAAATGTTAACTACCTCGCCTGGTATACAGGAGGTCATGGGTTCGATCCTGACCCTAATGCCTGTATATTCAGCGTTTGCGTGTCTCTCTCCCCGTGGTGGCGTGGATTTTTCTCCGGGTCCTCCAGCTTTCCCCTCCACATTTAGAATCAACACCACGCATTTAGAGTATTTAGCTGTTATCAATTCCCACGTGATAAGCCACTTTTTAAAATTATCATTTGGGGCCAGGTCGCTTCTAAAAAAGAGTTATATACCTTAGTGTGCCTTACCTGGTAGAATATAAATGTGTTTACGTGGATAAACGTGTCTGAAGCCAGCCGGGTGGCTCGTATGTACGTGTGTATGTACGTTGAACTTCTTTCGCACTGTATGTAGCCAACCGTGCTAATCGGAGGAGCAGGAGGGGAGGTGGGAAGGATACCAAACTAAACACAGACAAAAACAGTTATTATGATAAGAGTTTTCAGTCTAGATTTAAAAGTAGCTTCCTCATATTGGTAGGTGGAGTGTTCCAGACGGCTCGGCGTTAGAACAAGTGGGAAAGATTGCGAGTTCAACTCTTGTTTTGAGGTTGACTCAGCCCATCATCTCTCCCTCCGGGGGACGATAAAGTGAGTACTATTTTGTTATCTCATGGAAAGGCTTGCCCGCGCCAAAGGATTGTTCAATTTCCACCAGAAGATCAGGCACCAATGCCTCAATGCTTACTTGAGCAAAAAAATCACTCCGACTTTATTTATTTTTTTACGCGAAGCAAACCACTGTTTACGGAGCACGGAGTGCTGCGTCGTGTCGGGTAACAGCGGCCTGTTGGAGTGACCGCAGAAGCGCTTCGCTCGTGTCATCTCTCCGGGCTAATCTCTGACACGCGATGCACTGCTGACTGCGTGAAGGTGCTCCTCTGGCTGAGAGGGTCCCAAAAGGACTTCCCTCTTCGATATATCGTACGACTCGGCACTTTTGTGGGTTAACTAAATACGTGCAATTTTTCCATTTAAAACTTTCGTGACTGCAGGGATTCATCTTCTTGGTTCTTTCGGTAAAGTCACGTAGAAGGGAAGTAATAAAATAATACAAAAATAAAACATAATAAAATAATTCTCACGACGTTTCGGCCACAACGCAATTATGTTATTATGTTTTATTTTTTATTATTTTATTACTTGCCTTATACGTGACTTTACCGAAAGAACCAAGAAGATGAATCCCTGCAGTCACGAAAGCTTTAAATCGAAATTTAACCGCCACTACGGTGTGGGATTCCATAAAACTTTAAGATCCTTCAACAAGCTCGGTGATAAGAAGGCTCAGCTAATCGAGTCTCTCACCTTTTTGAAGAGATGCCGCGACTCTAAGACCTGGTCTTCACCTGAGGACGGCTGCTTGCGTTGTGGCCGAAACGTCGTGAGAATTATTTTATTATGTTTTATTATTTATTATTTTATTACTTCCCTTCTACGTGACTTTACCGAAAGAACCAAGAAGATAAATACGTGCAATACTTAACATGTCTTGCCTACGAGACTGCTGGCAGAATGGCCCCAGGCCATATTCGGGGTGTTTTAGCCTACTCTACCATGTTGACCAGACGTCTCTCCTCCTGCTCCCTCCCCCCTCTCCTCCAGTCGTTGCCCTCAGAAATTCCTCGCAGTGGACGCGAGTTCAAACAGACACCCGTCGACTGGCACAGAGACCCAAAGGCTCGCACAGAGATTCCGTCAGTTCACGTAGATTCGCGCAAATGTCCACACGCACCCATAGATTTACAGAGATGGAGAGACTCACACGGAGACCCATCGACTCACATGGAGATCTATAGGCTCACGCAGATACGCATATGCTTACACAGACACCCATATGCTCACGGAGAAAAACACATGTTCTTATTTTTTTTAAAATTGGAATGAAGGTGGAAGACGTGGGAATACTCACACTTTACCCCCGACGATCGTAGAACTGTGTTGTACCCGCCTATACTGCTGATGGACGAAAGTCGGGAGATTTAATGAACTTTCCCGATTGCTTCAACTGCCACGCTGGGAAAGTGCAGTGTGCAATCATTGGGCCACAAAAGCATTTATGTTGATGACGTGATGTTATTATATGCCCACTTCATTTGCTAAAGGTATACACAATGATATAATTCGTAGATAGGACTTGTGTCCTCGATTTAATTAGGTCAGAGTTCGTTCAGGTGCAATTGAAATTGAGGTTCCAGAGGTCTGTTCGTAAGTCCATTTGTCCGTAAGTCCAACTTTACTCCTTTCAATTCCACACATGTTGTAAGGCATGTACACTAAACACGGTGATTGGCTTTAAAAATTGTATAATCTCCTGTAGATGCCACTGGTTCTTCATGTTTTGCAGACGTAGATGCGACTGGTTCTTCATGTACTGCAGATGTAGATGCCACTAATTCTTCACGTTCTGCAGATGTAGATGCCAATGGTCATTCATGTCTTGCAAATGTAGATGTCACTGATTCTTCATGTCCTGCAGATGTAGATGCCACTGGTTCTTCACGTTCTGCCGATGTAGATGCCACTAGGTCTTCACGTTCTGCAGATGTAGATGCCACTGGTTCTTCATGTTTTGCAGGTGTAGACGCTAATTCCCATTGGTGGTCGTGTTTCTTCTCTACTCTCCTGAAAAACTTATCATGAGATGTTTGCACAGTTGCTCCCTTCTTATATTCATAAATCAACTTGTAACAAGCAATATCATTGTGAACAGCTGCAACTGGACTTACTGATAGGTTGGTTCGTATATTTGAAAGTTCGTAAGTCGAATATTCGTAAGTAGAGGAGCCCCTGTATTTGCATTGGGGGTACGGTGTTGTTAAATGTTACAATTTATCATACTATTGCATCAGTAACCAATTTAGGCTGAGTCAACCCATGAGATAAGAAGACTGGGTGACATTTACCAATGTTCACAGATATATGTTTTTTTTTTAGAGTGGCTGAGCACAGGTCATAGGCCAAAAATGCTAATCGGCCAGCAGCAATCAGCAATCTTCAAGTTGTAATCGATTAGAGCTAACTTTTTTTTGTCTGTTATTGAACAAGGTTATGATAAGAACTTGTGGGGGGTAACTACGACGTGAAGAAATCCCAAAGTACAGCAGTGGTGCGAGGCAAGAATCAGCAAGCTAAGCGTTTTGACACGTAACGTGGTGAGTGAGTGGGCGAGGTGAGTGAGTGAGTGTGTTGTGATCTGCATTGTGGTGGTTGAACACAGTCTGGTGGACGAGACGGAAACAGTCGATGTCTGATAGACTGCGTCCTCAACACGGATGGAGGAATCAACGAGTTAATTTCCCAGAGACATCAACCTTGGGAGGACGAGTGGTGATAGAAGGTGATAGAAGATGCGACTGACTACCGGCGAGTGATGAGTGGCTCGTGTGAATCAGGGAGTTCTGAGTTTTGCGTAGCCAGAAAGAAAATCTGGCATGCAGGCATTATAATGTCCTTGCATTCATTGTTACACTACCACTGTGCTCCCCACAGCCACACGTATACAAACACATGTACTCTACGAGCCATCGGTGAACCCTGGCTGATCCCTCGCCAGAGAAGTAAAAAAGGTCCGATTGTATGCATAATTAATTTTGTGAAAACACTCGTTTGAATCTAAATAGGGGACTCAGTGTGCACTAAACAGTGTGCGCACTTGTACAGGATATTAACGCAGCAATGAGCAGCTGTGCATCCTGGTGGACAATATGCTCTAACACGTTCTCACTCGGTCAGCAGTTACACAAAACATTTCTTGGAGGAAATTATCAAAAGTGTACGGACATGCGGTGGAGGTTACAGGGTCAATTCTTCAACTTTTCTGGCTCGTGCCACTGCTGGCGGAAAGGCTTCCACCTGGAGAGCACCCCCACCGCCCCCCCCCCCCCCCCATTGGTATTTTGGCCAAATATTCCAAGCTGTACAAACCTCTTGGGAGTGACGAGAGGACCCTCACCTTACCCCACCACCTGTGACCTGCCGCTCGGCTGTGGGGCTTATCCATTAATGCCACTAAACACATTTTTTTGGTATTTTTACCAGGTCAGGCCCACTGAGCTGTATAGCTCTTTTTCAGAAGCGACCTGGCTAGCACAAATTATATTTTAGCGACAACAAAGTGGCTTATCACGTGGAAATGTATCGTAGCAGAATACTCTTGAAGGCGCGTTGATGCTAAATGCGGAGGGAAAAACCGGAGCACCTAGAGAAAAATTAACGCGACCACGGGGAGAGAGACACACAGACTCGAAATATACAGCAGGCGTCAGGTTCGGGATCGAACCCACAACCTCCTCTATACCAGGCGAGGTAGTTAACATCTCGCCACCGTGGCGCCCTTTAGTGCTGAGATAAAAAAAAAACAGTTTTAACGTGTAAATCGTTGATGACTTTTCTGCGACAACCAAGGGCACTTTCCTCGGCAAAATCGATCAGTGGGCCTGACCTAGGAACACCTCGGATCTCAGCAATCCTTGCAACCCGTTATGGTCGAACCCACGACTGCCTTGGAAACCAGGCGAGCTAGTTAACAACTTATCACTACTGCTGGATGAATAAAGGCAGCTTTGGGGGGGGGGGGGGCGGTCCGGGGGGGATTTATGAAACTTGCCACCTGTGGTTCAACGGCCACGCCAAGAGATCGAAACGAAGCTGCGACCTCCGAATTGCAAGTCCGGCGCGCTTAACGTTCGCAAGGGGCGGACGCGTCCCTGCCTGCGCGAGTCGATCGGAGCAGCTCCATTTTTTTTGTTTAAAAAGGCTGCGTGTAAAAACGAAAAAAAAAGTTTCCTCGTGTTCTCAGGGCTAAGGGGAAGTGTGCAACAACTGGGCCCGTGGTCACGACTCAATTATTGCAGCCTTTCTTCAACGTACCGCGAGCAAGAAACCGAATGCTTGGGCGATCTAAAAAAAAGACCCGGGTTGGTGAGTTGCCAAACAGCTGGAATAATGCTTTCATCACCCCCCCCCCCCGCATTTCTTTTACTTTACAAGGAAAGAGAGATTGAATATTCTTTTCCTCTGAACCACGTGCGCTCCTTGGTGTTAAACGTGGTTGCGATATGCAATCGTGAGGAAAAGACAATTGTGAGGAGCGGCACTGAACTGGAATCCCCAAAAACTGTGATAGGACCGGTCACGTGACTGCCATCCGTGGTGTTTGCGGAGAAACGGACGGGCGACCGGCAGAGAGCTCCACGAGTCCATGAGTGAGAGAGTCCGTGTGTGAGTGAGTCCGTGCGAGTGAGTGAGTCCATGTCAGTGAGTCCGTATGTGTCAGTGAGTCCGTGTGTGAGTGAGTCCGTGTGAGCGAGTCCGTGTGTGTCAGTGAGTCTGTGTGTGTGAGTGAGTCCGTCCAGAAAAAAAACATCCCCCTACCTCCTCGTGGTGCCGGACGGCAACGTTGTGGTGGGCAGTGCTGTGGGGGGAAGGCCAAATTAGATTGGCCTTTACCTTCATGGCGTTTGTAACCACCACAACGGCCAAATGGAGGCTCTGGACGGGTTTGAGGTGCTGGTAACCCCTCCACCTTCAATTCACTACCACTAAACTACAATGTAAAAAAAATATTAAGCTTGTGCCGGAGGCCCCGGGGGAACAGGCATCGATGACGTCTCCTGGCCATACCCCATTTGGCGGAGCCAGGAGACTGAATCCTTACCCTCGGGGCTCCTCCAGAAACAACAAAAAGCCACTACAGATGGCCACGTGGAATGTTCGAATGCTCACTGCGGAGGAGAGGCTGCCACTCCTCTGTCGAGAGCTGGACCAGTACCGTCTGGATCTCTGTGGTATTCAGGAGGTCCGGTGGACCGGCTCTGGCTGCTGCGACCATGAGGGGTGGACAGTCCTCTACTCCGGGCAGTAGTCTGCCAAACAACAGGGAGTGGCTCTTCTTCTGAACAAAAAAATGATCGGGACGTGGGAGCGTGGCGGTGAGGTGTGGGAAGCTGTAAGCCCCAGGCTACTTTGGGCTTGCCTTCCCATCAACCAGAGGTGATGAGTGGTAGTCATGGTTACCGAAGACGAACATCCGTGGAGGGATGCAGGCAAGGCCGATGAGTCAGATGCCTTCTATGACCTCCTGTCACAGGTGCTAGCTAAAGTGGCCCCTCGGGATAGAGTTATCTTGTTGCGTGACTTCAATGCCCGAGTTGGTCATGATACTCGCACCTGGTCTGTAGTAATTGGAAAACATAGGCCAGATCAGCTCAATAACAGTGGTAGGAGGCTGCAACAGAAACATGCTGTTCTGGCATCGGCGCATCCACACAATATCATGGATGCATGCCGGGTCCAAGCAAGAACATCTGCTGATGGAACAGCAGATGTGGGCTCATGTCCTTGACACCAGGATCTACCATGGAGCTGATCTGCCCACTGACCATTGACTTATCATCTGTAAGATGCGCTTGCCATTCTTCGACTCTGGTGGTGGGTGTAGATCCAGGACCCCATTCAAACCCATAGTGGCATGGTCTCAGCTAGCTGATGAAAGTTGCAAACGAGAATTTCATCATCGCTTGCGGCTGGGGTCTGCATCGCCCCCCACTCCTCCTGAGGTCGAGGGGAAATGGGCGAGGTTTAGGACTGTGGCACGTGCAGCTGCAAATGCTGCTTTTGGTACGCGGTCCAGACCTCCTCAGAGGTCCTGGCGAGGGGAAATCCCTCAGCCAGGAAAACATTGTGGGACAAAGTGGGGAACACCCTGCCGAGGCTGCGGTGCCTCAAATATTGGAAGAAGTCACCCCCTGTGAGTGGCTGGCTGAGGTGCCATCTGTTGAGGAAGTACTGAAGGCGATCCAGAGCCTGAGACCAGGAAAAGCACCGGGCAGAGATGATCTCCCAAGCGAAAGGAGGGTGCGTTTGTGCACAGACTGCACTACATGACATCATAACAACTGTCTGGACCACTGGACAGGTTCCGCAGGATTGGAAGGATTACCTGGTGATCCCCTTCTTTAAGAAGGGAGCCGCACAGATTGTAACAACTATAGGGGAATCTCACTCCTGAGTGTGCCGGGAAAGGGTCCTGGCAATGATTAGTCAACATCGCCTTGCCAGGCACGCTGATGAGAGGCTTTGCGGAGCACTAATGTGGTTTCAGGAAAGGGTGATCCTGCACAGATGCCATATTTTCTGTCCGTCTGCTACAGCAGAGGTATATGGAATTCCAACAAGACCTACATCTCTGCTTTATTGACCTGGTCAAGGCCTATAATACCATCAGTAGGCCTGGGCTCTGGGTTGTTCTTCGTGCTTTCGGAGTTCCTGATCCACTGCTCACGATCATTAAGGACCTTCATGATGGTGATTGGGCCCGGGTAAAACTACAAGGCCGGGAGTCGGAGCCATTCCCTATTCACTTTGGACTGCGACAGGGATGTCCTCTGGCTCCCACATTATTTAACATCTATTTCGACCACGTGGTTCATGAAGCCTTCAATAGCTGTGCCGCAGGAATATTCATCTGGTACAGATACATTGGGAGGCTGATCGATGCCTGGGTGCGGTCAAGAGATGGCTCCCTATTGCTTAACCATGTCATGTATGCCGTTTATCTGGTAATTGCTTCTCAGAGGACAAGTTAGAGGTGCTGCTGCTGAACTTGGAGCTTGCCACTAAGAGGTGGGGCCTTGCCATCAGCCCCTACAAAACTAAGCACCTGCCTGAGTATTTTGTACCATCAGACTCTCTATCCCCACAAATCCCAATTGATGATAGGGCAGTTGTGGAGAGAGTGAAGAGTTTCCCATACCTGGGCAGTGTGCTCATAACTGGTTCGACAGCAGACGTCTCACTCCGAATCAGTCGAGCGGCATTATATTTTTATTGGTTGCATAACTCTGTGTGGAAGCTACCTGGTCTGCCACTCCGCACGAAGCTTCAGGTCTTCTCGGCCACAGTCATTCCATCCCTTATCTAAGCTTGCAAAATGTGGACCCCCCTAATGGAATATCATTGCCGGTTAGAAACATTTCGGATGGCCTGCTTATGATCCATCCTGGGCTTAACCAGACTGGATTGTGTGAGGAGCTCACATATCCTTGAAAGATCTAGACAAAGTCCCATCGGTGAGCTCCTCCGGCAGGCAAGGCTGTGTTGGCTGGGTCATGTAGCCCACATGTCCAGCTACCGCATACCTAAACAACTTTTGCTTGGAAAATCAAGGGGGCTAAACGGGCATAGCACGGGCTAGAGCAGAGATGGAGTGATGTGGTACAGGAGGATGTGGAGCTGAGTGGACTTGCCGATGACTGGTACAAGCGGTGTCAAGATCAGCCTCTGTGGAGGGACTCGTGAAGGACGCTACTGGGCAGTTGGAGGCAGTCGCCCTCCAACATCAATGGAGGGGGGAGGAGCGACGCTCATAACAACGAGCGGAGCGCCGGGTGGCTAAAGCACAGCAAGTTGGCACAGTAGGGGGCACAGGTGGTGCATCAACTAGTCATCTCAGTCATCTCAGTCGACCCCCCGTGGCACCAGGGTCTGCCCCGTGACCTCCTGCCAGCGGGCATTCAACACTTCACGTGGCCTCAACGTGCACATAGCCTGGCACAAGCGTCGTGGTGACGTCACCGCCACTTAGTGGCGAATGGCAGTTATTGTTGTGAACGAGTCCATGTGCCTCAGTGAGTCCGTGTTTGAGTGAGTCCGTGTGTGTGAGTGAGTCCATGTGAGGTATCAGCGCTCTAGGTGTGCACATTGGGTCATTAGCTGCGACGCGTCAAAGGACAGCACACGTCCCTCAGAAGGAGCTTCTGAAATGGAAGCAGCGATGTGCCAGATGAACATTGAGCATCCTATCTGTGGGGCATTTGTGGCCGGTTTCAAAATGATGATGATGAAAAGAAGAATAGGCTTTACCCGTTCTTGCAACAACGCGGGAAGTGTTAAGATGTTCAACACACCAAATAGACGCACCTATTGCAAGGCATCGTCTGCATTAACCACACATACTTTTGGTAAAACATGAAAACAAACATGCTCTGATAATATATGGCATTGTCTTTGAAACTGATTGGCCTACACCAGAGACAGCAGCCTTTTTTATGGCCTAGTCACACCAGTGTCAGACCAGAGCATGTCAAAAGACAAACAGTACAAAAGCAACGCAAGTTTCAAATAATTAATAGCATGGGAGGAGCAGTTATATATATGGGACCTTTTCAAAGACAATATTTCCATTCCCCTTTTAGGTGGGCTTGTTTTTATGATCGTCTTTTGCGATCTCGTTTAGTTCTTCTCACCGTGGCATTCTCGCGCGTGTTAACCATAACCCGTGTCGCGTGTAGCTGAGGGTGATCGTTCACTGCGGTGGTTCCCGACCGATATTTGGCCACTCATATCCCTTTGTGGGCAACTCTCTGTGGGTGACATCTCTAAGACACAATCACCCTGTACTCTACTGGTGGCGGTCACGTGGGGGTTGTGGTCACGCGGGGTCACAACTTGCAAGCATCTAATTGCTATTCAGGTTGTTTAGTGTTAACTAAATACCGTCAGTTTTAACTATTTGTAAATGTAATATTACAATTATATAATTAGGAGCGTTATATGATGGTTGGAGTACGCGGACAGTTGTTATTTTTGGTGGAAGGGGGTACAACAGGTCCCGACTTTAATACTCAAGAATCACAATGCAAGTGAGTAAAATACTAATATAATTGGTATTCAGATTATTGAGTGTTAACTCAATGTGGTAAGTGTTAATTACGTATAAACGTAATTTTACAATTTTTTAATTGGAAGCATTACATGCTGGTAGGGCTAAGCGGACAGCTGATATGTTTGGTAGTAGGGTACATGACAAGCAAAGGGTTGGAAACCACTGGTTAACTGCAAACAGGTCCCCGACTTGAACACTCAAGAAATCGCATTGCAAGTGAATAAAATGCTTAGTTTAAGTGTAAGCTGCAATAAGGCGAATACACAGATAGATTTCAAAGTGAAAAAAAAAACTCTGGAGGCTCTGTTGTGGTAAGAGAAGAACAAGCAAGTTGAAAAAATCTATTCAGAGTTTGTTTTGATCCTGACGGGGAGGCTTTAGTTACAAATTGGCTTCAAGTTTTTAAAGCCCTCGCAGTCAAAACACGGCTCCTTAAATTGTGCAGATCTTTATTAAAGAAAGCCCGTAGATAGACTCTGCTCAAAGTGGACATCAAAGCAACCTTTTAAGATTTCCACTCTGCTGCGTCTGCTGCATGTTGGCCACTCGACACCATCGCATATCAGATCACCATTTATCTGCCTCAGGTATTTTAAGACACTGGGACAAACACGCATTCATTTAACTCTCCCCGCGAGGCCCACTTCCCATTGGCTGAGAGTCTGGAGGGGCGCCCACATTTGACCTCTGCCAACTCCTGTTTGGCACATCACCGCCAAGCGGCGGACACCAAAAATAAATACGCGCAGGCAATTGCGGAGCCTAAATCCTGTTCGAATATGTTTAGTATGCGTTTTTAATGGCCTCTCTTTTTTTTACATTTGGGTATAGAAAATCGCGGGTTGATTTGTTTAATTTAGACGTCTATTCGTAGGCGTTTTCCAGTTACATTCAGTTCAGCGCACTTTTCGTGACGAGCAAGAGGCTGTTATGATGAGGCATTTTATAATGATCTAAACGCACGCTGTATATACTGAACTCTTTCTGCGAGCACAGTATTGCAGCAGGTAGCACGCTGCGCTACAAACCCGGTGTTCGAGTTCGATTCCCGCTCAAGGCCCAGTCCTGGGCCTCCCCTAGATCGACTCAGCCTCAAATGAGTACCTGGTGCCATGTCTAAACATCACCACTGGCAAAGGCGGCCGGGTGTGGTGCTGGCCACCCACCCCCTTAAGCGCCGTGCCGGCCTTCATATGTGCTCGCGAACAGCACTTGCCCCAACAGTCTGTTAAGGCTATATGGGGGATTTTTGTCTTTGTATTGTATACTGCCGATGACTGGTACCAATCGAGTCAATGCCGGCCTCTTTGAAGGAAGCTCGTGAAGGACAGAGGGCGGCAGGAGCGATGCTCACTACAACTAGTGGAGCGCCGGGCAGCTGAAATGCGGCAACAGGGGGTGCATCTGTCGTTCATCTCGGTCAGTCAGCCCATGACACTTGGGTGTGTCTTGTGACCTCCTGCCAACGAACCGTCAACCCTTCACGTGGACTCAACGTGCACCTAGCCTGCCACAAGCGCAGTGGTGATGTCACCGCCAGTTTGTGGCGAATAGCGGCTGTTGTTGTCTACACGTGTGTGTGTGTAGTGGGGAGGAGTTGAAGTTTACCACACTGCTAAAAAGCCCCACGAACATAATGGTATGCTTCTGCTGAAATTACATCTTGATGTGCTTAATCGCTGGCATTGTACTGCAACGACATAACGCCCACCTCCACGCCGGGACATCTCGGAGCACATTACATCGTCGCATCTCATCTCAAGCCAACGTGACAGGCCTGCAATTGGGTAATAGTCTGCCAATAGAGGGCGACGATGATCACTGTTGTGTGTGCGTGTGTGTAGACTGTAATCCCGACTGAGTAATTTGCGGTGTCATTAATCGAATTTGGCAAACTTTCGACCATGACGCCGACAGACAAAAAGGTGCCTCTTTTAACATCTGCCGTATTATGGTGAATACGCCAACGGCAGTAATGGGGGTGGCCGCTGGATTCGAACCGCGAACCTCTGCACCGCCCCATACGCTGCGCTCCGTACAACGCCTTCCGACTCGCTGCGAGACTCGCGGTGTCCGGTGTTGGTTCACCGGGGGTCATATGGCGGCATAAGGAGGCCCTTGCCATGGGTCTAAGAGAGGAGCCGGGAGTCACGTGATGGAGTCAAGGTTGCCTCGTGTGTTTTTTTCTTTCGCCAACGAGGAATTTAATTGACAGCGGCCGTCTGGGGAGTCTTGAGAGTTGTTCACAGGCGGCGTTGGTGAAACTCACAGAAATTAAAGTGTAAATATAAGCATGGGGGGGAAATAAAAAAAAAGCCATCTCAGATTCGCTCTTGGGCGTGGAGCGATGCATGCTTGGAATTGCAAAGATAGGCAGAAAGAGGACGGCCGGCGACGTATGGTGAGAAAGAAGATCAACGTCAAGTCTGTTCTCTTATAACGCGTGTTTTCATAACGCGAATTGGATGTAAACGCGATTGAATGTGTTAGAGAACACATTTTTTTTATAACGCAGATGCGAATTGGATATAACGCGATTGAGCGAACATAACTACGTCACGCAAGTAAAAATAAGCAGTTGTGCGGCTGCATCACACAATGCAGTGGGATGCTGCTGGATGCTTCTAGATGCTACTCACAAGCCTCGGTCTTTGTTCGGCCTGCGTTACGCATCACACGTGTTATCGCGGACTGTGCTTTACCCCCCCCCCCCCCATATTATATATTTTTGGCATAACGCGATTTTTCTATAACGCGGTGTTCTTCAGGAACCCAACTACTACCGCGTTATAGGAGATCAGACTGTAGTAGACTCTACGCAAGTTAGAGACGTCATGTAGACATGGTGCTTCGCAAACCGGTGTGACGCCGTCGCCTTGACAAGAATGCCCACGTGCCCGCAGTAGTTTTTGGAATTATGGGAAAGGAAAGAACCTCACTGTTCGCAAGTGGAAGACAGACAAACTCTCTTCCGTGCCGTTCAGTGGCCGATCCAATCACAATAATAAACTAGATTTGTAAGGCGCATTTTAACCGTAGATCCCAATGCATCCACCCTCCACCCTGCCCTCTCCATTAAACTATAAACTACCAAACTATATTTTTATTTTACAAGATAAGGCCCACTAAGCTTTGTAGTTCTTTTTCAGAAGCGACCTTGCCACAACGAAGCGGCTTATCCCGTGGAAATGTATGTGTTGCACACTCGAAATTAAGGACGTGGGGCAGGTGCTCCAAATCGAGGGCAAACACATTTATTGTGGTCAATCTGTAAAATGCAACAGCACGTGTGTCACACACAGCAATCCTCAACCGAGTCGCCATTAACCACGTGACTGGTGTACAAGTCCGGTTAATCAATAACCCTGCCAGCCACCCACAGGCCCAACTCAGTCATCGCATGCTGGTGTACACACGTGCATTAATGTACTGCACAGCACATCAGGACTTTCACAAAACCACACTTTACTCCCTTGCTGCACTAGGAAATAATGAAAAGAGTGGTCCATTCCTAATGTGTCACATATGGTAGCCAAATACTCGAAACGCGTGACGTTGATTCTAAATGTGGAGGTCAAAACCGGAGGACCCGGATAAAAATCCACGCGACCACG
The DNA here is from genome assembly GCF_964198595.1 of Lampetra fluviatilis. Classification (NCBI taxonomy): domain Eukaryota; kingdom Metazoa; phylum Chordata; class Hyperoartia; order Petromyzontiformes; family Petromyzontidae; genus Lampetra; species Lampetra fluviatilis. The sequence continues at coordinate 3,469,480 of NC_136299.1, forward strand.
AGTAGAACGAGAGAACACGCAAACTCCAACTATATAGGCATCTCGATTTAAAGCTTTCGTGACTGCAGGGATTCATCTTCTTGGTTCTTTCGGTAAAGTCACGTAGAAGGGAAGTAATAAAATAATAAAAATAAAATAACATAATAAAATAATATAATATAATAATTCTCAATTATTTTATTATGTTTTATTTTTATTATTTTATTACCTCCCTTCTCCGTGACTTTACCGAAATAACCAAGAAGATATACAGGCATCATCAGGGTCGGGGTCGAACCCACGAAACCTCCTGCATACCAGGCGAGGGAGATAACATCTCCTTAGCACACCACGGCGCTCGGCATCTTCGGTCGCGCGTGCGCAGTGGGGCGGTAGACGTCCGTCAGCCCCCACCCCCCGCCCTCTCAACTCCCTCGGCCGTGCACACGCAGTTTGGCAAGCGTTGTGCCACGAAAGAGTTGTAAAAGCGAGCGTCGTGGAGTACCAAAGAAACGGGTTGAGCAGCGCGGGCGTAGACCGTTTAAGAGATGCACGTGGGCTTGTCAGCGGGGGCATGTTCAGAAATGTTTTGAATGCTGGTCGTCGAGACTAAAGAGTCGAGTAGTCGCCAAAGGAAGGGATCACGCGTCGAAGAGGATGCCCAATGTGGGCATGGCACAATGAGGTCAGCTCGTTCGCAAGAGCTATAGATGGGAGTATTGCAACATAGGACCGCGAGTGGTGGCGCCAGTGTTGGGGAGGCCTTCGTCCAGCAGGGGATAGATCATGGCTGATGATGAGGATGTGGTCATGTTATGTTTAAGCTCATCAAGCAAACCGGACAGACGAATCACGAAAGAAAGTGTGGCACAGTACAAACGAGATGGTCAAAATTAGACGAACAAAAAATTGAAATGATTTAAAGCTTGAGTGACTGCAGACATTTTTCGATTTAAAGCTTTCGTGACTGCAGGGATTCATCTTCTTGGTTCTTTCGGTAAAGTCACGCAACGCAAGCAGCCGTGAGGGCGACTGCTTGCGTTGTGGCCGAAACGTCGTTTTATTTTATTTATTTTATTATTTCCCTTCTACGTGACTTTACCGAAAGAACCAAGAAGACGACTGCAGGAAATCATACTCTTTGGGTCTTTTGGTAAAGTCACCGAGATAGAAAAATAATAGATCACGACGTTTCGATCGCAACACAAGCAATCGTCTCCACCTGAAGACGATTCTTCACCTGAAGATGATTGCTTGTGTTGCGATCGAAACCTCGTGATCTATTTATTTTCTATCTACGTGACTTTACCGAAAGACCTAAAGAGTATACAAAATGAAATGAACGAATATTATTGCATTCTGTTTTTGCGATTAGTTCTGGCCACACCATCTCATTTGCACTGCCAATCCTCGCAAACAACACGGGCCCAACAGTCTGTTGAAACCAATGGTTGTGAGGAGCGGTGGCGCAGCGGTTAGAGCGACGCGAGTTCAATTCCCGCTCACTTGCCAACACCAGTGACGATTATCTGAACCGGTCCTGGGCCTCCCCAAGATTGACTGGACACTAGAGAGACAAAGGCGGCCTTGCGTGGTGCTGACCAACCAACCCATCTTCGCGTGACATGCCCGGCCTTCACCGATGCTCGCTATAACTGCACTTGCCCCCCAAAAGCACGTTAAGGCTATACGGAGGATCTTTGTCTTTGTGCATTTGGTTGTCTTCACGCAGCTATGGCCTACGGTTATGAAAAAAAAGCAGGCTTGCGTGGATTGCTTTATACTTCTGGACAAGCAATATTGGTTTTGGACACAGCGCAATGTAAACCAATTGGTTGGGATCAACACCACATTGTTCTAATGGCCCGTGAATGATGAATGCTCTAATCTAAAAAAAAAACGCAACATTTTGCGTGTTTTTTTAATGTTATTTTTATTCCCCAGAGGGAGGAAACATTGGTTTGCGCTCATGGATGTAATGTAAGTATATATGTAATCATGTATGTGTGCACATTCAAGTATCTGTGTATAAATTCAAGTGTGGATGTGTGTGTGTGTATGTAAAAAAGTATGTTAGTTTCATCAATGCAATACACACACACACGGACGTATATGCGGCACTTTCATTTCTTGCTCACGCCACTGCTGGGAGAACGGCCTCCACCAGGGGGAGTTCCACCACTCGAGAAGGTAATTGGCCTACTCTTCCACATTGGCCACATATCGTGGGAGAGGTACACACGCCTTTCATTTTTGTTCACGGCTTCCACTCTAGAAGGTATTTCACCTCCTCTTCCACGTTGGTCAGATATTGTGGGAGAGGTGGAAGTTGCCCACACTTTACCCTATCGTGTACTACCTCCGGTTGTCAACGTAGGGTGCGAAAGAACTTCAAGATGCAGTACGTGTGTACCCATGCAAACACTTGCCCATTGTTTCAACTGCCGCGCCAGGAGATGGGATCTAACCGCTGACCTCTGGATTGCAAATCCAATGTGCTGACCACTACACCACGGCAGCATCCGCATGCATGAAGTACAATACAACTAATCATTTAGGTCAGTGTTTAGCCACCCCTTATATGTTGCCCATTATAGTGTATTTTATTATGGGCCGTAATTAAAACATTTTTGGTTTTTCCCAGAATTAGCACCTTTGATCTGTTGGTAGCGAACGCGAAAAAAAAAGTTTTCATGTGGGAACAGTTACATATTTGACATTGCGAAGTCGTTCTGCAATGCAGGATAATGTGCCGGGTGTGCACAAAGCCAAATGTACGGCATCACAGTAATGTGTTGTTGTGAGCTTGACCGGTTGATTCTCCACGTGAATTCTATGCATCTCATTAGGGGTCACTTTGCTTGGCTCTCCGAGTCCTTGCATCGAGGCATTTCCTCCATGTGGCAGAAATTCCAAGAATCCCTAAAACAAAAACAACAAAAAAACTCGTAAAAAATTATTCTTCCTCGCAGTTTAAAGGTTACTGGGAAGTGAGGTGACAAGGCGTTTGTGGGGCTTGGCAAAGGTTGCGCTGCTGCTTCTGCTGTTGCTAACGGGGACATAATTCCTGCTAATTGGACAGGTGTGTGGTGTCGGGTGTTGGGTCAGAGGGGTCACACGCCCGCTAATTCCCCATCCCCAAGCCCACTCACCGCCACTCTCCCACTGGAGCCCTCCACCCACGCCCCCGCCCCTCTGCCCCCTTCCTTCTCTCTTCTCTCTCGTCCCTCCAGGACGACAGCAACTTCAAAACAAAAGATCCGCGGAAGCCAAGGTACAACCGATGGCATCTGCAGACGTTGGGTGAATCCGAAGCGTGTAACTCGAATGCGCGCAGCGGTGCCTCGTGGGCTCCGGACGGGCGTTTTGCGTGTGTGTGCTCGTCCCTGGGCGTAAAAGTTCCAAAGTCGATCTTGGTTTTGACCAGCCGGGGGACTCGCGGGTTACAAGGGGAGAGGCTCGCTCGTTTCGCAAGGGTCGACCTTCGTCACCAAAAAATAAACAAACAAAAGCAATGAAGCAACACAAAGCGGCACGATTGAGCGAATATAAATCGGAGCAAGAAAAAACAGCATTGCAGGAGAAATTGTGAATACTGCGCGAACATAAACCAACATTAAATCAGTGGTAGATATTGTAATATATTTTAAAAGTAAGGTTTACTTTCTCGAGTGAATAACTACAGTTGACCCCCCCCCCCCCCACCAAATGCTACTAATTTTATGAATCCCAAAGGGAGAATGGAGCAGAGTTGACCCTCCAAACACTTGGCTGGATTACGAAGGATTTAAGACCTTATGCTGTTTAAGATCTCTGTGGATGGCCGGATAGGCGAGTGTTCGGCACACTTGCCACTTAGCAAGTTAGAGTAGATGTCCATCGCTCAATTCCTCAGGCTGTCCAATTAAAGCCTAGAATTGCCTAAGCGTGCCTTAACGCTGCGTAGGGAATTTAATTCAAGATTCTGTTTCCTCATTGCTAAGTATAGGCTCTGGCGGGCTGAGATCATCAGCCAAGCTCTCCACTCGGCGACGGTGAGCCAGATTTGTCTTGCATAAGCTTCAAACAATCTAGCGCAGTTTTCACCCAGGTTAAATAATGGACGTTTAACCACTGGTCCTTGCGCGGAGTGATCATTCCAGCGGTGGTTCAAGTCTGAGCCCCAACAAGTTGCTTGCCCTCCACCAACTGGCGGCAGCACGCCCCTGCTGCTTGGTGAGTGGTGTTTGGCCTACTCCTCCAGGCTCGCCAGACCTCTTGGACGAGGTGTGAGCACAAAAACGTCACTCCGTCGTTCTGCCGATCGACGAACTCAGACTGCTGCGTCTGCAGATGTCCCTTCTGCATAGAACGCCCGATGTGTTATGAAGAACTATTTAACAAACAACTTTTATTTTACCAGGTAAGGCCCACTGAGCTTTTTAGCTCTTTTTCAGAAACGACACTGGCCACAATTGATAGCTCAACGAAATGGCTCATTATGTGGAAGTTTAAAGCAGCCATATACTCTAAACACATGTTTATAAACGTGGAGGGTAAAACTGGAGTATCCGGAGACAAACCCACGCGACCACGGGGAGAGAGACATGCAAACACGCCAAAATATTCAAACTTGATTTGAAGCTTTCGTGACTGCAGGGATTACTCTGGTTCTTCTCGGTAAAGCAAAGTAGAAAAAATAAATATTCAACAGGCGTCAGGGTCGAGATCGAACCCACGGCCATCCTGTATGCCAGGCGAGGTAGTTCACATCTCGCCACCGTGGCGAAGGACCAACGTGCCTGAAAAGGCACGCGCGTTATTTATACCGTATACAGTATATGTTTACCTATTAAGGCAGCGTTATTGGCAAACGCATGGCGTATGTACACTTACAGGGTGGATCGCTTCCCTCGTTGACAGGAAAATTGCCAAAGATGCTGATACGATTCTTTAAACTTGTTAGAGGAGATAGATAGACTGTTTTTTTTCCGCCATAGCAACGTGGAATTGGCAATTTCTCATCAGCGGCTGGAGACAAGCCAACTCGGCGGGGCGGCAACACGGCGCTCAGTCGCGGCACGGATCGCTTTGCTTATTAATAGGCAAGTATTAATTGTTGGGAACATGAGTGTTTAAACGTGGCGGGGTGTGGTGGGGGGGGGGCAGCGGGGGGTGGTGGGGGATCGCGTTATAAGCTGGTGCTCAGGGCACCGAAGAGGAGGCGGATGGCGAAGGGGACGTTCAGAAACGGCGTGCGGCAGGCAGGCAGTGCCGTCGAAGAAAAGAAAACAAACAACAACAACAACCTTGTGTGTGTGTGCGTGACTGCTGTTGTTAACCAACGCTGCCCTATGATTGAACGCGCGGAGGCTTTCGCGAGCAAGCTTTGCGGGTTAGATCGCGTGAATATGAATGTGATGATATAATCTTGCTCTATTTCAGAGGGGAAAGCAGGACGTCTTCTTTACAATCATGGGAAATCGCCTGATGAAGCTGGTTGTAATGACCAGCGAGCGAAACGTCGTTACTCAATTATAAATGTTGTGTGTTTACTCGCGATCACACCGATGTGCTGAAGGAACAGCTCATACTGGTAGGAACCTCCTGGTTACACCAACCCACAGGGGGTTATTGTGTCCGTCCGTCCGTCGAGAAGGGAGGGGCTGGGTGGGGAGGGAGGAGCTGTGTGGAGAGGTTGGGGTGGGGAAGGGCTGGGTGGGGGTGGGAGGGGTGGGGCTGGGTGGGGAGGGGCTGGTCACCCCGTGGTGCCCATATAAAACTCAACGTTTAATCTACTCACGCCGGCTTGTGCCCACCCTCACAGTCGGCCATATTTGCAGAATACACCACGCCGCCGTTGACCCTGGCCATTGACCGAGCAACCCAACGTTCCTACCAGCTCCCTCCGCAGGAATGTGTTTTGCACGCTTTGTTCACGTGACAACCCTTAACGACCCTTTCCCGTTCCGAGACGTCTGCAAGTTGTGGGGTGGGTCCCGTTCACCACTGAATCTCGGAACGTGCAAGCGGTAACTTTTCTTTAGAGAGACAGCTGCCTGATGACGACCCTGCTGATAACCAGCAGCGAAACGTCGCCTACACAATTGTGAAATGCGCGTGGATTGCTCTCCAGCAAACACGACGTTGTGCTGCAGCTATTTTTTCACGTCGCAACTTTATTGATTATCGGGTGGCGGAGGGCGTACAACACACGTTTCACTCACGCAATCTGACCCACGAATCAATTATCAATCATTATATTTGGTCTCGAAAGCCTTCGTGTTAATTTTTTTTTATTGTTGTTTGTAAATGTTTGTTTAGATATTGTTTTACATATAATCATTTTCAATAATAGTAAATTTAAATTATTATTATTATATACTCCTTTTATCCTTATTTTCATCATTCAGATGCAATTCATATTATTTTAAGAAGCAGTATCTGAAAAAAAATCCCTTGTATTTTACTGACACATCGTTCCACATTGTGTATGTTCGTGTTTTGACTGAATATAATTTCGGAGTTGTAGCAGTCAGACATTGGTTCACACACACACACCGCACTACGAACCCGGTGACTCGAGTTGTATTCCCTAGCCCAGGGGTCGGCAACCAAAATAACAAGAAGAGCCATTTCTTTCCAATTCGGTACAAAATTCAGTATTTCAAGAGCCGCAATGCATCTATGTACATACGTACATATCGTCAAGAAGCAGCCTGTAAAGAGCCGCATGCGGCTCCGGAGCCGTAGGTTGCCGACCCCTGCCCTAGCCACAGCTGACATCAGCGGTGAGCTCCACTGCGTCACTTTTGTTTACGATTGTGCGCAATAAGCTCCGCATGCAGTTGCTGAACACAGGATCGCAGCACGTGGCAGCGAAACGTCGGACACCGTGCCCAACAAACAGCACGAGGCCCAAGGCTGAAAAGAAACAGGTCAGCCATCACCTTGGAGTAGTTCTAGCTCCAACCGGCCACTAACCCCGCACTGACCAGCATGCGAAAGTACGGTCAAAGTGTGGTCAAACACCCCCCCCGCCACGACTAACGGGGCATGGAGAGGGTTGATCTTCATCCACAGCGGAGGAATATTTTTTCTTTCTTAATATTTTTTGTTAAAGATCTCCATATTATTGTTATTATAAATACAATTGTGCAATGGTAGGCGCAAGAATGTATAATTACTAATTCGGGACTGATGCCAGCGAAGCCTCCCCCCCCCCCGAATCAGTTGAGTAAATTCCGAGTGATTACGCTCAAGCACTTTATAATGATTTACAAATGTTTAGCGGCCAAAGGATTTGCGCGCAATTATACAAGAGACCCTCAGAGACAACCGGAGTGCAGTAATTACGGCTACGCTCACGCGAAGGAAATCTGTCACTTTTATTATTTTTTAAATAGTGTAATGTCTTACATAAATCATTACGTGTCTCGTTGTTCGTTGTTGTAGCGTCAGCACATTTAAATATATATCTTAACGCATGCGCACACACACACCCGCACAAAAACCCGATTACAAGATAGTTTAAAGTTGCGGTGAACATTCTTGAGCGAGACGCGGGGTTACGTCCGTGGACACGAAGCTGTCATGTTGATTACACTGGTCAAAAAAAAAAGTATTTTTCTGGCCTGGACTTTTGCAGCAGTTTTAGACTAATTTCAGGGTGCTGATTCCTTAATCTGATCTCAGATTTGCTCTATCACATCTAATCTTTTATGCTATCGGCATACCCCATTTTCATTGATTTTACCCGAAATTAACTCTGTCACTTATGATTGCAAGTTGTTGCGAGTCAGTGACTGCTTTAGTGTTAAAATATGGTGCTGTATTTTTAGGATAGTGTGTTTATAATATCATTTTATGTAGATATCCACATTTATTTAATATTTTTCAACTGCAGTTTTGATTGAAAATGCAATATTTGATATCTCAAAAACCTGATGTGATAGACAAAAATTGATGTCAGATTTGGAATCAGCACCACAAAATTTCCTTAAACCCGTTGGAATACCTTATGCCAGAAAAAGTGTGTTGACCAGTGTTATCCCTGCTGGCGGGGTGACTCCAACAGTGGAAGCTCAAAGTTCAGAATTGCACCTGACCTCAATCGGGTGACTGGGCCCAATGGCGGAGCCAGGATTTTCAGGTAGGGGGGACGGGCAACCCCTCCAGCAGTGAAAAATGATAGAGGAGTTGTTAGGAAGTAAAGACTTGTCCCTTGCTTTTTCTTCGACGCGTGTGCGGCGATGGCGCAGCCATCGATCGAGGGTCCAAATCGAACTGTGTGTGATCGGCATCGCGCTCGCTGAAGGTGAATGCCTTCAGGGAAGTCGTGTCCTGTATACGCAACTGCGCACAATTCTGTGAGTCACTTATAATTGCTTTGCCGTTACTTATTGCCAATTATGGTCTCAGACTATTGTCCTATCATCTCATAGAGTCCCTGGCACGTAATAATATGCTACGCAGTGGCAGTGGGGTTCGCAAAATGCCGAATTATTACTAATAAACCCCAATGATCCGATCGAAATTAGGGATTTCTATCGGCTCATTGGGGGGGGGGGGGCACGTACCACCCCCCCTCCCCTCTGGCTCCGCCAGTGACTGGGCTTGTTGAGGGCATCGGGGGCGCTGCTACGGCGTCGGCTCTTGCGGTCGCGCCTGTCGCGGCTGCCCGATTTTGCTCCGCTGGGTTGGGCCTCGCGACGTTCGGCACGCCGCCTGACGTTTCTGGCTCCGTAGCTCCTGAACAAGGTGCCAGCGCATGCGGTGGAACGTCGGGCACCGTGCGGCACAACGGCCCAGCGCTGTGCCTGAGTTCGTGGCTTGGGATTTGGGATCCCCACCAACCAATGAAGTCAGGATCAGGCTCGTTGCCAACCGATGGCCATGGACAAACAATAAGTCCATCATTTACGGTTTGCTTTTGCGCTTAGCTTGGCTTTGTCCAGCTCTGCCTGCTATATATTGGACAGTCAGCATCTTTGAATTTGCTTTGTGCAGAATGGTTGCATAATATAGAGCCATAAAAGAGACCGGCTTAAGGCGCATGCGTGGTACTTCAGAGTCACTTTTGAATGAGATATGTGTAATAGCAATACCTTGGAGGCTGGATAACACATCTAATATAAGCACAGTTCTGATAATAACAACACATGTTTACATTGTATATATGTATGTTGTATGTATGTTGAACTTCTTTCGCATCGTGCAAATCGGAGATGCGGGGGAAGGAAAACAAACGGAACACAAAAAAGTGCATAGCACCAGTGGTTTCTTGATATTGGAAGGAAGAGCGTTCCAGACGGCCCCAGAAGCGCATCTGCAAGCGCTGCGATACGGTGGCCATCTTTGTTCGATAGTTAGCCAATGTTTCCCCAATCCCCCCCTTGGGAGCAAGATCCGGAGTAGTATGCCCATGTCAGAAGTTGCCCCTCACCTCCCCACCCCACACTGGTGGGAGGTAAGGGGCGGCTGCCCAGATTGATACAGGCACACTGCTTCGGATATAAGCACAGCCGGCCTTGCTCCCAAGGGGGTGGCTTTATATCCAGCCTCTTGCGTATCACAAGTAACGACTATCATCAACCCAGGAATGTCTGTCCTTAATGATCGTGACGTCACTGCACATCGACCAGCCCCCCTCATGAATAATCATGAGCAGGTGACGTCCTCCAAACGGACACCCCCTCACCCCTCCTCATTAATAATCATGAGCCTTGTGACGTCACTCCACATTGAACAGCCCCCCTCATGCATAATCATGAACAGGTTACGTCCTCCACATTGACCCCCCCCCTCATTAAAAATCATGAGCAGGTGACGTCACTCCACATGGAGCACCCTCCCCCCTCATTAATAATCATGAGAAGGTGACGTCGCTCCACATCGAACAGCCCCCTCATTAATAATCATTATAAGGTGACGTTCTCCAAATGGACACCCCCCCCATTCATAATAATTAGCGGCTGACGTCACTCCACATGGGGGGCCGAGGCGCCTCCTACCCCCTCCTCAGCGTCAACTTACAACCCTCACTACAAAGGCAGAACCCTCACGTCACGCAATCTCCGTAACGCTGTTGAGACATCAAAGTAAAAAGGACGTCGTGATGAACAAGGGATAATAACCTTAAAATGAAATAGGTCTGTGTCACCGTGCCCTTACAAATTGCACACGCATTAATGCAGTGAATATCACATCGCGGTCTGCTTTTCGCTTGCAAGTTTCAGATTTACTGCAATCCACCCGTCCTTGGACGGGCAAAAGGAGAGTTGTACATAACAGTGAATAACATAATGGCAAAATAGCACAGAGGGTTTACTTACATTTCAAAAATATACCTGAATCTAATTTAAACCTGTTCAACAATTGCAAATAATAGTTTACCTTGATGGCTGTAAATGCGGTTGGAATGTAATTGTTAAAAGAGGACTAAACTCTAATGTGATATAATTAAATCGAATTAATTATACCGCAGCAAAAACATGGATGGCAAAATGTCCGCCTTTGTAGTGTGGTTTGTGTTTTTCTGGAGGAAGTTGATATTTTTCTCTTATTCTTAGGTTTGGTCGGTAAAGTCACGTAGGTAAAAAATTAAAATTAAAATTAATAAAAGTAAAATAAAAATAAAATAAAATAAAAATCACGACGTTTCGGAGGCAACAGAAGCCTCCGTCTTCAGGTGGAACCGTCACAGCACGATTGCTGTATCAAGTAAGAGAAATTCCAAGAAAACCGTCCTTGTATATATACTGGTTGAGGGTGGAAGGAGCCAAGGCAGCCTCCTGGATATTATTATTGTGAGGTTCGTGCGGCTGAAGCCGCTGCTAGGAATGAGCCTTTGTTGTGTAGACTGGTTGAACTGGGAGGTTCCAAGAGTTGTTAAGGTGCGGATGCTGTAAAGGTGCGGCTGCTGTAATTTTTTTTTACCTACGTGACTCTTGTGATGACGCCTTCCATGGGCCACGTGCTCCTGCATTGCTCACTTCCAAGATGCTCTATGTAAATGTATTTGATATGAACAACACCCACGTGACCTCTCCACGTTGATTACATGCGCACCTGCGCGTGTGTGTGCGTAATCATATGCAGTATTGTGCATCCCAATGTAATGTCTGTTATTTAATAGGATGACAACCCATTGATTTATAATATATCTTTCAAGAGGAGACCTTAAAAACCGTACACACATGAGATCACTTCACTTGTGTTTTTGTTTTTTTATTTGCAGGCCGTTTTCAGATGTTGGATTTGGCCAGTAACACACACTCTTCACCGTCTACTTTACAGCAGCCGCTTCTGCATACACAGTCTCGCTTTCTTACGACGAAAAAATGAAAATATCGCTCGCTGCAAACGCAGACCCACTGCGTCCGAGTGGTTTGAGGATTTTAAATGACCTGGCAGACACACGAAGTGAAAGGCCTCTTTGGGTGAAATTCCTCGTTTGTTTTTTTTCTCCCCCGCCCCCTCTTTAATTCACACCGCGATGCAGAGAGGTTGTGAGTAGCCCCGTTAACCACGCGCGATATGCATCAGTCAGGCAAGCCTACCACCGTCGTTACACGCGAGTGTCAGCATGCCATTATGGAAACACAGGTGGTGGTAATGTTGGAACACATTCCAGGACATTTCCATGTTGTGGTTCGTGGGTGGAAGTGTGCACCCGAAAGAATTTTTTTTATAAGTGCCCAAGCATTCCCATCATTTTTTATTATTATTTTATTTTGAAACGTAAGTTTTTGTTCGGAAAGTTGCATGCAATGTTTTCGGGATCTGTCAATGTTGTGCTGTAGGCAACTCTGGTTACAGTAATTCAACATTTCTGAATGTTAATATATTGCAGTCGATTACAAATTATTTTCACAATTTCTAGAAACTCAGGGTCCCTTTTTGTACGTATACCCCTTCCCCACTGATACTACCAAGCCATCGCAGTACAGGTGGGTTTCCACTGGCTATTTGTCGTACCGAGCCTAAACCAAACCGTGGTACGCTGGGCTCACAAGAACCCGTCTAAATCTGACTCGGGGCCAAACAGGGCCAGCGTTAATGATGTGTTCATTGCATGTAGACCGTCAGAACAGAGCATCACCGCATCATCTCTATGCATCTTAACTCATGAACTGCACTTGATATCGGCAGCACGGTTCAGCTTCGGCAGTGGAACAACAACTTGGAACCCCCTGAACCGTACAAAGCTGGCTCCACATGACTCGGTTGTAACAGTGAAAAATAAGCATTCATTATTTGGCTTGGATTCCACTTTCCAAAAGGGAATTGAGGCCTATCAAAGTCCCAAGTTCTGACAAGAAGCAGTGAATGTTTTTAAACGACATCTTATAACATACCTTTTTTAAATTGGCTTTTAACTAGGATGCCGCGACTGTGTGCTTGTTATGCTTTTCATTATACTTTTAGTTCATCACAATGTTACGTCTTTTTTACGTATCAATCTTCTTGCTGTTTAAATTGTGTCAGTCGCTTTGAATGTGCCTTGTAAAGCACTTTGTATTGCATTTCATGCACGAATTGTGCTAAAAAGTAAAGTTAGTTTTGATTTGACAAGAAAAAACAGCAGTTGAGGTATTACACAAGTTTTTAAAAAAAAAAAACAAGGCCCGAAATGTGAAATATTTAAGGATGCGTTTTCCAACTCAATACAATCAAATTAAACAAATTTACGTCCCAGCATACAATTTTCAATATTCGTTTTTTTTTGTCATAGCATAGGTGCTGCCCTTGACAAACCCACATGACCTCACGCCAACCAATCGCAGGGATGTTCCACATGTAGGGGGAGCAGTTCCGGCATGTTCCACAGACGTGAGCGACGTTGCTGCCACAATTGTATTTTCCCCCAATGTTGCAGCCCGTGTTGAAAACGAGGGCTGTTTTTTTGACAGTTGCGCTCCTGGCATTTCGTCCACCAGCTATAATGGAACAAGAGACATATTCAAAGTGTTGTTGCTTGCTGTAGATTGACTTAAGGCACGAACATACGAATACACTGACATGATTGTGACACACTAGTGCATTTTGTAAAATTGGGGAGAAAAAAAAATATCTCAAAATAAAAAAAAATGCACTCGCACACAACATCTGCGCATGCACGGGGCTGTGAAAACACTAAACGCAGGAATTAACGTCTTAACACATGCGGCGCTAGCGTTTCCTCTCATAAATAACTCTCTTTATGTTTGTCTGCATGCGCCATTCACGGGGTGAATGTTTATGACTTTAAATACACTCGACAATTCATCGCGTCTAAGGCTCCCCATTGACGCCTTTACAACACACCGACCACGTGTCGCCCTGTTGTTGCGTAACGGCTTGTACGGGAACGTCGTCGGAACGCGACCCGTGAAAACTTCCCAATGCACGGATGCAGCTTCGATCTCTCGACGGAATAATCAGACCGACCGGGCGACCATCGACGCATAGTTTTCAACAACAACAACAACAACAATTTTAACTTATTTCGTCGCCTTTCACAACGTCTCAAGGCGCCACACAAAAGGGATCCGTGGCGATGTCCGTGGGAAATTCAGCGAATGTAATGAAAGGCCGTCGGTTGACAACATCGTTCGCGAAGGAACAGCCACCCATTGCTGTGCCTCGGTACTTTGAGAGAAATTTCGCGCAACTGCAAGAAAGAAACGAAACAAAAGGAAGATCGCAATCGTTGCCACACGTAACTGCGGTTTCCCGGGGCTCCCTTGCGCACGTGTAGTGAATGTGAACGGGTTCTCACTTGGTTAAATAAAGGACGATGACTAGAATATAAAGGATATATATATATATATCGCTTGCCTTATGCTTGTTTACGATCATCAAAAAGCCAATTAAAGGTTAGTAGGGTAGGGTAGCCACTTGTGGGGAGCGGTGGCACAGCGGTTAGCGCACTGCACTATGAACCCGGTGCCCCAAGTTCGATTACCGGTCACGCCAAAACCAGCGACTATTATCGTAACCGATGCCGGGCCTCCCCTGGGTCGACTCAGCCTCAAATGAGTGTGTAAATATCGCCACTAGGAAGAGACAAAGGCGGTCGGGCGTGGTGCTGGCCACCCACTCCCTCGTTTACCGTTCCGACCTTCATAGGCAGTCTGTGAAGGTTGTGATGATGAGGGGGATTTTTCTATTTGTCTTTTGTGGCCACTTGATATGCGTATGGAAAAAGGTGACGTGTCAGTCCGCTGGGATCACTCCCTCTTCTCGGCTTGTTAGTTTTTGGTTGTAAAACTCAACAGCGGAGGATGTAAAATTCTCCTCGGTTCACACTTACACGTTGCTCGCTGCCCCCTCCCCCACCTCCTCCTCCTCTCTTTCTCCTTCTCTTACGAGCCGATGCTTCTACTGCGTGACTCCACTCGCAAGGTGCATCCATTCCAAACTTCCGTTGAGCCGGCCGGTAGATACTGAGGCATCGTCGTCGCCACACTGATGGCGGCTTCCGTTTAACAGGCAAATGGAGATACGCCACGGGAGGTCGGGCTTGAGAATAAGCAAACGTGAATTTGTGTTGAGTGGCAGCTGTTAAAGGTCAGTTGGTTTTTTTTGCACGCCGATGTCATGACCAATTTTTGCAACATTACCACGAGAAACGTTTTATTTGTGTAATGGCCAGGACGCTTCTGAAAAAATGACACATCGGTGGGCTTGGCCTGGTAGGATGGGGATGGTTTGGTTGTATCTGTGATTTGTTTATCTTTTAAATCATGTTTTTGCTTTGTTGTTGTAACGTTCTATGAAAAATAACTTTATAGCTCATCAGATTCCTCCAGTAGAAAAAAAATATCCTGATTCTTAATGCTAATGTGAGAAGAGACGGGCCTCTTGTACGTTACGGCGGTCGATTTGTTTCGTGTAAAAACCTCCTCGACATCACAGTCGGCTTGTGAATGATGGCGATCGTGATGATGATGATGATGGTGATAATGCTCACAAGATAGTTTGCGAAGTGGCTGGCCTGCTGAGGGACATCACGCTACGTCCGTGTTCGAGACACAGGAGCTGTGAGTGCTCCTCAGATCCCGCCTTCGAATTGCACTCGAGATTAAACCAGGCGACAAATTGTCATTGTGAAATACGTGGTCACAGTCGCCTTGATCGCGAACGAATAGACGCAAAAAAACGCGTAAATTTAGCTTTACACTTAAATCGACTTGACCCTGTTCCAAGGGCTACATTTGCACATATATATTTGTGATTACAGATACGTAGCAAGCAACTGTCGAGGGACTCCGGTCTTTGGGTTCTCGTAAGGCAGACGTAAAAACAGCGGGAGGGGGGGGGGAGAAAAAAAACAAAACACCTCCGTGGTCGCGTCACCTCACCGAGAGGCCATTCCTCGACATCACAACGTTGCCCTGCTCGCCACAGTTCATACGGCAATCGCCGCCACTTCCCCTTCTTCAGCTCCGTGTACGAACCCCCCCGCCCCCACCACCTCTCGGACTAAGCCATCGTATTCGTGTCGCGACCTCAAACTCCGGCGTGGCTTCTCTCGTCCGCTTTCGCTGGACACGCGAGGAGCGGCTCGGGGCGCCCGTGGACCGCGTCCTGCGGAGCGTCGTCGTCGCCACCGCCGCCGTCGCCGCCGCAGCTGCTGCTGCTGCTGCTGCTCTCGTGCTCGTGGTCATCGGAGTTCAGGCCCTCGCTGTCTCCGTCATCTCGGCCATCGCAGTCATTGTCGCTGTCAGCCGTGTCTTCTTTCAGGTCGTTGTCGTCGTCCTTGTTGTTGTTGTTGTCGTTGTCGTCGTCGCGATCACCGCGTACGACCACGTGGGCCGTGCCCCCAGCGAACGGCGCCTCGACGGAGCCGGCCACCTGGGCACTCTCCGCGGGGACGTCCTTCTCCTTCTCCTTGTCTTTCTCCTTGTCCTTCTGCGCCTCGGCCTCCTTGGAGTGACGCCACTTCATGCGCCGGTTCTGGAACCACACCTTGACCTGCGCGGAGAGAAATGTAGCGACGTCGAGGTTTGGCCGCGAGCATCGTTGCTTAACTTGGCCGCCCAGCTGGAGCCACGGCGATTTGCACATTCAACGCTTGCACACGCGACGATTTAAAGTGGTTTGGGTATGTCGGATGGTGGACGGTAACAAGACGAAAATGTGGCCGTGTTGTTAAGAGTCCCGACCCAACGATTTTATTGTGAATTGTTATATTGGCTGCTTAACATATAAATGGTGCTATATATTCAATAATTGTATTGCAGAGTATTTTTTCCCAACTAAAGAGAGGCAATTCCTGCTCAGGCAATCGTAAATACGTTGAATATATTTGAGAGAAGTGGCAACTTTTATTGTTCATTCATTTATGCAATTAATCATTCATATTCCACCATTAAAGTTTGTACAATATTAACTTCATTATGCTCTAACATAGCACCATTTTTATTGTGTTCTCGGAGGTCTCTCTCACACCACTCAATAATGTGTCCCCTGACTGCATTTTCATTTTAGCGCGAATATTTTTTTATTTTTACGATTCCGAAGTGGCTTCAACAGCTTGGAATTCCTTGCGCAAAAATTACGCCTAGATAAATTGGCACCTACTTGCAAAAAAGTGCCACGGATTTACGGTGCACATTACGTTCACTTCAGGAGTAAACTTTTATATCCCTTCCCAGACACGAGCGCTACCAGGATCCAAAAAAAACGCGCCACATAAACATAACGCCCTACTGCACATTCACCCCCAGAGTAAGCACACTTTGTAATTATTATAATTAATTGCACTATTTCAAAAGGGTATAAATTCACTTGAACTTGATTCATAAACCTCTTGTCCAGCATTACATTCCGCATATTGGGAAACAACCACTTGTTATGTATATAAATGCTGAATTCTGTCGTGTGCGGTGCGTGTAAGTGTACACCTGCATTACATAAATAGATGCCGAGCAGTGCCTTGCTCTGACAGGCCAACACTGGGATTGTGCGATGTGTTTCAGAACGTGGCCACATCAATTAATGATGATTATTGACCTTATTCGACTTCAACTGCGTCGTTACGCGTGGTGCCTCCTAAAATAGATCCACCCTTAATCTCTGCAATAGCAGACGGAACTTTTTTTCTCTATTTTAATATGTTGTTGTTATTGTTGTTGTTGTTGCAAAAAGTTGGGAGGAGTGCATCTGATAATCCGCTAGCCGTGTGTGTGTGTGTCACCAGATTTGCATGACATTAACATTATTGGCAACCGGGCACAGGTATGGGGTGAGTATTACTTTACAGAGTGGTTTTTTTCTTTAGAATACGAAGAAAACGGTGCTTATACTGAGACACGGTTTTAAAATAAGTGCAATTTACTTGTGTAATTGCCGGTGAAACGTCACGGTACTCGAATTATAAATGTTACTCACCAACACACTGATCGGTGTGCTGAACCGGCATCTCATTGGCCACGTTGTGGTCACGTGACAAACCTTTACTAATTGGCTGTGTCAGGTGGTGACCGGTTTAACAACACATTTATATTTACGCGATTTAATCCCTCCCGCCCCGCCAAAAAAACCTATTATGGATAATACAGGGTGTTTCAAAAAATTGTTTAACACTTATATGGGACTATCGTTTTTAATGGAAAAATAACGAATAATACACTGTAACATGATAACAAATGTAATGCTAATAGCTTCAAAAAGTCAAAGAGTCTGCCACTCGTTCGCCATCGTTGTCAACGCGTGCCTGGAATCTTCTCCAGGTGGTCTCCAGAGCCCGGAGGCGGCACATTTCTCGTGATGTTGTTGCAAATTCTCGGAAGTGTTCACGTTTTTTTGAAGCACCCTGTATTGGTCGCGAAATCCTCCTGGTACATGTTAAACCGAAATAAGTACAGTTCGGTTAAATTACGCTTTATAGTGTACGTGACAGCACTCCATACACACACACACACGAGTGTGCTACGGCCATTACACGTACTTAGATAACTTACGGGGCTTTAAACTGTGGGTTGCATTGAGCTCTGAGCTATAGACATCAATTAGCCGTAGAGTGCGGCGGTAAATTACGAAGGGGCTAAAACCGCAAGCGAACAAGGGTGCATTGCTGCCAGCCCGCTTGGGCTCTCGCGCGGACGAACGGTGTGCACAATAGATCCGTATGTTGGGCCTGCCAACGGAATGATGTGGGGCTTTGGCGGAGTGGGGGGGGGACCGGAGCCTTTTACGCTGGTCAACACAGCCTTCGATCGGGCTGCTTGCCGCTTCATGGGGGACTGCTGTTGGTGGTGGTGGTGGTGTCCGTCGGTTCCACGTTCCGTTCTCTCCGCAAACAAAGGAAATATCGACTCGGTTTCGCATTCCTGGGGAGGTGACATCCAGACGTCGCTGTGCCCTCCTCTCACTTGTGGGTTTACAAATCTGCATGAGGTAGCTTCGTTCTTAGGGTATGCACTTTGCACCATTTTACGAAATCACGGCTCATCAATCAGCTGTAAAAGAAGATGGATTTGTAAAATAACACTGAATGAAACTATGAATGATAGGCGACGTTTCGGGCAAAACTCCTTCATCGCAAATTATATTATATAAAGAATGCCATGAAGCTTTACAGTAACACCTCAGCCAGCTTCTCGGTTGTGTATATATGCATGCACGTTGAAATTCTTTCGCACCGTACGTAGTCAACCGTGCTAACCGGAGGTGCTGGGGGAAGGACAATAAACTGAACACACAAAGCAGTTCTCAAGAAATGAGTGCGTAGCTCCAGTGGATTCCTAATATCGGGGAGAAGAACGTTCCAGACGGCCCGCAGAAGTGCATCTGAAAGCGTGCGATGCGGTGATCATCTCTGTTCGTTTACAGAGAACTGATAACGGAAATTCGTTCCATTCGTCTTGGGATTAAACACCCCATGAACAGTGGTGTGTGCTATGAAAAAGTACCATTGCCCGAAACGTCGCCTGATATGTATTTTTTTCGTTTAAGGTCACAGCGTCATTTATAAACGTTTTGAGGGTGTTTGTTTTGTTAATTATGCTTGCCCACCTCCGTCAACGCAGCAGCATCACCAAATAATTTTCCGAATCATTGGCCATTGCGTGCCGCGAGTAGTACAAAACCAATCCAAGCCTTTGCTGCAAAGAGGCAGAGTTGCAAATGGAATAAGTGTGTCTGTTTTAAAACCTTGTTAACCAAATAAAAGGTGTTCTTGTATTCTCTCAGGGAAATGTTTATTGACGTACAAAAATTAGGCGCCATATGAACTGCCGAGGAAACCCTCACCGCGCCCCAAGGAGTGTTTAAGGAGGCGGCCTACATTGGGACATTTGCCAGAATTCATTTTCAGTGTTTTGGATGTTTTCAATGAGAGCGTTTTTTAAATTTACAGTTTGTTTAACTGAGACAAAACACAGACGATACTCTTTATAGAGGTAGAGCTAACGAGTTCGGGGGTACTTATTCCGCATGTATTTCGGACGCGTAGGGTTTCCGTTTTTTTTATCTTCGTTAAATAAATATGACTGGGCAATCTCATCATGTTCGCAATGTCCGTGAAACCGCGTACGTCGTGCACACACGTTGCGTCAAAGCACTTGGGAATTTGCACGATAAGCCACTTCGTTGCGCTATCAATCGCGGCCAGGTCGCTTCCGAAAAAAGAAGCTAATTTCTCTCAACGGTCCGCTAGCTGTATTTGGTCACCTGAGGACGATCGCTTGTGTTTTTTTTTATCTTTGTATTATTTTCTATCTAAGAAAAAACCAAAGAATATAACTCTACTCGTTCTTTACGCCGAGTGAACCTAGGGGACCTCCACGTCAGGTTTAGATCGTTCTACCGGTTGCTGGCACTGGTTTGGACATGTACTGTAGGGTGGACAACAACGGCAACATTAAAAGGGTGTTGTTCGGGCAAATGGAAGGAACCGGAAATGGAGGAAGACCTAACAGAGAATGGCTTCACGAGGACATAGTGAAGCCATTGGTGCCAGAAAAAAAATATTAAAAAATACTTTAAAAAAAAACCACGCTTTAATTAAATGTACTGTCCGAGCTGCCCCTCCCTCTGCCCCCTTCCCCTACGCCCCTTCCATCCTTCCACATCCCCCGCCCCTGGGCGTGGCTCCCCGAGGCTTGCCGTGACGTAAGGGACCACGTGGTGATTTACAGGCAACGTCAGTTGAGCGTGGACAAGTAGAGCCGTTAAAAAGATTGTTTAAAAAAATATATATTTTATTTTTAATGATAGAATATAGTATTGTCATCAGTATGACACAGCTATACGAAGTTTGCAGTTGATACGACATTGGGAATGCGGTTGAAATTGAGCTACAAGATTTTTGGATACAACACATACAATAAGTTAAATAAAAGCGTGTAAAAAGTTTTTAAATATATGTTTTGGATTTTTTTATGATAGAACATCGTGTTGTCATCAGTATGACACACCTATACCAAGTTTGCAGTCGATAGCACATTGGGAAGTGTGTAAAAATTAAGTTATAAGATTTCTTTTTTGAGGATACAACAGACGAAGTGAGTTAAATAAAAGCGTGTAAAAACGTGGCAACTACTCGAGAATATTGGCACAAGGCAAAGAGGAATTTGGAAACAATTGACGAGATATGCAAGTGGACACTTACGGGGCTATTTCCCCATGAGTCGTGATGATGATGATGTTGACCGGTTGCTATCGGTGTCGTAATTAACGTAGAATTGTAACTTTACTGACTGTGGCTTATTATTAAAATCTCACACGAATGCTCTCTCTCATACGTGATTTTTTTTCTGATGGACGTAAAACACAACCAGCTCCCCAGTTTATTCGATGAGAAGACTGCATTGGGAAAGTGTTGTTAGCGAGCACCTATTTAAGACGGGGAGGGGTGGTGGTGTGGGGGAAAAAACCCATTCAGCCAAAGTATTCCTTCCCAAGCGCTGCACACGTCCACAGATAGACAAAGATCCCCCGTATAGCCTTGACAGACTGTTGGGGCAAGTGCTGTTAGCGAGCACCTCTGAAGGTCGATAAAGCACAAGAAGGGGTGGCTGGCCAGCACCACGCCCAGCCGCCTTTGTCTCCTAGTGGCCATTTTTATACATTGCACACACACAAAATTAGATATTTTTTTTATTTTACCAGGAAAAGCCCACTGAGCCATATAGCTCTTTTTCAGACGCGACCACTGGTCCTTGCGAGCAATAACGGTAAAAGTTGAAGCCCCAACAAGTTGCTTGCCCTCCACCAACTACCGGCAGGACGCCCCTTCTGCTTGGTGAAAAATGTTGGCCTACTCCTCTAGGCTCGCCAGACCTCTTGGACGAGGCGTGAGCACCAACACTTCGCTCCGTCGTACGCGCCCTTCCGATCGAATAACTGTGGAGTAACCACCATTGGAACCTCATTTGCCAGTAAAAAATATGATAATTGTTTTTTTTACCCTTCTATCTGGAAACAAAACTGACACCTTTTTTTTACAAGGAGTCATGTTTGCATAGACCACAATACCTGCAGTCTTAATGCAAACAAAAAACATAACTCTGATAATGTATGCACTTTCCTTGAAGTTGATTGGTCCACACTCGAGACAGCTTTCCTAAGGACTTCAAGGACAGTGCATACATTATCAGAGTTATGTTTTTTGTTTGCATTATGACTGCAGGTATTGTGGTCTATGCAAACATGACTCCTTGTAAAAAGGTGTCAGTTTTGTTGCCAGATAGAAGGGTAAAAAAACAATTATCATGTGGAGTAACCAGTTCAACTATATATGTTTTATTTCAGCAGGTAAGGCCCCACTGAGTCTATATAGCTGTTTTTTCAGAAGCGACCTGGCGTTTCGTTTGCTCAAATAATTGCCGTTTACTCAAATGTAAAATGTTTGCAAATTAAATAAATTCTGTCATGAATATTAAACGTTATGCCACCTTAAAAAAGTGTCCGTCTTAAGACCACGGTAATTAAATTGCAATTGCCTTCTTATGATGCGGTCACTTTGTATTTGTGCGAATGGAGTCGTTGTACTACTTTTATTTGAAGGAATGTTTTAATTTCAAAATTAAAATTAATTGAAATTAATCAAGTAATAAAATTCATCAACATTTGAAAATAATAATAATAATATAAAAATTGGCCAAATATGCCTGTGCCAGCACCCTTCTTGACAAATGAGTCTTCAGACTTGGCTGAAATACATTCGAATGAGTGGCGGTGTTAATTAGCTACCCTGTGATCAATGTCAGTGACCTGGGAATCAAACTCAGGTTTGCCAAGATCATGAGTGCAAGTGTGCAAAACACTGGACTCCCACGAGATACACACTGAGAGTATGAAATGTATATCTCTCACACACACACACAACGATCCCCCGTGTCGCCTAAATATCATTGGAACAAGTGCTGTTAGCGAGCACCTATTAAGGTACACGATTGTCGACTGGCCAAACCATATCCGACTCATTTTACTTCTCTATCGCTAAGTATACATAGAGGATATCCAGGGTGTTTGTGCCACTCATGTTAGCTCTGGACAGGCATGAAACCCAGCCCTGCCGGGTGTGCAATGCAGTGCGCTAACCACTGCGCCACAGCTCCCAACCACACACGTACACACAATCCCCTGTTGTATAGCCCAGCGGTCCCCAACCTTTTTGTCACCAGGGACCGGTTTCGTGGAAGACAATTTTTTTCACGGACCGGGGGGGGCGGGGGGTCATCATTGGGTCCTTCTCCCTTTTCAAAGAAGCTCTCCAGCGACGTTTGTTTTTTTACTCATGTTGCCTACTAGAGGTTAGAGCTTGTGGGCTGACCAACACTGTGACTGAGCCAAGAGTGCAGTGCGGGAAAGAGGCGCGGATGGAAGTGGTCAATAATAAAACAATGGGGGCGGGCCACTCGCGGACTCACCGCTCTCACCTCCTGCTGCTGTGCGGCCCGGTTCCTAACAGGCCACGGACCGGTACCGGTCTGCGGCCCGCGGGTTGGGAACCCCTGTTGTATAGCTTACATAGACTATCGGGGTCAAGTGCCATTCGCAAGCACATGTGAGTGGTGTAGCAAGTACTGTACCACACTCGGCTACCTTAATCTCCCCATAGCAGAGGTCGACACACTGCATCAGATACTCAATTGAGGCTGAGCCGACTTAAAGGAAGCCCAGGACCCGTTCAGATATTCGCCACTGATGTTGATAGTGAGCGGGAATGGATCTTGGGTCCCCTGGGTTCATAGCGCAGTGCGTGGACCACTAACCACGACCATGCCCCAATACACTTGCATACTACATCAGCCGCCATTCACTACGAAGTGGCGGTGATGTCACCACAGCGATTGTGCCAGGATAGGTGCACTTCGAGTCTATCACGTGAAGTGTCAAAGGCTCGCTGACAAGAGGACAGACCCAGGCGCCATGGGTCGAATGAAAAATGAGACGACCGCCAGATGCACCAGCTGTTGCCCCCTTACCGTGCCAACATTTTCGCCACCCAGCGCTCCGCTCGTTCCTCTGCCCGCACACCCACACGTGCACACACGGAGCGAGAAGCCCCGCTCGCCCCCCCCTTCCTCACCTGCGCGTCCGTGAGCCCCAGCATGGCCGCGAGCTGCCGGCGGTCGGGCTTGGTCACGTACTTCTGCACCTGGAAGCGCTTCTCGAGTCCCTTGCGCTGCAGGCTTGAGAAGACGGCCCGGGACCAGGCGCGCTTGCGCTTGAACGCGGCGCCCTGCAGGCACGGCCCGCCCGCGTCCCCGCGGCACAGCGCCGCGTACGGACCTGCGCGGACGTCGCCACGGGTTTCGCCACGGGGGTTTAGCGGGCCGGCAAGAATGTGCGGGTACGGCGCAAGGCGTGTGGGACTCGTGCCGTCCTGTCCCCCTTCCGCGTGGGAGAAAGGTGTTGGGGACGTTCGCGTGCGTGTGGGAGGGGGGGCCGGGGGTGTTTACTCTGGGTTCATCGGTGTCTTTCTGCCACGCGTATAATGAACACCACACGAGTTGGCCGAAAACATCTTGATGTGTAGAGAATTACAGATCATATTCTTAGGTTTTTTCGGTAAAGTCACGTAGGTAAAACATTAAAAAATAAAAGTTAAATAAAAAATAAAATAAAAATCACGACGTTTCGGAGGCAACACAAGCTTCCGTCTTCAGGGGAATCGTCACAGCACGATTGCTGTGTCAACCTGAAGACGGAAGCTTGTGTTGCCTCCGAAACGTCGTGATTTTTATTTTATTTTTTATTTAACTTTTATTAATTTTAATGTTTTACCTACGTGACTTTACCGAAAAAACCTAAGAATATGAATCCTTGCAGTCACGAAAGCTTCAAATCTAGAATTACAGATCAATTGTTGGTGCGGGCTCACCCGCCTGGCATCCTTCCAGCTTATCCCTCAGCGATTGTGAGATGCAATTTGCATGAACGACGCAAGATAAAATTCGTCACTTGGCGGTGTATTATATAAACCTTTTATTTTTGAACTTTCAATTCGGTGGTCGCCGGTTCGTTTGGATCTCTTGGCGCGGCCGTGGAAAGAAACGGTGGTAAGTTTCGAAAAAAAATCTCTCGCATTCCGGCCCCACCTCCAGCATAAATACAAAGTCACAATCGGGAGAGATCCTCCCCTCTCACGCATGTCGAATTCAATTTGGAGAGGCACAGCCCAGCGATTGCGTGTCCATGCCACTGCTGGCAGATCCGTCTCTGCGGTTTGGCTACGCATGGCGCGAAAGAAGTTCAACATTGCATAGGACAGGGTCCAGCTAGTTTAGCCTATTCTTCCATGTTGGCCAGACGCCTTGGAAGCAGTGGGAATTGCCACCCAATTCATATTGTGTGGCGGACAGAGATGGTGGGTTTCCACTATTTCACAACTGCCGTGCCGGGATATTGAATTAAAAACTGCCAACCTCTATAAAGTACAGTAAACTAAACTACATTTTTTTTTATCAGATAAGGCCCCACTGGGCTATATAGTTCTTTTTCAGAAGCGACCTGGCCACAAACGGTAGCTCAACGAAGCGGCTTTTCACGTGGAAATGTATAGCGGCCAAGTACTCTTAACGCGCGTTTCTAAATGTGGAGGGAAAAAGGGGAGGACCCGGAGAAAAATCCACGTGACTACGTAGAAAACACGCAAACTCCAAATATACATGCGCCGAGGTCAGAATCGAACCCACGACCTCCTGTATACCAGGCGAGGTGGTTAATCTCTCGTCACCGTGGCGCCCGTATTGCAAGACTAGTGTGCTAACCATTACACCATGGCAAGGCCATAGCCATGGAGTCAACATTGGGGGGGATAAAATCTTCCAGGGTGTCTGGGGGTCCAAACCGAGAAAAATATCTAACTTTGAAAAGTCAATTTCCTGCCTAAAATATTAAAAAATTCACTAACACATGGGATGGACTTTTTATTTATGTTTTACAATAATGTATAATAGTGTATTGTATCACATTGCTCTGTTTTAACTTTTTTACCATTTATTGTTTCATTGTATGTAATGGCAGAGATTAGGGATGAATAAAGTACAACCATAACCACAATCAAGTCCAGATATTGTGGCCAAGGTTTAGCAAATTGTTGTTTTTATTTACATAGCATAGCACATTTTTTTTATATATAGCAATATATTGGGGGGCGGGGACATTTTGAGCATATTTGAATACTGGGGGGGATGTGTCCCCCCCAATAGATATTATAATTACGGCCTTGCACCATGGGCACTCAGCTTCCATATCCTACATACACGAGATTGTAATCCGCTTTGGATGCGTTATATTGTATTCACATGTCGCACATATTTGGTCTTCGAATACACATGGCACATCTACAGACAACTATCATCGGAGCATCAACATCACAGTTTCACAATTGATCAATATACGTATAATTACATATGCATTCGTACATTTGTGGCGTAAATATTTTGCGACGTGGACATTCACGAAGAATATACTGTAGCAGAAAAACTAAAAGTGCACGAAGAAGCGTGGAGAGACGCAAGTCTTGGAAGTTGGAATAACATGGGAGACAGAAAGATGAACACGAAGATTGGAGAGCATACACCGGTTAATGATGCATCATTCAAACCGGTAAGCAAGTGCGTATGTTGAACTGCATCCGCGCCGTGCATAGCCAACCGCGCTAATCGGAGGTGCGGGAGGTTGGACAACAAAAAGGAGTTGGAAAGAAATGAGTTTTCAACCTAGATGTTTTAAAAGTGCTGAGCTCCAGCGGTTTCCTAATATCGTAAGGAAGAGCATTCCAGACGGCCGCGGAAGAAAAGTAAGTCGGGGACTTGGGCCGGACACCGTCGCAAGATAGAGTTGACGATGGCCGATGGTCCAGAATAAACAACGGAGTGTAAGGCCAAGGAATGGAACGCGACCCAAGGGGACGTCCACCGAGGAGATGGAGCGGTCAAACCAGTTCATGTTGCAAGGCGCCAGGTGGATTATTGGACAGAAGGATCGTGAAAGGTGGCGGTGGCTTGGGGAGGCCTTCATCCAGCAGTGGCTTGACCATGGCTGATGGTGATATGTCACGTGCTCTATGCATAGTGCCTACAGGAATATATGTAGTGCATTGACACATACAACCACAGTGCACACATACTTGCATGTATCTACACATATGTAGTCTATCCTTCGTATATTTAAATTATATCGTGTGTTCGCGTGTTTGGCTGCTGAATAAATGTCCACGTGCCAAGCCACTTCGTTGAGCTATCATTCGTGATGGCCAGCTCCAGAGCTCAGTGGGCCTTACCTGGTCAAATAAAAATACAAGTGGGAATCATGTTGCACACTTTGTAATCGGACTTCACGGCACACTTGGTCCACCGATTAAACGGGATTTGTGCTGTATTGATAATGGGAAGTAATTGGCTTGTGATCAATAACAGAATCGCTCATCCTTGGACAAATATCTCAATGCTAGACCTTCGTATAAAATGCCACGAAACTCTGGAAATCGGAAATACACGTTTCATTGCGCAATCAGTTGGTTGATGATTTGTTATGATGAACAATATACTAACGCCACATTGGCGTTATACCAGACGTGTATAACTAACCTGTAGCAGAACATGATAACACTATTGCTCACACAGCGAATGACCGTGCAATCCGATAGACTCGCTCCTCTATCGTTTGCAAGAACTGCTCTTCATGTCTTTCGAACAGATTGTTGTATTTCGTTTGTTTGTCCTTCCCTCGCACCTCCGATGAGCACGGTTGGCTCCGTACGGTGCGAAATAAGTTGAACATACTAATTGTGCAAATGCCTAACATCACAAAAACACACATTGAGAGCGCACACTGTAGTATGTGCGTCACGTGCATCATTTTGTTCGCATTAATGCACGCAATTGCGTGGGACGCGCCATTCACTTTTAGCAACGTGTGCATATCGAGATGGCCTACAGGATTTGCAAGTCGGCTTACGATCTCTCTACACCGGATCGCGTTTCAACCGAGTTAAGCCCCGTGGCGTTGTTACCAAGCCAGGGAGCATGCCGCTGTAGCAGAGCTAAACTACTACACAGGCTGCCTTATAGCAGCAGACAAACACTTGGGGCGGGAGTCATAGCGACATGGAACAACAAGCACACGAAGCTGCCACCCCCACGACCTGCTCCTGCGTCTGCTGCTGCTACTGCTGCTTGAGGTGGTGGTGGGTAAAGCTGTGGGCACTGTGGGACACGGATTCATTCACGCTTTCCATTGCGTAGCGGTAAACAACACGCGCTGAAGAAGCTCCTCATTATGAGCAACAGCACGTGGGCACGAAACGTCAGGCATCGTGCCCAACAACGCACGCGATACAGGCCGTGAACACATCGGTAGAGCGCAACAGCGAGATACTCATATTCTTAGGGGTTTTTTTTTCGGTAAAGTCACGTAGGTAAAAATTAAAATTAATGAAAGTAAAATAAAAAGCGAGATACTCCGCGGTTCAGTATAAGTAGGTTCCGAATGTTGAATGCTACGCCCATGTTGTGTGCATTCTACGTTGAACTTCGTTCGTGTAGCCAACGGTGCAAATCGGAGGTGCTGATGGCCTCTATTACTGCATCGTTCATGAACACGCTGCCCTACGATGGAACACGTGGTCAGTGTTAAATTACGTAATCTACACTGACTTTTATATAAAAGCGAAGTCCACTTTCTGTCCACGCGTCTAAATACCAAATGCTTTGTGTATGTTTTAAGATATTTTAAGTGCGTCGGCATCTTGGCTTAGGCAGCCCATTATTATCAAGCGGCATAATTTGTTTAAGTAAGCAAACTCTGAACCGGTTTCGACATTTCGGGTAGTCATCAGCACTCTGATATTCCACGTAAACTATGTAACAAAATTCAGTAACGAACTCACTCATGGCCGTGGAGCAGACACCCATTTAACATTTGGGCACGACGTTTCGCTGGTACATAGTTACAACCAGCAGTATGTACCATTGTGGTGTCACGGTGGCGAGATGTTAACGACCTCGCCTGGTGTGCAGGAGGTCGTGGGTTTGACCCTGATTCCTATATAGTGTGTGTGTCTCTCTCCCCGTGGTCGGGTGGATTTTTCTCCGGGTCCTCCGGTTTTTCCCACCACGTTTAGAATCAACAACATGTTGTGCTTCGAGTATTTGTCCGCTATACATTTCCACATGATAAGCCACTTCGTTGGGATTTCATTTGTGGCCAGGTCACTTCTGAAAAAGAGCTATAGAGCTTCAGCGGGACTTGCCTGGTAAAATACAACACCGTTTTTAGTCATGGGACCTTCATTGCCAGTAGTTTTCCCCTTTTTTCTGGTAACAAAACAGGTGTTAAGATGTTAAAACACCGAACTGAAACCTTTTACGAGGAAACATGTCTGCATTAACCACAATACTTGTGGTCAGAATGCAAACAAAAACATACTCTCATAATATATGCATTGTCGTTGAAACTGATTGGTCCACACCAGAGACAGCTTTCTTTCAAGCCTAGTCTCAAACGGTGTTAGACCAGATGCCAAAAGTCCTTTTGGCGTCCTCTGGTCTAAGTATGTTTTTTGTTTGCATTCTGACCACAAGTATTGTGGTTAATGCAGAGATGATTCCTTGTAAAAGGTTTCAGTTTGGTGTTTTAACATCTTAACACCTGTTTTGTTGCCAGAAAAAAGGGGAAAACCTATTCTCGTAGTTTTTAGTCGTAGGATTGCTCTCCACCAATACACTGAAGCAGTCACAGATTGCAACGTTTGTTCATCACGTGACAACTTTATTAATTGGCTGTGTCGGGTGGAGGAGGGTGTCCGACACACATTTTCTGATGCTCGCCAAGAGAGGGTGCTAAAATCAAGTAGATTAATAATTATCCGTCTGTTTCCATCTGTATGGGGATTGAGTGTTGCTCCCTCGTGCGTGCTTCGGGTTTATTTTCTGCCGCTCCGGTGCCCTCCCCATTTAATGCAAACTAATTAATGAGCTCAAAACATCAAAAAAAGCACCAATCCAGGATCTTCCCAAAAAAGAGAAAGTGTGGTTTTCTTGAATAAATAAGTAATATTATATAAAAGTTAAATCGTACGTACTTATCTTTATATTTTATGCGCTAAAGAGACCCATATGCCTGCCTGCAACAGCACTTAGCAACGTACGGAAA
This sequence comes from Lampetra fluviatilis, assembly GCF_964198595.1. Lineage (NCBI taxonomy): Eukaryota > Metazoa > Chordata > Hyperoartia > Petromyzontiformes > Petromyzontidae > Lampetra > Lampetra fluviatilis. The sequence goes on from NC_136299.1 coordinate 3,499,039, forward strand.
AATCTAAGAGTATCACTGGATACAGTAAATCTAGCTATGACGGTCCCACCTGATGACGGAGACTTGTGTTGCCTCCGAAACGTCGTGATTTATAATTTTATTTCTATTATTATTTCCATTATTTTTATTTTTATTATTTACTTTTACCTACGTGACTTTATCGAAAAACCCCAAGAGTATGAATACTTGCAGTCACGAAAGCTTCAAATCTAGAACGTAACAACGTTTGTTTATTAACAAGCCTCACTCTACTGATGAGACCCAAAAGGTCGAATCCGGGTCAGTGTTTGTCTGCTTGAACTAAGGCTGTCATTGAAAAAGACTCAACCTAAGTCCAGAAGCCCGCTGGATGATTGACTCGGACATTTACATGTTCTTCACGTGGAGAGACTGGCTTTAATTCATCATTTATTCAAGTCCTATCATGCACATTTGGCCATGATATTAAATCACAGCATGCCTTATACGCTGTAATTTATGTTCCTCAAATGTGGCTATTTTTTTATTGAGTCCGTATGTTACACGTGTAACATATACCTGTGCTACCACAGTTTAAACCCGAACTATAAATACACATGATGATGTGCCTATTTGTTGCTGCATTTACGCAGAGCAGTATATGCACTTACCACTATAAATACCTTCAGTGGTTCTTAATTTATAGACTTAGTATAGATCCTACTATAACTGCTCTATGTGCACGATGACTGCCGAGTAAATGTACAATGCTCAGTAAATGCCATCCGCTGTGGTGAGTCAGGCTGGTGTAGGTCGTGCACTGATTGCAGCAGCGACAGCAGAAAGCCATACGCTTGGCCGTGTCGTGTGTATTGCACTCAATAGAGCAGCGGTTCTTAACCTGGGCTGCACGCTGTACCCCCTGGGGGTGCAAGATTACCTTTCTGGGGGTGCGAGACATGGCCAGACTCTTTTTTTTATAAGGCAAATCATCGGAAACACAAATTGAGCACGGGGACGTTAAGTACAACTAATTTATATTCTTGGTTCTATCGGTAAAGTCACGTAGAAGGGAAATAATAAAATAAAATAAAAATTAATAAGAAAAATATATTAATTATTTTATTATTATTTTATTCTTTCCCTTCTACGTGACTTTACCGAAAGAACCAAGAATATGAATCCCTGCAGTCACGAAAGCTTTAAATCAAAATGTATAACTCCATTGTTTCATCAAACCCTACGTATTTATTAACATTGTACAACGGTTGAGAACCAAAGGGGTGCAAGTCTGCAGTGAAGGGTAAGAACCATTGCTATAGACAATTGTGATCGGCTCAAGTTCCAAATTATGTTCTAGAAGCATTAGACTCTGGAAAATCGCGCACAGTCGATTCTTTGCTGATTTATAAAGCAGCGGTCTTCATTGTAAGGCCACCGCAGGCCACTGGACGGGCCCCTGGTGGCCTCGAGTGCGGCCCACGACAATACACAACGTGTGAATACACCCCCATCATCATCGTGCTGCTGTCAACCCCCCAATGGTTTCAGATGTGTGACGATCCTTACAATGGTGATGTCTTATCGGCGAAAGTAGCCCCCCCTCTGAAAATGAGTGAGGTACGCTGGTTGTAAAGCATTACAAATAATGAAAGCTAATGTTGTTGTTGTTAAGAATTGGTGCCATCCACAATAATCCTGAACGTGGGTTGATTGACTTCACTCGAAGGGGCAGCGTCTGCCCAAGCTAAACACTTACGACGAATACTGCACGTTGTATAATTCAATGTCAATGTAAAAAACACACACACCTTTTTGTGCGTAGGCTTTCACAACCAAAATTACGATTCGTAATAGTTTGATTTTTTTTTCGGTTAAATAAGGGGTCGGAAAACCTGCGGCTCTTTGAGGATCAGAATGCACGTTAAAACGAGACGGTGTTCACGTGCATTGTGGCTCTTGAAATATTGAGAGTGTTTTTTTTTTACCGATTTCGAAAAAAGGAATATGGCCCTTCTTATTATTTTGGTTGTCGACTCCTGGGTTAGATCGCGTAGAGGTGCAATGTAAAATTGCTTCACTTAACCATCCGCCAACAGACAGAGAATGATCAAATCCAACTTGCCACGTGGGAAAATACGCCAAATAATAAATGCCGATCAATCATCGTGCAGACAGGGAGCAGACGCAAACTATCGTCTGGCGAGGCAAGTGCACGTTCCTTGAGAAAGGAAGCACCGCACGTACCACTCGCGACGTTCCGAGGGGCTCTGCTCACCAGGTGGTACTCGTTTTACCGACCCTGTGGGTAGGGGGGATAATGATGAAGGGCTGAGTCAACACTGACTCAAATTAGAATTTCCGTTATTGCTTATTACAGTTCAAAAATTCGCCGAGCTTCAATCTAAACACTGAACGCCAAGGCCCAAATATCAATAAATGAAGGAAGAGCTTCGTGATTTTCGTGGCAAAGCTGTTGCCGTGCCCAATCTCCAAGCGAGAACAAGGCAGCGAAGTGGGCCGGCATGAGACATTTCTCCAAATAACCTTCATAATAAATGTTTTTTGGGGTTCGGTGGCGTAAATGTAAATGTGTCGTTAAAGCCGCCACCAGCCGACACAGCCACTTAGTAAGGTTTGTGACGGAAACAAAACGTGACCTAATTTGATACAACCAGCTTCATCAGGCGACTTTGCTAGAATTGTGGGTTCACGGCGCATTCACATTTACGTGATTTAACCCATAAACGACGTTATTCTGTGTAATACTGGTCGCGAAAGACTACGTGTTAAACTCATAACATCCCAGTCCAGGATCAAGAAGAACGAATCCTTTATTCCTCTGCCTCCCAATGCCTCCCCTCCCTCCCTCCCTCTCTCCTCTTTTTTTTAAATATAAAATAAAGACGGCCCTTGTCTCTGTGCAGCTTCTCGAGATGTGGTTACATTTAGGCGTGCGCAGTAAATCCACTTAGGAGTGTGTTGGTGTATTGAACTGTCAATCGGTTGATGTAGCGTGCATATTTTGGGCCAGGATGTTTACACTGGACGCTAATAATATCAAGGAAGTTGATATCTTTAGTTTGGCCGAAGACAGCTTGTGGCAAACTCGTGGCATCTGAAGACGCAAATCGTGAAGACGTGACTTTTCCCTTTAACACATAGCCTTTCGTGACCAATATTTCGATTGACATTTGATTAGCGGATAAGATGGCGTGGGTAAATTGTGTGTCGTGCACCCTCCTCCACCCAACACAATTGATGAATATGGTTATCACGTCGCTAGAAATGCTACGGTCCCCGCACTTTCAAGGGCCCTGTGCTAAAGGCTTTTCAAGGTATCAATTCCGGTTCAGTGATTCTGCACTTGCTCTAATAGTATAGTACTATACTGCCTTCAACTTTTATGAACGACTGGGTGTTTAAGGTTAGCGATTTGTCCTATTATCTTTTGTATACAAGTTAAAAATGTGTGTTTTAATATTTAAGTGTTTGTTTATGTATTTAGGACCCCTTTATAACATATGCTACTAGCTGAATCCGGCACTGGTAATACACTAGTGCGTTTGTTCATCATGTAACGACTTCATACATTGGCCGTGCCGGATGGTGTTGATGAATCTTCATTTTACTCCTGCCATCTGACCCTAAAGTGTACGATGAAGCGAATATTTTCTCCATTGTATTTCTAATAACGTAAACAATTTCACACAATCTTGTTCTCACGCTATTGCGCTATAGCGTGATGTTATTCATTTCTATGTTTTTTTTAATCATTTCTGGTGAAACGTTTATGAGTTCTTCAGAGCCATTCAGTGGTAGCAGAATATTTGTTCATATTGGAGGAATCTGATGAGCTTTGAAGCTATTTTTCACAGGTGCCAAATATAGTTGTTCTAAATAGTTAGCTGTTGTTTGTTAAGGGGCCGTCCATAAAAGCTCTGCCCCCCCCCCAAAAAAAAAAACACGCTTCAAATCGCTTTAAACTATTGTCATTGTAGTGCGTATTTAATGTGGCGCTGCACTCTGATGTTGTAGGAGAAAACATTTATTAAAAGTCGATTTAATTAAGTAGAACGTGTTGTCTACATTTATTTAAAGTTGCGCATTTTGATGTGACGTCACATTTCTCAACCCCGTCCCCCCTCGTCACAAATGTCAAACTCCCCCCTCCCCCCCAGGTGCGTGACGTCATTTATGGACGGCCCCTAACCGCATGTAAGTATAGCGGTAAGCCTACAGAGATGTGTCCGACACCTACACGTAACAAGACAGGAGATTGCACGATGCATATTTCCTACGAACCACATTACAAGGACAACTTCTTTCACCATCTTTAAATGTTTAAAATAAATCCAAGTTGTGCAACGAAAATTGATATTAATCTTTAGTTCGGTGTTGATGAACCTTCAGTTCGGTGTTGATGAACCTCCAGTTCGGTGTTGATGAACCTCCAGTTCGGTGTTGATGCACCTTCAGTGTTGATGAACCTTCAGTGCAGTGTTGATGAACCTTCAGTTCGGTGTTGATGAACCTCCAGTTCAGTGTTGATGAACCTCCAGTTCAGTGTTGATGAACCTTCAGTTCAGTGTTGATGAACCTTCAGTTCAGTGTTGATAAACCTTCAGTGTTGACGAACCTTCAGTGCGGTGTTGATGAACCTTCAGTTCGGTGTTGATGAACCTTCAGTTCAGTGTTGATGAACCTTCAGTGTTGATGAACCTTCAGTTCAGTGTTGATGAACCTTCAGTGTTGACGAACCTTCAGTGCGGTGTTGATGAACCTTCAGTTAGGTGTTGATTAACCTTCAGTTCGGTATTGATGAACCTTCAGTTCAGTGTTGATGAACCTTCAGTGCGGTGTTGATGAACCTTCAGTGCGGTGTTGATGAACCTCCAGTTCGGTGTTGATGAACCTCCAGTTCAGTGTTGATAAACCTTCAGTTCGGTATTGATGAACCTTCAGTTCAGTGTTGATGAACCTTCAGTGTTGATGAACCTTCAGTTCGGTGTTGATGAACCTTCAGTTCGGTGTTGATGAACCTCCAGTTCGGTGTTGATGAACCTCCAGTTCTGTGTTGATGCACCTTCAGTGTTGATGAACCTTCAGTGCAGTGTTGATGAACCTTCAGTTCGGTGTTGATGAACCTCCAGTTCAGTGTTGATGAACCTTCAGTTCAGTGTTGATAAACCTTCAGTGTTGACGAACCTTCAGTGCGGTGTTGATGAACCTTCAGTTCGGTGTTGATGAACCTTCAGTTCAGTGTTGATGAACCTTCAGTGTTGATGAACCTTCAGCTCAGTGTTGATGAACCTTCAGTGTTGACGAACCTTCAGTGCGGTGTTGATGAACCTTCAGTTAGGTGTTGATTAACCTTCAGTTCGGTATTGATGAACCTTCAGTTCAGTGTTGATGAACCTTCAGTGCGGTGTTGATGAACCTTCAGTGCGGTGTTGATGAACCTCCAGTTCGGTGTTGATGAACCTCCAGTTCAGTGTTGATAAACCTTCAGTTCGGTATTGATGAACCTTCAGTTCAGTGTTGATGAACCTTCAGTGTTGATGAACCTTCAGTGCGGTGTTGATGAACCTTCAGTGCGGTGTTGATGAACCTTCAGTTTGGTGTTGATGAACCTTCAGTGCGGTGTTGATGAACCTTCAGTTTGGTGTTGATGAACCTTCAGTTTGGTGTTGATGAACCTTCAGTTCGGTGTTGATGAACCTTCAGTGTGATGTTGATGAACCTTCAGTTCAGTGTTGATGAACCTTCAGTGCGGTGTTGCTGAACCTTCAGTGTGGTATTGATGAACCTTCAGTTCAGTGTTGATGAACCTTCAGTTCGGTGTTGATGAACCTCCAGTTTGGTGTTGATGAACCTTCAGTTCGGGGTTGATGAACCTTCAGTGTTGATGAACCTTCAGTGCTGTGTTGATGAACCTTCAGTTCTGTGTTGATGAACCTTCAGTGCGGTGTTTATGAACCTTCAGCTCAGTGTTGATGAACCTTCAGTTTGGTGTTGATGAACCTTTAGTGCGGTGTTGATTAACCTTCAGAGTGGTGTTGATGAATCTTCAGTATTGATGAACCTTCAGTTTGGTGTTGATGAACCTTCAGTGCGGTGTTGATTAACCTTCAGTTCGGTGTTGATGAACCTTCAGTTTGGTGTTGATTAACCTTCAGTTCAGTGTTGATGAACTTCCAGTTCGGTGTTGATGAACCTCCAGTTCGGTGTTGATGAACCTTCAGTGTTTATGAACCTTCAGTGTTGATGAACCTTCAGTTTGGTGTTGATGAACCTTCAGTGCGGTGTTGATTAACCTTCAGTTCGGTGTTAATGAACCTCCAGTTCGGTGTTGATGAACCTTCAGTTTGGTGTTGATTAACCTTCAGTTCAGTGTTGATGAACTTCCAGTTTGGTGTTGATGAACCTCCAGTTCGGTGTTGATGAACCTTCAGTGTTTATGAACCTTCAGTGTTGATGAACCTTCAGTTCGGTGTTGATGAACCTTCAGTTCGGTGTTGATGAACCTCCAGTTCGGTGTTGGGGAACCTTCAGTGTTGATGAACCTTCAGTTCAGTGTTGATGAACCTTCAGTTCGGTGTTGATGAACCTCCAGTTCGGTGTTGATGAACCTTCAGTTCGGTGTTGATGAACCTTACAAGAAGAAAACGCTTCCCTCCCAGCTACAACTCTCACACTCGATATGCCCAGTCTCGTCCACCTGCTAGCCAGCGGTCCCACGTCAGTGTCCAGAGTTTACTCATTGCAACAACAACAACAAAAACACGTGAAAGTCACTTCATAGGCTATTTGATTGTTTCATTTTTTATCACAAAGCCTCAAACTTGTGCCGGACAGCCCTGTCCAAATAGCCTCGGGCATACAATTACATGAAATACAAGGATCAATTAGATTTCGTGTCTGTTTGTTTAATAGTCTCTGAGTAACAGAATGTGAAATTACCGCTGCATGGTGGCCCTGTAATCCAGCACTGTTGAGGCAGCAGCGAGGGTTGCCGGGTCGCACAGATGTTGTTGTGAAACTGCCGTCGCGTAGGCGTTGAGGATGCAAGCCATACACCCTGACTCGCCAGGAGATAGGCGGTACAACAGAGACGTGGACTCCACCTCTTCTGCCTCTACGGGATACAATGTTGTCCCCTCTCACGTGTGCGTTTTCTCCGGGTACCTCCGATTTCCTCATTCTTTTGCCGACACCACCTTAATATATAGAGGACCGCAGAGCCTGGGCAATCGTTGGCGCCTGCTCACCGCGTGGCCGCTGCCTTCCTGCTCTGGGTCATTCTCTCTTTGCCACTATTACTGCAAATAATGACGACAGCTTCAGGGCGCTGACCACCCGGGTGCTGTTATCGACTCCTTAAAGTGCAATGTCGGCAAACGAACCTCAATATGAATTTCGATTTAAAGCTTTCGTGACTGCAGGGATTCATCTTCTTGGTTCTTTCGGTAAAGTCACGTGACTTTACCGAAAGAACCATGAAGATGAACCTCAATATGTTCGCTAGATGCCGCTGCATATGGCTTCTAAAGTCTTCAGAAAGGCCACTCTTGTCTTGCTCACGACATTGCTGGCAGAAGCACCCTCCACGAGGTGGATGTCTTGAGAGCGCATCTCAAAGGGTTTTTGGCCTACTCGTCCACGGCGGAAGAGGTGGAAGTACCCACACTCTACGCCATTGACACGGGAACCCCCCGACGACCGAATCACTCTCAGTGTGCCCAATTATACTGCTGGGTGGACAAATGTAGGATTTAAAAACAGTGGATGGATGTAATGATCCTCAATGCACAAGTGCAACTCGCCGCTGAATCCGAATCGTGTCCCTCTTCCCAGGTAGTCGCTGGATGATAATAATTAACAGATGTAAATTGCCGCCACCACGCGGCATTCTCTCTCGTAGAGACAGAGCGACTCAAAGGCACGCACTAACAATTGTCCAAGCTCTGCCGTCCACTATAAATGAAGGTATTATACACCAATTAATGACTGTGTACATGTGGCAGGAAATATGAGCACCTGGAGAAACTCCACACGTGCGAGGGAGCAACGCTCTATCCCATACAGATGGAACAGGTGGGAGTTCACATCTTTGCTGTACTGCCTCCTCCTGACCATCCGACACCTCCTTAACGCTCACGGGAAGGGAGTTGAGCAACATTTGTGCGGCGATACGCCAACCCTCGCAGCCTGCACAGTGCTGGACGACAAGCCACATGCAGCGTAGCCACCACCACGGCCTGGATTTGTCGCTCATCACTTTTGACAATATTTTCTTGCCACAGAAAATGCAAAAGTTCAACGAAGATCTGGTCACAGAATCGTTAAATCATCAACAATATTTGGCAGACGATGGAGAAAAGGTTACAAACTTGGGTGTTGGTACCACCCAGAATGGCAAATGCTAACAATTATTTTCTTTAACCATTGTGTCTCCAGAAAACGAATATGTATGATAACAAGGTCAAGGTGGTTGTTTTTAATGGTACAAATGCCATTAAAGAAGTATATCAACGTATGCATTAATATAAATGATAGTTTTTGGGGAAAACACGAATGCGCTATGAAACAACCACGGAATGCGAGAATTAAGTGTCCATGAAGCAGGATAAGGGTGTTGCTCACGGTGGATACTGCCCATGATGGACACTGCAGAATCAGAATCTGTATTTATACCGGAGGAATCCGATGTGCTATAAAGCTCTTGTTTACAGATGTCCAGTTCGGGCAGAACGTTTCAACAAACAATACAAAAACACGATAGGAGTGCAAAGTTTAGGAAAATTGAATAAACGCACTTAAAATTACGCAAATAAAACTCTATTTGTTTGTTCTTATCAGGTAAAGGCCACTTTGCTATTAGCGTCTTTATCAGAAGCGACCTGGCCACAAATGATAGCTCAACGAAGTGGCTTATCATGCACATTATCAAGTGCTTTCATGCTTAATATGTGTACGACAAACACGGAACCACATACATAGCAACAATACAAAATCTAGATTTGAAGTTTTCGTGACTGCAGGGATCCATACTCTTTGGTTGTTTCGGTAAAGTCACGTAGGTAGAAAATTAAATGAATAAAATCACGACGTTTCGATTGCAACACAAGCAATCATCGTCATCAGGTGGGAAAACCACAGCAAGTAAATGTTTGCTGATGTGGGAGAGAGAGTGGCCGTGGTAAGAGGTTATATAGGTGAGGAAGGGGGAGGAGCAAGGGGGGGGGGGGAGAGGGAGGGGGTGGGGGCGTGGGGTAGGGGGAGCGCTGCGTGGAGTAGTCGTACCCGGCGGATAGGATAGACGACAACCACTACAAAGCAGTTAGGGTGTTACCTGGTTAGGAGTAAGGGATGAGAGGGAGTACAAAATATAGGAAAGGTAAACCAATCGCTTAAATAACATATATATAAATAAAACGAAACAGTTTAACACATATGCTTTCGCGACCAATATTATCCATAATAGAGGCTGTTGGGGTCGATCGCGTAAATAGAAATGCGTCGTTACACCCGCCACAAAATTAAAACAATCGTGTTTTTTTAATATCTTAGCACGGTAACAATTTCTCCCACATAGTGGTAACCAGCCCAAAATCAGCCCCGTCACTCGTCACACGGACGGGGGCTGACTTTGGGGCCAAGCGAGAGACCCAACGCGGTGACGCGGCTTCTCGTGGCGTACCGGGGAAGCCGTCGTGGTAGGGCAGCCCGAGGGAGGCGGCCGGGTGTTGGGTGGGCAGCACGTAGTGGGGGTCCGGGAGACCTCTCGCCCGTGGCCCCACTCCGGGCAGCAGTCGTACGGGGCAGCCCGCCGGGCCCGGCCCGGGGAACATGCTCGGACACATGCGTTTGCCCGGGGCGCTGCATCCATCTGCGCAAACCACCCCCCAAAAAAAGAAAAGACAAATATGATCATTGTTTTTTTTTACCTTTTGGCGTCATCTGGTCCAACACCATGTGAGACTAGGCTCTAAGGAAAGCTGTCTCGGGTGTGGACCAATCAACTGCAAGGACAGTGCATACATTATCAAAGTTATGTTTTTTGTTTGCATCATGACTGCAGGTATTGTGGTCTATGCAAACATGACTCCTCGTAAAAGGTTTCAGTTTGGTGTTTTAACATCTTAACACCAGTTTTGTTGCCAGAAAAAAAGGTATTTTTTTTTTTTTACTGGCAAATGAGGTACCAATGGAAGAAAGACAAAGGTCCCCCGTATAGACTTTAACACGGTGCCGAGTAGATGGCAACTACCTCGCCCGGGATACAGAAGGCCGTGGGTTCGATCCCGACCCCGACGCCTGCTGTATATTTGGAGTGTGTGTGTTCTCTCTCTCAGACCGTGGTCGCGTGGATTTGTCTCCGGCGCCTCCGGTTTAAACCCCCCACATTTAGCATCAATACACCACGAGAGTAGTTGACTGCTAGAAATTTGCACGTCATGATACGCTACTTCGTTGAGCTATCATTTGTGGCCAGGTCGCTTCTGAAAATAACAAAATACCTTAGTGGGCCTTACCTGGTATCATCAAAAATAGTTTAGTTTAAGTGCTGTTAGCGAGCACCTATTAAGGTCGACGCGGCACACGAGGGGGTGGGTGGCCAGCACCACACCGTTTTTTGTCTCTCTAGTGGCGATGTTTACTACACACCGCACCAGGTACTAATTTTAGGCTGAGTCGACCTAGGGGAAAATGCACTAAGTCCTGATCGTGGCATTGTTTTTGTGCCGTTCGCCTTTTGGCGCCCTCATAATCTAACACTCTTTGAGACGAAGAAAGCTGTCTCTGGTGTGGACCAATCAGTTTCAAAGACAATGCATATATTATCAGAGTATGTTTTTTTCCGTTTGCATGTTCACCACAAATATATGTGGTTAATGCAGACATGATTCCTTGCAAAAGGTTTCAGTTTGGTGTTTTAACATCTTAACACCTTTCGATTTCAAGCTTTCGTGACTGCAGGGATTCATCTTCTTGGTTCTTTCGGTAAAGTCACGTAGAAGGGAAATAATAAAATAATAAAAATAAAACATAATTTTAAAAAATGTTATTTTGTTAAATTTTTATTATTTTATTATGTTTTATTTATATTATTTTAATTTGTATGTAAATTTTGTTGCCAGAAAGGGTTACACCTATTATTATACTATCAATTCCGGTTCAGTGATTCTGCACTTGCTCTATTACTATAGTACTATACCGCCTTCAACTTTTATGAACGACTGGGTGTTTAAGGTTAGCGATTTGTCGTATTATCTGGCTGTATAGCAAATGAAAAATACAATTACTTTACTGTGCAAGTAAACATTTAACGTGTTTTTATTTATTCATGGCCCCTTTACAACATATGCAACAGGCCCTGCACTCGCTTCATCGGGCACTGGATCGACGGGAGATGGAGTGACGTGGCCACGCGTCACTACATGTAGTGACGTCTCCACGCGTGGGGATTGGAGCGCGACGCTGAAACCACGTGTCCCCACCGCTCCACGAACGCGCGTTGTCTGGACCGCCTGATAGAGCATTCGCTGTTTGCGAGCACCTATTAAGGCTGGATAACGTTGTCACACGAACTGCAGGTGGAGGCACACCTTACCCCAGACACCCGGCCGGCTTTGTATTCCTGACACAGTACCTCATTACTTTTTTTGATCGCGTGACTAAACCAGCTCCTCATTTTAGGCGAAGCAAACTTAGAAGAGAGTCAAACCAGAGCCAGGTTTGTATTACAATCAGATGGATCAGAACTGAACTTTATTCGTCACCGATGTCGGAATCGAACTCGGGAAAACCGGGTTCGCATGGCTTACCACTGCGCCACCTTCCCTCACCAAAGACAAAGATTCCCCGTATAGCCTTAATAGACTGTAGGGGCAAGTGCTATTAGCGGGCGCCTATAAAGGCCGGCACGGCACACGAGAGGGTGCGTGGCCAACACAACGCCTGGCCGCCTTTGTCTCCCGAGTGGAGATGTTCACACGTACTCTTAGGTTTATCGGTAAAGTCACGTAGGTAGAACATAAATAATAAAAATATAATTGAAATAATAATTGAAATAAAATAATGTGATTTATTATTTTATTTCTAATAAAAGAATGTGATTTTTATTTTATTTCTATTATTTGTTTTTTACCTACGTGACCTTACCGAAAAAGTTTAAGAGTACGAATCATTGCAGTCATGAAAGCCTCAAATCTAGAATGTTCACACATCGCACCAGATACTCATTTCAGGCTGAGTCGACCTGGAGGAGGGCCAAGACCAGTTCAGATAATCGTCACCGGTGTTGGCCGTGAGCGGGAATCGAACCCGGGTCGCCAGGTTCGTAGCGCAGCGCAATAACCGCTAGGCCACCTTTCCCTCGCCAAAGAATGCTCGTGCACACACACCCACACACACTGGACGACTAATTAATTACCAGATTAGGAAAAATGTGACAAATAGTTAACATATTCTTGGTTATTTCGGTAAAGTCACGTAGAAGGGAAATAATAAAATAATAGAAATATATAAAAAATACATTTGTATTGTTTAATTTTTTTTTGTATTTTTTTATTTCCCTTCTACGTGACTTTACCGAAAGAACCAATAATATGAATCCCGGCAGTCGTGGAAGCTTTAACTTAAAATAGTTAACAGTTAAACAACTAGAAACTATTATTTTGTATTCATCTACGAACTATTTGTTATGAAACTACAAAAAAATTTTTACCAGGTAAGGCCCACTGAGCAATATAGATATTTTTCAGAAGCGACCTGGTCACAAATGATAGCTCAACGAAGTGGCTTATCATAGGGGAATTTATAGCCGCCAAATAGTCTAAACGCGTGATGTTGATTTCAAATGTGGAAGGAAAAAAACCGGAGGACCAGGAGGAAAATCCACACGACCACGGGAAGAGAGACACGCAAACTCACAATACACAGGCGTCAGGGTCGGGATCGAAGCCACGACTTCCTGCATACCAGGCGAGGGAGTGAACATCTCGCCACCGCGGCAACCCAACACACGCATACAGGCATTGCTTTTAAATGACAGAAGTCCATTTAAATATAACATTACATAGATCACATTGCCATTTAAACACTACACAGCGCATTAATGCTTCGGATGTGTTTGTTTAGTGTTATCAATTCATCAATTAAATTCCCTTTTTCGTCCTTATTCCAACACGTGCAGCTTGTTGAGATTGATTTGCCGATTAGAGTCGAGGTTGAGTGCTGCAGTGGTTGCGATGGTGAGCAACGCGCTTGCCTTGTAAGATCAACGTCGCCGGTTCGATAGCATTGAACAGACTGTTGGGGCAAGTGCTGTGAGCGAGCACCTATGAAGGCCGGCACGGCACACGACGGGGTGGGTGGCCAATACCACGCCCGGCCGCCTTTGTCTCCCCAGTGCTAATGTGGCTGCACGTGCACACACACACACACCGCACGTGATGCGTTTAAAGTGACGTGAAATGTTTGGAGAAAGGAGTAGTGGCGCAATGATTTGCACCAAGGCCGTAATTATAATATATATTGGGGGACACACACACACCCCCCCTAATATTAAAATATGCTCAAAATGTCCCCCACCCCCAATAAATTTCCATAAAATATATTTCTGTTTATATGATTGTGGTTATGGTTGTACTTTATTAATCCCTAATCTCTGCCCTTGCATACAATGACTCAAGAAAAGGTAAAAAGAAAAGAAAACACAGAGCAATGTAATACAATACACTATTAGACATTATTGTAAAAAATAAAGAAAAAGTCCATCCCATGTGTTAGTGACATTTTTAAATATTTTAGGCAGGAAATGGCAGGAAATTCGTTTAAAAATTTTGATTTTTTTTTATCTGCGGGGGGACCCCCAGACCCCCTCAAACATTTGGTCCATCCAATGTTGACTCCACGGCTACGGCTGTGCGGTGTCTGAGCCGGCCCTTGGCATCCCCTCTTCGTCGCTAACCTGCACTGACCAAACGTGGTGAAGTATGGTCAACCACACCCCCACGAAAATTCTGCAGAGGGTTGACAAAGAGCTTCAATGTTTAAATTAAATACCGTATGACTAGAGATGTCTTTATAAGGGGCCGTACATAAATGACGTCACGCGATTTTGAACAATTTTTGATCCCCCCCCCTCGTCACACGGCGTCACAAAAAGTCAGACCCCCCCTCAAATATGACGTCACAAAGCTCTGCCCCCCCCCCCCCCAAATCATATTTCCATTTTTAAAATAAAACATGCTTCAAATCGCTTTAAACTATTGTCATTGTAGTGCGTATTTAATGTGCCGCTGCACTCTGATGTTGTAGGAGAAAACATGTATTACAAAGTCTATTTAATTAAGTAGAACGTGTTGTCTATATTTATTTGAAGTTGCGCATTTTGATGTGACGTCACATTTGTCTAACCCCTCCCCCCTCATCACACATAGTCACAAATGTCTGACCCCCCCCCCCCCATGTGTGTGACGTCATTTATGGACGGCCCCTAAAGAGTCCTGTATACGTTCAAAAGTTGGGTCCTTACCTCCTCTGCACAAGGTCGGTGTGGCGCAAATCCATCAAATCATCACATCGATATTCTGCTTTTGATGGCCGATGTGGATGTGTACACAGCTTGTTGAAATTGCTTCGCACCATACGTAGCCAACCATGCTAATTGGAGGTGCGGCGGAAGGAAAACAAACTAAACATGAAAACAAAAACTTTTCTAAAGAAATTCGTTTTCAATCTAGAATAAAAGTGCATAGCTTCAGTGGCTTTCTAATATCTGAAGGAGGAGCATTCCAGACGGCCGCAGACGCGCATCTGAAAGCGGGCGATGTGGTGACCGTCTTTGTTCGATTGCTCGCCAAAAGCCGCTGCGAGGATGTCCGGAGTTCGCGTGATGGGTTATGCTCCCTAGACGATATCAGCAAGGTGGTATCGTGGTTCATTTCTGGCAAGCACTTCGCGTGTAATGAGTGCGACCTTTCAAAGAGCAACACCTGAAATTTCACATTGAGGCGGCTCAGCCAGATGATTGCGTCAGGAGTAGCCAAGTGGAACATCGCTCTGACGAAGCCTCCTCCTTCTCCTCCGTAATTTCTGAACCGGGCAATGAATAGTCAATGACATGTATCAGCTCACAATACTTGTACCGAATCGTGTGTGTGTGTATAATTGATTCGTATATAGGTCGATCTCAGCCTCAAGTGAGTAGCTGGTGCGGTGTATAAACATCGCCACTGGGGAGACAAAGGTTGGCTACGTACGGTGCGAAAGAAGTTGAACATATATACATACACAGGCTGTCGGGCGTAGTGCTGGCCACCCTCGTTTACCGTGATGGCTCTCGTAGGTGCCACTCGCTAATGGCACTTGCCCCATCAGTCTGTGAATGCTGTAGGGGAGTTATTTGTCTTTGATTCGTATATACGTCACGTCACCCCCTTGCACCACTACTTTTTGTGTGAAGTTCATTGTCCTCCCCCCCGCACCTGCCATTAAAACACGGTTGGCTCCGTACAGTGCGAAACAAGTTCAAGATACATACATAATGCACTCACTGTGTTCCACTACGGATCCTGCATCAATGAACACGTGTTCAGACTTGTCCGTGACCCCTTCGAACGTAGCTGCAGACACTTTCAGGTGATATTAATTAAACGCAGTGTGTGTACTTAAGACCTGTTTTTTTGCTTTTTAAAACATTCGGTGCAAATGTCGCTTTGAGAACGAGACTGTATGTTTTATTATATATTGGTATAGGCTTACAGTCAGAATGTCTACGCTTGGGTGTGATGGGCAATATGTTCAGGAGATAATTGTCAATGTCGAGGCGGTCTGCTTGCCACATTACCAATGATTCGCGCAGATGTAAATAATTAGTTCTACTCAGAGGTACACAGTTATATGCACACACTTGCAGTGTGTAAATATCGTATAGAGCACTTTACTGTAATTGTACACATATACAGGATGTGCCAATAAGAAAGTTGAAAAGTATTGTTATTCGGGATACTGGTATAAATATGATATGAATGTATGTATGCATTCGACTTAGAAAATGTATTGGTACGTTCTGTTTCAGGAGAAACCCCATTTCCTGATATCATCACAAGCCCGCAAGAAAAAACAGCAATTGTGAGATTTGTACACGAACGCTGTTCAATAGTTCAAGTCCCAAAGCCCTTTCCAGCGTGAAATTAACATATCAGCGCCGCACGATACGAAGATGGGTGAATCAGTTTGAGGCCACAGGATCTATCCTGAAGGGGGACATCTTGCAGATTAATGACAGCGAATGATGGACGAAACGTTGAAGTTCATCAACAATTCGAGAATATAAAATGCACATTCAGCGATCTCGAATGACGACACCACTATTCGACGTGTTTCTGTTGTTTGGCACCTACGTTTTGGGACGCATCGTACAACGACCCGATTCGTCGAGAGGTGGAACGCTTCCCACCGCAAAACGCGGACACGGCTTCAATGGCCGCGCGTGTGGCATTGCTGCTTTGTCGGCTCGGAAACGCGGTCACTGGCTGCATAACACTGGTCAACAAAAAAAAAAGTCTGGCCTGGACTTTTGCACCTGTTTTAAACTAATTTCAGGGTGCTGATTCCAAATCTGATCTCAGATTTGCTCTTTCACATCTCATTTTTATGCTATCGGCATACCCCGTTTTCATTGCTTTTACCCGAAATTAACTCTGTCACTTATGATTGCAAGTTGTTGCGAGTCAGTGACTGCTTTTGTGTTAAATATGGTGCTGTATTTTTAGGATAGTGTGTTTATAATGTCATTTTATGTAGATATCCACATTTATTTAATATTTTTCTTCTGCAGATTTTATTGAAAATGCAATGTTTGATATCTCAAAAACCTGATGTGATAGACAAAAACTGATGCCAGATTTGGAATCAGCACCCCAAAATTACCTTAAAAAGTGTGTTGACCAGTGTAATTCGCAAGGTCACCGTATATAGTCCACTTTATTTACACAGAGAGAGAGGGTGTGGGGTGGGTGTGTGGGGTGTGCGCAGTGCTATCCACACGCTAAACACTCATCGCACGCTGCACCCTCACTCCGTTCGTTTACAGAGTTATGTGAGACGGAGGCACGTGTGCAGGAGATGTTCTTTAATAGTAATACAATTATTAAATTGTACTTATTCAGTTGCTTATACACACCGTTGTTAAAACGTCGATATGTGTAAGGTTGTACGATACGGACTCGAGGCTGTGTGGATCCACTACGTCGCAGGATCGGGAGGGAGCTGTATGGCGACAGTTTGGGGAAGTCTTCGTCCAGCTGTGGATTGATCATGGCTACAGCTGCTACTGCTGATGATATAATAATGACAATAATGAAAAGAGATGTTGTTTTTCGATTTAAAGCTTTCGTGACTGCAGGAATTCATCTTCTTGGTTCTTTCGGTAAAGTCACGTAGAAGGGAAGTAATAAAATAATAAATAATTTGCAAATTATTTTGTCAAGACGCTCTTCGCCCCTCCATCCCAGCATAAATAGTCGCTCCAAGCCTGGAGCGTGCCATTCAGACTCTGTCTACCTGACAGACCTGCTCTCCACCTGAAGACGGCTGCTTGCGTTGTGGCCGAAACGTCGTGAGAATTATCTGGTTATGTTTTATTTTTATTATTGTATTACTTCCCTTCTACGTGACTTTACCGAAAGAACCAAGAAGAGAGATGTTGTTGTTTAGTGGGAGGAGGGGAAACGAGAACACAAATGCTCATAATGTACAGGTTGGCCGTGAAGTCAGGACACGTGCGTTTTAGTTCAACAAATCACGTTGAATTATATCATTTGTTTTAACAAATGCGCAGACTGATTGCAATTAGCATCAAGTCAGCAATGCATGGATTCTCTTTTGACACTAATTTAGGGCTTTATTTAACATTTGCAGCTGCCTTATTTAGCACGCTTACAAACGAATGTATCTCGTTCGTCTTTAGTCAGTTTTATTACCATTTTAAAAGTCATCTGAAAAGCAAAAACAACAATAGGCATTAATAATACATCACGCATTTACCTTAAAGAAAAAACTAAATGTGTTCGTGCCAGTGTTAAATTAAAATAACCCCATGTGTCCTGTCTTTTGGGCCACCCTGTACAACGATGAGTGCCAGCTACTCTCAATGGACAAGGCCATCCAACCCCACGTCATGTAGTAGTAGGCCATCGGGGTGTTTTGTCCATACTTCACCACACCGGTCATTGCGGATTGGTGAAAGGGAGGAGAGGAAGGGGACAGCACCGGTGCCGATATTACTCGTCGCTGATTGTCAAACTGCGGACAGGAATCGAACTGGGAGCCCCCGGCGGTTTCATGAGCGCCGTATACTACCCCGCTCATCGTACCATCACTCCATGCACCCTGTTGGAGACAGAGGGGGGTAGGATTCCGGGAGGGGGGGGGGGGCGTAGGCTGCAGCATACATTTCGAATGTGTTCAGGGAACGACGCTGCGACTCGGCCTCGAATGAATGAGTACCTGCTGCGGTGCGTAAAAGAACATCGCGGCCGGGAGTGGTGCTGGCCACCCACCCCCTCGTGTGCCGTGCCGGCCTTCAATAGGTGTTCGCTAAAAGCACTTGCCCCAGCCAATCTGTTGAAGGCTATACGGGGAGATTCTTCGTCTTTGTTTGTGTGTACCGAATGAGGCAACGGTCCACTCGTATGAGACGCGCGGAGATGGATGTAGGAAACCTGCCGCTTTATTTGAACGGCCGCGTAGAGAGAACGCACCGGCGAGCGAGCTTTGCATTGCAATGTACACAACGTACCCTCTAACGAACTTCTTTCGCACCGTACGTAGCCAACCACGCCAATCGGAGGTGCAGTGGGGGAAAAAAACCGAGACAACAAACTAAACGCAAGCAGAGAGCAGTTATCTCGAGAATTGCGTTTTCAATAATAATTACGTTAAAGAGGGCAATCTTTCACAGCGCCGCTGTTTAGAAACGTCTCTTTGTGTGTTTGTTTTGCTACGTTTCCACAGTGGCCAACCCACGCAATACGCAAACGACGGGTCTGCGGGGCCCAATATAGATGTGAGGGTTTGATAGCGAATGTGTCCACGGCACAAGCGTCCCAATGTTTGCCGTTGCTTTTCCTCGACTCGAGAGCTTTCGAGTTTCCGCGGCTGATGATGAACGGCGAGTTGATTGTTATTCGTGTTGTTGTTTTTTCGCACGGTCAGAGGGTGTCGGATTGATGTTTAGCCCCGGATCGTTAAGTTATTGCCATTGCAAGCAAAGCGATGGCGGTTTCGCGAAGATAATGAGACGAACGAAAGTGACTTCATGTTAAAGGAGCGAAACGCTGTTTAGTTAACGGGTATGGGGCAGTCCATAAGTGACGTCACGCGATTTTGGACGATTTTTGACTCCCCCCCCCCCTCGTCACACAGGCGTCACAAAAAAGTCAGATCCCCCCCCCTCAAACATGACGTCACAAAGCTCTGCCCCCCCCCACCCAAAAAAATAAAACACGCTTCAAATCGCTTTGAACTATTGTCATTGTAGTGCGTATTTAATGTGGCGCTGCACTCTGATGTTGCAGGAGAAAACATTTATTAAAAAGTCTACTTATTTAAGTAGAACGTGTTGTCTATATTTATTTAAAGTTGCGCATTTTTACGTGACGTCACATTTCTCACCCCCCCCCCCTCGTCACAAATGTCTGACCCCCCCCCTAGGTGCGTGACGTCATTTATGGACGGCCCCTATGTTAAAATATAATATGCTCTCTGTTTGAATATAATGTAGCCCGTATCCGTCGATCAGCATCGTCGTGAAACAGACACGTGCTTTTCATACTTCTGCCTTAAAAGAGTGAAACCGAATATATAATAGGCGACGTTTCGTGCAATGGACCTGTTATAGTTGCGTTCTATTTTCTCTCTTGTAAGGCCACAGTGTTATTTCTGAATGTATTTAATTGTTGTTGTTGTTGTTGTTGTTAATTGTGCACCACTGCCATCGCAGCAGAAGCAGCATCGCCAAATAAAATTTTAGTCATAATCAACGTTTTTGGGTTTAGATCGCGTTATTTATAAATGTGTCGTAACCCTCCACCACCCGACACGGCCAATTAGTAACATTTATAAATAACGCGATCTAAACCCAAGAACGTTGATTATGAATAATATTGGTCGCGAAAGCCTACATGATAACATTTTAGTGCGGTGTTATTGAGGAATGCGTTGAGTTGTATTATCATTATTATATCATCATCAGCAGCAGCAGCAGCTGTAGCCATGATCAATCCACAGCTGGACGAAGACTTCCCCAAACTGTCGCCATACAGCTCCCTCCTGATCCTGCGACGTAGTGGATCCACACAGCTCCGAGTCCGTATCGTACAGCCTTACACATATCGACGTTTTAACAACGGCGTGTTTAAGTTACTGAATAAGTACACATTAATCATCGTATTACTATTAAAACATAATCTACGTCTCGAGTTTCGTGGCTGGCTGCAGGCAGGGCATCCCAACAATAACAACTCTGCTATTTGTAGCTGGCTAACTGGCTAAACGGGATTTTTTTTTTATTTTCCGTGTGACAAAATAAATGTCGACTTGAGTTGAAACGGCGGAAGACGTTTGGAAGATTTCTTCACAGATAGTGCCACCGAAGAGGTAGGTGGAAGCAACGAATAAATCAAATATTTTTTATTTAAAATCGCTCCATCGTTCAAATTTGTGCTCCTACTAATGCAATGGTTTCGCCAGAATATCCTTTAAATACGAGATAATAATAATAAAAAAACGTCGCAAAACAGTACATGTTATCTTCGCGTTTTTATAACATAACATAGCAGAACACTTGCAATGCTCCGACTTCAGGAGGATTTAACAAGTAGGCTTTCGCGATATCAACATCATTCAAAATACAGTTTTGTTTAGGGTACGATCGCGTATTTACAGGAGGATTGTGAGAAGAGTGGCATCACAATGACAGCTGTCTCTTTGTTTTCCGTTGCAGAGGAGCGAGTTCTCTCTGAGTTTATCGATGATCATAATACGAATGATGATGAATAATATAATAATGGTGAATAATAGAATATAATAATGATGCATAAAATAATAATACTAATAATGCATAATATAATACTAATTATGAATAATATAATATAATAATTATAAATAATATAATATAATAATGGTGAATAATATAATATAATAATGATGCATACTATAATATAACTATGATGCGTAATATTATATAATAATTATGAATAATATAATATAATAATTATGAATAATCTAATATAATAATGATTAATAGTATAATATAATAATAATGCATAATATAATATAATAATGATGCATAATATAATATAATAATGATGAATAATATAATATAATAATGATGAATAATATAATATAATAATTATGAATAATATAATATAATAATTATGAATAATATAACAAAATGTTGGTGAATGTATCCAAATCCCACGCTGCGCGCGGTCGTGTGGCTCCGTCTGACCGTGCCGCACCATCGCTGGTCACTGCGGGTCGGTCTATGTTGGTATAAGTTACTAAACACATTTATTAGACACCAAACTCAATTAAATGTTTACACGTTACGTAATATGTAGTTTTTTAAAGCATACACTGTGCATACATGGCATTTATTTACACAACGGCCTCTATGTTAATAAGTATACGATACCGATATCTTTTACAGCAAAGACAAAGATCCCCCCCCCGTATAGCCTTAACAGACTGTTGGGGCAAGTGCTGTTAGCGAGCTCCTATGAAGGCCACAGTGAGTGGAGAACTAAAATAGAACGCCACGATCCACGGATGGAATTTGTTACAATTGTGCTATTGGCGTCGTGGTTACCAGATCGTGGAATTCGTTCGGAAATCTCGCCCCAGCTCGTCGGAGGAGCTGCTCAGGGTGAAAACTCAATCATTCACTTGAACTTCGTCGCATTTACACATTCGGGGTCACACTGCCACACAAAGACACAGATCCATCATATAGCCTTAACAGACTGTAGGGTCAAGTGCTGTTTGCGATCACCTATTAACGCCGGCACGACACACGAAGGGGTGGGTGGCCAGCACCACGCCCAACCGCTTTTGTCTCCCCAGTGGCGATGTTTTTTTTTGACACACCGCACCAGGTACTCATTTGAGGCTGAGTCGACCTAGGGGATGCCCGGGACCGGTTCAGCTAATCCGTCACCGGTGTTGGCCGTGAGCGGGAATCGAACTCGGGTCGCGTCTCGTGTCTCTATATAAGACAGCACACGCATGTTCACCGGCATGCTGGCTAATATAGAGTAGTTAGGGTTGAGGAATGGCATAGCTCCAAGTGTGTGTTGACTCTCGTTGTCATGTCCTATTGAGTTATTGCTCCAGGCTAGGCCGTCACTGGTCGGGGACTGTCAAACGACACCACGAGTCACCCGGGGGGCAACAGGAGCGCACAGCTTTAGCTCATTATTGATGTATCGCTATCGGAACATCAAACAATGACATCGATTTGAGGATGTGCAGTTTCTAACATAAATGGCGCAACAAAGAAACAACGAAGAATGATGATTGAAATAACATGAAAATGCAACGTGAAGCTGTTATGTATACAGATATATACTGTATGCGTGAAAATATACAACAGACAAAGATCCACCCGTATAGCCTCGTTAGACCTTTGGGACAAGTGCTGTTAGCGAGCAGCTATGAAGGCCGGCAGGGCACGCGAGAAAGTGGATTTTCCATCACCACGCCCGACCGCCTTTGTCTCCCCAGTGGTGATGTTTACGCACCGCACCAGGTACTCATTTGAGGATGAGTCGACCTAGAAGAGGCCCAGATGAGAGTCACTCGTCTGGGCTGTGAGCGAGAATCGAGCTTGGGTCACCGGGTTCGTAGCGCACACACTACCGCTCCCCATATAATATAAAAGTATATACCAGTACGGTAAATACACGTGTATACATGACGACGTATTATTTGCTGTATACAGCCATATACTTTTACACGTCAAAATGGGGGAGACCTACATAGTGCATGGACAGGTCGACGGATAAGGGAGTTAAATGCTATGATCGCTAGAACAACCAACACCACCACCACAATAATGATAGGGTACACACACGCCCATTTACATTTGCGTTGTTAGTGCGCTATATGAACTCGGCTGTGGGTAACACTATATGCATAGACGCAAATTAAACAATGCGCTTTCTGCAACAAGACATCGATTCCCTCCTGCGTCAGCATAAATCTGTCGGAGCAAATGCTGTTGGCGAACACCTATTAAGGCCAACACAGTGAACGATGATATTTTACATCAACTAAGCGCAGTGGTGTTATGATCCCATAACGCTCTATCATCACGATGTGTGCAGAGGAGAGTGGCTTGTGCGTGAAGCCGCCTCCACAACAGTCGCTGGTATTTAGTTTGTTGTCCTTCGATTAGCACGGTTGGCTCCGTACGGTGCGAAAGAAGTTCAACGTAATTCAATATACACATACCTACGATGTAAACACGTGTTGCTTATTCCAGAACTGTGCTTACATTAGCTGTGCTTAAATCCAGATTCCATTGTATTGGTATCACATCGATCTCTTTAAACAATGACTCAGAATGATCATAAGCTCGTCTCTTTTCTGTCTCTATGTTATTCAACCATTCTGCAAAAGACAAGGTCAAAGATGCTGCCTGTCTGTCCAATATTTTGAAATATACATACGGTGTTGATACATCCATCGGAATACCGTCTTCTGCGGATTATAACACGCACAGGACCTCAACACGTGCCCTACGTCAATACACTAACACATCGTCTCGCACGCAGACACAGCCAAGACAAAGATCCGCCCCCCCCCCCCGTATAGCCTTGACAGATTGTTGTGGCAAGTGCTGTTCGCGAGCAACGATTACGGCACACGACGGGATGAGTGGCCACAACCACGACTGGCCGCCTTTGTCTCCCCACGCTGCACCAAGTACTAGTTTGAAGTTGAGTCGATCTCGAGGAGGCCCAGGATCGGTGCAGATATTCAGAATGTTGGGGCAAGTGCTGTAAGCATCTGGTGGCCAGCACCACGCGTGGACACCCTGTCACTCACGAGCTTCCTTCACAGAGGCCGGCATTGACACGATTGATACCAGTCATCGGCAGTATACAAGACAAAGATCCCCCATATAGCCTTAACATACTGTTGGGGCAAGTGCTGTTCGCGAGCACCTATGGCGATGTTTAAACATGTCACCAGGTACTCTGTTGAGTCTGAGTCGACTTAGGGGAGTCCCAGGACCAGTTCAGATAATCGTCACCGGTGGTCGCCATGAGCAGGAATCGAACTCTTGTCGCCAGGTTCGTTGCGCGGCGCGCTAACCGCTGCACCACCGCTCCCCACGCACGCACGCTCGCAAACGCACACAACTGTACCGGATTATTAGACGCACCCGCCCAAACCTTTGATGCACGGGCAAAAGCGCGTCTCTTATCATGCGGAGAATCAAGTAGTTGAGGTGAGAGCCACGGTGAAGTCCACTGCGTCTCTGCGCGGGGGAGGCTCGGCGACTCGTCAGATGGGTGATCATTTTGCTCACTGCAGTTCATGGGATTCATCCACGTTGCTGATAGATATGTCATTTGTATAATATATAGACTTATTGAATCTATTTTTATTATTAAAATATACGTTCAAATTAATGTACGTTGAACTTGATTATACGTTGAACGTCTTTTGTACCGTACGTAGCCAACCGTGCTAATCGGAGGTGCCTGGGAAGGACAACAAACTGGACACAAAAAGCAGTTCTAAAGAAATACGTTTTTAATTTAGATTGAAAATATGGATGTAAACGATTAAATGGTCATTGCGCAAGTATTTGTTTTAACTAAAGTTACAATTTTGTTTATGAAAAAAAACATGCAGATACGTTTATATTAATGAATTACGTAGCTAGGTTCTAAAATTAGAACGTGGGATGTTGGCCAACACAATTGCCCTGTACCATCCCACGCGCGTGATCGATGCTATTGGAGTTTGTATCGACGACTGTACCAGTGAACTGCGTGTGTGTGTGTGCGAGCGATGGACTTTTCATGCCTCGAACAAATACAAGCCAACATATTTACTACGATTATCAAACAAAGCTTTGATGTGGTCGTCGGCGGATCAGAGCCCTGTTCCGCACCTCTGTAGGACCTGAGTTCGAACTTGGGTGTTTAACTCCCCGGGATTATAGCCCTCGAATGTGTCGCTGAGTTCACGTCTCAACCTAAGGTGCTAATGGCTGCACGTCAACACAAAAAAATCCACCTTATTAAATGTGGAAGTTTCGCTTCATTTGACCTAAATTCCAACTGTGAAATGCATCCGTTTCAATGGTATGCGATCATCTCAAAGAGCGTGCAATGTGTGTCTGTGTGTGTGGCAGGGTGGGAAGCGCCAGTGAAGATTGTTGGAACCGGCCCTGGGCCTCCCCAAGGTCGACTCAGCCTCAAATTAATACCTGGTGCGGTGTGGCCACCCACCTCGTCGTGTGCCGTGCCGGCCTTAATAGGTGCTCGCAAACAGCACTTGCCCCAACAGTTTGTTAAGGCTATATGATGGATCTGTGTCTTTGTGTGGCAGTGTGACCCCGAATGTGAAAAAGCTACAAAGTTCAAGTGAATGATTTATTGTTCCCGTGAACATCACCCGTAGCTGCTCCTGCGACACATGGGGCGAGATTTCCGAATGGATTCCACTCTGTCGTAACCACGACGCTGAAAGCACAATTGTAACCAATTTCATCCACGGATTGTGGCATTCTATTGTAGTTCGCGACTAACTTTTGATTACATTTCATTCTCTGCGGTTGGTAATGTAATTGGTAGTGACGCCACAAACAAAGATGTCCCGTGTAGCGTTCGCAGACTGTTTGGGGCAAGTGCTGTTAGCGAGCACCTGCGCTGTCCGGTACGGCACAAGAGGAGGATCGCGTGGCCGACATCACGCCCGGCCGTCTTTGTCTCCCTAGTGCCGATGTTTGCACACCTCACCATGTACTCGTCTGAGGTTGAGTCGACCTAGGGGAAGCCCAGTACTGGTTCGGATAATAGTCGCTGGTGTTGGTCGTGAGCTGGAGAATCGAGGTCGGTTTGCCGGGCTCGTAGCGCCGAGCGCTAACCGCGACCCCTACCGCTCCCCAAACACAACACTCCGTGCGCTGTTTGGCGTACACACACGGCACCTCGGCCCTGTGTCCACATCACTCCCGGGGGCCACGAGCGATCTACGAACGCTGAATGCGTTTGTCCCAACGTCAATTCAATGACCCCCCCCCCCAGCAGCATCCACCGTTCCGCCGTTTGCATTTGGAGCACGCGTTCCGTAACGCGGCGGTGTTGTCAGCGGTGGCGGATCACCGCCAAGGTAGTTCGCGTTTACACGCGCACGAGACCGTCGAGATGCTTGCGCGTGTCACGTTTAATTAGCCGTCGAGAGAACACGATGCATAGGCGCGTCGGGTTTCGTTACCAACTCGCACGGGGTCTCCCTTCTCACGTGCGCGAATGCACATTCGCAGCAGCAGACAGGCAGACAGACGGACGGACGGACGCGTGTGTCGTCTGTGTCGTTCGTGAGACGTCGCCGGCTCGGCTTTGTTGTGTGCACTCTTTGCCCGTGTTGTATTACAGCGGCGTCAATTATAGCCGGTAATGAAAGAACAAGGGATGGACTTGTATGTAATTTGTCTGGAACGTGCTACTCTCACCCCCCCCCACCCCCCGCCGCTATGTATATATAATTCGCATCGTGTTCTGTGTTGTAGGATAACGCTTCGACCGGACCCGCTGGATAAAGCGGTAGAAGCGAGCGGCTCACAATAATGGGAAGGTCTGTGTGCGAGTTAAACTCCTATAGTTTGTGGGGGGTTGGCTGAGACTATTATGCCGCCTGGTATGCAAGAGGACCTGAGTTCGATCCCAACTCTGACGCCTTTTGCGTGTCGCGTGGGACTTTTCTCCGGGTTTTCTGGTTTTTCCCTCCACATGTAGAATCAGCATTCGTTTGGAGTATTTGGCCGCTACACATTTCCACGTGATGATGATGATGAGCCACGTCGTTGAGCTATCATTTGTGTGACCCACGTCGCTTCTTAAATAGAGCAGTATAGCTCAGTGGACCTTACCTGGTAAATAATTTGTATTTTATTTTATTATCCAACCGAGTTGGGAGCTTATAAATTTAGTACCACGCTGTGAAGGAAATCTACAGTGATGATTCGATGGATAGACTTGCCGCTGCTATATGAATGTGGAATTTCGCCCGCTGGCTTTACAGGGCTGTCAACGGAGAGATGATCACCCTATGAATGCATCGATGTTTATTTTACGGAGTTCCGGAAAATGATTTTATTGGAGGGCAATATCCATGATTCGTTAAGCGTGTATGAATGAGCTGTTTGGACGCGTAAACGAATTAACTCCGACAATTGGATTAATTGACACAATTAAAAGATTCGATTATTGATGCTTAACTCGTTAGTCCTGGCGCTCTTGTTTTGTGTGTTCGTGTATGTTACGTCTGGTTTGATCTAATATACTTGATCTAACGTTGGTATTATATATATCAAAGGACAGAGATTCCCTGTGTAGCCTTAACAGACTGTTGGGGCAAGTGCTATAAGCGAGTAGCACCTATGAAGGCCGGCACGGCACACGAAGGGGTAGGTGGCCAGCACCACGCCCGGCTGCCTTTGTCTCCCCAGTACTTATTTGAGGCTGTGTCGGCCTAGGGGAGGCCCAGGACCGATTCAAGTTAATCGTCACTTGTGTTGGGTGTCAGCGGGAATCGAACTCTGGTAGCCTGCTTCGTAGCGTAGTGCGTTAACCACCACTGCTCGCGCGCACACACACATTGCCTATATATAATGTACATGTAAAACATCGCAATTCATCGATATTTACACACTCCGTTCTCGAGTCTCCATCGCCAGTGTCGGATTTCTATATCAACCGCTGAATTGATGGGTGACTTGTTATATGATTAGTGTGTACGACGCGGTGTGGGTGATTGCTGAACACGTGGATACATGATACGCGAGTTTAATTGCCTTTCTATTCAATTATTCATTATTTTGCGAACCGCCAACTGGGACAATTCACGTCCCCGTCTGTTCATACATAAGACCGCTTGCCAACGCACGTTTTTTAAATACATTGTATTGGAAGATGTACACGTCATTAGTACAAATACGCAACACACCACTAGCGCATACACGGCACCGTATATGGCTGCAGAGAGCACGTGGCATGCAAACCTGCCATTGTTCATTCACTCGTCATGGCGCTCTATACATTCCGTTGATACGCGATAAGATAACAAGCACGCTTACTGTGGCACAGACGAATTTGTAATACCATTACGAGATAAACCAATGAATAAAGACACGTTTTATCGATAGGGAAAAATGTCACCGGACTGTTTTGGCACGCCGATGAGTGCTTCCGAGCACGAAACCAATCCCGAGATAATCATGCATCCCAATTGTCAATGGAGAGTAAAAGTGTTCCTTTTTTAAGGCGTGCCAGCTGAAAGTTCATTACAGTTTGCATTCAGTGAATGCGTTTTCATCGCTTGTCGTTGGCGAGCCATCGAACAAAGGCGGTCACCGCATCGCGCGCTTTCAGACGCGCTTCTGTGGCCGTCTGGAACGCTCTTCCCTCCGATATTACGAAGTCACTGGATCTGTGCGCTGTTAAAACTAGATTTAAAAATATATTTTTTCAACTGCTTTTTGTGTTTCGTTTGTTACCGTCTATCCGCACCTCCGATGAACGCGGGTTGGCTACATACGGTGCAAAAAAAATTCAACACACACATTCATACATGTGCATTCGATACATTATCTGCTCATGCTGGTGGTGTCCATACTGTACATTATGATATCTTGTCGTTGCATGAACACATAGTGTATATGTGTCTATACATTTGAGTCTTTCGCTGTTTAGATACACTGCGTATGCGTCTATACATAGTAGTTTCTTGTTCTGTCTACACATTGGGTATGTGTCGATAAATTGGAGTCTATTGTCGACGTATGGACACAATGCATTCGCATGTCAATGTATAGACACTTACACAGTGCACGGATGAATGTCAGCCTATCCTCACTCCGACCCTACTCAAACTCAACTGCAGTATATACATATTTTTTTCACCGTTTCAGTTGCGAAGTTATTCGTAGTGCATTACGAATCGTCACCGCCGCACGAGCCTAGACACAGACGCATGGAACGCGTGTTTAAACGAAATATATAGCCCCGTAATGAACGGGACGGTGGCCTTAAAACACAACCCGTGCTGTTCCCCCTCGCATGTGCAGAGTCCATATCGTTGTGTTGCGTGTGTGCGGTGTCAGATTATCCTCGCAGCAAAAGTAGCTACATATGAAGAAGCTAACAAATGCTACGGGCCCTGCACTTTCAAGGGCCTCGCGCTAAATGTTTTCAAGCTATCGATTCCGGTTGAGTGATTCTGCATTTGTTCTATTGCTATAGCACTATACTGCGTTCAACTTTTATGAACGACTGGGTGTTTAAGGTAAGCGATTTGTCCTATTATCTGGCTGTATAGCAAATGAAACAATCTAATGACTTTACTATGCAAATAAAAAACTGTATGTGTTTAAATTGTTATTTAATTTAGGGCCCCTTTATAACATATGCAACAGGCACCTAACTAGCTTAATCGGGCACTGCGTGTGTGCAATAAGCCACAGCGCGAGTCCTCCGTGTACCGTTGTGGATATGCCTCGGGCAAGGTTTGGCAGAATGCATAAAACTATCGTCACTTGAGACACACACGCCCCCTTCAAGCTATTCATCTTTACACGATGATTATCATGACTGTGCGCAGAAGCAATCGACAAACACCCATCAAGGACACATTGACCTTAAAAATAAAACAAATGTCATCGGCGACGTTTCAAGCGATGGCCCTTTTTCGCAGCGCACAACATAGGTGCCGTGTGTCAATATCCAAAACGATCTGATCGTCTGCTGTGATGAAGGGTGGTCATTGCCCAAAAAATTTGCCAATTGTATATTTGATTACGTGTATATATATATTATTCCAAGTCAGTGTTGTTGACAAGTGTGCTGAGTTATTTTTTTTTGGTTGTTGTTAATTATACTCGCGACGTTTCGAACCATGGACCTTCTTCATAGCACTTTAAGAACGGCCCCATTGCCCGAAACTTCTCCGATTATATTTTTTTACTTTAAAGCCAGAGTGTTGTTGACGAATGTGATTCGTTTTATCCCTTATCATTATTATTATTAAAATGAATGTTGCTTGTACACCACTGCCATTGCAGCAGCATCAAATCACGTGGTGTGTTATACGCACAGTGCGGAAATATGATATTTGTCTGTACGTATAAAACATAGCTTAAACCCATCACTCTCCGTCACTTGCTCACAGGCAGTCAATCGCCTCCTTATCACTCGTCAATCGCTACCACTGCGACTACTACCACCATGGTTCCTGCACTGGTTCCTGCAGTTGTGTTGAGAACCCTGCCTATCGAACTCACCCTTTCGTCGTATCCCCACTTTGTACAACTACCACCACCACACCAAGACAAATATCCCCCGTCTAGCCTCAACGGACTGCTGGGGCAAGTGCTGTTAGCGAGCACTCGTGAATTTCGGGACGGAACACGAAGGGGTGGGGGGCCAGCACCACGTTCAGCCGCCTTTGTTTCCCGAGTGGCGATGTTTACGCATCGTACCAGGTACTCATTTGAGGCTGAGTCGACCAAAGGGAGGTCCGGGACTGGTTCAGGTAATCATGACTGGCGTTAGCCGTCAATGGGAATCGAGCTCGGGTCGACAGATTAGTAGCGCAGCGCACTAGCGACTACACGACAGCTCCAACTAACACAGCCACTCATTCACACTCATTCACATTCATTCAATCACCCATCTACACACTCACTCAACAACTCACCAGCTCACTCACTAACTCACCCAGCCGCTCACTCACCACACTGCAGCTCAAAGGCTCCTTCTTCCCTCACCACTGCACCACTTTGGAATTCCCTCCTCCGATCGTTTACATTCTCAAGTCCTTCTAATAACCTTGTTCAATTCAAGGTTATAATGAGGCGGTGTCTGTAGGTGTAACACACACGCGCGTGTCACTATACAGATGATCTGTCTCTGTAGGTGTAACGCACGCGCGCGTCTGACTACATAGTTGCACTGCACGATCAACTGACTGCCTCGTCATCTGGAGGTTGAAGCGACGCCGGGAAAGCAACTCGTGTCGCGGGGGACAGCGAGTTTAGGGTCACACGTGACGGCAGAGAGTAGGTAGGTCCTCGTGTGTGTGGAGAGGTGGGGGGGGGGGAGCGGTGGCGCAGCAGTTAGCGCGTGCCGCGCTTTGAACCCGGCGACCCGAGCTCGATTCCCGCTCACGACCAGCACCAGTGACGATCACCTGAACAGGTCCTGGGTCCATCCCCTAGGTCGACTCGGCCTTAAAACGAGTACGTGTGCCTGGTGCGGTGTGCAAAAAAAGATCGCCACTTGAGAGACAAAGGCGACCGGTCGCGGTGCTGGCCACCCCACCAACCCATCCACTCCCGTTGTGTGCCGCACGGACCTGATCGGTGCTCGCTAACAGCACGTGCTCCCCTCCCCACCCAAACGTCTGTTAAAGGTTGTACGGATAAGGGCGGGCGGGCAGGGGGGAGTGTGTGTAATCTTTGCCTTTCTGTTGTGCGTCAGGGTCACGGCTAAACGTAGATTGTGGTGGGCAGGGTCGGTGGGAGAGAGGGAGGGGACAGGGAGAGAGACAGCCCGCGTCGTCGTGAGTATACCACTGCGAAGGGACACGTCAGCACAACGGTAGCAGCAGCAGCAGTAGAAGCAGCAGATGTCTCGGGACAATTTTACACGTCGGCTTTCGCGACGAATATTGATCAAGCAAGTTAATTACAACTTGTTCACTATTTGGTTCTTTCGGTAAAGTCACGTAGGTATAACATTTCAATCAATATTCGTCGCGAAAGCCGACGTGCAAAATTGTCCCGAGACATCTGCTGCTTCTACTGCTGCTGCTGCTGCTACAATAGAGTAGATATTCCTGCATTCACGAAAGATTAAAATCTAGATAGAACTTGTTTCTTTGTTATCCGCGTGTCCACTTCATTTGATTAGCTCCTTCGTGTGGTGGATGTTTATAAGTTAAAGCACATTGGCATTATAGCCTACAGGACGATTTCACTCGAAATAACCTCAGGAAAATAGCATGTAGACTGCACGCATTATGTATGTGTACGCGTTAGCTCTCAGACGCAATACACACATAATACTGTATCGCCTTATTTGTGTAGAGATTTTAATGCGTATGAAAAATGTTTTAATGGAATAACGCCAAAGAAAATATACAGTGTGTGTGTGAGACTCAACACGTGTCAATAACACTGCCCGAGAAAGGGAAAATAAGATAAATATTGTAATATGCGACGTTTCTGGCAATGACCCTTCTGCATAGCAGAGGGATTAAATGTAAGTCATTATTCATATCGAAATCAAAAGTGAACTGGCCAGATTTGTCGCTCCGCCAAAAAGCGATGTTGTTGTTGAAATCGTTCGGGAACAGTTGTTTTTAAATCCTTTATTAAATCCTTTATATTAAGTTCGCTTGCGTGCTTGCTTGCGTGCTTGCTTGCGTGCTTGCTTACGACCGTGCAAATCTTTCGGTCGTTTTTTAACCCACTTTCCGTGATCCAATCGAGCTGACATTTTCCACACAGACTCGTTGTGTGAGACAATTAATGTTCGTGAAAAAAAATTCCCAAAATGTTAAATTTTTTAGGCAATTTTTTTTTTATTTAACATATATTCAAATAGAACTCATTCACAGTATAAGAGCCCAGAGCGTAACCCCTCCACAGGCCGTGGCGGAGTAGCGCAGTTGGTAGCGCCCTTGCTTCCCATGCCAAAGGTCGTGGGATCGATCCCCGCGTCCTCCACAGGCGAATATATTTTTAAATCCTTTATATTAAGTTCGCTGCCACGCATATAAAAGATTTATAGTGAAAAACTTTGTTTTTACGGGTTATTATACTTATATTAAGTTCGCTTGCTTGCTTGCGTGCTTGCTTGCGTGCTTGCTTGCTTACGACCGTGCAAATTTTTCGGTAGTTTTTTAACCCACTTCCCGTGATCCAATCGAGCTGACATTTTCCACACAGACTCGTTGTGCTAGACAATTAATGTTCGTGAAAAAAAATTCCCAAAATTGTACACTTTTTAGGCAAAAAAAAAATATTTTACATATATTCAAATATAACTCATTCATGTCTTTGGCTGAACGTCACAGTATAAGAGCCCAGAGCGTAACCCCTCCACAGGCCGTGGCGGAGTAGCGCAGTTGGTAACGCCCTCGCTTCCCATGCCAAAGGTCGCGGGATTGATCCCCACGTCCTCCACAGGCGAATATATTTTTAAAACCTTTATATTAAGTTCGCTGCCACGCATATAAAGGATTTATAGTGAAAAACTTTGTTTTTACGGGTTATACTTATTTAAATCCTTTATATTAAGTTCACTTGCTTGCTTGCGTGCTTGCTTGCTTGCATACGACCGTGCAAATCTTTCGGTCGTTTTTTAACCCACTTCCCGTGATCCAATCGAGCTGACATTTTCCACACAGACTCGTTGTGCGTGAAAATTATTTTTTGTGAAAAATGTTTTCCTAAATTTTACACTGTTTAGGGAATTTTTTTTAAATATTTAATTACCAATTGCTTAATGCTGGCAGACAATCATCTGACCCATAGGTGGCAGCCATCTCAAGCCAGAGGACGAGATGACTCTAGCCGCCACGCATATAAAGGATTTATAGTGAAAAACTTTGTTTTTACGGGTTAATTTTTTTGGTCTCAACTACAAAGGTTGCATGCAGAACGATGCCAACACCACACTTTGTCATTGCGTGAACGTGGCACGAGCGAACTTGGAGGGGGGGGGGAGATGCGTCCCGCACAGCGAGACGCGCGGGTTGACGCAATCACGCGGACGGGCAAAGAAACGCCTTCATTCGCGACATCGTAACGCTGTTTGAATGTTCTCTTGAAAACCATCTACGATCAATATTGTCTCCCCCCACCACCACCAACCCTGTCTCTCTCTCCCTCTGCGTGTCCATTGTCCTTTCTCAAAGACGTCAGCGATTGTTGCCTTAATTACTTCCGTTTAGCACTGTCCTTGATATCACTCAAGGGCTTGTCACTCAAGGGCTTGTTAGTCTATGGGCAATGTTAGTCTATGGGCAATGTTAGTCTATGGGTAGTGCTAGTCTATGGGCAGTGTTAGTCTATGGGCAGTGTTAGTCTATGGGCAGTGTTAGTCTATGGGCAGTGTTAGTCGATGGGCAGTGTTAGTCTATGGGCAGTGTTAGTCTATGGGCAGTGTGAGTCTATGGGCAGTGTTAGTCTATGGGCAGTGTTAGTCTATGGGCAGTGTTAGTCTATGGGCAGTGTTAGTCTATGGGCAGTGTTAGTCTATGGGACAATGCGAGTCTATGGGCAGTGTTAGTCTATGGGCAGTGTTAGTCTATGGGCAGTGTGAGTCTATAGGCAGTGTTAGTCTATGGGCAGTGTTAGTCTATGGGCAATGTTAGTATATGGGCAATGTTAGTCTATGGGCAATGTTAGTCTATGGGCAGTGTTAGTCTATGGGCAGTGTTAGTATATGGGCAGTGTTAGTCTATGGGCAATGTTAGTCTATGGGCAGTGTTAGTATATGGGCAGTGTTAGTATATGGGCAGTGTTAGTCTATGGGCAATGTTAGTCGATGGGCAGTGTTAGTCTATGGGCAGTGTTAGTATATGGGCAGTGTTAGTCTATCAGCAATGTTAGTCCACGTGCAATGTTAGTCCACGCACAATGTTAGTCTATGGGCAATGTTAGTCTGTGGGCAGTGTTAGTCTATGGGTAGTG
This sequence comes from Lampetra fluviatilis, assembly GCF_964198595.1. Taxonomy (NCBI): domain Eukaryota; kingdom Metazoa; phylum Chordata; class Hyperoartia; order Petromyzontiformes; family Petromyzontidae; genus Lampetra; species Lampetra fluviatilis. The sequence continues at coordinate 3,534,011 of NC_136299.1, forward strand.
TTAGTGTATGGGCAGTGTTAGTCTATGGGCAGTGTTAGTCTATGGGCAGTGTTAGTATATGGACAATGTTAGTCTGTGGGCAATGTTAGTCCATGTGCAGTGTTAGTCTACGTGCAATGTTAGTCTATGAGCAATGAAAGTGTATTGGCATAGTTGATACATGGGCAGTGTTAGTCCATGGGCAATGTTAGTCTATGGGCAATGCTAGTCTATGGGCAGTGTTAGTCGATGGGCAATGTTGGTCTATGGACAGTGTTAGTCTATGGGCAATGTTAGTCTATGGCCAATGTTAGTCTATGGGCAGTGTTAGTCGATGGGCAATGTTGGTCTATGGACAGTATTAGTCTATGGGCAATGTTAGTCTATGGGCAATGTTAGTCTATGGGCAGTGTTAGTCTATGGGCAGTGTTAGTCTGTGGGCAATTTTAGTCTACGTGCAATGTTAGTCTATGGGCAGTGTTAGTCTACGGGCAGTGTTAGTCTATGGGCAGTGTTAGTCTATGGGCAATGTTAGTCTATGGGCAGTGTTAGTATATGGGCAGTGTTAGTATATGGGCAGTGTTAGTCTATGGGCAGTGTTAGTCCACGCACAATGTTAGTCTATGGGCAATGTTAGTCTGTGGGCAGTGTTAGTCTATGGGTAGTGTTAGTGTATGGGCAGTGTTAGTCTATGGGCAGTGTTAGTCTATGGGCAGTGTTAGTATATGGACAATGTTAATCTGTGGGCAATGTTAGTCCATGTGCAGTGTTAGTCTACGTGCAATGTTAGTCTATGAGCAATGAAAGTGTATGGGCATAGTTGATACATGGGCAGTGTTAGTCCATGGGCAATGTTAGTCTATGGGCAATGCTAGTCTATGGGCAGTGTTAGTCGATGGGAAATGTTGGTCTATGGACAGTGTTAGTCTATGGGCAATGTTAGTCTATGGCCAATGTTAGTCTATGGGCAGTGTTAGTCGATGGGCAATGTTGGTCTATGGACAGTATTAGTCTATGGGCAATGTTAGTCTATGGGCAATGTTAGTCTATGGGCAGTGTTAGTCTATGGGCAGTGTTAGTCTGTGGGCAATTTTAGTCTACGTGCAATGTTAGTCTATGGGCAGTGTTAGTCTACGGGCAGTGTTAGTCTATGGGCAGTGTTAGTCTATTGGCAATGTTAGTCTATGGGCAGTGTTAGTCTATGGGCAGTGTTAGTATATGGGCAGTGTTAGTCTATGGGCAATTGTAGTCTATGGGCAGTGTTAGTATATAGGCAGTGTTAGTATATGGGCAGTGTTAGTCTATGGGCAGTGTTAGTTAATGGGAAGTGTTAGTCTATGGGCAATATTAGTCTATGGGCAATGTTAGTCGAAGAGCAGTGTTAGTCTATGAGCAATGTTAGTCGATGGCCAGTGTTCGTTTATGGGCAGTGTTAGTCTATGTGCAATATGGGCAAAGTTTATATATGGGCAGTGTTAGTTTATGGGCGATGTTTGTCGATGGGCAATGGTAGTCTATCTTTCTCGCGATCATGGCCTTCCTTCCACTGATCTCTGTCCACGATGTTTACTCAATAACGTAACATTCGCTACTTACTCCCAGTTGCATCCAATTGCTCATATTGCGTTTAATGTAACTTAATTCGCTGTCTTCCCCTGCTCGCCGTGACACCCATATTGTTCCAAGTCAAAGCAAGTGTGTATATATAATCAGTCTCTTAAAATAACGATCTCGTTAATTAGCCTCACATTTGTTTACACTCAATTATTGTTACATTTAATATAGATGTGTTACATTTACAATGCGTCTGTTTAATATCCTGTGCACTTAAAATAACTTAAGGATATAAACCAACAAATAATACTCAGCACATTCGTCAAGACAGTGCATGTGTGGCCTTACAAAAAACGTATATAATAGGCGACGTTTCGGTCTATGGTCCTTCTTCACAGCACTGAGAGAGAAGCCACTCTACCACTGAATTGTCTATGGTGCTCTGAAGAAGGGACATTGCCCAAAACGTCGCTTGTTATATACATTCATTCTTAAGGTAACGCAGCGTTAGTGACACGAAATTATTCTGGTGGGGGTTGTTGTTGTTGTCAACTGTGCTGAACGCCACGGTGGGGAGATGTTAATTACTTCGCCCGGTATACAGGAGGTTGTGGGTTCGATCCCGACCCTGACGCCTGCTGCTGTATATTTGGAGGTTGCACACTCTCGCCGTGGTCGTATGGATTTTTCTCCGTCTCCTCTAGTTTAGGATGAAGCCAATTCGTTGGGCTATCACTTGTGGCCAGGTCGCTTCTGAAAAAACTATATATATAGCTCAGTGGGCCTTACCTGGCGAAAAAAATATGTAGTTTATAGTTTCGTTCGAGCATCACTGCCAACGCAGCAGCAGCAGCAATGTCACCAAACGGAATGTGCTTAATTCTTGATGTAAACCTCAGGTCGCCGTTGCAAGAGGCAAACGTTTGATGGGTTTCTCAACGGGTTGATCTGAATCTTCTGGTTGAATGAACGGGACGAGATAGTTTCCATAATCTACACAGAGCGAGCCCTGGAAGGCGTTGACGTGTCTCACGCAGTCATCCCCTGCGAACACACCCCATGCAGTCCATTATTGAGGCCCCCATTTCATATTTCTATCCACGTTCGACACGAATGAATAATTGTAATTATAGAATTAATAACTCATTGCATAGTCTCCAAGCTGAAACGTTTCCGGTGTTCTCGCCTCTGTGTTGCGATTTAGTTGTGGTTTTGTTTTGCTATTAAGATGTAAGACTTTAAATCAAACGAATATATATTATAAAAAACAAAACCCAACACGTTCGACAATAGCACTGATGTGAATAAAATATATCACAGCTGTTGCGTCTGATGATGGACCCCTTGTTCATAGCAACGAACTTAAGAAGGGCCGTTGCCCGAAACGTTATCTACGTGGCGAATGTGATTGCTAACCCAACGGCAGCAGCCGCACCACGTTTGTTCTTTAAACCAAAATTTATCTGTACAGTGTATTGATTTAGTTCTGAATGAGACATTCATTTACATTAATTCTATGTTTTTGTCACGTAATAAATAAACAACTACATTATATGTATTAATTGAGTCAGAAGAGAGTCCCTGTCTCGAACCAAACTGCGGCGAGGCAACATTTTTTTTTACAAATAAAGCAGTGGATTGTAGCAATTATACATTGATATCTAAACTCATATACGTTATATATGTGTGGATACGTGTTGCTGTTAAACTTGACTATATTGCGTGTTAATATTGCTTCATGTACGCACAATTATATATATATATGTGTAGTCTAACGAACTTGACTGCTGATGAGAATCGAATGTCGAAACCGGTTCAGAGTCTGACTGCTTAAACGAAAGAATGCTGCTTGATCACGTTGGTCTGGAAAGCCAATAGGGTTGACGGACTAACATTCATATTAACATGTATATTTACAGACACGGAGTAGAATTATTGCTTTTAAATAAAAAACAAAATTGCTGCACGGCACTGCATAATGAATGTGTAAAATACATTACTGGACGTTGACCTATGTCGCCTGTACTGTGCTGTGAATAAGGGTCATTGCCCGAAACGTTGCCGATTAAATATATATATATATTTTTTTATTTTAAAGGAGTATTGTTGACGAGTGTGTTGAGGTTTTTTTGTTTTTTCACGTTACATATGGTAAGACATCATATTAACTTTGTCGAGCCTATGTCCGAACAAATGTAACTCATTGTGTGCCTGGCTTAAAGAGCTGCGATTATGGATTTGCGCTCCCCGAATTCCAGCTATGGTGGTGAATCGAGACATTCAATGGAGGCGTGCACTTTGAACTTCTTTCGCACCGTACGTAGCCAACCGTGCTAATCTGAGGTGCGGGATGCTTTAAATGTGAAAGGTTATTTTAGTTTTTGTTGCATCGACGGAGCGTGAACCAAACATGCTGAATCGGCATTTTAATGGGAAATATCACTTCCATGCCAGGAACGAGTGTGTGTTACTTCTATGCACGGACCGCGTATGCACACGTGTGCACACGTGTTTTGTGGCGGCCATGCAAGCCAAACTGTGGGCCGTCTCGTAAACTCGTAGAGACTCACAGAGATACATAGAAACTCACAGAGATACATAGAGACTCACAGAGATACATTATAACACAAGCTACAGCAGTGCGATTTTGGCCATGCAACCCAAACTATAAAACGTGTCGTAAACCCACTGCGGTCTGCGCTCCTTCAACAGAGGAGGAGGAAGAGCAAAACGACACAAACTCTCTCTCTCTCTCCTGAATCCCCTTCGCCGTGGCCAGTAGCAGACCTCGACATTGGCACTTAGCACGTGAAAATAGTGCCTGCCATACGCGATAATATAATAGAACATGTCTATTCAGGCGAAGGTCCGTGGTCCTCTATATAAACAGACACGTGGGCTTTTTATATATATGTATGTGTTTGTGGTGTATTAACATGCATATGAGCAATGCATCGTAAATTCGAAAAATGGACACCGCAAATTACTCAATTGGGATACGCATCTCAATGATCGCTCCTCCTGATTTCCTGACTAATGTAAATTTCATTGTGGGCCACGTGCTGAGCCACCTTGTGCCGCACAGGGACAGCTGCCACTGGGTGGGGGGGGGGCTTTCAAATGTGTTGGAAATGAGACGCGATGGAGGCATGCGGAGCTATTGTACAAGGAACGTTAAAGACCCGCGTGTGTCGCCATCGCAGGCATCGTGAGAAGACAGGCTGCTAGGGCTGCGATGTGAGACGACCCGCCGTGGTATAATCGGAGAGCGATTGCATGAACAGCAAATAATCGTAAATCGTATCGTTACAATGGCATATTTATCAACCGCGTGGGTAGACCGATCACCGCGTTATCTATCAATATAACGCGAACTTAACATTTGTGTATTGTGGCTAGCAGTGTACATTACCAGCACGCAGGGTTCGGTGTCTCTCCGTGAATAGAACATGTGATCAAGCCCTTTGTTTTATTTAAACAAAGGCTGCTGAGATAACTTGGTCCGGAAGTGCAATAAATATGCCCATGGACTAAATATTTACATTTACTCGTAGAAACAAACAAGAGAGTTGCGCTTCCATACACGCACAGACATTTATCAAGACGTGCTGACATGTTTTTTGCATTTGTTTTTATAACGATAAACTATAATAATAATCATCACTTTATAATCCAGGAAAGTCGTACGACTATTTTTCGGTAGGGTATTGCTGCTGCAGTGGCTTTATAGTTAAGATGTGTTTCAGTAGATTAATGATGAGCGTTTAACTTTTTGCACAATTCATGGCTGCGATGTAAAGTGATATGCACGCGCCGTTTATACTGTACGATACAATTATAATGAGAGGTCGTTAACTATGACACGGGCATTCCCAGCACACACGATAGGCCAGTAATGAACCTTCATGCATTCTCAGTGCGCTACAGACTGTGTATATACGTACACTGTTTGCATTTTTATTCATCAGGCAGAGAGCCTTTGGAGGAGCCATGCAACGCCGGCTTTTATTTCCACAAATAGGGTTACGTAGCCATGGGGCGCACGAAACACAAGATCAGATAATTGCGATTGTTTTTTTTTTGCAAGTCCATTGTCGATCCACCGCTGGATGAAAGCCTCGTCGGTTACGTCGGTTCTTGGAGTATTACTTCACCAAATTTGGGTGGTGGCGAGTTGGTGAGCGGAGAGATGCCCACTACCGGTGCAGATATCACTCGCCACTGATGTTTACGCGTGGGCGAAAAATCGAAGTAGGGATGCCTGTTTCACATAGCGCTGTGCGCTAACCACTGCACCACCGCCGTTCCCAATGCCATTCTTATTTTAGTTGAGCGATACATTTAGAGTGAGATCGTAATGCTCTTTCATCGGTACGCAGTGGCCTAAACTCAGTCGATTACGACACGAGGTCTTTAACGTTTCGTTTTACTGTCGGCTGCGAGCTTTAACTCGGAGAAACGTCCAAGAGAATGAACGCGCAACCGGTCGCACAGAACCGGGCGACTCGGAGCGAAGTCGCCCAGTGATGGAGCGAACTGGTGAAGCGCCATGCACAAACAGCTAACATTGCTCTATTCATCTACTGCTAGATGAGGAGGAGGGGGGGGTTGTTTGATCATACTTCACTACACTGGTAAGTGCAGTATAACACAGTGCAGTACAATGTGAAATCATAAATGCCACGTCTTATTACAGTCCTAAGAAATACATTTTAAAAGGGTGCATCGAGACTGAGAAGTGCGAATTTCCGTGGTAAATAAAGGGTATAGTAGCTGCAACTACATTGCCGTGGTATTATTCGCTTTATAATCATCATCGGAGGAGGAGCCGTGGCGCACTGGTGAGCGAACTGCGTTCGACCCCAGACCAGTTTAGAACATCACGCGCAAGCGACGATATCCGTGCGCTCGCTTCTCCAACAGCTCGCACCGACCTCGAGTGGCGAAGTATGGTCAAACAACCCCCCATGACCGAAAGGTGCGGTGTGGGGGGGGGGGAGTTCTTCATCCAGCAGTGGGTTGAGAATGTGCTGCACATGATCATCACACACACCAAAACAACCCACGCGGCACGCAACGACACACCGAGACTCACCTTGGAACCTCAGGCATCCGTCGGCGGGCCGCGAGTGGATGTCTCCGGATAAAATTCGCTCAATCCCGAACTTGAGTTCCTTGCTACATGCGGGGGCCTGCCAGGGACCACCCGGTGCAGCTCCCGCGGCTGCCGGAGCCAGCACAGCTGAGGGTCTCGGCAGGCGAGCCGGCAATGGAACGACCCCGACACCACCACCGCCGCCACCACCACCACCACCGCCGCACCCGTGCTTCGCTGCCCGTGCACAGTCGGCGCCCTCCGCCGGGCAGTAATTGACGCCCCACACCCCGAAGCCGTGCAGGTAATAGGGCACGAAGGTGTACATCCTCGCAGGAGACAGCCCGCGGCCACGACTTGTCACTACGCGGCCGCGAATTGCTGTCGATGTTGACAGTCGACGCTGGCTGGCGGGCGGGCGAGCTGGTCTGCTGGCTTCGCCTGCGTCACACGCCGCTCTCGGTGTGTGGGGACCCTGCTCTGCTCTGCCACCAACTTGCTCCGGACCTCAACGCGAGGTGGGAGGAGTGAGACAGCCTACAGCGGTGTCCCGCATATCGGCTGTTGTTTCTGCTACTGCGGTTTGTGACAGTCGACAACGACGCTTTTGCGCATTCTGCGAGCGAGCGAGTGAGTCTCGATTGACGTTTTGTGGGTGTTGTTGCTGTTGTTATTTTTAATAGCGGAGTTGTGAGAAGAGAACTGCCCCACCTCCCTCCCCCCTCGCTTACCCGGCCGATAATGCTGCGGCAATGCAACAGAGCGTTGTTCAAGTCGGTGGCTATAACTGTGGTGATGCGTGGCCGGTCCGCATGCAAACCGGGAGTGTTTTGGTGGTGGTGGTGGGGGGCGGAGTGGGTGGAAGGGAGAGGGTGCGAGTGGGGGTGAACCTCCCACCCCCATCATCATCATCCTCCTCCGTGTGGCCGCTATTGGCTGCAGCGGAGAGGCGCGCGTGTCCAATGGCCACGAGCACCACTCTCTTCAAGCCCGTCGGCTCGTCACCGGCACCGGCGTTGGCACCGGCCAGGGGTTGTTCTCGCAGCAGCCGGCGGGCATTGCAGGGCCATTGCCCGAAACGTCGCCGATTATATATATACATATGCACAGTGCGTATATTAAAGCCACAGTGGTGTTTGGTGAGTGCGTTGAGTGTGTTGTTCGTTGTGTTTGTGCGGTAACGCAGCGGCATCACAAATTAAATTGCTTCAAATTGGCGAAAGGGCTTTGTCGATAGAGGGAGCTCTGGATAGCCTCCCTGGAGGGTTGTGTTGGGTCTACTCTTCCGCGCTGGGGCGGGAGTTAGCCCACACTTTTCCCCACCCCGCGCGACCTGCCGATAGACTAACTGTGGTGTAACCCATTTATATATTTGTAATACAGTATACGAGCACTGTGTATATGTGTGTGTGTGTTTGTGCCACGTAATGATGAACAAAGACGGCCACTGCATCGCGCGCTTTCAGATGCGCTTCTGCGGCAGTCGTGGAACGCTCTTCCTTCCGATATTCGGAATGCCACTGGAGGTATGCGCTTTTAAATCGAGATTGAAAACTGATGTCTTGAGAATTGCTTTTTTGTGTTTAGTTTGTACGTACACTGCATGCACCTCCGATGAACACGGTTGGCTAACTTACCGTGCGAAAGAAGTTCAACGCGCAGTACATGCATACAGATACAACTGATCTATAGCCCGTGTTTCGTATAATTTCGATATAAATGATCAATTGCTTTGGATATTGGAAGGTAAATGTCGATCACGAATTACAAATGTCCTGAAGGTACGTATTTAAATTGCTTCTACCTCTGGTTTAGAGCTCTCTCATTTAAGTGGCTATGGAAATGTATCAGACGATATACTATTTATACCAGAGCTGCGCTGTTTTTGTATGAATATGATGTCTTTGAATAACCATATCCTCTTCAGATTCGTTATTTCATTTTTAACTGAAGATCTGATCAGCTGCATACTGTACATGTTTCCCTGGCTTCATGCGGGTTCGGTTTGTGCAATTTCGCGTATGTGCGGCGTACCAATGTCTACCCAAAATTCGCTATATGCGGTTTGAATTAACTCACTTGCGGCTACGCGGCCGACCTCGGACTAGATTGCACTTTGCGAACTGTCTCGCGCTCGTCGGCAGGCAGCTGTTTCGTGCGGTTTCGCTTTGTGGGCACTTTTCTTGGAACGCATCTACCGCATAAAATCAAAGGAAACGTGTATATATGAAAAAAGAAAACATCTGGCAACTCATGAGATTTTTCTTCAACAGACCTCGCTCTGCTGATGAGACACCCAAGAAGCGTTGAAACCGGCCCAGAGTCTGCTTGTTTAAACAAACGCTACTGGACAACAGTAGTCCAGGAAGCCAATGTTTTACACCAATGGCTAAAAACACACGAGTCATTAGCAAGCATGTGCAGGCAGAGTTGTGTTCATACATGTTTAAAAAAATTAACTTTGCTTAGAGGCGCGCACATGGTACGAATATGTGTAAGCGTTGGAGGCGGGGGGGTTGGTGGATTATGCAGGGACGGAGCCTACACGAGACGCTCACCTACAATGTTAAGATGTGTCTATGAGAGGGTAGTACAGCAAGTGGGTTGCTGGTCCTATCTTGAATTATTATTATTCTCCAGCGGGCGTCGGTTTTCTCTGGGAACTCCGGTTTCCTTCCGCGAGCAGAACCGCGGTTTCTTATAAACGCCACAACAGGAAGGACGCTACTGAATAATGAGCGTTGAGCGTCAAGGAGCATTTCCTCAATTCTCTGCGTAAACAAAGGAGAGTACATTGGTATAATGAGCATTGTTATTTGTTAGGGCGCCTGACTCACAATCTAGAAGATTCTTGAGTTTCAATTCCAGTCAGGCGAAGATTGGCTGCTGCACTAAGCCTACGACTGTGTGCCACATCAACCGCCTTTGTTTTACGCATAGGCCGATCGTTGTCATAATAACGTGGAAATGTCCACGCCTGACTCACTACCGCCGAATAAAACGACAATGGGAGCTGATTACTTAATTATCGTTGTTCGATATTTGGAACATGGCACCAGCACCATCTTGAAATTGTAATTCGGAGTCATCTACCGATGACAAACATGGACCACAAGATGGATCCTGTACGCAGCCCTTCTCGCTCGATATCTTCCCGATCACTTTGAAGACTGGCTGGGAGTAGGAACTAACGGTATAAGGCACTACCACTGGGAGTGAAAGGTACTCTCTGCACGTGCCAAGGTGTCCTGTCTCAAAGACTTCGGCGATCATGGCCTTCTTCCATTTAGCTCGGGTTCATGATATCACTCAACAACTTTACATTAAAAACTCAACCCAGTTGCATCCTAATGTTCAAATTGCGTGTGCAACTTCTGTCACTGTCTTCCCCGGCTTCTTGTGGTACCTAAACATTTCCCCCAGCCAAAAACAACATTCATATTCAGTCTCTTGTTTTTCTCCTTACACGTACAAAAGAAAAACATATAACTTTGCCTTTTTCGAATTATTTTCATTGTTTTTTTTCTATCTGCTATCCTAAATGATGATAATAATTGTTTACCACTGTACCCGTTGTTGCACGCCACGGCACACACACACACCGCTGCCTTATCAGGAGGACAGAATGAGTGACGTGAGATGAATGCGGCTGGCGTGGTGTGAATGATTCTAAGACACAGAGTTTTCTGGATTATCCTGGCCGAAGTTAAGCAAGGAGGCGAATGACTTCACCAATAAACAGCCAGGTAGCATCGTGTTATTCATAATACATGTGTTTGGGTCAGATCGCGTAAGTATAAATGTGTCGTTAAACCACCACCATCCGACACAGCCAACCAATAAGGTTTGTCACGTGAACAAAACGCACCAATTCGTTTCCACTTCAGCCTACCGGTGTGTTGGAGAGTAAATTGACAACATTTACAATTTGAGTACCGGGACGCTTCGCTGCTAATCACATGCGACATCATCGGGCGATTTTTGCCAGAATTCTTAAACCGAGCATCATGTTGAGCACTGAAGTTTGGATCTTGCAGCGGCACTCGACAGGGTTTGCCGCAGTGAGTGCCGAGGCCACGACGCTGTCCCACGTTCATCGCGTTGCGCGCAAAGTTGTCAGTGGCAATTAAACAAACCCCCAAACGAAAATTTAAGCTCTTGTCAGCTGAGAGGTTTGCTATGGGTTTGTTTGGTTTGTTCAATCAGAGAACGTGCAATGTACTTGCTTTGCCGGATCACCCACAGACGATGAAGATTGCAGAACGCGTCAAACAATTGTATGTAAAAAATGTTCAACGTTGAAAGCCGTTGTCTTCTTCAAGGATTATATCAAGTCAATGGCAACGACTCTTAATTAGTCTGCCTATGGTGGATTGCTACTTCTGATTTGGATGCTGTGAGTGGTGGTGTAATGGTGAGAACACAAGACTTGCAATCCAGTTAGATTCAATTTTCCAGGCGAGGCAGTTGAAACAACGGGTGCGAAGTTTATTCATTCGATGCCCACGTCTCTGTACACTCGCCGCTGCTATAAATGGGTACAACCGCAGGCGACCGGCAAAGTCGCGTGTGTCGGGATAAAGTGTTGGGCAATTCCCTCCTCTTCCAAGATCCCGAGCAAGCATGGAAGAGTCGGTCAACAATACCCTCGAGAGCGCCCTCTCGCGGACGCAGCTCCCCTTAGCAGTGGCAGTTGGGAGGGCTGCACCTTTATCTTTTATAAAAAATCGATCACGAGTCAACTCCTAAAAATTAGTGGATAATGAAGTTCACTCTCTGCTTTGGGGGCAATGAAAGAGTTACGGAAAATCCACGTTCCTATGGCAGGGTCTGTCTCCCGTAACTGTGGTGATGTGCCCATGTATAATGCTGGGCGGATAGAGGCGGTCGAGTTGAAGGGACGTGTCGCTTGCTTCCAATGCGATCGAACAGACGAACTCTGGGTTGCAAGTCCAGTGTGTTGGATGTATGTATACCTTTTTTTCGCAACCGTACGTAGCTGACCGTGCTAATCGGCTGTGCGGGGAAAGGACAACAAACTCAACTCAATAGTGGCTCTAAAGAAATGAGTTTTCAATCTAGATCATTTAAAAGTGCATAGCTCCAGTGGCTTCCTAACGTCGGAAGGAAGAGCGTTCCAGACGGCCACAGAAGCACATGTGAAATCGCGCGACGCAGTGACCGTTTTTGTTCGATGGCGATGCAAACCATTAGCCTGTACCACACTTCAATTTGACAGTCATAGAGATACGAACGTACGTGTCACATAAGATACGTCATTTTGCAAACTTAGCTCCGTATAGTCAAGAGAGACGCTCGAATAAAGATGCCCTTTAGGCAACTATTCTATGAGCCGTATCCCTATTGTGTCGGCATCGCGTAACGTTTGATGTCTATGGAGGATGAATCAATTCAACTTCACTTTATATCGCGCTCATCACAATTCAAGTAAACGTGACGTTACATCAACAACATTTGAGTTACACGAAACAAAAAAAACGTATAAACGGGTCAAAATATGTGTCCAAAAAAGAGATGATGAAATACATCCAGAGCCGCCGTTAACAAACCCGCAGCACCTTCGTTACTAGCTGCACCATGAGCACTGTGGACGCAAAAACACGTGACCACAAAACCAGCAACCTCGTGGTGTGTGACTGGCAAATACCTCAACTCTGTATGCAGAGGAGGGGTGAGGCTGAAATACGAGAGGGAAGAGGCGTGGAAAGAGAGACTGCAGACAGACATCAAAGATCTGATTTAAAAAAATGTGAGCAAAGCGAAAGAGAAACAATGCTTAGAGACATCTAGCAAGATATCCCATATGTTATACATATATATAGACCAATGGGTCCATGGGTAGTGGTGATAGACAGAGACAAGGCTTCCGAATTCCCCATGGAAGGGGGGCAGCGTTTGATGCAGTACAGATCTAATGGAAGTGGCCGCTAGCTCGGCCGGTGTTCTGCTGTTCTTGACACTGAACTGATGACGGAGACGGTGTGGGGTGGTGTGAGTGGGTGAATGGGTGGGTGGGTGGGTGAGTGGATGGGTGAGTAGGTGGATGGGTGAGTGGGTGGATGGGTGAGTGGGTGGATGGGTGAGTGGTTGAGTGGGTGAGTGAGTGGGTGAGTGAGTGACTGGGTGAGTGAGTGAGTGGCTAAGTGGGTGAGTGAGTGGGTGAGTGGGTGGGTAAGTGGGTGAGTGGGTGGATGGGTGGGTGGGTGGATGGGTGAGTGGGTGAGTGAGTGGGTGAGTGAGTGAGTGGGTGAGTGAGTGGGTGAGTGAGTGGGTAAGTGGGTGAGTGAGTGGGTGAGTGGGTGGGTAAGTGGGTGAGTGAATGGATGAGTGGGTGGGTAGGTGGGTGGGTGAGTGGGTGGGTGGGTGAGTGAGTAAGTGAGTGGGTGGGTGGGTGAGTGAGTGGGTGAGTGAGTGAGTGAGTAAGTGGGTGGGTGAGTGGGTGGGTGAGTGGGTGAGTGAGTGAGTAAGTGAGTGAGTGGGTGAGTGAGTGGGTGAGTGGGTGAGTGAGTGAGTAAGTGGGTACAACCGAAGGTGTAATGAAAGGCTACGGGCAGGCGATGCCGCAGCTGTAAAAACACGGCTAATTTTAGTCGACACGGCGGAGGGGGACGCGCGTTGTTTTTCTCAACAGAAGTTTGCTCAACTCTGGCCCCGGGCTGACCTCGTATCGCGGCAGCGCATCTGGCCGGTAATTATGAATGAAATCACTCAAATAGTGCATCCTGTTTTTTTGAGACGCTTTTCGACGTAAGGCGGCGAGCTACAGGATTTACCCAAAAATAGTTTCGGCGCTGTGGACGCTTACACACACGTGTATATATATCTTCCTGGCAGCTGGCGCGGGAGGGTGCTGGAGGGGGTTGAGGCAAGGGGTTATATGAGCTCTGCCCGTCTCTATTATACACTCCGAGGCGAACTCGGAGTGGATAATAGAGACACAATAGTGGAAAGATGTTAACTACCTCGCCCGGTATACAGGGGGTTGTGGGATCTATCCCGACCCTGGCGCCTGTTGTATATTTAGAGTTTGCGTGTCTCTCTCTCTCTTTCCCCGTGGTCGCGTGGATTTTTCTCGGGGTCTTTTCCCCTCCACATTTCGAATAAACATTCGTTTAAGAGTATTTGGCTGCTATGCATTTCCATGCGATAAGCCACTTCGTTGAGCTGTCATTTATGGCTAGATCGCTTCTATAAAGGAGCCATACAGCTCAGTGGGCCTTACCTGTTGAAGAGTTTACTTATTTTACTGCTGCTGCTGCGAGACGGCTCTCCTACATGGGCGTTCCATTGTGTGGGCGGCACATTTCGCATCGTGCGATGGAGCCGATTTGTCCGCACAGGATGATGATGATAGAGTCCGCAGCTGAGTTCAGATCTCACTCGCCACTTAGGGAAACGTGTTCCACACGCAGTGGGTTCGAATCCTGGACATCCGTGACAAAGAGCTGCATAGCTCATCGGATTCCTCCAGTATAAGTACATATAGCGATACGAGACACAATGTGGATCTATACCGGCAAAATTGTAATCATACAGTCGTAATAATATCCATGGTTTCGATTTAAAGCTTTCGTGACTGCAGTGATTCATCTTCTTGGTTCTATCGATAATTATATTATTATATTATTTTACTATTTTTTTTATTTTTTATTTTATTATTTCCATTCTACATGACTTTACCGAAAGAACCAAGAAGAAAAATATCCATGGTGTTGTACAGCTTTATCAATCGAGTGCTACATGCCATGTCGGCCATATTTGATGTGCTATCACGAAAGGGCATTGCCCGAAACGTCGCCTGTTATATATTATTTTTTTCCTTCTTAAGGTCACGGTGTTAGCAACGAGTGTGTCGCGTGTGTATTATCATTAGTGGTTACTGGCGTATGTCGGCCGCGTGCGTTGTTCGACCGTGCACGAAAGTTACCCTGCGCCTTAGTAGTAAGGGAAGCGGGAAAGTGGCGGGGGGCTTGTGGATGGGGGATGTCTGTGACTGGTTCGCCAGCTGACCTTCGCCGTGGCCGGAAACCGAACTCAGGTCGCCGGGTTCATAGCCGCAGAGCGCTAAAAGCCCTTGCGTCGTTAGCCGACCCTCGACTAGGATTCCAACTGGCATGATGCTGATCACGGGTGCTGTAAGGTTTTCACCCCCCCACCCCCCCAGCTGATCATCCTTAACTGCAATGAGTGATGCATGTACTGTTGTCTTCTTGGTTCTTTCGGTAAAGTCACGTAGAAGGAAAATAATAAAATAATAAAAATAAAACATAATAAAATAATTCTCATGACGTTTCGGCCACAACGCAAGCAGCCGTCTTCATGTGGAGAACAGACTTTACCGAAAGAACCAAAAAGATGAATCCCTGCAGTCACGAAAGCTTTAAATCGAAATGTACTGTTGTGTTTTGGGGAGCGGTGGCGCAGTGGTTAGCGCACGAACCTGGCGAACCGTATTCAATTCCCGCTCGTAACGAACAACAGTGGCAAATATTTGAACCGGTCCAGCGCCTCTCCTAGGTCGACTCAGCCTTAAATAGGTACCTGGTGTGGTGTGTAAACATGAGCATTAGAGAGGTAAAGGCGGCCAGGCGTGGTGTCGGCCTTGGTGTGCCTTGTTAAGCTAAATAGGCTCGCTCGCTAACAGCACTTGTCCCAACAGTCTTTAAAGGATATACGGGGGATCTTTGCTGTATTAACCACAGGATTCGTTTTCTCGATCCCTCTTCAATCGTGAAAACGAACTGAAGCACAATTAACGAAACAACTCAACGTATTACATCGATAACACTGCCACAAAAACAAAAAGAAAATACCGTGTGTAATCGGAGACGTTTTGGGTCAATGGTTCTTCCGCACAGACAGAGATGTCGAGTAGATGAGGCGATTAAAAACAAAGAACTGGTCATCGTAAAACGTTTACAAAAAAAATCTGACATCGAGCTCCGTGGTGTGAAGGGCGGTCTACAATCCTTAGCCACTCCCGGACGAGTTGCCCTTTAAAGAGATTCTTAGCTCAATGGACTTTACTCGGGAAAAACATTTCTCAATTCCGAATACGCTATCTTTCTGGCCTCGTTATGCATGTGCTAAAGAGGGCCATTGGCTCGAAACGTCGCCTCTTATGTACGTATTTTTTTCCCATTGAAGGCCGTGCGCTGTGTCATTGACGACCGTGCTGAGTTTGTTTTGTACGACTAAAACTATGAAGCTAAGCTCAACATTTTGTTTCTATTTTACCAGGTAAGGCCCCACTGAGCTATTACGAATGAGAGCTCTACGAAGTGGGCTTATCATCATCATCACGTGGAAATGTGGAGCAGCAGCCAAACACTCTAAATACTCTTGATTTGAAGCTTTCGTGACTGCAGGAATCCATACTCTTTGGTTCTTTCAGTAAAATCACGTAAAAATAATAATAGATCACGACGTTTCGATCGCCACACAAGCAATAATCCTCAGGTGGGATAGACGAGCCAGACTAGGGATTGCATCGTCATAGGTGAGTGATCAATAGTGTTACCATTTTATACTGACGTATACAGTATATCATGAATATAACGTAACGGTAAACATCTACAAAATAAGCTACACTGTGTGCTAAGTGCCAAGTAACATACCTATACAACTAAAATAACATATTTAAAAGTAATATATAACTTCAAGTACACGTTCATTGTATACTTAATTATGAAATAAAATATTGTTTATTTAGGAATAATATATGGTAGGGGAGGAGGGTAAGGTGGGGGGAGGGGCGAAAGGGGGCGAGGGTTGGGGAGTGGAATGGTTAGCGCACTGCGTTACGAAACCGGCATCCTGCGTTTGATTCGCAGTCACGGCTCACACCAGTGGCGAGGGATTATCTGAATGGGTCCTCGCTTGGCGCTCCCTTCGAAGAGCAGCGTGGTGAAGTATGGTCAAACGACCTCCACGGCTGACACGGCGTCGGTAGAAGGATGACCATCATCCGAGCAGTGGACTGACAGCGAGGTTTCAGAATAATACGGCAACACCCCGACTTTTACGCCTCTCCCTCTCACGCCGTTTCGCAAGTACATCGTCGTCGCTTTAATAACACCGCAACCCGATTTGCGTCGCCTCGACCCCACACTTACGTCGCTGACAGCAGCGTCGTTCGTCTCGTTATCCGTCGCCTCTCAGCCTTTGCCTCCACCAGCACTCACCCTGTATATCGCTTCGATTTACGTCGTTTCGATATTCGTCGTCGCACTTTTGAGGAACGCCTTCCCCGACGCTGAGCAGGGTACATTCACTGCGCGTCGTTTAGCGGTGCAGTGCTTTCGACTTCGATAGGGGCACCCGTACCCGCGGAATGCGCGCGACTGGCCAAGGCGGGACGCGAAGGTAATTTGACGATGAGTGTTGCTTTCTGAAGAGGCCTTAGCAGGGGAAAGTAGCGACTCCAGATGCTTAGCGAGACGTTTATTTCGTGCCATGGTTTCGAGGCAAACAGGTGCGCGCGAGGGCTTGGGAATGAAATGCCGGACGTCGACCCCTGGAATTATATGAACCCGAGTGCTGAAATAAAAATTGCCGCAAAACTGGAATGCGTAACAGCAGATGTATCGCTCAATTGAACTAACATCGAATAGTCACTGTGCTCGTATACGCCGGCTCTGCTGATGAGAGCTGTAGTGTCGAAACGGGTTCACCTAAACAACAGGTGCTGCATGATAATATTTGTCTGGAAAGTTAATGGGTGGAATAATGTATGCACGTTATATTTATATGATTACCGTAAAAAAATATTAATGTGTGCAGGTGGACGCTATTGTATAATTGTTAGCCTGCTGCAAAATGAACCCGTTAATTTGGAGTTCGAATCCGGGCCGGGGCAAAAAAAAAAATCAGTGGCACGCAGTGTTAGCACCCCTCCCCTCCCCCCATTCAACAACCCACACTGACCCACGTGGTGAAGTATGGTCAATAACCCACAATGACCGATATGGCGTAGGGAGCAGGGGCGGTTTCTTCATTCGGGCGATTGGGCGACGCACCACCAATGTCATTCAACCACAGAGTCACGCTAGCCGTCACTGTGCCTCTGGATATAGTCCAATCAGCGTCATGCTACGTTCTGTGGAGTACCGCCTCTTTCTGGGCGATTTCCCTCCGGCTGAGAATCGCCCCGAGTGGTCCCATAGACTTACATTCAAAGATGTTTTTTTTCGAACGGGGGCGCTGCAATGCATTCTCTATGGCTTCCGGGAGGGCTCGCCCTAACGTGCTTACGTCATCATACGTGCCTACGTCATCATACGTAAGCACGTTTCATCCAACAATATAATTTGTCGCCACCTAGTGGAATCTTTAATAAAATAAACTTGAGTGGTTTGTTTTAATAGTGAGTATAGAAACAAACAAGATGTATTGTAAGAGTCACTTTATTTTTCATTAATATTAAAGAAGTAAAGTTGCCTTTACATGCTTAAGCTGTTAATTTATCTATTGCATGGGTGGACCTTATCCTTATCAATCATCCAGACATTTGCCCCCCCTGAGAGATTTTGCAGGAGCCGCCACTGGTAGGGAGGAAGGCCTTTATCAGTTGTTGGTTTGAGCGCGGCTGGATGATTGTTGTCTGAGTGGTGACAATCTAAGGGCGTTCTATCTCCGGCTAATCTCCGCCGATAAGACAAAATAAATAAGCGGACAATGCCCCTCCCTCACACATATCCGTCTCTCCACACTCAGACATGAAAGTCATTATTACACGGCCCATCAGCCGCACACACTTCCTTCTGGGAGTGCATCATTTTCGCCTGTACGGCTGGAAGCTACAGGCAGGCTGGGCTCTGCTCGCTGTGTGCAGGCCGGTCCACAGAGTTGCACTTCTCTTGACTCAAGGCTGCTGAAATTATGCACTCCCGTAAGGCCGTGCGGCTAATGGGTTGTGTAGGATTTTAAAAATTTATATATCAATTTGTTACGTGGTGGAGAAACGTATACGTGAAGGAGACATTATGTATTAATTGTGTTATGTATACTTTACCACAACGATGTTAGGGCGCCATGGTGGCGAGATGCTAACTACCTCGCCTGGTATACATGCAGAGGGTCGTGGGTTTCGGTTTCGCCCTTGACGCCTGCTGCTGTATATTTGGAGTTTGCGTGTCTCTCTCACCATGCTTGCGTGGATTTCTCTCCGTTTCCCCCCCCACCCCACCCCTCCACATTTAGAATCAACATCACGCGATTAGAGTATTTGGCTGCTCTAAATGCACACGTGATAAGCCACTTCATTGGGTTGTCATTTTGTAACCAGCTCGCTTCTGAAAAGGAGCTATACAGCTCAGAGAGCCTTACCTGATGAAATCTATTTTTTTTTAGTTTATTGATTAAACAATAGTCAATTCACGCGTGCGTTGCCGATAGAGCAGGCAACACCCGGCGTCTGCAATCTAACCCCAACACCCCTCCCATACCCTGCCCTCAAGCCCCTCTCGCTGTGTGTATGTGTGTGCACACACAGAGAGAAAGAGAGCTATAAATGTGTGTTATAATTAAGGGGGGCCGCTTCCTTCGCCGGGACCTCTCCCCGCCCCGTGTTATCGCCGTGTCGCACGAGTGTATTGCGCGCGTCCGCTGACGCAAATCCTGGCTGCGTGCGCTGGCGCTTGCCACGGAGTGTTTTTTGTGAATGTATCGGGGCCGGCGCAGATCAAAACAGGATTTTAGCAGTGAGCGGCGACCGACGTCACGCTTCCAAGCGCGTATTATTGTTTTCGTCCATGAGTGTGCGTGTGTGCGTGTCATCTCAAGTCAGTCGACCCATGGCACCTGCTGGGTCAGCCCCGTGGCCTCCATGCCGGTGGGCGTTCGACACTTTCACGTGGCCTTAACGTGCACGTAGCCTGGCACAAGCGCTGCGGTGACGTCAACGCCACTTCGTGTTGTTGTTGTGGGTCAGTCAGCGTGTGTGTGTGTAAGTGGAGCGGTCAGCGCCCTGCGCTACCAACCCCGGCCACCCGAGTTCGATTCCAGCTCACGGCCACCAACACCGGCGACGATTATCTGAAGCGGTCCTGGGCCTCCCCTTGGTCGACTCAGCCTTAAACGAGTACCTGGGTGCGGGCGGGTGTGGTTCTGACCACCAATCCCCTCCTTGTACAGTGCTGGCCTTCATATGTGCTACTCTCTAACAGCACTTGCCCCAACAGTCTATTCAGGCTATAGGGGGGCTTTCTATGTAAACGTATGTGTGCGATTACATTGAGAAAGTGAAAGTATGCGTAAAAATAAGGCACGCGTGTGGATTTGTGAACATACCCCGCAGGTTAAAGACGCAACTTCAAAACTCTTTTGAAAAGTTCGTAGCTGGAGCTTGGAGCAGGCAGGACGCGTTGTTGCTGGGAGGGGTAATGGTCCACGTGGTTGGAATGGAACGCGTTCTAGAGGGCGAAATGTATTCGATAAAGTCACCTCGTATGCACGCCCGAGATGGATTTAGGAAACCTGCCACGTTGTTTGAACGACCGCGTCGAGAGAACGCAGCCGGGGGAGCTTTCGATTGCAATGTTGAACTTCATTCGCACCCGACGGAGGCGACCGTGCTAATCGGAGGTGCGGTAGAAGGTCAACAAACTAACAGAACGCGTTTCACATGCACAGGTGCCGTGTGCTGACCGTTACACAACTGTAGCAGCTCTCTTCGATACAATGCAAATCCCTTTGCCTTACGCAGCCGACGAAGACATTTATTTAGAGACGGAAGGACAGGATTGCCCACCCGAACGCAGGAACAGCGCCCTTGTTTGTCTCTGCCCACCACGACTGCGGGGGGACAACTCTCAACCGTGTCTCCACAACAACAACAACCCATGGAGGAAAGTGTGTGGGTTAAAGATCATACATCAGTGGGAGACTCAATGACTCCACCAAAAAGCGGTGTGGTGCAAATCCGTCGGGCGCAGTGCCGGATTACCCCAGTAGCAAAAGTAGCTACATATGTAGCAGTAACTACATATGTAGCAGTAGCTACATACGTAGTAGTCGCTACATACGTAGTAGTCGCTACATACGTAGTAGTCGCTACATATGTAGTAGTCGCTACACATGCTACAGGCCCCGCACTTTCAAGGGCCCCGCGCTAAATGCTTTCAAGCTATCAATTGCGGTTCAGTGATTCTGCACTTGCTCTATTACTATAGTACTACACCGCCTTCAACTTTTACGAACGACTGGGTGTTTAAGTTAGCGATTTGTCCTATTATCTGGCTGTACAGCAAATGAACAAATACAATTACTTTCCCATAGAAGTAAAAAATTCGTGTTTTTTATTTCATTTTAGGGCCCCTTTATAAACATTTGCCACAGGCCCCGCACGAGCTTAATCCGGCACTGGTCGGCCGTGTCTACCACCGACGACTGTCCCAACACGGCGCGCTTGTCCGGCGGCCGAACAAAGCGAACTCCACTTCGGCCTGCCCGCACTGGATGACGCCGTACAGACGCAACAAATTACGAGCACAAATTGTACTCTCGTTCCTTTTTTTGTTTGTTAACCACCAAACGAAAGAAGAAGTCGGCGAATCAGAGGGCTTCCAATGACTCATCCACCACCCCTCCCCCAGTAAAAAAAAAGTGGAATTCCTTATTGAGTATAGTTTTAAAGGACATGTGATGTTTTTGGCAGCCTGTGGAGTGACCGGCTAACCTCTGCGAATCTTGGGTGCGCGCCCAATTTATAGGTTGCACCTGCACCGTGTATTACGAGCCTCTTAGTCATGCGGGGTAACACGTGTGAGCGATCAGTAGCCCAGCATTCCGCGTGCACAAGGGTTATTTAATCAGCAATTAGCCTACCACGTAACTGTACTGACTCTCTCACACACGCACGTGTATGTGTATATATATAGGAATCAGTTCAGGATCATAATGGAAACATTTCCCCCCCCCCCCCCCCGCATGACGGTTCAGCTCCAGCATTCTCGCTCGGATATTCAAGAGAAATTAAGCATCTTCTTGGTTCTTTCGGTAAAGTCACGTAGAATGGAAATAATAAAATAATAAAAATAAAACAAAATAAAATAATTATATAATATTATTTAATAATAAAAATAAAACATAATAAGATTATTATATTATCTTCTTGGTTCTTTCGGTAAAGTCACGTAGAAGGGAAGTAATAAAATAATAAAAATAAAACATAATAAAACAATTCTCACACCGTTTCGGCCACAACGCCAGCAGCCGTCCTCAGGTGAAAACCAGGTCTGTCGAGGCGACAGCGTCTGAATGAAACAGCCCACGTGCTTGGAGCATATATATAAGCTGGGTTGGAAGGGGGGAAAAGAGCACCTTGACAAAAAGAATATGCATATCAAGAGGCATTTAGCATATGTATGCCTCTTGATATGCATATTCTTTTGTCAAGACCCAAGAATATGAATTCCTGCAGTCACGAAAGCTTTAAGTTAAAATGTTACTTCCTCTATAATACCTCCTACTTGTTTTAGTGGAATATATTTGTAGACGGATCACCCTGTATATACAGTATACGGGGCGCTACGGCAGTGAGATGTTAACTATCTCGCCTGGTATGCAGGAGGTCGAGGGTTTGATCATATTGACGCCTGTATATTTGTAGTTTGCGTGTCTCTCTCCCCGTGGTCGCATTGGATATTTCTCCGTTTCCTCCGTTTTTTCCCCCTCCACATTTAGATTCAACGCGCGTTTAGACTAAAAATGTCCACGTGATGACGCACTTCCTTTGAGCTATCATTTGTGGCCAGGTCGCTTCTGAAAAAATATATATCTATATAGCCTTACCTGGTAAAAATAAAACAAATTAAAGTTCATTGTTTAGTTTTAATGTGCGTGTGTGTGTGCATGGCACCTGTAGCGATGTCAAGGTCGCTCTCTGTGGCACAGTACACAGAGAGCCGGTGACGTGCACGTCTTCTTCGAACGCTGGGGAGCCGGAAAAGCCCTCTGTACCAGCGTGGACGGCACCCTCGTGTTCACCTTCTGAAGCGCTCGCTCGTCGCTGTGGCGTGCGCGATGACCACCACAACCACTTGAATTTTCTTTCGTGTTGTGCGCGGTGCTTTTAGCGCCACAGCGCGTGGATTTGTAGCGTTTATTTTCATTTGTGTGCTGGTGACTTTGTGTATTTCATATCGAAATCACCCCCAGTGCTTTTGCTGCTGGCGGCAATAACAGTTGTTTAAAAGTCAAAAGTCGGTGGCACAGTACTTACAATGTGCTACTGGGGGCGACTGGTGGCATTTGCCCCAAACGTTCAACTCGCGCGTAGTTGTGTTTTTGTTGTTGTTGCAGCCACTTCAATTCGGTTATTCTTTTGCTCCAATTTCTCTTCGCTTCATTGCCGTCACGTGATCCAGGTCGCTCGTGCAAATGCGACGAGATCCTGGTCTCTTGAGGCTGAGCACGATCAACTTGACTTCACCGAAGAACGTGCAGAATCTTCCAGGTGGCTAAAACGAGAGCGTGCTGGTTGCAGTCGGGGGGAGAGTGTGGGTAAGTGCGTCTGGCTCGTCACTCCGCCTCCCCTAACCCACAACATCGAAATTCCTTCCGTGACCTGCCAGCGAGCCTTCCACCACTTCACATGACCTCAAAGTGCACCTAGCCTGGCATGAGCGCCTCGGTTATGTCACTGCCACATAGTAGCGAATGGTAGCTGCTGCTGCTGCTGCTGCTGTTGTTTTATGTTGTAGGGTTGGAGTCTGCTTTCGTTCACCGTGTCCCAGCAGCAAAGAACTCGGGCTCACAGCCTCCACCGCGTGTAAAAAGTGGCAGGATATTGGTATTTGAACCCTACTTGCATGGGTTATCGCGAGATCGGCTAAGCCTCGAATGAATACACGGTGTCCTGATCGTAGCAGGCAGCCTGGTCGGTGGTGCCTCTGCACGTGGCATGTAATCCAGCACTGTGCAGGCAGCGAGACAGTTGGTGGATCGCCACACAAATAACAATATGTTGCGAAACTCCCTTCCCGTGGGCATCGAGGTGCAATGCCCCTGGCTTTCCAGCAGAATGCAGTACAGAAAATCAGGACCGATATCATCGGTCCCTTCTGTATGGGATACAGTGTTGCCCCGTCGCATGTGTGGGATTTTTTCAGGTGCGCGCGTTTCCTTGCACACGTAAAGCTCATTAATTGTCCGATTCCACCTTCATATATAGAGGACTGCAGAGCTTGGGAGCGTGTGTTTTGCACCGGCTCGTCGCGTGGCTGCTGCCATGCTCGTTCGTCTGTGCTTCCACCTCGCGTCTCTGAGTCGTTCTCTTTCTTTGAGAGCGAGCACCTCCGATTAGCACGGTCGACTGCGTACGGTGCTAAAGAAGTTCAACATACCTACATACATACCAGCCAAGACTGTGCGTTACAATCTGAAGTTAGAGTAACGAATTACCGTCGAAAAATGACTTGTACGAAACGAAAAATCTAAAATATATAAAATTTTCCGCCGGCAAAGGCTCACAGAGCTAATTAGCTCCATTTCAGAAGCGACCAGGCCACAAATGACAGCTCAACGTAGTGGCTTATTGTGCCGAAATGTATAGAAGGAAATACTCTAAACGCCCGTTGATACATTCTGGAGGGAAAAACCGGAGGACCCGGAGAAAAGTCCACGCAACCACGAGGATAGATACATGAAAACTCCAAATATGCAGGCGTCAGGGTCGGGATCGAACCCACGACCTGCCTCGCCTGTATACCAGGCGAGGTAGTTAACATCTCGCCACCACGAGATGTTGGCTGGCAGGTCACGTGTGGCGGGGTACAGCGTGGCTGCTTCCACCTCTTCAAAGACGTTTGATCATTTTTCGATTTAAAGCTTTCGTGACTGCAGGGATTCATCTTCTTGGTTCTTTCGGTAAAGTCACGTAGAAGGGAAATAATAAAATAATAAAAATAAACCATAATAAAATAATTCGCCGAAACGTCGTGAGAATTATTTTATTATGTTTTATTTTTATTACTTTATTATTTCCCTTCTACGTGACTTTACCGAAAGAACCAAGAAGACGTTTGATCATCTGTGGAAGAACGAGCAAAGGGAGAGGTTGTTTTCTTTAACCCGCATCTCGTAAAGGTCACTCAACCAGCAGTGGCACGAGCAATCAATTGCAGGGCTGCGCCTTTAACTTTTATGTATACACAAACATTCGGAATCAGTATTCTTGGTTCTTTCGGTAAAGTCACGTAGATAGAAAATAAGAAAATTAAATAAAAAAAGCTTGTATTATTTTCAATTACATTCATTTTATTTATTTTATTTTATTGTTTTATTTTCTATCTATGTGACTTTACCGAAAGATCCAAGAATATGAATTTCTGCAGTCACCAAAGTTTTTAGTCAAAATTTTAATTCTGAATCAGAACAATTATTTAACTACTTAGACTGAGCTATAAAAAGTGATTTTTCACAGATGTCCAGTACGGGCGAGTCTGAAAGTCACAACAACAAACAACAGAAAAATAAAACACGACGGGAGTGCAAAGAATAGGAAAGGTAAGCAAATTGCTAAACAAATTAAAGTAAAAATAAGTAATATTTAAAAATATAAAAAAACGCTTTAATGAAATGTACCCTACTAGTGATGGCAGAACTCCAGGAAGTGGCCCCGAAGCTTGCCATAACGTAATGGGCCGTGGTGATTTACAGCCAACGTCAGTTGAGCGTGGACAATTAGACCAAAGCCGAAACATAACATATAAAAATGAATGTTTAAAAATACTTTTTTTTATATAATATAGTATTGTCATCAGTATGACATAAGTATACCAAGTTTGCAGTCGATACCACATTGGGAAGTGGGTTAAATTGAGTTACAACATTTGATGATACGACAACAACAACAACAACAACAGACAGAGTGAGTTAAATAAAAGCGTGTAAGAAAACGAAACTAGGTTTTATTCTACCAGGTAAAGCCCACTGAGCTATTCCATTTTGGGGCAGTACGCTCCGTTAGCCAGCACATGCTAATACTGTACTGTCACACAAGAGGGGGGAGGGGTGGTGTTACCAGGATCATGGTCACCTCTTCAATGTCAGGACTGCCTAGTGTGGTTGCCATTGAAGGTGTGTGCGTCTTTGCTCGCTAACAGCGCTTGCCCCAACAGCCTGTTAAGGCTAAACGGGGGATCTTTGTATGTAAACGTATGTGTGTGATTACATTGAGAAAGATACAATTACGTGTATGTATATATAAGGCACGCGTGTGGATCAGTGAACATACCGCGCAGGTTAAAGAGAACATTTCAAACTGTTTTACAAAGTTAGTAACTGGGGCTTGGAGCAGGCAGGACGCTTTGCTGGGAGGTGCGATGGCCCACTTTGCGTGTTAAGAATAAGTTGACCCGGATGATGGGAACGAGACCTCTTTCGGGTTAAGATAACAATCTGAACCCGAAAGAGGTCCAACTTGTCAGCGACAGACGGAACATTATACACGAACCGATTTGACATAGCGGGTGGCTTTTGTGATTGAATGAGCCACACGCTATTTGTCGAAACTTGTGATTGAGGGGCGAAATATTAAAAGACAATCGTGTATGAAGGCGCATTGTAAGTGCTGTACGCGTGGGAATGTATTGACTACATATCCCAGCAGCAGCAGCAGCACCAGCTGCGTGGCACATGCATGTATACGTGCTCAAAGCTCACCTTTTGTAATCCGGGAGGCCAAAGCAGTCGGCATGAGACGGTTCTGAGCCAATCCCGTGGCAGCGTCTGTCCGTGTTGGGTCAACGGTTTGATTCGCTCGAATACTGCAAGTCGCGTTACGACCACACTCACGTCCCCACGTACATCTCCATGAGATATGCTCAGTGCATGTCACTTGTTGGGTTTGAAGGCAGCTGTGCAAAATACATTGCCCATGCTTGTGCCGTGACAGCGGTGTTAGAGCGGTGTGGTTATTGAAGAGTGTAATGTATTGTTTTTATTGATGCCAAATGGATATGTTACTTTGAAGGACATGGCAAGACAAGTACAACGATGTTCCATTTAGCCTTACAGACCAATGAGGGAATGTGCTTTTAGCGAGCAGCTATTAATAGTTGCACACAAACGTACACAGACAAAGATCCCACATATAGCCTCAACACACTTTTGGGGCAAGTGCTGTTCGTGAGAATCTATGAAGGCATGCATGGCACACGAGGAGGTGGGTGGCCATCACCACGCCTGGCCGCCTTTGTCTCCCCAGTTGCGATATTTACACATCACAGTAGGTACTCATTTGAGGCTGAGTCGACCTGGGGGAGGCCCGGGACCGGATCAGATAATCGCGTAACGGTTCGCGCGCAGTGCACTAATCACGACACTACCAGTCCCCACACACGGTCACAAACACGCACGCGAATGCGCGCGTTCATCTATATACATATAAGGGATGTGCAACATGAATCAACATCAAGTATACACGAATTGCAGAGCTCAAGAGTAGCACTTTTATAGGAACGGGTCTTTAATGTGGACACACGGAAAGAGCAGCTTCCAACTTGTTTTTCATTTTCGATGTATGTCCACAGAGTCCAGTAAAAATTCCACACCTGCACACGCACACACATCCACAGTTGTGTGTGTGTCTAACAAGGTGGGGACCGGTAGTGCAGTGGTTAGCGTGATGTGCTACAAACCAGAGTTTGATTCCCGCTCACGGCCACCAACACCAGCGATGATTATCTGAACCAGTCCTGGGCCTCCCCTAGATCGACTCAGCCTCAAATGAGTACCTGGTGTGATCTTTCAACATCATCACTGAGGAGACAAAGGCGGTCGGGCGTGGTTGTGGCCACCCACCGCTTCGTGTTCCGTGCTGTCCTTCATATGTGCTTGCTAACAGCACTTGCACCAAAATTCCGTTGTATTTGTTCTCCACAAACGTGGACGTTCGAAATGTGAAATTGTCATTAAAAGAGTGCCTTTGCTAACAGGATGTAAAAGGTGAAGGCGCAGCCCTGCAATTGCCCGCTCACGCCACTGCTGGATAAAGGGCCTCCAATTTAGGGGGAGCTTTCGAGGGCCCCCTTTCTAGAGGATGTTTGGCCTACTCCTCCATGTTGGCCAGACGACATGTGCGACCTGCAGGCTGACTTATCTTTGGTGTGTCCATTCATACTTCTGGGTGGACAGAGGTGGGGAGGGGGGGGGGGGAGTCATTTAAGAAATGCACAAATATTTCCAACTACCTCGCTCTCAGATCTAATTAAACCTCTGCTAATGAATTGGCTCCTTCGTTTATAGATCAGTGGCTTACAATTCACGCCATTCACTTTCTCACTGACGGTCTGTCGCCTCCCAATCACTCCTGTGTGGCTACTAACATGGTTACTGTTCCCTTAAATTTTACTCATCGTTTGTTTTTGTTTTAATCACCCACGTCTAAGACTCGATGGAGCAGACTGGCTTATTTCATCTATTCTAAATCAATTTTGCGGATGACACACTGTGCATCGAAACCAGCCCAGAATTTGCTCGTACTGAATCAATGCTGCTGCCATGACTGACGCACTCGCAGATGAGAGTGCCTTGTGTAAAAAAGATAGTTAATATTCTTTTCACGTGGGAATTTTTTTTTGCTTTTTTCATGCAGAAAACACAGATATAGTTATTTTTTTCAGGCAGAAAAAATATGTAGTAAACACAAATTTCATGCCAAAAAAAATAGATTGTTTATTTCTTTTCATGCTGAAAAAAAGACATCGTTTCTTTTTATTCCATGTTGAAAAAAATAAATAGTAACAAAAAATTCCATGCACATAAAATATCTCGTTTCTTTATTTATGCGGAAAATATGTAGTTAATTTTTTCATGCCAAAAATATATATCCTTTCTTTTTTACATGCGGGAAAAAAATATGTAGTTAATTTTTTCATGCCCAAATAAATATAGAGTTTATTTTTTCATGCAGAAACAAGTATAACCCGTAAAAACAAAGTTTTTCACTATAAATCCTCTATGCATGGCGGCAAGAGTCCTCTCGTCCTCTGGCTTGAGATGGCTGCCACCTATGGGTCAGATGATTGCATGGCAGCATTAAGCAATTGGTAATTAAATATAATATTTTTGTCCTAAAAAGTGTAAAATTTTGGAAAAACATTTTCACGAACATTAATTGTCACGCACAACGAGCTCGATTGGATCACGGGAAGTGGGTTAAAAAGCGACCGAAAGATTTGCACGGTCTTAAGCAAGCAAGCAGACTTAATATAAAGAATTTAAAAAAGCAATTTTTTTTCATGCAGCAAAAAAAATATATTTTTATTTTCATTCGAAAAAAAAGATATCTAGTTTTTTTTTTTTCAGGCCGAAAAAATATACTGTCAAAAAAATGTCATGCCAAAAATGTTATTGTTTCTTTCTTTTCATGCGGAGAAATATATAGTTTATTTTTTTCACGCGGAAAAAAATATCTCGTTTTTTTTCATGCAGAAAAAAAGATGTTTATTTTCTTTTCATAAGGGAAAAACGATGAAGTATATTTATTTATTTCTACGCGTGTAGTGACAAATTTGTGGAAGAGATGTTGCGTGCGCTTGTTGATGTTGTGACTTTGTGCTTCCATGTCTAATACCCCCACACCACCAGAGCAAGCTGGTCTTGACACAATTTTATATTCATTTTCATGTGATAAGCCACTTCGTTGGATTATCATTTGTGATAATCATGTCGCTTTTGAAAAAAGAGCTACATAGCTCAGTGCGCATTAGCTGGTAAAATAAATAACAGTTCGTACACGTAGGACTGTGTAGTTATATTCTTGGTTCTTTCGGTGAAAGTCACGTAAAAGGGGAATAAGAAAACAATAAAAATAAAACATAATAAAATAAAATTCTCACGACGTTTCGGCCACAACGAAAGAACCAAGGATATGAATCCCTGCAGTCACGAAAGCTTTAAATCGAAATGTAACTGTGAAGTTAGTTCATGATGTGGTCAATGTTGAAAGTCATTGGTAGCGATGAACTTGCTGCACGTGATTGATAACCTAGTTTCTATTTTCTTGGTTCTTTCGGTAAAGTCACGTAGAATTGAAATAATAAAATGATAAAAATAAACATAATAAAATAATTCTCACGACGTTCTCAGGTGGAGAACAGGTCTGTCGAGAAGACAGAGTCAGACTCTGTCTTCTCGACAGCTCTATTCTCCACCTGAGGACGGCTGCTTGCGTTGTGGCCGAAACGTCGTGAGAATTATTTTATTATGTTTTATTTTTATTATTTTATCATTTCCATTCTACGTGAGTTTACCGAAAGAACCAAGAAGATGAATCCCTGCAGTCACGAAAGCTTTAAATCAAAATCTAGTTTCTATTGTTGTGGGGGGGGGGGTCAGGACTCCCACCCACGGAACCTTGCCAGTGCGGGCTCAGTGGCTCAGTGCTCTTAACAACGGCGACATAGCATTGGCCCCATGAGGCACCCTGGTCACTTCCTCTGAACTTACATCAACAACTGTTATGGCTGGCAGCACCCTCAGTGATTGACGACTCTACTCGTCAGACACAATGGAATTTTACTCCTCGTGACAGATATCAGTTTTCCAACAGCACTTCCATCCTGCTTTGGTCTCTCTCTCTCTCCTTATTTTATTTGGAACTCCCTCCCACGACATTTATTTTTCACCAAAGTTCTCATGAACAGCACGTGCCCAATTTGAAGAGACGTAGTTAACACCCTTTAATGGTAGGAGTTTTATCCGGCTGCGTGGAATTTGTTTGATTCTTTCGGGCTGTGTGTTGAACGACTCGCGATAAAAAAAATATATTAACCAGTGCAGATTTTAACAAAACATGATTTCACACGAGTTCACACATTGCTGATTAAGTGTTAAGTGACCACATTTTACAATCGCGCCCTGTAACAAATTAAGTTTGACTCAATTGCATCAACATATGTTGCGCCGCAAACGTCTGCCAACGGCTCTCTCTGTCTGCTCGACACTCCGCCACTGAAGCAAATGCTGGGGCTTTTTTGTGAATGGGTATTTTTAGTACAGCCACGGTGTCCACAATTCATTATCACCACATTTTCACCACATGGTAAACCACTGGAGTCTGCACGCTCCTTCAACGGAGGAGGAATAGCAAAGCCGCCGCGCAAACTCTCTCCTGAAGCCCTCTCGTCGTGTCGAGAAGACCTCGACATTGGCCATTTAGCTCTTGAACATATTGCTGCCATACGCCAAGATATAAAAAAATTGTCCTCACATATGTGAGATACTCATCACTATCATGCCGGGACATAGCTAATTGCCCGTTATTTAAATGCGCAGACGTTGAAAAATTAGACCATTTTTGTCAAGTATGGAAGTGCCTCTACATTGACAAAGTGTTTAATTAAAATGCAGATTTAATTTCTACATTGAGAAATATTGTAACATATAGAGAACGTTTTTCTTATACATACATAACATATTTGCAAAAATCATAGTAGTAGAAGACAAAATCTTTTTACATAAATTGGAAATTACACGCGTTCATGTGGAAAATGCAAAAGTTTATGTGCATTGTTAAATGTACACACGTATTATATATAGTGCTCCAAGTCGTCTTGACACTCATAAGTATGGGGCCCAGTGCCTCTGGTGGAATCACCACATTGCTAAGTTCGTGCCCAGTTTCTCCGTTACACAAAAGTCACGAGTGCTGACAAATAAACGCACGTAAACATATATATAACAAATAGAACACACTTCAGGACACACGGTATTATCATGAAATACAACATCACCTTATCAACATAACCAAAATATAACCCCCCCCCCCCCAAAAAAAAAAAAGAGCTCAACCGACTTCGTGGCTGGCAATAACTTCCGAGGATTCTCATCTCTCCCTTCGGTCACGTGACCGCGGTGATGGCGAGACGGGAGAGGAAGCGAGACATGTCATCAAGTCCCGGACACATGGCGCTTGATTCCCTTCCCCCCACCCCCACGGGCTCGCTGTTCGCTCAGCCTCTCTCTGCCTCTCTCCAGGGGCAGGGCTTCCATCTCCACTCCTCGCTCCCTCACCAACCCAGCCTCCTTCCCCCACCCTCCAGCCACGTAACCTGCCGCCCGCCGTCCTCACGCAACAACGCCGGAGCCGCCTGCGATGAAGAATGGGAATGTTTATTTTTTATTGGAGGAATCCGATGAGCTATGAAGCTCTGTCTCGCCGATGTCCAGTAGGGGCGCGTTCGGAAAGTCACAACAACAAAACAATTGTAAACGACGATGGGAGTGTAAAGTATAGCAAATGTGAGCAAATCACAATTAGTTTTTTAATCATGTAACGCCCACTGAACTATTATCTTATTTTTCAGAAGCGGGCCTGGGCACTAATTATAATAGCTCAACGAAGTGGTGCATCATGTGGAAATTAACCGCAACCAAATCATCGGAACTATCGCATGGCCCCCGGTCTTTTTTTTCTGGAAGATTTTGCAGTTTTTTTCCTGGATTTTTCTGTTGCGTGTAGTCACTTTAAGATGTTTTTTCGTCCATGTTTTTGTTTGTTTATACCTAATAACTGAAACTGAGGTTTAAACATAACGTGCACGGCGCCTACGTTCTGCCAATTGAAAGCTTTGCCGGTAGGCACAGCCGAAATAAAAACCGGACAGGAATGGACTCGTCGTAAAACATCGTACAATAGAGTGTTGGAAATTGCCATACATAAGCGTTATACTGCCGTAAAAAAATGTGCATCGTACCTACACGACAATATAACCCCAAAATAAACGATGTCTTATATTAATCCTCACGAGTGTGTTAAACAGCAAAGTCGAGTACATTTGATATATGCGTACAAAGCCTTCGCCTTTATTAAACAGCTGGTACCACGGGTGCACAGCGGAAGTTTGTGCTTCCGCGATCATCTCGCTGGGAAGACTCAGCTTTGGTGTCAATATCCAGATAAGGAACTCGATGCTATCTCGCAGGAAGTAGCATCTTGTGACGCAAAACCTGCCTCGACCGCCGTTCAGTGTCATTTCAGATGCTTTTCTTTGTCGCTGACGTGCGGAAAGTCGGTTGGCACTTGTTTTACACTGCCGTGAGCCGTGATAGCAAGTTATATCCGTGCGCATGGCAGCAATATGTTCGGGAGCGAAATGCCAATGTCGAGGTTTGCTAGCCACGAGAGGGCTTCAGGAGAGAGCTCCCGTAAACCAACTAAAACTATTAAACTTTTTTTTTATCTTACCAGGTAAGGCCCACTGAGATATACAGCTCTTTTTCAGAAGCAACGCTGGCCACAAATGATAGCTCTACGAAATGGCTCATCACGTGGAAATGCATAGCAGCCAAATACTCGAAACGCACGTTGTTTCTAAATGTGAGGGGGAAAAGCGGAAGAGCCGGAGAAAAATCCACGCGACCACGGTTCTAGAGACACGCAAACTCCCAATATACAGCGGCCGTTAGGGTCGAGATCGAACCCACGACCTCCTGTATACCAGGCGAGGTAGTTAACATCTCGCCACCGTGGCGCCCTGTAGTTGTATGCTATTCCTACTTTGAAGGTAAGCAGACTACAGTAGTTTACGATACAGTCCATAGTTTGTGTGGTATGGCCACAATCACACTCTGGTGGCTTTGTCTGTATTTTTTTCCATTCGCAAAGGAGATGTGCGCAGTGGCCGGTTGATGTTGTGATGCGGTTGATAGTTACACCACCGGTTCTTCGAGTAAAGTAAAAGGCAGGAGGTGCAACCTTTGTGTCTTGAATGAGGTACTAGTGTGGTGAGGTATGGTCAAACAACCTTCACAGCGAGTGGATTGACAAAATGAGCATAAATTACAATAATATTACCGAATTTATATTATCCTAATGTATACATTACTTATGGCGTGTCTGTCATGTTCCAATCTATGAAGGATTTCGCGGCGTGCTGACTGGACATCTGTGAAAATATCAATATAGCTAATCGGATTCCTCCTCCAGTAAAAATAAATATTCTTAATTCTGTTGATGTCCTGATGCGGCTGATGGTCACACCAACAGTGTCTTCACGGCTGTTATAAAGTCATACATTGTGATTATATTTACAATGTGACAAAAGTATTGATTGTGTTTATATATGCTAGTTAACATTAATAAAATGTTACTCCGAGCGCCAATGTTATTAAGGTCTACAGTTATAAAGTAAGGCCGTGGTTAATAATTCCATGTTCAGCTATATGGCAGTTTTCTGTATTTTCTGGAAAAAACAAACCCAACCATTAAATTGGTTCCACTTACTGCTATTAACGAAGCAGCATTTTAGATTGTTTTATAAGGGGCGGGGCGAAGGTTGATTACCTTACTCGTTAATGAATAAAACAAATATTGAATTCTCACAATTAACCGCACTTTGAGATACACCGAATTTAGTACGTGCGCTGTGCTTAAATAAGCAGTCTTGTGGAATGAAGTGTCAAGAGATTTCATATTATATAGTTCTTTCGGTAAAGTCACGTAAATAAAAAAATAAAAAAGTGATATTTTTATACAAAATAAAAATAAAGTCATATTTTGAATAAAAAATAAAGTGATATTTGTAATCACTTCATGTTTATTTTTTATTATAATTTTGTCTATCTACGTGACTTTACCGAAAGAACCATAGAATATGAATTCCTGCAGTCACGAAAGTTTGAAGTCAAAATATCAAGAGATTTGTTTCCAAATCAGGCGACACCGAGTGACGTGAATGCGAGATGTCGCGCCCATTGAATGACGACCCCTTCAAAGTTGCCGGTCGGCCTCTGTTCTGTTGACGCTGTTGGCGAATGCCGAACGGACACGACCCGCGAGCGGGCGAATGTCGTGAGCGGTACGGTTCGGGGCACACCCAGAAAACGGCAAGAAGCAGTTAACGGTTTCTTCTGGTTTCAGAACGTTCGGCTTGAAAATGTTCTCTAAGCCGGTTACAATTTGTGACGTTGTCGCGAAATGCGATGTAGGCTACGCGGGAGGTCTTTGATTTGCTACGTTTGCTATGTTCTCTTAAGATAATATGCAATGTTTATTGTTGAGTTGAATTGCTTTTCGTCTATGTCTTATTGCAAGCATAAAATCTGCGTGCCATTATTGTGTCTCTGTGTGTACTGCATGTGCATTGTGTGTGGCTCTGTATGTGTGCGTACTGCATGTAATGGGGAGCGGTAGTGCAGTGGTTAGCGCGCTGTGCTACGAATCTGGCGACCCGGGTTCGATACCCGCTGACGGTCAACACCAGTGACGATTATCTGAACCGATCCTGGGCCTCCCCTAGGTCGACTCAGCCTCAAATGAGTACCTGGTGTGATGTGTAACCATCGCCACTAGGGAGATAAAGGCGGTCGGGCGTGGTGCTGGCCACCCACCCCCTCGTGTACCGTGCCGGCCATCATAGGTGCTCGCTAACAGCACTTGCTCCAACAGTATGTTAAGGCTATACGGGGGATCTTTGTCTTTGCTGTGCGGATTGTGAGCGGTAGCGTAGCGCTACGAACTCAGCGAGTTCGATTCCCGCTCATGGCCAACAATAGTGACGATTACCCGACCTGGTCCCAGGGATTCCCCGAGGTAGACTCAGTCTGATGCGGTGCGTCAACATCGCCACTCGTGAGACAAACGTGTTCGGACGTGGAGCTGGCCACACCACCTCGTGCGCCGTGCCGGCCTTCATAGGCGCTCGCTAACATCACTTGGCCCAACAGTCTGCTAAGGCTATACAGGGGGAGCGTTATAATTGCCTTGTGTTCATTGTTGCTGATGATCGGCTACCGCATTAACATTGCATTACAAACCAAGGGCAACGTGGGGGTTATTCACTTGCGGAGGCCAGGATGATACTACCGATAGAGACACGATGTGCCTCAGTGAGCCGACACTTTGTCTAGAATTTGATTTGAAAATTTTGTTCTGTTTTATTGAGACTAATGCAGTCAACTGAACCACTGCGACGAACTACTTGGCCCACCCATGCTAAATGAAGATGCCTCTTTCACAGGACATGGGATATGCGTTGTCCCCTGTGGTTCTAAATCAACACGATAAGCTACCAACCGATCACCACGCGATGTTCCCCCGTGTGCGTGTCGGTGTGATTGCGTGTTTCGCCATGCTCTCGTTTCACATATATTTGTTTGCGTTGCCGACTTCCGTCCCGAAAAATCCACAAACACGCCGGCTCACTTTAGCCGCCACGACAAAAATAACAACCGGGGGGGGGGGGGGGTGCGCAAAATCAAGCCACGTTTCATGAAAAAACAAAAACAACTACAGGGACTCTTCTACTTACGAACATTCGACTTACGAACTGTTCGGGCCGAGAGTCGTAAGTTCAACCGCCACGCAATAGATGGCGGTGGTGGCATCTACATCTGCAGAACGTGAACAACCAGTGGCATCTACATCTACAGGAGATTATATATCTTTTAAATCCATTCCCCGTGTTTAGTGTACACGCCGTACACCATGTTTGGAATCGACAGGAATAACTTCGGACTCACGAACAAATCGCCTTACGAACAGAACACTGGAACCTAACTAGTTCGTAAGTAGAGGAATCTCTGTATTTCCCTTTTGCTTAGTAGCATCATCGTTAGCCATGCTCAATCCACTGCTGGATGAAGGGTCTCCCCAAGGTGCCACCGTCATCCCTCAAAGGACCTGCTATGTAACAATTCTACCCAGCAGCTGCACACCACGAGCTGATTTCATCGCTCCATCTCCATGGTGGTTGTGATCTCAGATGCGCTGCATATCGTGGGCTCCCGCTCCGTTATTATCTTTCACCATCACCCATCATCATCATCACCATGAGCGACGTCCTGCCCAAGTCCGACTTACCCTTCTGAACAGTTTTTTAAGAAAGAAATAGCATGGCTGTACTTTGATGTTTGCAGGTGAGAAGAGGAGATGCGTACACTCCTTTTGTGTCCCACTGTGACATTCTTGCGATATAAAGTTGACTTTCCGATAATTGTATCATCCTCACCGCGTCGTCCCTCACCACCGCTTTGAAGTCACACAAGCCCTTTTGGACCCAAGTGCTTAGCCTTCAACAATGACACTTAAACCCTGATGTATGCGCGTACGTGCTAATTGGAGGCGCGGGGATGGATGCTTGGAAAGCCGAATGGAGTTCGTCGCAGACAAATTGAGGCAGATGCCCACGAATCCTTGGATTCAATGTTCCGTGAAGCTTCAGGGCCGCAACCCACAAACCGCATCCACTGCCCAAACCATGGCAGCGGCAGCTGATGTGGATACTTGACGCACCAATGGAAAATGCAACATTCTCCGGCGTGCGACTGTGGTCACGCAGACCGTGGAACATATGAACGAAACTATTTGTCAGTTTAACACGTAGGCTTTCGCGACCGATAATATCCATGCTAGAGGTGTCTGGGGTTAGATCGCGTAAAAGTCAATGTGTCGTTGAACCCGCCACCACCCGACAGAGCCGACTAGTAAGGTTTATCACGTAAACAAAACGTGGCAATTCGTTACTAGTACAGCACACCGGTGTGTTGGAGAGTAAACCCACAACCTTTACATTTGTAACCGTTCGGATAGCTACGGGCTTAGTGCTGATTGGAAGCGAATTATCAAGTACTACACTGTTTAACTGCATGCCTATACAGGTCACCCTACGTAGATGGTGATTAACTGTGAGCACACAATAACAGGTAGTGCGATTTCTTTCACCAAAAACGGCAGGATGTACATGCATGGAGTGCACGCATAATGTGCATGCATAATGTATGTTGATTGCCCCATGAATAACCCAACCGGTAACGGATATCCATTTTAATTTATATGCATACATTAGCCCCCCACCTGCCCCCCCCCCCGGTCTTCACACGTGATTGACACACAGGTGATGAGACATAAAATTTGTCCTTCTATTTAAGAACACAACAGGAGGATTTCTCCACAAATCTGGCTGTCGCCTGATGGTGCTAGTTGTAATTACTGGCGAAACATCGGACTCCAATTGTAAATGCTGTGGGTTTACTCTCCAACACACCGGTGTATTGTACAAGTGTAATGAGCGACTTCTCGTGTCGAGGGCTTCTTCTTAATTATTCTCACACTGGGCACAACACTGGGTAATAGAAATGCGTCTCTACTTCAGCTACGCACAGCCGACCTCTCTACATAGTCCCATCGCCTACATCCAACCACACGGCTGACTGACTGGTGTGACGATGACGGCGCTGGGAGCCGTGCGGAGGATCTTCCATGCAGCCGGACCACGGAGAGAGATGACGGCGAGCAGCGACGCAGCCAGGACCCGGGACCCCACAACAACCCTGAACCCTCGGGTCCATCCCCCTTTTATACCTCAAGAAGGGGGCGTGGCCTCTGTCCTCTGGCCACTCCCCCTTCCAGAACCTTTGAGCAGGTTCCCGGAGCTTCCCGACTAACCCCACCTTTAACCTTTACCCCAGATGAACCCCCCTTCCGATTGGTTGTTACATAACACTGCCCATGCCCGTGATTACCCGTCCAGGCCAACAGGTGTCACCCTGTCATTACACTCGTAACAAATTGTCATGTTTTGTTTACGTGGCAAACCTTACTAATTGGCTGTTTCGGGTGGTAGTTTCAACGACGCATTGTATTTACACAATATAACCCAAACATCTCTATTATGGATAAACTTTTTTTTATTTTACCAGGTAAGGCCCACCGAGCTATATAACGACTCAATGCCCAAATTCACAAATACTAAGGAGGCATCACCACAGCGATATGCTCTGACGCTGACGTGGTTTAACAGTGTGAAATTAAAGCTGTTGCTCTCCGTCAACATCCACCGTGCGAAAGAGAAGAAGACGTACAAGGTGACTAATTAGCATCGCCTTGTCCGTCTCAGCTCTGATGGGAAACACGGGGCAGCCAGCTGTGCTCCGTGTGTCTTGATGGCCTTGATTGGTTCTCACTAAAAGCACGCTCCCCGCAACAGCCCTATACGGCTAAATATGGGGGGGGGACCCCGAGCGTGCGTGTCTGCGCGTGTCTGGTGCGGAGTGGTCGATGTCGCGGTGAGCGCTACGCTGCGCTACGAACCCCGCCACCCGAGTTCGATTCCCGCTCACGGCCAACACCCAGTGACGATTATCTGAACGGATAATGGTTCTCCTATAGGTCGACTCAGCCTCAAAATGAGTTCCTGATGCGGAATGTAAACATCGCCGCTGGGGAGACAAAGGCGGCCGGGCGTGGTGTTGGCCACCCACCCGCTCGTGTGCATTGCCGGCCTTCATAGGTGCTCGCTAACAGCACTTGCCACTACACTTTGTTAAGGCTACAAGAGGTTTCTTTGTGTTTGTGTCTGCGTGTGTCTGCGCGTGTGTCTGCACGTGTATGTGTCTGCGTGCGTGTGTGTATCTGCGTGCGTGTGTGTATCTGCGCGTGTGCGTGTCTGCGTG
Source organism: Lampetra fluviatilis (assembly GCF_964198595.1). Classification (NCBI taxonomy): domain Eukaryota; kingdom Metazoa; phylum Chordata; class Hyperoartia; order Petromyzontiformes; family Petromyzontidae; genus Lampetra; species Lampetra fluviatilis. Next base: position 3,573,060 of record NC_136299.1, read on the forward strand.
CGTGCGTGTGTCTGCGCGTGTGCGTGTCTGCGCGTGTGTATGTGTCTGCGTGCGTGTGTGTGTCTGCGTGTGTGTCTGCGCGTGTGTGTCTGCGTGTGTGGGTCTGCGCGTGTGCGTGTCTGCGTGCGTGTGTGGGTCTGCGCGTGTGCGTGTCTGCGTGCGTGTGTGTGTCTGCGCGTGTGTGTGTCTGTGTGTGTGTCTGCGTGTGTGTCTGTGTGTGTCTGCGCGTGTGCGTGTCTGCGTGTGTGTGTGTCTGTGTGTGTGTCTGCGCGTGTGCGTGTCTGCGTGTGTGTGTCTGCGTGTGTGTGTGTGTCTGTGTGTGTGTCTGCGCGTGTGTGTGTGTCTGCGCGTGTGTGTCTGCGCGTGTGTGTCTGTGTGTGTGTGTCTGCGCGTGTGTGTGTGTCTGCGCGTGTGTGTGTGTCTGTGTGTGTGTCTGCGCGTGTGTGTGTCTGCGCGTGTGTGTGTGTCTGTGTGTGTGTCTGCGCGTGTGTGTGTCTGCGCGTGTGTGTGTGTCTGTGTGTGTGTCTGCGCGTGTGTGTGTCTGCGCGTGTGTGTGTCTGCGCGTGTGCGTGGCTGCGTGCGGCTCCGGAGTGCCTTCTCTTTAGCCACACCACAACAGGTGTAATGCGTTTGTAGATTTGTTAAGTTTCCGCTTGCCCTGGCTCCGTGATCGACAAACTTGACGTCTGTCCCTGGGGTCTTTAGAGGAAGAGACGTTGGATTCCTGCGCTAGAAAAACACGTGTGCTTTTTTGTTGGGGCGGGGGGGGGGAGTCGTTAACACATCTATCCGTATCTCTTTTGCAAGGCCGCTATTAAAATGCAATGCGCGTGCATTTTAAACCGATGTGCCGTGTTTACATTCGCAGTTGCGCGAGTGAGAAATGCCGCGAATGAGCACACGCGTGTGAATGCGGTTAAAAGGTTACACGGCTTAAACATTTAAAAAATCATTGGGATTACCTTTCAACTGATGTGCCTTGAACAGAATGGGGGAATTACGCAAATAAAGATTATGGCACGAATTGTACAAATATTATTACTTATTAATTGCCCTTAATTTTCCGAGATGAACGTTGTTAAGATTCATGATCTCTTCTGAAAAACAGCACTTCGGAAACCGCAGTTATGCAATGACGGTTTGTAAAAAAAGAAAAAATCTCCCCCAATTATATCTTCAAGCAATTTGCAAATTTACCATTGGGCTATGACTGCAGTAAATTTAATTAATGTTGAATCAGACAGCAACGATTTCCCCCATCCTATAGATATCTGTTAAATGCAAGATGACGTAATCTTTCTTGTATAATTTATTGCCTTTGGCACCGCATGTTATTAATGACTTTAAATTGGACAAACTCAGCTTGGCTACTTGGCTCGGCGATGTTTTTTTGCTGGGGCCCATGCTCAAGACAATTTGATCTGGGAGGTTAGCATTTAAAGTTCTGTCAGTCTCTAGCCAAATATATAAATTCCACGTTTCCATGGCCGGAAACCAGTCTTTTCCATCATTGATGTCAAGCACCACAGTTTGATTCCCACCATGTGATGGTGGCTGCCATATGATAATCATTTTACTGACCCCAGAATGATAATGAGCTGAATTTACCTAAGTTTGGATTGCTGACTTCCTCAACTGGTATACAGAAAACTCATACTGGTAGGAACCCACTGGTTCCACCAGCCCACAGGGGATTATTGTGTCCGTCCGTCCATCGTGCAGGGAGGGGCTGGGTGGGGAGGGAGGGGCTGGGTAGGGAGGAGAGGGTGGGGAGGGGCTGGGTGGGGAAGGTGGAGCTGGGTGGGGAGGGGAGGGTGGGGAGGGGCTGGGTGGGGAGGGTGGGAAGGGGCTGGGTGGGGAGGGTGGGGTAGGGCTGGGTGGGGAGGGTGGGGCTGGGTGGGGGGTGTGAGGGGTGGGGCTGGGTGGGGAGTGGCTGGTCACCCCGTGGTGCCCTTATAAAACTCAACGTTTAACCTACTCACGCCGGCTTGTGCCTGCCCTCACAGTCGGGCATATTTGCGGAATACACCACGCCGCCGTTGACCCTGGCCATTGACCGAGCAACCCAACGTTCTTACCAGCTCCCTCCGCAGGAATGTGTTTTATTTAGAACTGCTTTTTGTGTTCAGTTTGTTGTCCTCCTACGCCTCCAATTAGCACGGTTGATTACATACAGTGCGAAAGAAGTTCAACATACATACATGAGGTCGTGAGTTTGACCCTGACTCTATATTTGGAGTTTGCGTGTGTTTTCTCCCCGTGGTGGTGTGGGATTTTTCTCTTGCGCCTCCAGTTTGACCCTGTACATTTAGAATCAACATGCGTTTAGCATATTTGGCTGCTATATATTTCCAAATGATAAGCCACTTCGTTTAGCTATCATTTGTTGCAAGGGTCACTACTGAAAAATAACTGCATAGCTGAATGGGCCTTTCCCGGTAATATAAAACAAATCGTATAGTTCAAATTATGCTCACGGTTGGAAGCTTGCTGTGTCAGTCGAGTTGTATACCCTGGTCAGCTATGATGACGAAATTATGTAAATGCACATCAGATGGCAGAGGATCCGTAGGGAAAGTGCTCGTCTGCCCAGCACGAAGGTGATCCATCCCGTGGTTGTTGTGGCTATTGGTTGGCAAGGAGGGCCTGTTGACATTGCACGGTGCTCATATTCTCCTGGAGTCACTCCCCAAAGTTTGTTCATCTTGGAGGCAACAACCCTCGGCTGAACACACGGGGGGGGGAGGGCACTTTAATGATGATGATCACAAGGATGATCACACGGCGGCATTGGAAAGAGGGGACAACTCTCTCCCTGCGTACCTTCACACCAAAGCTCTAAGGGAAGTGCTTCGCGTTCATGGCATTTCGGTGAATTGTTGCAATTCAGGTTCATGTTGTAATTTTAAAATCATATTTTTTCTCCTTACAGTGTGCTGATTGCAGTGTTTTTTGTAGCTGATGGGGAGCGGGTCACGTGAACCCAATACATTTAACATATATTTAACTAAACAGACGTTACATTTAGATTTAAAGCTTTCGTGACTGCAGGGATTCATATTCTTGGTTCTTTCGGTAAAATCACGTGAGAATTGTATTGTTAAATATTTGTATTATTTTATTATTTCCTTCTACGTGACTTTACCGAAAGAACCAATAATATAAACAGACGTTGATTATTGTATACTTGATGCGATGCATTGTGAGACCATTAGTCAACATGAATCTATTTAATGGATCATACTCTGTTCTGTACCAAGCTGTATCACACTGGTCTAGTTGTTGAAGGTGGGGAGCATATACATGGGGGGGTCATAGAAATACAGTACAATTTGTTCCTGCAATACCTTCTACTGCTCACCCCGTAGCATCGCAATAACCTATGCCAGCCTGTTTGTACATGGTGCTAACCCATGCAAGTACGATTGTGGCTCAACCACGCTTAGATTCCAAGGTCTGACGAGATCACGAAGCTGCTGGGTGATCTTTTTATACGATCTCACAACGCTCTGCTGTGTTGCTTATATAATGTTCATCTTAGCATGAATCACGCGTGTAAAGTATAATCTATGTTCATGTTTTTTCATTGTAAGCTGAACTACGGGACAATTATCCAAACTATATTGAGCAATAAGTAATATAAAAAAAAAATGTAAACACGCTTTTATGAAATGTACTAGTAATGGAAGAACTCCAGGAAGTGGCCCCGAAGCTTGCCACAACGTTGGGGACCGTGGTGATTTACAGCCAACGTCAGTTGAGCGTGGACAATTAGAGCCATGCCGAAACATAACATATTTAAAAAAAAATGTTTAAAAATATGTTTTATATTTTGTATGATAGAATATAGTATTGTCATCAGTATGACGTAAGTATACCAAGTTTGCAGTCGATACCACATTGGGAAGTGGGTTAAAATTGAGTTACAAGATTTGAGGATACAACAACAACAACGACAACAACAGACAGAGTGAGTTAAATGAAAGCGTGTAATAAAGGGACTCGTTCTTCCACTAACTGGTGAGTTCAACAATAATGGCCCGGCGCTTTGCACGCTTGTCTGCGTGACAATTTCATTTGTTTCGCTACGTCGGGTTTATGCAGGGGGGGGGGGGGTAACCCAACAAAAAATTCGGTCGCATTATTACGGGACTGAACCCAAAAACATCTATTCGGACTCGTGATATTGGCTGCGGAAGCCTACTACACGTTAAGCTGAACTCTAAATGATAAACTAGATCAGTAACTGAGTTCATCATATCCGATTTCGAATGATCGACGTTCATTTCGCCGAGATATGACGGCGTTGGTTGTGTTCAAGGTGACGGGACAACTCGGAACAGGTGGTGGGACCCGGCGAGAAGGGGCTACCGTGAATGTTTAGTACCGTACGTTGAACTTCTTTCGCACCGTACGTAGCCAAACCGTGCCGAAGCCCTCTCTCTTGCCGTGGCAAGTAGACCTCGACAGAGGCGTTCAGCTCGTGAACGACATTGCCTGCTGCACGCAGATCAAGAATATAAACTGAACTCAGGTCTGGCTGAATGAAAAACCATTTCACACCCCCCACCGTCCGTCCCAAACCCTGCCAAAAAAAAAATCCCATGGTGTGTGGATCCGTTTAAACCAACGTTGCTCCCCGGTGGACTTCCTGCAAACTGTCTTCTCAATCGCCCCCCACCCACCCCCCACCCACCAACGCTGTTTTGCTTCAAACATTTGCGCATCCCCAGCGGTCACGAGACGGAGGAAGCGCTGGTGTTACCAGCCCGAGACACAATTCCCATCTTTTCCGGTCGCTGCCAAGGGGAATTTGGAAATGTTTAAAACAAATAGGCACAGATGCATTTTAAAGCTCGATGCGGTTTTCGCTTTGTTTCTTCGCGGTTTAGTGGTGGGCTTTTTATTTATTTTCTCCTCCTCCTCTCCTTGTATTTTTAAGAGCAGAACGCCAATCGCTTTGCCATATGCTCGCACTTGGCTGGAATTTATTGCGAGGATGAGGATGGAATCGTATTAGGCTGTTTCAACCGCGGGATATTTTGACATATGCGGGGACGTTCATCATTGCCGCTCATCATTCAGGCGGGGGGCCGCAGTTGTTAGGCGCCGCCCTGCAAGTCGCTCAGAAATGTTTAATTCTGCTGCCACCCGCTGATGCATCTGCGGAATGTGCTACAAAGTGGACATCGATGATCGTGTGGCATTCGTGATCCGTCGGGAAGTGCGTATCACGCGCGCGCATGTCCATAATAGTCATCATGATCACGCCAAATTCCGGGCATCCTCGCAGCAGCGGTTTTTTGCTAACCAACACACCAAGCGGTCATCATCTGGTGTACGCGCACGTTCGTATTTCTGTGGCGGTCAAATTGAAGTGCGGTGCAGGCTTGTGGTTCGCAAACGCTGACGTCCACTGCATCGCGCGCTTTCACGTGTGCTTCTGCGGCCGTCTGCAGCGCTCTTCCTTCCGATGTTGGGAAGCCACTGGAGTTCTGCACTTTTCAACCTCGATTGAAAACGAATTTCTTTAGAACTTAGTTGTTGTGTCTTTCCCCCGCACCACCGATTAGCACGGTTGCCTACGTACGGTGCGAAACGGTCAACATAAAAACATCATCACCCGCCTTGGTCTGTCCACTGCTGGATGGAGGCCTCTCCAAAGCCGCCGCCATCTCTCAGGGTTTCACGATGCAACAGGAGTCGAGTGTGGCTTGTTGAGATTGCAGGTCAGTGCTCCCACCACCACTCGCTATGCCATCATCAACAACCATGACCAACCCGCTGCTGGATGAAGGGTTTGCCCAAGGCGGTGCCAGCCCTCGCGAGTCTGCGTTGCAATACCCCCATCGGCATTTTTTTTTATAACGTACACAACTATACATCAACATCTCGACGTTTCGGGCAATGGCTCTCCTTTCATGGCGCGTCTTGTAAGGCAGTGAGCGTTGGTGAGTTTGTTTTGCTTGTGCACCACTGCCCACTCATTTGTTTATTTATTTCAAGTCTCGGATCAACCGTCATTACCGCTGCTCTTAATGAGCAACGAATGTCATCATCAGGCCAATTGCGAATTGCCTCCTCCAACAGAGGGCTCTCTCTCTCGTCAGTGGCGTGGCCAATGTCGGGCACCATGGTGGTGAGATGTTAACTACCTTGCCTGGTATGCAGGAGGTCGTGGGTTCGATTTCGATCTCGACCATGACACATGTACATTTGGAACTTTGCATGTTCTCCCCGTGATCGTGTGGATTTGTCTCCTGGTCCTCCGGTTTTTATCTTCACATTTTAGATACATGCGTCTCGAGTATTTGGCTGCTATGCATTTCCAAATGATAAGCCACATCCGTTGAGCTATCATACGTGGAAGCTAGGTGGCTTCTGAAAATGAACTATACATCTAAGTGGGCTTCCTGGTAAAAAAAAGTGAAAATATTAATAGTATCGAGGAGGCTGGTAATTATATAATTGCATTACACTCAGACCTGTCATGAGGCCCGGTCTGATGCAGCACGCTTATCCGCGATATATATGACTTCTTGTGCTAATAAACCACAGGCATTCGTATTAATTACACGGTCAGAGGGCGATTAATGCCAGTGAGCCATTGGTTCCCTTTGGAAGCGCACGTGGCAGCTGGCTGCAAATTGACATTTAAAGCGTCCCTCGTGGCACGGGCAGAGAGAGTTTGGGACCGTCCGAGTGCACTCCGACATTGCCTCGTATCGCAGCGCGCTGGTGCATTACGCGCAAACGCTGGGTGCAGTCGCGAGCCGCAAACCTCCCGCTTACGTGAACGGGAAAATGCAGCGTTCACATATTAGTGATGGGCAATCGGTTTTTTTTTGGGTCAGATCGCGTAAGTAAAATAAAATGTGTGTCGTACAACCCTCCTCCACCCAACACAGCAAATGTATAAAGTTGTCACGTGAGCAGACGTGCCATTTTATTACAGTTTCAGCACCACCGGAATTTTGGCATACTGCCTGATGATGCTGGTTTGTACCTGATTTCTTATGGCATTCCTCGACGACACTGGCTGTAACCATCCACCGAATCACGACATCAACAAGCCGATGCTGCACCGTGTCCCCTTAATGAACGGAAACATTCAAGACAAGCCAAAGTGGTACAACTGTGTCCATGAAACTCAAACTATGGACCTATAATAAACCGATAAAGACACACAGAGATACATCGAGACACACAGGGATGCATAGAGACCCATAGAGATACATAGAGACTCATAGAGGCACATTCAAGACAGGCCACAGTAGTGCGATTGCAGCCATGGAACCCAAAACTATGGACCACATAGTAAACCCACTGTAGTCTGCGCTCCTTCAACAGAGGAGGAGGAACGGCAAAATGACACGAACGCTCTTTCTCCTGAAGCCCTCTCGTGGCTAGCAGACCTAGACAGTGGCATTTAGCTTTCCGAACATATGTGGTCTTTTGCATCACTGCCAACGTAGCAGCAGCAGTAGCAGCAGCATCACAAAATATTTGTATTATGAATAGCCTTTTGACTGCAATTTTTTTTTGATATAGTTCAGTACAGTAGTGGCCTAAGGAATTAATAGGCTCCTGTTTATTTCAAAACCTTAATGCCCTTTGCATACCTTTGGCAGAGCGACTCCTTTATTATTGTTATGATTACGTCTTGGCAGGCCTGACAGCCATGGAATATGGACTGTTTTACAAACCGCTGCTCAGCAGTGATATTCTCATTAATATGAAACAAATTAAATGTCCCAACACCGGACAAATTAATACTTGAATAAATAAAGCAAGCATAGTAATGTTTTTACCATTTATTTCAACTGTAATTATTAGCTCGAAAATACAGCCTGCCATTGATTATAATTATTTGGTCAGTCCTGACATTTATTGTTGTGAATTCAAAAGTAAAACGCATCTCCATGCTTAAACACACATTTGATTATGTGTATCTCGTTAGGCTTCGCTTCATCCCGTGGTGGGAGATTCCACATTCCTTGAGTGGGGACCAGTACATTCATAAGATAACCACAGCTGATTGTCCAACAAAGAGGTAGTTGGAGGAATGGTGGGCTGACTTTGGAATTTACATGATATTTTTGCAGATGCGAATCGAGCGACCTAATCGCAGAGCCATTTGGCTATAGGAGACGAAACGAGCAAGGGATGGAGATAACACTGAAATAAAACGAGTCCTTGTAATTGCATTGAAAATAAGACTAACTTGCTTGAAAACTTGTCTATGCCTATTGAAATGATAGTTGGCCCCAAATATGAATCACGAAGTGGAGTATGCTGATGCTTTAATAGACCTCACGATGCAATAAGTTTACCCACAATTCAATGTGCCAGCAATATTTAATCACTCTACTTTTAATACAAATTCATTTCATTTCGAAGTAATACTGTTTCATTATTGAAGTGTGTCTGTTATTCAATAGCTACTATAGTAATTGATAACTATTAATATGTCACTTTAAAAACTGTTCATCAGGAAACCTTTAAAAATGTAAGGTAAGGCCCTCTGAGCTATTTCTTTTGCCCAGCCATTGAACAGAGATCGTTACGGCATCGCGCGCTTTTAGATGCACTTCTGCAGGCGCCCAGAACACTCTTCCTTCCAATATTAGGTCACTGGAGCTATACAATTTTAAATCTAGATTGAAAACCAATTTCCTTATAACTGCCTTTTGTGTTTAATTTGTTGTCCTACCTCGCACATCCGATTAGTACGCTTGGCTACGTACGGTGCAAAAGAAGTTCAACATACACACGTAGAGTTACTTTTCAATAGCGACCTGGCCACACATGAGAGGCCAATGAAGTGGCTTATCACGTGACAATGTAATGCAGCCACACACTCTAAGACGACAACAGCAACCGCCATTCGCCACTAAGTGGCGGTGACGTCATCACGGCGCTTGTGCCAGGCTAGGTGCACGTGGAGGCGAAGTGAAGTGTCGCACACAGACCTACATACTACGCGCAAGCATTCGAAATCGACGTTGACGTGGGGCGTTTACTGCCACAGATGGTTGACCACTCTCTGCCGCTCACCGAACGCCAACGTCGAGTTCATTGTTGACGCGTTTTCCCCTCCCAAGCAACGGCACCTACATCACAAGCAGATGATGATTGCTTGATGTGTGCAGTACAAGGGGCTATTAAAGATGAAAGGGCGATAGAGCCGACTGTTTGCATTGGCTGTGGGCTCGAGAACTGTGCGTTCCAGCGATGAAAACCACATGTTAGGGGTTCAGGGCACGTGTCCTGGTTGCCGGCCGACAGTAGGAGTGGCAAGACAAGAGGGCCTTTCATAGACTGCATATTTTAACAAATCTAATTTGCCAAATATGTTTTGTTATTTTTTAATCAAAAAAAAAACCCGATCGCTCAAGTAAAAAAATTGCATGTACAAAAAATGTCTCGGCATTTAATTTTACCAATAAAGGCTTTTTTCGGGTAATAATTTGATGTTTCATTGAAAAATGTTCCCATCTGGGGATTTAGATATTTTTTTTTTATTTTTAAGCCAAAGTAACAACATAGGTATTTAGCAAATGACACGTGCTTGAAAGTGACTCTGACGGTGTTAGAAAATGCCCCGGACATCACGGCATTGTTATGCCACTGTCAGTGCACAGTCACACTTTGTTTGAAGCACCATATACATGCCGCTACCAAAGCGCACACATCAGCGATATATCAACTTCCAATACTCATCAACGCTCGTCCACGCAGTGCGTTTCCTCGCGAGCGGTTGGCGCAACCGCGCTCCGAGCCCAGCGACCCGAACACTGAGCAGGGCTTCGTGGCCAATAATGAGATTCGTAATTTATCTCTTTGGGTGAGGCCACTACGCAGTGCCCCTGACAATGTATAAGGTAATATATTGTATCGTAATTTTATAGTGAATATATAGCAGTGTGGTATACAGTTGAGTGGGTAGAATAAAACATAGTGTAATATGACAATGTATAGTCAATAAGCATATTAGTTGCTGCGGCGCCATATTATTAACATTCCTTCCCTTTATTAATTCTAACCTTACTCCCTCCCTTTGATACTGCTAATCCTGCATAATGCATGGGCATAATGACTTTAATCCCCTCGCCAAACCTCCTACGCATTTCACAAGTAGTACTAATCGCATATCTGCATTTCCCATAAATATGCTAAATTCCTCTTAATATGCAAATTATTTTGTCAAAGCGCTCTTCGCCCCTCCATCCCAGCATAAATAGTCGCTTCAAGCCTGGGGCGTGCCATTCAGACTCTGTCTACTTGACAGACCTGTTCTCCACCTGAAGACGGCTGCTTGCGTTGTGGCCGAAACGTCGTGAGAATTATTTTATTATGTTTTATTTTTATTATTTTATTATTTTCCTTCTACGTGACTTTACCGAAAGAACCAAGAAGATGAATCCCTGCAGTCACGAAAACATCGAAAGTTGCTACTCTTGGAGCTCACTCGCCGGCCAGTCGATGAGCACGACGTTTCGTTTGGAAATACGCCAAATCAATCACACTTCCTGGATTTGCAATTGAACCACTGATGATGATGGTGGTGATGATGGTTGGCGTATTTCCCAAAACGAAACGCCGTGTCTTAATTGCTCAGTTTGGTTGTGAGGAGCGTCTCTTCAACTTGCCGGCGAGCTGAAACAACAATAGTTGACACGATAAAACGTTTGTGCACCACGTGGCACTTGTATTTATTTGGCTGTCAGCTTGGTAGAGGGTTTCACGACACATATTTGCTCAAAATCATTACGTAGCCAATGCAAAAAAACAATTACCAACCAGTGCACCTGAGTTTCATTCCTGGCTATGGCAAACAACAAAGCTTTGTCTCATTTGCGCTCGACCAAAATATGCTAAAAGGTGGACAGTACAAGGACGATGCAAATGCAAAAGCACTACAATAGCTCGGATTAAGCAGTTACATCAATGGAATCGTTTTTCTCACTATGCCATCATCTGAAATATCTTTGGATAATGTTTGTTTTACCTATTTGGTATTCGTGGCATTCTTTTCGTAGGCGCAAGGCTATCATGACGTCACTATACTTCACAGACAGAGTCGACAGTAGTTTGACAGTAGGGGCGATGTTGCCCCAACAATCTGTTAAAGTTGGGGTCCCCAACCCCCGGGCCACGGACCGGTACCGGGCCGCACAGCAGCAGGAGGTGAGAGCGGTGAGTCCACGCGTGCCCCCCCCCCCCCCCCATTGTTTTATTATTGACCACTTCCGTCCGCGCCTCTTTCCCGCACTGCGCACTCGTCTCAGTCACAGTGTTGGTAAGCCCACAAGCTCTAACCCCTAGTAGCCAACATGAGTACAAAACAAACGTCGCTGGAGAGCTTCTTTGAAAAGGGGGAAAGACCCAATGATGAACCCCCCCCCTGGTCCGTGAAAAAATTGTCTTCCACGAAACCGGTCCCTGGTGCCAAAAAGGTTGGGGACCGCTGTGTTAAAGGATATGTATGTTGAACTTCTTTCGCACCATACATAGCTAACTGTGCTAATCGAAGGTACGGGGGAAGGACAACGAACTAAACCCTCTATGGGGGATCTTTGTCTTTTGTCTTTGCACAAGAGGGTTGCCACTTCTGAAGTACAAACAACCAGGACATATGTGGAAAGGAAAATAACTCACAATACTCGACGGAGGAGAGAGACCTGCATGCACATGGATTGTCTTGAGTGGTGTAGTAATATGAATCTGTCAAAAAAAACCCAGGACTCCTAATGACCTGAGAGAAGACTTAGAGATTTGCCTGGAGAGCAACGCTGGTAAAGCCGTAGGCGCAAGATTAGTTTGATGCCTTCATCCTCCAGAGTTTCTGGCACTCTGCCCGCTGCTGATTTGGCTGCCAGGTCACGGACAAGATTGCTGCCCAAAATAACATCATCAATTTAGAGAAATCACTTTTCCAGAATTTTCATCGTTTGGCGCAAAATCATTTTTTTTTAGTTCGGGGGTCCTCAGACGATTGTCGTCCGATGTTACTGAGATTTTTTTTTGGTGCAAAGTTTCATTACATGTTTAGCTACCGACGTCGAGGGCCCACAGATTCCTGTAGGCACGTGGGTAATTAGACACGTCTCTACAGTGTTTGATGTACGCCACAGCCACGGTTGGATTGAGTGTTGCGTTCAGATTTACCACCGATTTCTCTTCCCAGGCGTTTTGGGGTGCATTCATTAAATTCGTGCTCATCAGACAAATTAACTTAGATCTCTGATGCGCACTTGTGTTTCAGGGGTGCGGTGGGGGGTGGAGGGGTACAGGCTCATAGACATTTGGTTATAAATCATTCGGGTCGCCACCACACCGACGTTTGGCACTGTGTACGACGTTCCGCTGTGCTTGCTAGGAGCTTCTTCAGAAACTGATTTCTCAGGGCACACGGGGCGACATGTCGGACCCATATAGGTGGCGAGATGTTAACTACCTCGCCTGGTATACAGGAGGTTGTGGGTTCGATCCCGACTCTAACATCTGCATATTTTGAGTGTGCGTGTCTCACGCCCCCATGGTCGCGTGGATTTTTCTCCAGGCCCTCCGTTTTTTACCTCCACATTTAGAAACACATTCCTGCGGAGGGAGCTGGTAGGAACGTTGGGTTGCTCGGTCAATGGCCAGAGTCAACGGCGGCGTGGTGTATTCCGCAAATATGCCCGACTGTGAGGGCGGGCACAAGCCGGCGTGAGTAGGTTATACGTGACCAGGCCCTTCCCACCCAGCCCCACCCATCCCCACCCTCCCCACCCAGCCCCTCCCCACCCTCCACACCCAGCCCCTCCCCACCCTCCCCTCCCCACCGAGCCCGACCCTCCCCACCCAGCCACTCCCCACCCTCCCCTCCCCACCCAGCTCCTCCCTCCCCACCCAGCCCCTCCCTGCACGACGGACGGACGGACACAATAATCCCCTGTAGGCTGGTGGAACCAGTTGGTTCCTACTCGTAAAAGAGAGCATTTAGCTGCTTTCAATTTCCATGTAAAAAGCCACTTCGTTGAGCTATTATTTGTGGCCAGGTCGCTTCTGAAAAGAGAGCTCTAGAGCTGAGTGGACCTTCCCTGATAAAATAAAATAAAGTTTCTTAGTTTTCAGTTCATATCACATGATGGCGCTTATGCAACGCTTCTGCGAACATCTACGCTTGAACAAATATTGAGATCTACTGCCACCCAGAGGCAGTTGTTAATATTGCTATCTTTTCAACTTAGTGGATGTATTTTGATTAAAACTTTGGTGACTGTAGGAATTCATATTCTTTGGTTCTTTCGGTAAAGTCACGTCGATAGAAAAAACAATAATAATAAATAAATAAAGTGAATAAAAATAAGAAAAATTAAATAATAAACAGAAAAAACACTCATGTAGACCGTAGCCTGGTTCTTAATCGGATTCAGTTTATTGCCAATATATAATGTAGACTGTAGCCTGGTTATTAAGTTTGTTGAGTGTACTGGTAGTCTATAATGTAGACTGTAGCCTGGTTCTTAACCTCGGTGAGTGTACTGGCAGTCTATAATGTAGACTGTAGCTTGGTTTTTAAGCTGGTGAGCGTATTGGCAGTCTGTAATGTAGACTGTAGCCATGGTTATTAATATGGGTGAGCGCACTGGCAGTCTATAATGTGGACTTATTACTGGTTCTTTCAGTAATTATTATAAAATTAAACAAAAACCACGACGTTTCGATCGCAACACAAGCGGTCGTCATCAGGAAAAGAGGGGTTAGCCTCTAAAGGCAAACTGTTTCTAAAGGTTTAGAGATGGTCGTAGCCCAAGTGTGTCAGCAGCACTACACCAATCAAAGGGCTGCCAGGCAATCATTGCACCTCGCTCTACACACCCACACTGCTGACAGTGGAGGTTGACAAGAAAACACAAATCAAGTCATGACCCAAAGTGGTTGATGACATCTTTCCAATGATTGCTGAGTTTATAACCAATCCTCTCGGTTTAAATTGTGTCTGTATATATGGATGGCTTCATGAACGAATCTTTGTTGATAGCCAGTAGGCTTGCAAAGTACCATCATCTTAGAAAAATACATTTCCTGTGAGCCAGCCGCATTAAAATAATGATCAGCCACGGCAGAAGTATTGGTCCTACAGTGTTTCAAATCTACCTTATGCTCACGAACACGGTCCGAGACATGTCGCTTAGTTTCCCCATTGTAACTGCTGCCACAGATACAGCTCAGTGTGTAGACACTGGGATATTGCATGTCAGGAATAGTGTCCTTCACAGATGAGATCAGATCACGAATTTTATGTTCTGTGTTAACTCGGACCAGGATCTTGTGTTTGTTCATGATTTTAGAAATATTTTTGGTTACCCCTGCTTCGTATGGCAAGGTGATGGTTTTGATTGTTTCCTCAGATGGCTCCTTCCTCACGGTTGGAGTGATGGCTTTGCAGATTGTGTAGTTGGAATATCCATTCGCCTTGAGAGCGTTGTGTACGTGTTTGAGTTCACTGGTTAGGTGTTCATGGTCGGAGATACATTGAGCTCTTTGGTGTAGCGTTTTGGTGAGGGAATTCTTCTGGGATTGATGGTGGTGGGAATCAGGTTTTAGGTAGGCATCAGTATGGGTTACTTTCCTGTAGACAAAATGGCTCATTGAGCCATCTGGTCTCTTTTTGATTAGGACATCCAAGAAAGGTTGCATGCCATCCTTTTCCACCTCCATGGTGAATTTGATGGCTGGGTGTATGGAATTGATGTGGTTGAGGAATTGGTTTAGAGCCGGTCGGCCATGTGGCCAGATGACAAACGTGTCATCTATGTACCTCTTCCACAAGGACGGGCGTAGAGTGGATGCCTGGATGGCTTCCGTCTCATATTTTTCCATGAAAATATTAAAGAACCAAAGAATATAATTTGTGGATGTAGTTTTTTTTAAGTTGGCTCCCTTGGGTTCTGATGTCACTAAAGCTGTCTCGGCCTTTCAGTATACAGTTCGGGGCTCGTATGAACCTTCTGCTGAAATGTGACACTTAGCCTAGTTAGTTCTACGCTGTATTCCTGTGTTATGGTCACGAATTCATTAACTGAGAATATCTTTCACACACTCCATGAGCACGTTCCATATATTTTTGTCTGCTAAAAATAAAAAGTGGCCTGTTCTGGAGTATTGTACTGTATGTTTCATATATTAGTGGTTGTCAAACTACCTAAAAATATACATTGTTTTATGTTTCTTTTTACACAAAATTTTCTTTTTATCCTGACATGTCACCACGAAGCTGCTTAAATATCAAATCCCGCACCTCCAATTAGCACGGTTGGCTACGTACGGTGCGAAAGAAGTTCAATATACATGCGTACGATCGGTAATCAAGTGTGTGTTGTTGTTGGCTTCATGAGGAAGACATTGTGCTGCATGTCGTTGGGGACATTTGAAGACAAATGCTGGCGTTCTCATTCTTCATCGTGATTTTTCATCTCATTGAACAAAATACTTTTACCTCGAGATGGCAGTATAGTCTGTAAAATCGTGTAGAACACGTGCCGTTCTCACAGAGGCGAGATGATCTCTGCAAGCCGTGCACAGCTTTTACAAAGCTACCATTTGCCTTTCAGGTGAAGGTGAACGTGTGAGATCAATTAATATTTTAATTAAAATGTGAGATGATAATCGCTGGAGGATGGACGCATTTGTAACTGTTCATGTCGCCATCTCACCCAGAACAGCTCTCTCTGCTGCCATCATCACGCAATGTGTGTGTGTGGTTAGCCGCAGTTTCTGTTCATCACCATCATCAGATCCAAATGAGAATCGATACGGACAACATGGACATTATTTATCTGCTGGTGGAAATGAGGCAGTACCTGGCAATTGTCGATGGGGATGGGCTAAATTTGCAGGAAATAGCGGCCATTTGGGACATTTATTTTGGGCCAATTATAAGCAAAAATAGCCTCTTTTTTTTCTTCATCGGCACATGAATCAGACTCTCTCGGCACTGCCTTGCGGGTCTCGTCTATTCAAGAGAGATCAGGGGAAAAAAACATTTGGTGGCGCGTGAAAAATGTACTTCTTATTTGTGGCTGCGATTGTGAGGGCCCCACGGTGACACCGACCTTACACATATTTGAGAGAGAGAAAAAGACACCCATGATAACAGACTGTCAGAATAAAAGGGGATCTGTGCTTCTGTTCTTTTAGGAAAGTGTGGTGGTTATTATGCTGCGTTACGAACCCTGGGACCCGAGTTCGATTCCCGCTCACGACCAAAACCAGTGACTAAGCTATTATCTGAACTGGTCCTGGGCCACCCCGAGTTCAGCCTCAAATAAGTACCAGGTGCGGTGTGTAAACATCGCCACTGGGGAGACAAAGGCGGCTGGGCGTGGTGCTGGCCACCCACCCGCTCGTGTGCCGTTCCGGCCTTCATAGGTGCTCGCTAACAGCACTTGCCCCAACAGGCTGTTAAGGCTACACGGGGGATCTTGAGCTGCTCGTTGCAGACGTTCGCGGTTGAAGCTCTTGTCTCTCAGCTTTGGCTCGGCTCCGTCTCTTCTCAAATCACTCCGAGCTCAGAGTTCGGCTCCTGCACCTGCACTCAACCCGTGATGGTTGTTTTTGTCTTAGGGGCCGTCCATAAATGACATCACGCACCTGGGGGGCGGGGGAGTCAGACATTTGTGACTATGTGTGACGATGGGGGGGGGGGGTTGAGAAATGTGACGTCACATCAAATTGCGCAACTTTAAATAAATAGAGACAACACGTTCTACTTCATTAAATATACTTTTTGAAGCATGTTTTATTTTTTTTGAGGGGGGGGGGCAGAGCTTTGGACGTCATATTTGAGGGGGGGGTCTGACTTTTTGTGACGCCGTGTGACGAGGGGGAGGGGCGGTCAAAAATTGTCTAAAATCGCGTGCCGTCATTTAAATCGCTTTAAACTTTTGTCATTGTAGTGAGTATTTAATGTGGCGCTGCACTCTGATGTTGTAGGAGAAAACATTTATTAAAAAGTCTATTTAATGCAGTAGAACGTGTTGTCTATATTTATTAAAAGTTGCGCATTTTGATGTGACGTCACATTTCTCAAACACCCCCCTCCCTCGTCACACATCGTCACAAATGTCTGACCCCCCCCCCCCTAGGTGCGTGACGTCATTTATGGACGGCCCAATAAAGTAATCGACGAAGACTGCGCCGTCGTCCCCGTCAGAACATTGTGCTTGCTGTGACGTTGGCTGCACAACCAACTGTGCTCACGAGTTGATTTGCTCGAGCAACGGTGGTGGAGAGAGGCAGAGGGAAGGCGAGCCGGCAGATTTAGCTCCGGTAACGTGTCGGCGAGTGCAAGCAATTTCGATGAAAACAAAGCATACGCCAAGTAGTATGTGTAATATAGAAATGCTCGTCCATATGGTGTGTAAATGGCGACGACTTAGAAGCTATCCCCATCATTGATTCATGTCCACGCTTTGTTTTAAACAACTTTTAATACCTGCGGCTGGGTTCGTGAGAGAGCCGTAAACATGAGATATGGTTGGCTTTGGCATGATGCTGAGTTGCTGACTAATGCAACGCGCGCTGCCTGTGGTCGTGATACGGTGGGTCTCTAAGAGTGCCACCCACACAGACGAGCCTCACTGGGATAGCGCGAATATCTCTGTGGTTTCGATGGTCATGCTGTTCATTAAGCAGCCACGTATTAATCTCACCGAAGTGGGCATCTTTGTTTGCGATTTGTCTGACGATGTGCATTCGGGCGCTGCAAGGATCGAGCCAAAGTATTTGGACTGTTTCGTGCATATATATGATGATTTTTTTTACCAGGTAAGGCCCACTGAGCTATGTAGCTATTTTTCAGACGTGACCTGGCCACAAATGATAGCTCAACGAAGTGGTTTATCACGTGGAAATGCATAGCAGCAAAATACTCTAAACGCACTTTTGGTTCTAAACGTAGTGGGAAAAACGGAGGACCCGGAGAAAAATCCACGCGACCACGGTGAGAGAGACACGCAAACTCCAAATCAACAGTAGGCGTCAGGTCAGGATCGAACCCACGACCTCCTGTATACCAGGCGAGGTAGTTGACATCTCGCCATCCGCGGTGTGAAAATAATGATACATTCCCTGAATGGTGATGGACAATTGTCACCAATAATGACGGATTGGTAACTTGGTCAAGGGAACACGTCTGAGAGAACTTCCATTGAGGTGGATTTGAGTGATGAGATCCGTTCAGGTGCTGGGTGGATTACTGCATCGCAACACCATGAGAGGCGGTGGTGGCTTGGAGGGTGGCCTTCGTCCAGCAGTGGATTGACCATGGCCGATGGTGAAATTACATTCAAGTGCCGCGTAGGTTTTCGTTGTTGTGCCGTACAACTCTGTTCGGCGTGACGATGTTCGACGTTTTGCTGCATGTGCTGGGAGCTTCTTCAGGAATTGGTCAGTGTCTAAAGCCACGGAAACTGAGTAATTGTCCCCGCTTACGCTGGACATAGCTGGGAATCAAAGTCAAGTGGCCGGGGTACTGCAAGATCTGAAATGTCCTTCCAGTGCTTGCCCACCTGCATTGGCTTCCGGTTGCCGAACTAATTACACACAAAGTGCTTGCCACAAATGAACCACATTTGTGGCAAGGAGCATAAACCATCACGCGTACTCATCTTCGCAGCTGGCCATTGAACAAAGACGGTCACTGCATCGCGCATTTTCAGACGCGTTCCTGCGGCCCGTCTGGAACGCTCTTCCTTCTGATATGAGGAAGCGACTGGAGCTATGCACTTGTAAATCTAGATTGTGAACTCATTGTTTAGAGCAGTTTTGCGTGTTTAGTTTGTTGTGCTTCCCCCGCACCTCCGATTAGCCCGGCTAGCTACGTACGGTGCGAAAGAGGTTCAACGTACATTCACAGCGCAGTTGTGCTAAGCACTACATTACTGCTGCCCACAGATACTTAATATTGCATACAATATTAATATTGTATGCGCCCCAAAGACAAAGATGTCCTGTATAGCCTTCAACACACTGTTGGGGCGAGTGCTTTTCGCGAGTGGTACCTATGAAGGCCGGCGCGACACAGAGAGGGGGCAGTGCGACCCACATCATGCACGGCCAACGTCGTCTCCCTTGTGCTGGGGTTTTTCACCCACTGCACTTAAGGCTGAGTCAACCTGCGGGAGAGGGCCAGGACCGCTTCAAACACTTGCCACCGTTTATTGGTCGCGAACGGGAATCGAACTCGGCTTCTCCCCCACGCACACACAAACTGCGTGCTTGTTTAAAAAAGAAAAAAAAACGATGTAAGTATTCCTTTCCACCCTCCCGTTAGCAGAGCACTCGCGTTGGCAGGAAGGGTTGGCGATCGATGGATCTGTATTCAGAGCCGGGAGAGAAAGGGAAGGTCACAGGTGCCGGAACCCCAGCGAGGACTGCTCGTTGCGTCTCAGCCGTCAGACGGGAGCGAGCACAGGTCCTTCCCGTGCTCACATCATCCTTACAAAACCACTCACACACGCCCCTCCGGAGAAGGGAGCGGGTGGGCGAGTGGCGAGTGAGTGGGCTCTTTTGCGGCATGGAAGCTCTTACAACTCCTTCTGGACTGCGGTTGGATGTTGGGCCAGGAATTGTGTTTTTTCGGGGGACCCCAGTGGGAAGCTACTGGTGCCCTATCTCTATCATTCTCTCTCATCACCTTTGGCTGTGTGTGTATCTCTATCTCTCTCTCGCTTGCTTTACTTTGGCTGTACCCTATCTCTTACCTCACTCTGATGGTGCTCTCTCTCTCTATGACATCACTTGACTGCCGCCGCTGAATATGTATTTATTTCCATTGGAACCTCCTTTGCCAGTAGCGAAATATGATAATTGTTTTTTTACCCTTTTATCTGGCAACAAAACTGACACTTTTTTTACAAGGAGTCATGTTTGCATTGACCACAATACCTGCGGTCGGAATGCAAACAAAAAACACAACTCTGATAATGTATGCATTGTCCTTGAAATTGATTGGTCCACACCCGAGACAGCTTTTTTAGAGCCTAGTCTCACATGGTGTTGGACCAGATGACGCCAAAAGCGCATTGTCTTTGAGTTGTGCGCCTTTTGGCGTCATCTGGTCCAACACCATGTGAGACTAGGCTCTAAGAAAATGCTGACTCGGGTGTGGACCAATCAATTTCAAGGACAGTGCATACATTATCAGAGTTGTGTTTTTTTTGTTTGCATTCCGACCGCAGGTATTGTGGTCAATGCAAACATGACTCCTTGTAAAAAAAGGTGCCCGTTTTGTTGCCAGATAAAAGGGTAAAAAAACAATTATCATGTATTTATTTATATCTGAAATGGAAGCCCTTTATGACTCCGCTACTGAGATGAAGTTCTAAATGCGGTTTTCGTCACAGGCGGTTGTTTTGACCGTAGACTTCACTGCATTGGCCAGCGTGAGTTTATCCAGGGGGTTTGCTCCAGCACCCGGTGCAGATGTCCCTCGATTGCCGCCGATGTTTGTTTGGGGCCGAGTAGTGTGCCAGAGGCACGATGGGCACACGCATACATGGGGGCCGTGCTCGTGTGTTGCCTACAGACCCGACCTCCTTGCTCAGTTTAATGCAAACACGCAAAGAAGTCAACACGTTCATCAATAACACTGTGTGGCCTTGAGAGAAAAAAAGAAATGTCATGTCAGTCAATGGTCCTTCTTCACCGTGCATGTGCTATGAAGACCGACCATTGCCCTGAAACGTCACATTATATATAGTTTTATTTTAAGGCCACACAGTGGTATTGCCAAATGTGTTAAGTTTTTGTTGTTTGTTAATTCTGCTTGTGGCATCAGTGCCAACGCAGCAGCACCACCAGACACTTTGTTCAAACTCCTTGTTGCGGTGTAGAAAATAGAAGGGAGCAAACTTAACGAGAGCATATCAACGTAGGCATGCAATAAATTACGCGGAATTTCTTATATTGCTTTAACAAAACAAAAAAGAGTTTATTTCAGAAAAACAAATTATTCTGCAGCCCGAAATTGTCGACGTGACTTTTTAAAGTGTAGTTTATTCGTGTCAATCCCAACCGTCTCCAGTATTATTTCATTTTTGTATTATCAAAGTGTACTTTAAGCATTACAGAGTGTATTACACTAAGGGGGCAATACTCCCACGTGCGTTACTGGAGCCAATAATAGCATTAAGGCGAGCCATCGGGAGTGCGCATAGGTGCCTGGGAATATAGCCAGGATTTTTTTTTGGGGGGGGGGTTAATAACTTCTTTCATATTCAGAGAACTGATAATACCACCGCTGTGGGCTTCTCCGCTTTATGTTAAACCCATTACACGCACAAGAATAGAAACAAAATTGAGCACACAGCCAAGCGCTGCGATTTGTGTCGTCTTGAAATCGCTCCCTATTTAAAGAACCCTTTTAAAATTATAATTAACTTAAAAGCAAGGATAGTGAAATTGGTTTCCAAACGTTATCAGGTTTATAACGTTTATTTCATTCGGTCAATTTCTCATTTATAACAAGTTTTTTCTTTTATTTTAGTCTCTCGTGGTTATGAATTGCATTTGGTGGACAGACGATCTGAGATTCGTAATAGATTTTGGGTAAGAGTTATATAAGTAAAATGTGTGTCGTGCACCCTCCTCCACACGACGCAGCCGGTTGATAAAATGATCACGTGAACAAAACGCACCAATTTATTGCTGCTTCGGCACCACCACTGGTGTGATGGAGAGCGATCCACGCAACATTTAACAACTTTGTACCCAAAGGACATCGTTAAAAGCCTGCTTGGCCAGTGCACTTGTGAGGCTGTATGGCTCAGTTGGTAGAGATGATGCAGAGCTCCTGATTGTGAGGACCGTGAGTTCCAAACTTTCACCCATGGCTGAGTTGTCGCGAGTCTTCCAGAGTCAGTAGTGCGACAGACTGGGCCTCGATGGAGGTCACGTGCCTCTTGTTCTACGCAAAATGGCTGAGGTACTTTCCTCGCAGATAGATCGGTGCGGGGACTTTTCCGCCCGATCTTTGATTCCCGTCGATCATAATGGACGATCCATCACTGCTCCGAGACACACGCTCGGAAATTGTCCCCCCCCTCCTTGACACGGCACCGCCCAGTGATCATCGTGTTGGTTTGCATCGAAATTCTGGAACGTCACGAAAGCTGACCTGAATGATGTCAGGAAGGCGGTCAATACCAGCATCATCAGATGGATGCCCTCCAAGCCCGCGACATATTTACTGCTCCATCGGGGTCATTGGAGCTGCGGTAAAAGTGCGGGACATGCAGATGCACACCGTCAGCGGTTCCTGATGCGGTGCATTGTGGTCCTCGTGTCTTAGCGCACCCGTCACGTGCAAATGCGACCAACTGAGGCAACAGCGATGAGCGATGTATTGATAGACAACTGTGGACCAGTTTCATAGTTTTTAGGACTCATTAGCACAGGCTAGTCACCAGTGCTCACTGCTGCAAAGCCTACCTCTGGAAACCATATCATGTGCCGTTGGAAAGTGTTAAACAATTGTTTGCGTTGTTTTCTTCCACTGTTTTGTTTGGGATTTATACGTTGTTAATACGAAAAAGAAAATGCCGAAAATGTGTTTTTAATGGTTTCAGGACACATACGTGGTTGTGTTTTGTCTGCTATAAGTTTAAATGTGACAGCCGTTATCTGTAAGTTGCGCTGCCATTGCATTATGAGCGTGTGGTAATGTGGCGATTGATTTCTAAAGAAGTTTAAATTTGTCCCGGGCTGTAATATAAGACTCGTTTAAAACGCCGCATGAAGTAATTTGGTGGTCATTTAAATGCAATGTCCCGGGTGCAAGGGAAAAAAATATATTAAAAGAGAAAATGAAAAGTAGTTTTTAGACTTCCATTAAACATAGCTGTGACAACTACTGCCCACGTGAAAGTATGGACCAGAGAACTGGATCTTAACAAAGTAACTTATAACGACACTTATTTTCTTCGTAGGCACATGCAGGGCACACTAGGAATGAAATGGCAGGATAAGCAACCTGGAAGTTTGGAATAGACCATGGCAGGAAAGTATTGCAATCATCATCATCAGAAAGAGGAGATTGTGTGTGATGTGTGGATCATGAGAAGTGCATGGGAATGATACAGGAGTTAGGAAAGGTTCATTGCCCAGAACGTCACCGACGATATTTGTGTGTTTCCTTTGAAGGCGGCAGAGCTATTGACGAACGTGTTCGGATGTTTTGTTGTTTGAGAAAATGCACCACTGGCAACATGACTGTCACGTCTTACCCAGTAGATGTGGAACATTGGGCAAACGTTAGCCCAACATTCCAACCAAATGGCATTTAATGCACTAAAAACACGATGCAGGCATGCAGTTATAAACCGATGATTTAATAATAAAAAAAATCCCTGAAGGGTCGATAAAGTTGGTACCACTCAGTGGGACGTTAACAGGAATCGACCTATAAACTCCTGGAATGCATCATCCTCCGGGGAATCATCCCTCTCGTCGAGTCAGTGATACCCGAAGAACGAGCAGGATTCCGACCTGGACATAGCAGCTGCTATGAATAAGTTTTGGCCCTTGTGACGCACATCGAGGCTGGATTCCAGAAGAAATCTACGACGGGTGTAGTCTTTGTGGACTTGCTGTCGGCCCACAACACAGTCTGGATTCAGGGCTTCATGTTGAAGCTCGTAAGGACCATTCCCTGCCTCGAAGCAATTCGCCTGATGTGGACGATGCTGAGCAATAGGCGACTTCGCGTCTATATGGGCAACAAATCGAGCTCACCCCGGCTCCTCAACAATGAATTACCACAAGGGTCAGCACTCGCGCCAACACTCTTCAATGTATTCTAGATTTGAAGCTTTCGTGACTGCAAGGATCATACTCTTAGGTTTTTTCGGTAAAGTCCCGTAGGTAAATAATAATAATAAAATAAAATAATAATAAATGAAAATAACTAAATGAAATCACGACGTTTTGGAGGCAACACAAGTCTCCGTCTTCAGGTGGATCTTATAAGATATTGTCTCTTGGATTTCCCTTCACTTGATACAGTAAATTTGGTTGTGACGGTCCCACCTGAAGACGGAGACTTGGGTTGCCTCCGAAACGTCGTGATTTAAATTAGTTATTTTCATTTATAATTATTCTTTTATTTTTTACCTACGTGACTTTACCGAAAAAACCTAAGAGTATGACTCTTCAATGTCTGTACGAGGGACATGCCACCAGCCGGGTCACGTAAATGTGTATATGCCGATGATCTTGACCTGGCAAAGCAAGCAGCCACTTCAAACAACATCGAGTCCACTCTGAACCAAGACCTAAACACCACGGGGGAATATTGACGGAAATGGAGGCTCAAGCCAAATTTCCACAAGACACCAACAGCCACTGCATTTCGTCTTGATAATATGAGCGCCAAGTGACCTTCTGTGACAACACCGTGCGACACGACCCCACCCCAACCTATCTCAGAGTGAAGCTGGGCCGTACGCTAACCTTCCACGACCACCTGAGAAAGGTAGCTGCCAAGACCAAAGCAAGAGTCAAGCTGGTCCAGACACTGGCAAGCACAAGCTGGGGAGCATCAGCATCAGTGCTACGGACTTCAACGATGGCCCTTGTGGACTCGACTTGTCGATGTCCAACTCAACACTGGAACCCTCGAGTCGACCGCCAACGGCCTGGCTGCACGTGCTGTCACGCATCCCTCCCGCACCCATCCGCCGCAACGCCGCGACCTTCCGGGAAGTCCATGCGAATCGAGGCAAACAGTCGCCCCTCACCATTCGTCAGGAACTCGATAACATCGCTCGTCGTCGCCCGAAGTCACGCACGCCCTTTTGGACCCACGCGCTTAACCTTCAACAACGCAAGTTCGACCCCGATGAAGCCTGCAGAGCTGAATGGAGTTCAAAAGAACTCACAGACCTTGTGAAAGACCCAACGCAGAAGATGCCTGGGTTTGATCTTCCACGAAGCTCATGGTCTGCCCTAAACTGCATCCGTACAAACAATGACAGATGCGGATACCCGATGCACAAATGGTAAATAAAAAAACTCCCCGATGTGTTATTGCGGTCATCCAGAACAGACCATGTAAGAATGCAATTCCCGATCCACAAATACGAAGGGGACGTCACAGCGATACACTCCGCAACTTCTGACGTGGTTACTTGGCTTTGCAAAACCGTCGTTGTTGCTCTGCAACCTCAATCAGCCATGCGAAAGAAGACGTGGCCATCATACGGAGACACTGGGGCTCGCCACGGGAGCATAGTGCGGTGGAGTGTAGACCAGGGGCGGTTTCTTCATTAGGGCGATTGGGCGACGCACCACCAATGTCATTCAACCACAGAGTCACGCTAGCCGTCACTGTGCCTCTGGATATAGTCCAATCAGCGTCATGCTACGTTCTGTGGAGTACCGCCTCTTTTTGGGCGATTTCCCTCCGGCTGAGAATCGCCCCGAGTGGTCCCATAGACTTACATTCAAAGATTTATTTTTTCGAACGGGGGGGCGCTGCAATGCATTCTCTATGGCTTCCGGGAGGGCTCGCACTAACGTGCTTACGTCATCATACGTAAGCACGTTTCATCCAACAAAATTATTTGTCGCCACCTAGTGGAATCTTTAATTAAAGAAACATGAGTATAGAAACAAACAAGATGTATTGTAAGAGTCACTTTATTTTTCATTAATATTAAAGAAGTGAAGTTGCCTTTACATGCTTAAGCTGTTAATTTATCCTTTGCATGGGTGGACCTTATCCTTATCAATCATCCAGACATTTGCCCCCCCTGAGAGATTTTGCAGGAGCCGCCACTGGTGTAGACACAAGGGATTGGAGTCGAACCCAGAGTTCAGCCCACCAAAGAGGAAAACCTTCATCCACGCGATGGGAATCCGTACGAGTGGATGCAATCGTGGAATCTGGCTTTAGGGAATGAAGCTGCAAAAAGATGGGCAGCATCGACGGCACTTTGCTCCGAGCTTGTGCTCGAATTGACGTCGTGGCACAGAGATAGTCAGGGTCATGGGCGGCGGGATTTTTCGTTTTATGTCATCACAGCACAAGTGCACAAACGGGTTAAGGAGTGGCGCAAATTGATCTCGGAAGGCGTCCTCTGACGGCCCGCCGCTTCAGCGAGAAGGGAGGAGACTTGAGTGCCATTCCGGGAGCGAGCTGACATCAACTGCAGACGCAGCAGCAACGGCAGCAGCAGCAGCAACGCCGATCTCCGTGCCTCTCCGCGCACGCGTTCAGAGTATTTACCCAGGCGGTTGGCACTTTCGGGAGAACCCCCTCCCCACCTCCCCCAAAAGGCAAACGAAATAAGTAAATAATGCCGCACACAACACAACTTTACCGATGAAATGTAATGCACGTGGTGGTGCCACTTCACTTGTGCGTTGAGATTGTATTTGGCTTCATACTCTTAGATTTTTCGGTAAAGTCACGTAGATAAAAAATAATAGAAATAATAATAGAAATAAAATATTTATTTCTGCTGCTTGCGTTGTGGCCGAAACGTCGTGAGAATTATTTTATTATGTTTTATTTTTATTATTTTATTATTTCCATTCTACGTGACTTTACCGAAAGAACCAAGAAGAAGAGAAATAAAATAATAAATCACGACGTTTCGTAGGCAACACAAGTCTCCGTCATCAGGTGGGACCGTCACAGCTAGATTTACTGTAACCAGTACAGTTGCCTCCGAAACGTCGTGATTTATTATTTTGTTTCTATTATTATTTATGATTATTATTATTTTTTTACCTACGCGACTTTACCGAAAAACCTAAGAGTATGAATCCTTGCAGTCACGAAAGTTTCAAATCTAGAATTGTATTTGGCTGCTTTACGTTTCCATGTGATGGGCCACTTCGTTGAGCGGTCATTCACTCTGAAAAAGAGGCTAATGGCTGAGAGGGCTTTACCTGGTCAAATCAAATAGTTTAGTTTTATTTGTACAATATTTAAGTGATTTGCTCATCTTTCCTATACTTTGCACTGCTATCGTGTTTTTTTTATTTGTTTGTGGTTGTAACATTCTGACCCGCCCCTTACTGGACATCTGTAAAAAAAAATTTTGTAGCTCATCGGATGTCTCCAGTATGAACAAATATTCAGATTCTGACTTTGACAAAGTCCACAGCCCAACTGGCGCCCACCCGATGGATAGACACACAAGCTCCCCGCACGTGATTGTGCGGTTTTGTACAGCAGCTACTACCTTTTTCTATTATAATATCAATCCGATTCTAGAAAAGACAAATTAAAATCATAATAAGAATAAATGAAAAATAACTTAATTAAATCACGTTTTGGAAGCAACACAAGTCTCTGTCTTCAGGTGGGACCGTCACAGCCAAATTTACTGTATCAAGTGAAGAAAAATCCAAGAGACAAGATCTTAAACACTGGTTCAGGGGAGGGGGGAGGAGCTTATCTAAATGTGGCAGTCAGGGACTGGGAGGGTGGGGGGGAGTGGGCGGCCTAGAAGGGGGAGGTGGGCGGGGCTAGAAGGGGGAGGTGGGCGGGGCTAGAAGGGGGAGGTGAGCGGGGCTAGAAGGGGGGTGGGCGGGGCTAGAAGGGGAAGGTGGGCGGGGCTAGAAGGGGAAGGTGGGCGGGGCTAGTAGGGGAAGGTGGGCGGGGCTAGAAGGGTAGGTACAAGTGAAGCACCTCCACAGGGATTACGTCCGATGTTAGCTTCCAACACTTCTCAAATGAGGTGTTTATTCTGGACGTCCACATTGTTCAACTCCGTTGGCCAGCGTCCTTCTGCATCGAGGCGAGATGACGGACATGGGATTGGGACTTTAGGTGGTGGCGACCATTCACATCGTATGCGTGTCCGTATGTGGAACTTCTTTAGCACCCGTGCTTAGCCAACCGTGCGACTCGTGGAGATTTTTTTTCTGAAAGTTGTAATGGAGAAATGAAGCGTAAGTATGACCGATTGAAGTATAAACGTTTCATATTCTTAGGTTTTTTCGGTAAAGTCACGTAGGTAAAACATCAAAATTAATGAAAATAAAATAAATAAAAACAAAAATCACGACGTTTCGGAGGCAACACAAGTCTCCATCATCAGGTGGGACCGTCACAGCCGAATTAGCTGCATCAAGTGAGGCAATGATTCAAGAAGTAATCCCTTATAATTGCCTCACTTGATGCAGCTAATTCGGCTGTGACGGTCCCACCTGATGACGGAGACTTGTGTTGCCTCCGAAACGTCGTGATTTTTGTTTTTATTTTATTTTATTTTCATTAATTTTGATGTTTTACCTACGTGACTTTACCAAAAAAACCTAAGAATATGATTGCTTGCAGTCACGAAAGCTTCAAATCTAGAATATAAACGTTTCATATTCGCTCATTCAAACAGCCGGCGGTGACGTAGCACGGGAAATGATTGAACAACTTTACAAATAATGCTGCAAAGTTGGGACAAACATTTTTTTCAGATTTTCATTCGTGTTTAATTTATTGCCCTTCCCTCGTACACCTCCGATTAGCGCGGTTAGCTAAGTACGGCGTGAAAGAAGCTCAACATACATGTAACCTGAGGCAAAGTCCATACATGTTGGAGGGACACAACTGGACAAAAACAAAACCACGGCAGAGTATTATTGAGTGCGTCATTACCAAAGCTGGACTCGTACCAAAGTGCTGAAAATAAAAAAAGGTGAAAAAGACCAAGCTGGAGTGCTCACGGAAACATTGTTTTTTGTATACCTAACGCAAGAGAACACGCCAGTGTACCTAAACCAGAAACTGTTCAGTCAAGTGCACATTGCCTGGGTCCTGGCAAACGGCATTGGGGAAAATCTCAAAGAGCCTGCGAAGAAAATCATGGGGGAATGCATGCGAACAGTTAGACTGAGAGGCAGGAAGATTACCGACTACGAGAGACCAATTGCAAATTATATTCTTAGGTTTTTTTCCGGTAAAGTCACGTAGGTAAAAAATTAAAATTAATTAAAGTAAAATAAAAATAAAATAAAAATCACGACGTTTCGGAGGCAACACAAGCTTCCGTTTTCAGGTGGAACCGTCACAGCACGATAGCTGTATCAACTTGATACAGCTATCGTGCTGTGTTAATACACTTGATGCAGCTAATTCGGCTGTGACGGTCCCACCTGATGACGGAGACTTGTGTTGCCTCCGAAACGTCGTGATTTTTGTTTTTATTTTATTTTATTTTCATTAATTTTGATGTTTTACCTACGTGACTTTACCAAAAAAACCTAAGAATATGATTGCTTGCAGTCACGAAAGCTTCAAATCTAGAATATAAACGTTTCATATTCGCTCATTCAAACAGCCGGCGGTGACGTAGCATGGGAAATGATTGAACAACTTTACAAATAATGCTGCAAAGTTGGGACAAACATTTTTTTCAGATTTTCATTCGTGTTTAATTTATTGCCCTTCCCTCGTACACCTCCGATTAGCGCGGTTAGCTAAGTACGGCGTGAAAGAAGCTCAACATACATGTAACCTGAGGCAAAGTCCATACATGTTGGAGGGACACAACTGGACAAAAACAAAACCACGGCAGAGTATTATTGAGTGCGTCATTACCAAAGCTGGACTCGTACCAAAGTGCTGAAAATAAAAAAAGGTGAAAAAGACCAAGCTGGAGTGCTCACGGAAACATTGTTTTTTGTATACCTAACGCAAGAGAACACGCCAGTGTACCTAAACCAGAAACTGTTCAGTCAAGTGCACATTGCCTGGGTCCTGGCAAACGGCATTGGGGAAAATCTCAAAGAGCCTGCGAAGAAAATCATGGGGGAATGCATGCGAACAGTTAGACTGAGAGGCGGGAAGATTACCGACTACGAGAGACCAATTGCAAATTATATTCTTAGGTTTTTTTCCGGTAAAGTCACGTAGGTAAAAAATAAAAATTAATTAAAGTAAAATAAAAATAAAATAAAAATCACGACGTTTCGGAGGCAACACAAGCTTCCGTTTTCAGGTGGAACCGTCACAGCACGATAGCTGTATCAACTTGATACAGCTATCGTGCTGTGTTAATACACTTGATGCAGCTAATTCGGCTGTGACGGTCCCACCTGATGACGGAGACTTGTGTTGCCTCCGAAACGTCGTGATTTTTCTTTTTATTTTATTTTATTTTCATTAATTTTGATGTTTTACCTACGTGACTTTACCAAAAAAACCTAAGAATATGATTGCTTGCAGTCACGAAAGCTTCAAATCTAGAATATAAACGTTTCATATTCGCTCATTCAAACAGCCGGCGGTGACGTAGCACGGGAAATGATTGAACAACTTTACAAATAATGCTGCAAAGTTGGGACAAACATTTTTTTCAGATTTTCATTCGTGTTTAATTTATTGCCCTTCCCTCGTACACCTCCGATTAGCGCGGTTAGCTAAGTACGGCGTGAAAGAAGCTCAACATACATGTAACCTGAGGCAAAGTCCATACATGTTGGAGGGACACAACTGGACAAAAACAAAACCACGGCAGAGTATTATTGAGTGCGTCATTACCAAAGCTGGACTCGTACCAAAGTGCTGAAAATAAAAAAAGGTGAAAAAGACCAAGCTGGAGTGCTCACGGAAACATTGTTTTTTGTATACCTAACGCAAGAGAACACGCCAGTGTACCTAAACCAGAAACTGTTCAGTCAAGTGCACATTGCCTGGGTCCTGGCAAACGGCATTGGGGAAAATCTCAAAGAGCCTGCGAAGAAAATCATGGGGGAATGCATGCGAACAGTTAGACTGAGAGGCGGGAAGATTACCGACTACGAGAGACCAATTGCAAATTATATTCTTAGGTTTTTTTCCGGTAAAGTCACGTAGGTAAAAAATTAAAATTAATTAAAGTAAAATAAAAATAAAATAAAAATCACGACGTTTCGGAGGCAACACAAGCTTCCGTTTTCAGGTGGAACCGTCACAGCACGATAGCTGTATCAACTTGATACAGCTATCGTGCTGTGTTAATACAGCTATCGTGCTGTGACGGTTCCACCTGAAGACGGAAGCTTGTGTTGCCTCCGAAACGTCGTGATTTTTATTTTATTTTACTTTTATTAATTTTAATTTTTTTACCTACATGACTTTACCGAAAAAACCTAAGAATATGAATCCTTGCAGTCACGAAAGCTTCACATCTACAATTGCAAATTCGCAAATTAATCACACGGCCTGCTCAGAAGAGTTATTTGGCCGACGCAGGACACACCGTGGCTGTGAGGGAAGATAGCAGCAGATCGTCGAGGTTGGAGAGAGCAAACTCCTGAGAAGGCGAACCTCCGTGGAGATGGAGCGACGCGATCGGCTCGCGATGCGCAGGAGTCAGCCGTGAATGTGGCATCGCAGGACCACCAGCGATGGCATCAGGGTGAGGAGGCCTTCATCAAACTGTGGATCGAATGTGGCTGATGATAATGATTAATGTGTTACTGATGACGACGATCATCATGGCTTAATGTGTTCCTATCGGTTTGAAGAATAAACAATTCTGCTTTTGACGCGATCACAATATGTAACTAACTATCAATTTTGATTTGAAGCTTTCGTGACTGCAGGAATCCATGCTCTTTGGTTCTTTCGGTAAAGTTACGTAGGTAGAAATAAAATACAAAATTAAACAAATCGCGACGTTTCGATCGCAACATAAGCGGTCGTCATCACCGCTTGTGTTACGATCGAAACGTCGTGATTTGTTTGATTTTATTTCTACCTACAGTACGTGACTTTACCAAAAGAACCAAAGATTAACTATCATTGTAGAAAAAACCCTCGGTTATAAAATGAAGCATCACATATCGCTTTAATTATGCTTTAAAATGTGACATTTTTACTTGATTTGCAAATCCAGTGACTTGCTCTTTTGCATGATGTCACAGGGCCACTAAAGAAGTCGACCTAACAATCTCTATGGCCGGGTGGCATTGTGGCCTCACAAATGGGAAGGTTGTGAGTTCAACCCCCAGTCACGGATCATTTGTGGCCCATCATCTCTAAGAGCACTATTACACGAGAGCCACAATGTAGGCCCCAAGTAAGCCAGTGTTTGTATTTGATGTATTCCAGCCCCTTGCGACAGGAGTGTGAAATATAAAACACTGCCTTAGGGTCACTTGCAAAGGGTGAGCACCGCCCAATCCTGATTTGAAGCGGGGACAAACATTAAAACGGCGAAAACTGCGGTGAAATTCCCCGCACCACCGGTCACCCGGCAGAGTGCAATCCTTGGATCTCCCAACCGGCTCGGTGACGATTATTGACCCATCGAAATGCAACGCGCGGGATAACTTGAGAATGTAAAGTGAACGCGCTCTTAAATATTTTAATTAGCTATTTTATTTATCGCATTCTAAATCAGGGTCACTTTGCCGAACATCAAAAACCAAAACAAACGCGCGAGTTGCCGCGTAAGATTCCAAAACGTGTAGCGCGGTTTATTTGTTTCAATCTCTCTCTCCTTGAAACCGTGACCGCCCTCCCCCCAATCACTCGTTAATGATTCTGACCCGAGGCTTAACAGAGAGGTGGCTCGCTCTTCACCCACCCCCCCCACACACATACTTTTCTCGTCGCTTTGAAACGTGAAACTTTCAAGGCTGCCCGCCCGCTCGCTTCCTCCACGAATCGCTAATTAAGTTGCGAGATGAAGGTGTCGAGTTGGCGAGTGCGCAGATGAGACAAATTAATGTAGAATAATTGTGTGTGGGGGGGGGGTGAATTCGTTTTGTGGGATTTTAAAGTATATACCCTTCTGTTATAGGAAACAGTTTCTTTGGGGGGAGGCGAAAATTGTTCACGTATGGTGTCCAATATCAATTATCCAGGAGAACCCCGCTGGGTCAAAGGGCTCGTATTTTGGAGGGCCCTGCAGAGGAGCTTTTTTTTGCCTAATCCTTAATTAAATAAGGAGTGTTCCTGCACGAGCGCTCCTGCTCTTATCGCTAATTGCATATTCCCAACGACAACATTTGTGCATGATAATTGTTTTTTTACCCTTCTATCTGTCAACAAACCTGACACCTTTTTTTACAAGGAGTCATGTTTGCATAGACCACAATACCTGCAGTCGTAATGCAACCAAAAAACATAACTCTGATAATGTATGCACAGTCCTTGAAGTTGATTGGTCCACACCCGAGACGGCTTTCCTTAGAGCCTAAGTTTCACATGGACAACGAAAGAGGGCAGGGCTCACGACGAGCACCAGGAAGGGAGAAGGATCACTGGGGGAGAAGGAATGTGAGGGTTGAGAGGGCAATGGTGACGATGATGATGATGATGGCGATGATGAGAGGGGAGGAGGGAATAGAGGGGGAAGAGAGAATGCAGCAGAGAGCAGCAGTGAGCTGCACGGAGGGGCAGAGTCTGTTTTCACAGGGGGCGGGGAGAGAGAGAGGGGGGGGGGGTTCAGAGTGGGGGTGATCACACAGCAGTCACGTGATTAACGCGAAACGTGGTCGGATTCAGATAGTTATTTTAGCACATCAATTTAGCCTGATAAGTAGAGTTTAATGAAAAAAATCAGAAGAACTCGAATAAATGTCTGCAAGATTCATGCAAATATGTGCGTGTTCTGATTACTTGAAGCCGATACGGTACATTCTATTGAATGCCTGCGTGGCTGTTACTTTTGTTCTTGTTTGTTGGAATGAACATTTAGTTTCTTCGCAGCGCCTTGCGACACGGTCGCAATTCGATGCCAGGAACGTAAATTCAAAATGATTTGTATTTAAACCATGCCATCAAATTATGAGCATGTCATCGAAAAATATCTCCTACAATTTTGTGGGCCCTGCTTGTCTTACTGCGTCTTACGTTTGAAGGATAATGACACAGTATGGCTTGTTAGGCGGATGTGAGATCTCATTACAGTACTCGTTTATTTATTTATCCAGGAAAGCCACACTGAGGTGTTGGATTCTTTTGCAGGAGGGTCCTGCATTGGATTTGTATTGTAAGGTGTTTTCAGCCAATTAATGACGAGTGCTTAGTCAAGAAAGAGGAAACCAGAGCACCTGGGAAAAACCCACGCATGCGAGGGGGCAACACTCTATCCCCGTACATATGGGAAACCAATGGCGATTAGATGCCTTGCTGGTCTGCCTTCTCCTGGCCCACGGCAATGGTGGTTCACGGCGTCTGTGTGGTGATCTGCCAATCCTCGCGACCTCCAAAGCGCTGCATTGCAGGCATGCGCCACCATCTCATACGTGATAGCAGCCCGAGCAGAAAGCCTTTTTGGTCGGTAGCGCGAATACTATTTTGTAGGGAGCAAATAGCAAGTGTCCCATGGGAGTTTCCCCCTCGCCATAGTAATGTGGAATTTGTGTCACTGGCACAGGAAGGTTAATGGCGATGAGCTTTACCATGTGCAGAGTGAGACACAAATGTTACTTTTATTAAAAAAATTCCCAAATGTATTCCGATTGTATTCGTGGTGTCATGAGATCTCTATATCTATAAAACAAAGTTCATTTCGAAGTCGTGCTCCAGAGCAGTGTCAGAGAATGGCACAGAGAAGGAGATATATGAGAACTAGTTGCTACATCCCCTTCAAGTCTTAATGTTTCGTTTGACAAGTAGGCTTTCGCGACCAATGTTATCTATATGTATAAAAGGGAAATTTGTGAATGTGTGTGTTTGTTCGAAATGTTTAGCATACTTCCCGACATGCAACAAACTTGAAATTTGACAAGTGGGTAGCTTCCAGACTGTAAACAATGCAAAACGTATAAAAATAGACTTTTGTATTTTTTTTAGGGGGGGGGGGCGCAATAATGGATATATTTTGCACGGCAAGTGAGCGGTGACGTCTCATCTGTGATGTCACCCGCATGCGGCAGCATCACGCAGTGTGCCTGCTGACGTCACGCATCCCACCCCCCACCCTCCGCGTAGGCCGTGTGTTAATCCAAGTCCCGGGCGAAGCCGGGTAGTCAGGCTAGTTCATAATAAAGGGTTTAGTTTGGATTAAATCGCGTAAATATAAATGTGTCGTTAAACCCCCATCACCCGACACAGAATTATGTCAAAAACCGCCCAATGATTGCCGGATGTAATTCCGGGCGAAACGTCGTAATTGTTGTGGGTTTACTCTCCAACACACTAGCAACTCATTTACACCTTTTGTTTACGTGATAAAACTTACTGATTGGCTGTGTCTGGTGGTGGCAGTTTAACGACACGTTTATTTTTACGCAATCTCACCCCGATTTTTTTTTTATCCCTAAATGTTTAATTTCTCAGAGATTGAATTTTGCTAAATTAGGTGAAACCCTAGATTTTATATATAGTTTTGTGCAGTGCTGCGCTATACCTGGAACTCCAATTGTATCCACCAGTTGCTGCCTGTATTTAACCCCAGACCCTCAATTATTGCCAGCTTTATGCTCTGACCCGTGAGTCACACAAAGCCACCTCAGGACACTTTTACTTTGCCCAGACTTTGATGTCGCCTTCTGATATATTTTTGTTCTGCCTCTCAAACATAATTAGACAAAAAAAAACCTCAGCACATCTCTCCATAACACTGCTCTAATAAGGAATAAAAAAATAGGTGAAGTTCTAGACGAAAGGACTTTCCGCATGGCAGAGAGAAATGTTCTGCATATTTGTCTTTTAGGGCAGTGTCATTGCCGAATGCGTTCATGATTTTGAGTCGTTAATTGTGTTTGCGCTCGACTGACATTGCAGTATTACTTTAACAAAAAAATAAAATACATACTAATCGTACGATGTTATCCCCCCCCCCCTCACGTACGTGTCTGTTTACTTCTTTAAATTATGTTTTTCCCGCACGCGCTTTCCTCCCTAGATTGTGGTCAATCTCACACGATCGTGTCACACGCCATCACAGATTAGATAAGGCACGCGTGCGTGCTTGCGTGCTTACGCGGGCATATGTGTGTGTGTGAACCCGGGGACCCGAGTACGATTTCCACTCACGGCCAACAACAATGGTGATTATCTAAACCAGTTATGGGCCTCCCCTAGGTCCACTCAGTCTCAAATGAGTGCCTGATGTGCTGTGTAACGGGAATCTGTGCTTCTGTTCTTTTTTGGGGTGGTTGAGCGGTTTCCACGCTGCGCTACGAACCCTGGGACCCGAGTTTGATTCCCGCTCACGTCCAAAACCAGTGACTATTATCTGAACCGGTCCTGGGTCTCCCCGAGGTCAGCCTCAAATAAGTCCATGGTATTGGTGTGTGAACATCGCCACTGGGGAGACAAAGGCGGCCGGGATGAGTGTTGGCCACCCATCCCCTCGTGTGCCGTGCTGGCCTTCATAGGTGCTCGCTAACAGCACTTGCCCTAACAGTCTGCGCAAGCGATACGGGGGTTCTTTTTCTTTGTCTTGTGTGATTCCAGAATTTTCCGGCAATAACAGAAGACGGGTTTCAGCACCGCGGACAAAACCCTCTTTCCAAAAGGAGTGTAACGTATTCGTGATCATTGAGGTATTTTGATGAACGAGTTACATCCAATAATTGTTTCCCCTTTAAACCTGCCGACGACGTATTCGAATGTTTTTATTGTTTCCGGTCAATTGCCTTTGCTACTTAGGACGTATTTTAGAACTGTAAAGTTTTGAATCTAAAATCCCAACACTTCACACGGCGAATATCATCCTCATCATCCACATCATCAAGCACCTTTTACAAATCATTTGGTGCGATGTTGTTTTCATCAACAAGGTGAGAGCCCATCAATAATCATAATCACTTATTATTAATCACACCTGGGTGAATGTATGACACAACACTGCTAGGCCCTTCAACCGATAGCTGAAATGTTATTTCCTCTCAACGATTAAAACAAATGTTGTGAAACTCCTTTCCCCGAGGCGTCGAGGAGCCATACCCTGGCTCGCCAGGAGAAGGCAGTAGAGCAAATATGTGGACTCCCATCTTTTTTGTATGTAAGGGATAGAGCGTTTCCCCCTCGCACGTGTGAGTTGTCTATGGATGCTCTGTTTTCCTCCCAAATGTAAACACTCAGTAATAAATATGCAAAGGACCTGTCCAGGCTCGCGCCCAGGCTCTCACCTGTTCAAGCTGGCCTTTTCTGTCTGCATGGGATAGAGTGTTTTCACCTCACACACGTGTTTTTTTTTCTGCTTTCCTCCCCACGTGTAAGCACTATGAATTGTCCGACAACACCTTAAAGATATAGAGGACTGTGCGGCTGCTTTCCCACTCGTCTCTAGTTCGTCGCGCCGTTGAATCATTCTCTCTTTGTCAGGGTGAGTAAATACCGTGGCGCTTTCGAAGCTAAAACTATTATAATTATTCATGACTGTTCAAAGCAGACCGGGATCAAATTCTACTTTTGCAGGGAAACCCCAGGTGAGTGCAGTTATAGACACTTACTGAAATGTTTACCATGTGTAATAAGACTCTTTGAGATGACTTCTGGAATCCGTCTTTTATTCACTTTGTGTTACATCTACTTCACGCTGCTGGTAGACAACGTGAAGGGACAGATTGACCGAGAGAGACGCACTGCCACGTGGCAACTCGGAGCCACGCGAGCCTCCGTTGGTTCCCGTTCTGACCACGTGTCGTTCCTCTCTAACCCTATTTAATCCCCGGGTCACGTGGTACGCTTCAGCCAATCCTCGTTAGCCTGCGTCGAATTTTCCAGGCTCCCTCGTCAGCTCCCGGGACCACGCCCCTGACTCATCTCCCAATTGGCTGAGGCCAAAGGCAGCGGAACCAATCTCCATAGCTGTCACCCTTCCATCACGTCAGGGCCATGCCCCCAGGCTTCCCCCCATTGGCTGTAAACCAGAACCGGCAGAGCCAATCACCATGACAAGGTGTGATACGTCAGTGAGCCGGATATTCTCATATTACACATGCAATCAAAATATTTTATGATCCACCCTTTGTTAATTCACCGCTGTGTGAAGGTGCTCTGTTAGTGGTAGGAGTTGTTTGATTGTAGTCCTTCGTTATTGGGACCTCAACGAAAGCTGCCGATTCGTAGGCTCGTAGCGTGGTGCACTAACATGTGCCACCGCTCCCCCCATGCACTACGCGGTTATGAGTCATGGTCACATTTGTATTCAACCGGGTAGCACTGCGACAAGTTCAAATCCCGATCGGCAGCGGTGGATTAACCCCATCGCTCCTACAGGGGTCACAAACCGGGGAGATATAGGAAACGTACCCACTGCTTCAACTGCCATGTTGTGAGATATTAAACTCGTAGGCTTTTCGCGACCAATATTGTCCACGGTAAAAGTGTTTTGGGTTAGATCGGCATAAATATAAATGTGTCGTTGAAGCCGCCACCACCCGACACAGCCTATTTGTGAGGCTTGTCACATAAACGAAACGTGGCACTGTTAACATTGTGGGTTTATTCTCTGTCACAACCGGTTCGTGCTGAAGTATTAACTAATTGGCACGTTTTGGATAGATGATAAACCTGACTAATTGGCCGTGTCGGGTGGTGCCGGGTTTAACGACACATTTATATTTACGTGATCTAAACCAAAAAACCTTGATTATAGATATTAAACTGGTGACCGCTGGAAGGCAAATCCAGATGTGTTTATGTATGTATGTTGAACTTGCAATTAACACGAGGCCACACATGAGCATTGTAATGTATATCGTCTCAATACACAGCAGGTGATACTTGGTTTCACTCCACAGCGCGTATCTTGGCATGAAAGCATTTTTTGGAGAGAGGGAGAAATTGAAATGGCTCTAGAGGTATTCCTCTTGTGTCAACTTCCAGAGCCGTTGCTTGACATGAAGGGATGTTTTGGTGGCGGTGAGATTTTATAATTGCATGCCCTGAATAGCACCATCGGAATATAACAGGTCATAAGAAAGAGAATGGTTTAGATATATAAAAAAAATCATTTGTCATTTTAGCAATTTGCAGACTTGCTCAAAATATCATTCTTTTCACCTAACGTCCATAAATTTCAACGAGCTTGGCAACAATTTGTTGTCAGCATTACTAAACATA
Source organism: Lampetra fluviatilis (assembly GCF_964198595.1). Lineage (NCBI taxonomy): Eukaryota > Metazoa > Chordata > Hyperoartia > Petromyzontiformes > Petromyzontidae > Lampetra > Lampetra fluviatilis. The sequence continues at coordinate 3,612,076 of NC_136299.1, forward strand.
CTGATGGGATGAGAATGCATAATAAGAATGATTATGTCAAGCCAAAGTCAAGGTGTCTCCATAGCCCAAGTGAGCAATGGTGGTGGCTCTCCAAGAGTCCAATTGCATTGGCAGCTCCCTACCCCAGTGTCCGAAACTCCACGTTCCAATGGCAAGCACCAGTCGTGTTTGTTTGTAGCATAACGACTTCCATTTTAGGTTTTCGCGGCTTCTTACCGATTCACGCCCAGAGCGTACAGCACAGTGATTGGGTGAGCATTGCGGAGGTAAGAGTCCACATTGGTCAGAATCTCACGATGGTGGGGAAAGGACACCTTGGATATATTGTCATATCATTAACTTTCATTGTCATAGACGGTGCACATGCGACCCCCCCCTCCCCTCCCCAATATGGTATTTAAAACACATTCCTGTGGAGGGAGCTGGTAGGAACGTTGGGTTGCTCGGTCAATGGCCAGGGTCAACGGCGGCGTGGTGTATTCCACAAATATGGCCGACTGTGAGGGCGGGCACGAGCCGGCGTGAGTAGGTTAAACGTTGAGTTTTATAAGGGCACCACGGGGTGACCAGCCCCACCCCTCCCACCCCCCACCCAGCCCCACCCTCCTCACCCAGCTCCACCCTCCCCACCCAGCCCCTCCCCACCCTCCCCACACAGCCCCTCCCCACCCTCCCCTCTCCACCCAGCCCCACCACTCCCATTTTTGGATGCACGACGGACGGACGGACACAATAATCCCCTGTGGGCTAGTGTAACCAGGAGATTCCTACCAGTACAATGTTTTATTTGACCAGGTAAGGTCCTACTGAGCTACACAGCTCTTTTTCAGATGCGACTGGGCCACAATGATAGCCCAACGAAGTGGCTTATCGCGTGGAAATCCATCAAAACCGGAGGACCCGGGGAAATATCCACGTGACCACGAGGATAGAGAGATGCTCACTCCAAATATACAGCGGCAGGGGTCAGGGTGGTGATCAAGCCCACGACCTCCTGTATACCATGCGAGGGAGTTAACATCTCGCCACCGTGGCGCGCTACCCTTGGTCTACTCTTCCACTGTGGCCAGTCACCATGGCAGGGGAGCGTGCGGCATGCCTCGATTGTTAGTTATGTTGCTCCAACTCTACGAGCACGGCACTATACAGCTGAGTTGCCGTTGTTGTTGCTGATGATGATGACGGAGTTTTACGCATTCAGTTATCAGCCCCAGCTTGACATATGAGCTCCACTCTCTTCGCCGTGGCCATAAGTCAAGAGAGAAATCGATTCATCTCACGCTGCACCTGGCTTTATAAAGTTGTTATTGATTGGTTAGAGTTTTTTTGTTTTGCATCCAGACAGTGTAAAGAGGGTTGGGTGCATTTTATTAAAAGTTGGACATTGTGTATTGGTACGTGTGTGTGTTTTTGTGCAACAAATCACATGCAAAAAAAAACTAAATTTCTCATTCGACGGTAATAAACAACTCTGCGCTATCGTGATACACGTGCACGTTTCTACTTTTAAAAAAAGAGATATATTTAATAGTATGTTGATTACGATTTTAATTTGAACTGATTTGTTTGAATTATGAAACGCAAGAAGGCAAGTCTCCTATGCATAGCAATGCAACTGGAACGAATTGCTGCCCCTTTGGCAATATTTTGGTCGATTAGAACAAAACTAAAAATAATACATTCCCTAGGTACGCCGCTTTAAAATATCGTCATCATTTAATTCTCGTCAAGCTTCTTGCATTTTGTTCAAACATCGTTCACAGTGTGGCGCAGTTGACCGTGGGCAGTGTAAACAGTCGTGATCACATTAGCGCCTGCGGAGTTTGCTTAAAAAAATTAAAAGTGTGCGATGATCTTGCGACTTGGAAATGATAGATTGCGCTGCGGAAGTTAACATTGCAAGAATTACGCTTTTCAATGAACACGAATGTCGCACTGTTTGAGTTGCTTGATGCACTGCCTGTGAGTGTTTTAAGTTGTGTGGCTTTTTTTGTAAGATGAAAATGAGAGTAAGTTTTGGAAAAAATCTATATTGCACCAGGACAAACAAACGTATAACTCGCCAACATAAATCATAATAATAATAAACAACACAATTTATAACGCGTGCATATTTCGCGAGTTGGATGCATTGTTCAATCGAGAACTCGGAGTCACGGAGCCAGAGCTCAAAGTTCCGTCAGCCTTGACGGGTGAGAGTCTGAACTGGTGAGAGAATCAACGAGTAAAACACTGAACGGGTGAGAGACTGAATGGGTGAGAGAATGAACGAGTAAAAGACTGAACGGGTGAGAGACTGAATGGGTGAGAGAATCAACGAGCAAAAGACTGAACGGGTGAGAGACTGAATGGGTGAGAGAATCAACGAGTAAAAGACTGAACGGGTGAGAGTCTGAACGGGTGAGAGAATCAACGAGCAAAAGACTGAACGGGTGAGAGACTGAATGGGTGAGAGTCTGAACGGGTGAGAGACTGAATGGGCCAGAGACTCAATGAGTGGAACACTGAACCGGGGAGAGACTGAATGGGTGAGTGACTGAATGTGTTAGAGAATGAATGAGTGAGAGACTGAATGAGTGGAACACTGAACGGGTGAGAGACTGAATGGGTCAGAGACTCAATGAGTGGAACACTTAACGAGGGAGAGACTGAATGTGTGAGAGACTGAATGTGTGACAGACTGAATGGATGAGAGACAGAATGAGTGAAAAACTAAATGGGTGACAGACTGAATGGGCGAGAGACTGAATAGGTGAGACCCTGAACTAGGTGAGAGCCTGGACAGGTCCTCTACAATTACTGGGCGTTGACACGTGGGATGAAACTGGAACACTTGGAGAAAAGCCACACGTGTGAGGCAGAAGTGGTTTATCCCATACAGACGGATATGGAAGAGTTCACATTTTTGCTGTGCTTCATTCTCCTGGCACGCCAGGGTATGGCACCTCCTCGACGCAGCATCTGTGTGGTGATCGACCAACCTTCGCTGCCTCCACAGCGATGGATTACAGTCCACATGCATTGCCACCACCGCCCAGGTTAATTTGATGATGACTACTTGGCATGCTGATAATATATTTGCTGTGAAATTTCAAGTGGTTACACATCGATGGGTGTTTTAAAAAGATGGACCCAATTTCAAAGCAGTATATTTCACGATGGCAACACGTTACAATTACACAAAAAGTTACAAACGGTTTAATGGGTTATCAAGTTTTACTAAACATTTTATAAATGCTCTACGTGCCCTCCACCTGTACGGACAACATCGAGACGATAGTTGAATTCGTCCCAAACGCCTCTCAAAGTGCCCTCTTCCACTGAAGTCAACGCTGCCGTGATTCTGTTTTTGAGGTCATCCAGATTAGTCGCTAATGGTGGCACAAAACACGGTCTTTGACGTGTCCCCACAAGAAAAAGTCGCAGGGTGTGGTGATGTCTGGGGATCTTGGGGCCAAGAGTGTAGCGCCAAGTCTTGGGGTCTTGTGCGACCTATCCAACGTTGAGGCAGTGTGTCTTGCGAATGACTGAGGCTAGGGGCTGTTTGTGCGCTGGGAGAGGCATCTTGCAGTAATCAATTGAAACACTATGCCCCGCCCTCTCTATGCCCCGCCCTCTATATGTCCCACACTCTCTATGCCCCGCCCTCTCTATGCCCCGCCCTCTATATGCCCCGCCCTTTCAAGTGGTAAGAGTTTCATTCATGGGCGGTTCGTGTTTGCACAGATATAGCGATTTAAAATCGGGACCATAGTTTTAAAACACCCTGTAACTGGACGATATATAGACTTGCAAAGAATCGGCTTGCAAGAAGGGGTGTATCGACACGTTGACTCATCGCTCATATCAACTCAAACTCAAACACACGCATGAAATGGCAGTTGCGAGAACCAATGTTTTTCATTTATTTATTTGTACATGTTGTTCGAATCAGAATATGTATTTATATTGCAGGAATCCGATGAGCTATAAAGCTCTTTTTTTCCCAGATGTCCAGTTGGGGCGGGTCAAAACGTTACAACAACAAACTGTACAAAACACAACAGGAGAGTAAAGTTTCGGGAAATAACTTAAATACATTTCGGAATACATTTAAACTTTTTTTATCTTACCGGGTAAAGCCCACTGAGCTCTTAGTGTCTATTTTCAAAAGCGACCTGGCCGCAAATGATATCTGAACAAAGTGGCTTATGGCGTGGACATTTTATCCCAGCAAAATAATCTAAATAACCTGCAGCCAGCAAAGCCGTAACCAATAAATTTAATTTTTTTAATCTCGTGACCGTAAATAACGAAAATGTATTGAGTCGCTTGTCTACAGGGCTCAATTGGATTGAATTACTCCACCCCTGCTCGCAAGCTGTTGTGGATTTCCTGCAGCGCCATGTAATCCTGTGCGGTGCATATATCAATATACTTCACCTTCATAAGGTGGTGGCGGACAGTGCCAAGTTTTCCATGTCAAGACAAGCAGCGTGATTAATATATGCAGGTTTTTTTTTTTACATGATCGTACTGTCATCAAATTCTAAAGTAATCTCGGTAAGGAAAGACGTTACATTAATATTTGTTTGGCTTATAAATGTCGCTGACACATCTTTGAACGTGCTGCATTCTTTTGACACGAGCGACTGGCTGGCAGGTGAGACGATAACCCATTTCAGTCATCTATCCGTGGAATTTATTTTATTTTATACCTACGTGACTTTACCGAAAGAACCAAAGAGCATCCGTGGAAACATTATATTTGACATATATATTCGATTTTTTTTTAAAACCTCTGGCGTGGGTTCGATCCTGATCCCGACCCGTTTTTGCATGTTCTCTCTTTCTCTCCCCACGGTCGCGTGAACTTCCCCCCCTGCACATTTAAAAATCAACGTGCGGGTTCGAGTAGTTGGCTGCCATACATGTCCACGTGATAGACCAACTTCGTCGAGTTATCATTTGTGGCCAGGTCGCTTCTAAGAAAGAGCTACACAGCTTAGTGGACCTTACCTGGTGACATAACCACTCACATTGTTTAGTTTTACACTGGGCATGACTTGTGTACGGGTTGTCGCTGGGTTGGCAGGCCAAAGCAAACCACACTCCCTCCAGCCGATTAAGCGCTCTTCCCTGCCCGCGCTTATTCCGTCCGTCAATCTGTGCGGACAGCTACACCGCTCCACAATTTGAGCTCATCGATTTTCATCCGAGTCAATTCCCCGTCCTCTGTTGTTTCCGGGTGAGTGCAAATTAAGGCGCGGTATTTCGTTTGCTAAGCAGTCCTGGTCCACTCGGTGCTGTTGTCGCAGGAGGTCCTTCACGGCGTTCACCTCGCTATTCGTGCTCCTTGCGTGGGGTGGAGTGGTGGTTCAGCGGATAAGCACTCTGCGCCGCCACGAACCCGGAGGCGTGAGTTCGGTTCTAGGCCACGACTAACATCAGTGGCGAGTGATGTCTGAACCGGTGCTGCCCAACTCACCTATCTCCCGCCAGCCACCGTCGCCGACCCGCACTGACCAGTGTGGTGAAGTATGGTCAGAATTCCCCATCACCGACGTGTATGTATGTATGTTGAACTTCTTTCAAAACGTACGTAGTCACCAACCGTGCTAATCGGAGGTGCGTGACACGAATAAACATGCCACCAGTGAGGGGAATGAGAATAGCATGATTGTATTTAAATGTATTTTATTTAGCAAAAATGAATCTGATTCTTGTTTTTAAATGTCCATTTAGCTTCGTGTCCTTTGTTACCACACACTACTTTTGGCACGCAATTGTCGTTATTGTTTTCCTACTGCACTTCGTTTTTGTACTTCAACAAAGGCAGTCCTCTTAATGAGCCGGAAGGTAGTGGCTACGTACGCCCGTAATCCAGCATGGCGAAGCTCGAGAGTCGGTGGATCGCACCGGTATCATGAAACTCCCTGCCAGCGGGCATCGAGGAGGTGCCATATTCTGGCGCATTACAGCAAAAATGTGAACCCCACCTGTTCCGTCTGTATGGGATAGAGCGTTTCCCCCTCGCATGCATGTGTTTTTTTTCCAGGTGCTCCAGTTTTCTTCCATGTGTTGTGTCAACGATTCGGAGACAGAGTTTAGAGGAGGCACCTTCTTTATTAACCACAACTTCCACGGTCTCGTCCACACACTCTCCACAGTCGCTTAGCCTAGCTTGTACACAACACTAGCCATCTAACACTGACGGCGATGACTGAGATAGCCAACTACTATGGGGCCATCCATTTAGTCTGTACGCAAATATGTCAAAACTTGACCCCTCTTCCCCTCCCTGTACGCACGCGTACTTCTTACACCCCCCCCCCCCACCACCTGCGTATGTACGCTTGACGCACCCCCCCCCCCCCTTCCAAATCCTATTAAACAGCCGATATTTAATCCACGCAGAAACGATAGTCCACTTCCGGACTATATAACTAATTTGAAGGCCAATGTTGACATATTATTATCGAGGCTTCACCCCCCCCCCCACCGTTTCCTATGCATACGTGTATTGTCAGTAGACCCCCCCATACGCAATCGTACACATTTGGGTTAACCCTACCTCCCCCCTCCATGCGGACATACTAAATGGATGGCCCCTATCTTTCGTAGGTCAATATCTAGCGGAGATGGCAGAGACGACGGCGATGAGACTACAGCTACAACAAGACGTGTCCACTCCCAGAACCAGCAGCCTCGAGTTCCCACTCTCGGCCCCTTTCATCCTCCCAGCACGGCCTGGCTCCGCCCTGACCACGTCACCCTTCCTGAACCCACTAGCAGGTTCCAGGGGCCTCCAGACGGGGTCCTCCGTGACCCTTCGCCCGAGTTCCTCCCATCTGCCCACACACCGTGCTCACGCTCACCGGCGTGTGTGATGTCTCTCCACCACAGTTGCCGCCATTGTCCACCAGCCGGCGCTATTACACTACACGTGCATTAATTAGCAAATAACACCTTTAATACATAAAGGACTGCAGAGCTTGGGCAATTGTTGGTGCCGCATCATTATGCAGCTGCCTTCCCCGCTTGGCTGTGGTTCCTCGCGCCTCTGAGTCGTTATCTCTCTTCGAGAGTGAGCGGATACTGTGTGTGTTGCATAATTTTAATTTAATATTATACTATCCCGAAATTGGAGTTTTCCAGATCTCAAAGAAAACCAGGGATGCGGTGTCTCAACGGAACTTTCACTTTGTTTTAAAATAAAACAACATCTGGAGAGCGGTGACGTGGCTGAGCGGTAGCACATTTGCCACTTGTTGCAGAGGCCCGTGGTTTGGGCACGGCGGCCGCCCTGGTTAACGCTACGGGGGTATCAATCCTGAAAAGGCATGCGCAGTGGAATCTAAAGAAGAGGGCTCCCGAGGGCCACAACATTGAAGTGTATTTGTACAACAAGGTGAGATCTAAAGTGAACCGAAACAGTCTCATTTGCAAGAGTAACCTGGGGAGCAGATGCTCCCCTGGCGGTGGCAAAATCAAGAGATCGGAGAAGAATGGAGAGAAGTATTGGTCTTCCCCCACCTCCCGCCCTCAGTTGAAGTGGGTGACATTTGACTTTGGAATTATACGAATAATCTTAAAATTTGCAGGTAACTTACAGTCATCCATTTAAACGAATTCTCAAATCCCAGTAACGCCCCTCGCTTGGTTTTATAAGGACATTGAGCAAATAAGACGGACGGCATGCACACACAGAGACACGGACAGACAGAGAGCGACAAACAGAGCGAGAGCGATAGAATAATAGAGAGCGAGAGATGGAGATTCCGGTCACCTTGTCTTCACGGGGTCGCAGAACGACGTTTGTTAAACACAAAGCAAACCTTGGCAGCACGGGACAGGTTGCAGTGCTCACGCCCTGCTGATGTTTCATACATCATTGCCTGGACGGGCCTGAGGACAGCGGTCGTAACAGCCGCCACCAAAAGGCGCGGTGATTAATGTCTTCAGTGCCCGCCTGTCTCTCCCATCCATTACAATAAGGAGAAGACGCGGGAAATTAACCTTGCAATAGCTGGGCCTTCCCGATACTCGAGTCCATTGGCAAGCTGGGGTGTGTCAGTCAGACGGAAGTGGCCCACAGCGAGGAGTTAAAAGCGCAGCGGAGGAATTCAGAAAATAAAGTTAAATAAAAAAAATGCGGCAAACCCAACTTGGCTTGGGCTGCAGTCAACTAGCCACTTGTAAACCATCACGCTAACTGTGATCATCCTCGCAGCAGCTTTTGGCTAACCATCGAACAGTGACGGTCACCGCATCGCGCACTTTCAGATGCGCTTTTGTGGCCGTCTGGAATGCTCTTCCTTCTGTTATTAGGAAGCCGGTGGAGTTATGCACTTTCAAATCATCTAGATTGAAAATTATTTGTTTAGAACAGTTTTTTTGTGTTTAGTTTGTTGTCCTTCCCCCGCACCTCTCATTCGCACGGTTGGCTACGTACGGTGCGAAAGAAGTTCAACACACAGACGTACATCTCACCATATGACACTGTTGCAGATTTATTAACCCGCAATGGGCAAGTTGTGAATTCAAATCCATGGTGTCCGATGTTCCACGCGAGAAGCTCCCAAGCACCTGCAGCGAAACGTCAGACATCGTACTGAACAACGTGCGGTACGACCTGGAAACATATCAGAGATATACTGCTTGTGTTTATCGAAAAAGTGTTGTTTATCCTTTGTTAAATATCTTGGAAAAATTTATAGAATGTATTAGATAAACACATATAACCTATAAAAAATACTATCCCACTGAAAATCTTAGGCATGCAGGATGCGTTTGCATCTGTATTATTCTTAAATAAAAAAATGTGGTTTGAATTATAATGAATGGGGTTTTTTATTTGTATAAGTAGAATCATTTCTCTTCTGTATTTGGAAACGCATTTTTTTTCGTCATTATCCATGAAATTCACTATTCACGAGCATCTCCGGAACATGTCCCTCGCGCATAACGAGGGAACATTGTACACATATTATTGTAGCCTACAGCAAATTGGCAGGACCTTATAAACAAACCCAAATTACACAATGGCCATACAAATAAACTATTGATGGGTATTGTGCCACATCTTTGCTGTCAAATCTCCTCAACTTTTTCCTTCTCAACATCTCCCCCATACGTCCTGACCTCCCACCACCCCGCCCTCTCCATGTTTATTTTATCTCCTTCCCTTGCCCGCCACGCCTCTCCAATTTCCTCCTCTGCGTTCCCCCTGCTTCGAGATGCAGTGTCACGCTACGAGATCGGGTTATGCACTTGCCCCTACAGTCTGTTAAGGCTATACGAGGGATCTTTGTTTTTCTTTGTTTATGCCCGAAGAGAGGCTACTTGCCCGTCGAGTTTGGGCGGTAACAGCCTGTGATGGAAAGTTCCTTTTTCATTGCGAGTTTCAAAGGAACGGTGACTTTCATGCGATACAAATTAGGGGAGCGACATTCATGTGTCGTAAAATAACAGAGTCTTGAGTGCAGCGACCGTTTCAGCGTCCACGAAATGGCTTTCCTGGGTGTTTGACGATCTGGCTGGCCCCCGGATCACCAGATGGCTCAGCTCGCAAAATGAATGCTCATAAATGGGCAATGGCAGTGCAAAATGGACGCAAATGTGTGTGTGTGTTTCTAGATTTGAAGCTTTCGTGACTGCAAGGATTCATATTCTTAGGTTTTTTCGGTAAAGTCACGTAGGTAAAAATTTAAAATTAAAATTAATAAAAGTAAAATAAAATAAAAATAAAATCACGACGTTTCGGTGGCAACACAAGCTTCCGTCTTCAGGTGGAACCGTCACAGCACGAGCGATGACACGGCAAGCAAGCCTGAAAATCAGGAGAAGGACACACTAAAATTAAATAACCTAGTAAAATATCGAGACCTAGTGAGAAGAAATACGTAATCAACCAGGCTATGCGTTAATTGTGTGTTGACCGACCCTCTGTGTTGTATTACATTACATTTCGATATTTTACTAGGTTATTTAATTTTAGTGTGTCCTTCTCCTGATTTTCAGGCTTGCTTGCCGTGTCATCGCACTTGCAGCACCACGTTTTGTTGTCCACTCATTGATATGCTAATTTTTTCTCTAACCCCCCTCCCTCTCTCTGCGTCCGCCCTCCTCTGTCTATTTAAGGCCACCCCACAGAGACGACCACCTCTCTCTGTTACCTGTGTTGCTCTCTCTATGTATCTTGGTGATATCTGTCTGCTAATATGTCTGTCTATAGTTTTCTGGTTAGATTTTATGTCGCTATTTCATTATACCTGATGATGATTGCTTGTGTTGTAATTGAAACGTCGTATTCTATTATTTAATTTAATTTATTATTTTATCTTTAGACGTGACTTAACCGAAAGAAACAAATAATAATTCCTGCAGTCACGAAAGTTCTAAAAATTAAGATCGTCACAGCACGCTTGCTGTATCAAGTGAATGAGGCTTGATACAGCGAGCGTGCTGTGACGGTTCCACCTGAAGACGGAAGCTTGTGTTGCCTCCGAAACGTCGTGATTTTTATGTTTTATTTTATTTTACTTTTATTAATTTTAATTTTTTACCTACGTGACTTTACCGGAAAAAAACCTAAGAATATGTGTGTATATGCTTAACAGAAGACAAAGATTGCCCCAGTATTGCCTTAATAGACTGCTGGGGCAAGTGGTGTTGGCGAGCACCTATTGAAGGCCGGCACGGCACACGAGTGGTTGGGTAGTCAACAACCACGCCCGGCCGCCTTTGTCTCCCCAGTGGCGATGTTTACACACCGCACTCGGTGCTTATTTGAGGCTGAGTCGACCTAGGGGAGGCTCATGACCGATTCAGATAATCGTGACCGGTGTTGGCCGTGAGCGGGAATCGAACGCTGGTCGCCGGGTTCATAGGGCAGCGCCGTTAACCACTACACTACCGCTCCCTACACACATACACGTACGTACGAAAGAACGCAAACTCCTTCTAATCTGTGGTGATGCGGGGGGGGATATCACGGATCCTATCATCTTCGAGGTTATCTACCAATTTACTCCTCTTATCCGCGGGGATTTTTTTTCTTGCAGATAACTTCTTTCGAGTTTCAAACAAGTTGACCGGGATTGGGCAAGGAGACAGCCCACGTTTCACCCAGGCAACCAGAGGGCACAGGCTGAAACATTTACGTGGATGATAAGATTAATTTACCACTTTGCTTCTCTTATCTAAAAAAAAACCCGCGGATAACACTATGTAACACAATTTTTGTTCCTGGGTACGAAGTGTTATTTTTTTTACGACTTAAAACTTTCGTGACTGCAGGAATTAATATTCTTTGGTTCTTTCGGTAAAGTCACGTAGATAGAAAAAAAAGTTAATGAAAATTCAAAAACACTAATGTAGACTGTAGCCTAGTTCTTAATCGGAATTTATTTTATCTCCTTCCCTTGCCCGCCGAGTGAGTGTACTCACTCCGACTAAGAACCAAATAATAGGAACAGGATAATAGGAGAATTCGCAGACCCTACAGCTCCCGCACAATTATCGGTGTCAGGGGTTCGTTTGTACGTCGAACTTCTTTCGCACCGTTCGTAGCCAACCGCGCTAACTGGAGCTGCGGGTGAATAGGGTAGCAGTTGAAAAGAGGTTCTCCATCACGCGCATCGAACATCGAGAGCGAACTTCATTCGCTACCAATGCAAACAACAACAAAAATTCCGGCCACATGAAACTATAAGTGTTGACAAGCCCACGTGACGTACAGGGCACGCATGCAAACAAAGTGAACAAAGGCCGTAAAGAAAAGTTGACGACAGTGGCGACTCTGAGTGACTTTCGGGGCGACCCAGGCGAAGTTCCGATTGTGAATGGATGCAATTTTTTTTGCGTGGCCAGTAATCCAAAATTGGATCGAATGGGATCGTAACAAAGTAAGCGTCCGTTGCGCCAACGTTCCCCATGCACGTGCACGTATACACACAAAGACCTCCTGTATAGCCTTAACCGGCTGTTGGGGCAAGTGCTCTTCGCGAGCACCAATTGAAGGCCGGCACGGCACACGAAATACAGCACACACAGATGAACATATGTGCAGCCAAATACAAACACCAAGCAACTATATGCAGGGATATATGTACACATACACACGTGTGCACATACATGCTCGCAAAAGCCGACTCTTGACACACACCCACATACGAGGATTTATTACAACAGCCATCCCTCCTCACTTAGTTCCTAAAGAGTAGTTTATATATATAAATATACGAAGAGGACTGATTAAAAAATATGAAACTGGCATTCGATTCGATGTAAAGTGTCTCATTAAGCCGCGTCTCAAAGCCTCTCCCCCCCTCCCCCAAACGCCATCTATCCTGCGTGACAAATCCCACCCTCGTACGCGAGTGACCAGCAGCTGCCCCCCCCCCCCTGCACTTAACCACATCGCCCTCGCGCATCGCTTCATCCGTAAGCGGGGACCCGCCGAAAGACCGCGCGAATTTGCGTCCGCGAGGTGTTTTTTTGTGTCTGTTGGGAAGGCATTTTTCGAGGCCGAACCAACAGCGCACACAACGGGGGGGCCCCCCGTCATCGATTCCCGGCCAAACGCCGCCACCGCCGCCGCATCCGCGTCTCGTCGAGTGCCCGTAGGACACAGAGAGAGAGAGAGGCAGAGAGAGAGAGAAAAGAAAAGTGCCAGAAGCCGTCGTGGGCGAAAGTCTGGCGCCTGGATTTGGTGGGATTTGTTCTGGAAGCGGTTAAAGGATGAGACGGGCACGTTTGAGGGGAGGGGGGGGCTTGAGAAAAAAAGAGAAGAAATGAAGGAATATCAATAACGGTAATAGATTTCTCCTCCCAGCGCAAAAAAAAAATAAGCGCGCGATTTCCTTCTTCATTAGAAAGCTCGTTTGGAAATAATCATGATGAATGGACACGTGGTTCATCCCTTGCTGGCGGGCTTCCGCGAGCCATCTCAGACGCTCGCTCGGCACGTGCTCATCTCTCTCTGCGCCACTCTCAGCGCCGCTGGCTGGGCTGAGCGGGCTGTGGGGGGGGACACTGCTCGTGCTGCATGGACGTTGAGCTTCTTTCGCACCGTACGTGGCCAAGCAGTGCCCATCGGAGGTGCGGGGAGGAGGACTCCAAACTAAAGGCACCAAAACAATTTCTACCTGGGCTGGTCACTTGTGAAGTGGACCACATCGCATGCATTCTCAAGTTTCGTTTCGCCCTTTGTATCAAGAAAAGTTTGCATCTTCTTTCATCGTCTTTAAAATTGTGCACAGGCGTCCGCCTTTGCATAACCCTGCCATCATATATTTGCGTGTGTAAATATTGCCTTCCATCCAGCAGTGGATTTACCAAGGATGGTTGATTTTTTGTATTCTTCTCTGCATTCCTAACAGGAACAAGCTTAATTTACAAACGTAAAAATCATCAGACGTTTTATTACATTTTAATTCAGATTGTCATCGAGGAATTGTTGCCATTTTTTAAAATTAATATTACTCGAAAAAATCACTTTGTAAGGCAGTCCCCGTCCTCAGCAACTACTAACTCATGCCAATGCTGACATACGGGCCTTCTACTGGAGGGAAGTTCCAGAGAGTACCTTCTCGAAATATATGTTGACCTGCTCTTTCACACCGGCCACATCTCGGAGAGAGGTGTGAAGCTGCCCTCACTTTAATCTCGTCACTGCTGCGCGGACAGAGGCGCAGGGAATTAGGAAACTTTCTGAAGTTCCGTGCCTGAAGATAAATCGTGCGACCGCTGAACTGGTCGTCTGGTGTGCTCACGACCACACCACGGCGACATTACCACACGTACAATGTTGATGTACAGTTGTGATTAAACATTGCTAAAGTTCTCTCATAATTAATGTGTGCTCGATGAGTATCACTCTGCTGCATTTCCACTGCAGGCACGGGATTGTCAAATGGGAATGAACATCGCCCAGTGACAACTGAGCTTGTGGACACTTTGAAGTTGTTGCGGTGTAAATTTCGATTTAAAGCTTTCGTGACCGCAGGGATTCATATTCTTGGTTCTTTCGGTAAACTCGTGTAGAAGGGAAGTAATAAAATAATAAAAATAAAACATAATTAAATAAAATTCTCACGACGTTTCGGCCAGAACGCCAGCGAGGACGGCTGCTTGCGTTGTGGCCGAAACGTCGTGAGAATTTTATTTCAATCTGTTTTATTTTTATTATTTTATTGTTGCGGTATGTTAATCTGCTACCCAGTAGACAGCTTTGTACGTCGAATATTTAATCTTTACAAAGGGGTGCTTTAAACAAAAAACCGATGATGGCTATTCACGACCAGTGATTTAAAGTGTCTTTAATAATTAATACATTAGTTAAGCAAAGAGAAGAGAGCGGGCAGCAGAGAGAAAGAGAGAGACACGCACACGCACACACAAAAAAAGAGCCGCCCGTCGTGTTGCTCGTTGTTATTTAAGCACGAGAATGTAAGTAGTCACCGAGACATCGGCCTTGGCTCTCGTTAAAGCCAGGCTCGGGCGCCACGGGGACAGTTCGGAGTGGCCCAGGGGCTGGCGATGTCGCGGGGGGTTAATGCCACCGGTGCCTCCAGCGCCGAACGACGGCAGACGTGAAACTCGGCGCGTCAGGATGAAGATGCCCGTGGCTTACCGGGCGCATTAGCCCTTTCACCCGCGGCGGTCCGAACGCGGGGCTGCAGCTGCATTATGAGAATGTAATTGTTTCTGCTAAAGATTTTCTCAAAGGGGTTCGCATCCCCCCCAAATAAGCGTTTCATCCCGACATGTGTTATTTAATGCGTTGTTTAGGGGACGGAACGCGGCTGCCTAGAAATGGTTGCGCTGTGCGTGTGTGTGCTGTGTGTACGTGTCTGTGTCTGTGCGTGTGAGCTGTGTGTACGTGTCTGTGTGTGAGCTGTGTGTCTGTGTCTGTGCGTGTGAGCTGTGTGTGTGTGTCTGTGCGTGTTAGAAGTGTGTACGTGTCTGTGTGTGAGCTGTGTGTACGTGTCTGTGCATGTGTGAGCTGTGTGTACGTGTCTGTGTGTGTGTGTGAGCTGTGTGTCTGTGTCTGTGCGTGTGAGCTGTGTGTGTGTCTGTGCGTGTTAGAAGTGTATACGTGTCTGTGTGTGAGCTGTGTGTACGTGTCTGTGCGTGTGAGCTGTGTGTACGTGTCTGTGTGCATATGGAAATGTGGAATTTCCACGACATGCTTAAGACGGCCAATGCTGGTTTAAGAAGGGGGGACACGGTGTGACTTGACATTCGTCAATTTGGGGGATATTAAGAACAGTAAGGGGACTTGGGCAAGATGAATTGTCGTGAGAATGGATGATGGCTAATGGTAATAGACATCTGTGAAAAAGAGCTTTACAGCTCATCGGATTCCTCCAGTATAAATAGCTGTTTTGACTCTGATAATGATCAATAATGGAGTGGCAGCCAAGGAATGGGAAATGTTCAGGTGCAGATGGAGAAATTAAATCAGTTTCTTGTGCAGATGCTCGGTCAGAGGGTTCCAGCAACCGAAGTAACAAGTCAAGCCATTTTATTTTTTGAGTTCCGTAAAAAAAAACGAACCTTAACATTTAAAGAGCCGCAACTCACGTGGTGCACACGAGACGGTGGTGAGACCTTAATACATGACGTCACGAAGCAGCCGCTGAAGACCCACCACGTGCGCCCCCGGAGCCTGCAGGTTGGCGACCCCCGTGCTCTCGGCGGGTCGTCACATCACAGCACCGTGAGAATCATGGACATGTAATGACTTCGGAGACACGGACTGCAGAGGGTTTTTTTTATTTTATTGCGATCTCTTCACAGCGTCGACTCGATGGCGCAGAGACGACTTGAGGACATAGCGAAGACTGACGATATAGCGACAACAGTGACGATAGCGACGATAGCGACGACCCCGACCTCCACGGCAGCCCAGAACCCCGCTTCTCCGCCCATCCTTTTATCCTCCAGCGTGGCCATGGCTCCGCCCCCAGGCCACGCCCCTCTTCTTGAACTCCCTCGCAGATTCCAGAAGCCTCTAGATCGTCCCCCTCTTAGTTCCCTGGCCTGGTTATTCCCCGTTACGGTCGCTAGGCGTATATACTGTTTCTGTTGTGATCCTATTGCGTTTCCACACCCGTAGTTACCACTCGTGGCCGCTAGTCCACACACTGTCTCTACATATAGACCACGACTCGGGGTCGCGGCCTTCGGGCGATGGAAAACTGTGCACGTTACAAATTACCATTATTATTATTAGTAAGTGGGAAAATGTGTACATAGACTATATGTAAAGTATGTTTGCATAGAGCACAGTTTGTACTAAAGCACAATTCATATTGGGTCTCCATTTACGCGCATTATAAACAAACGCTAAAAAAGAAAAGAAAAACAATTCCATTGAATGTAAGGAAGATAATCAGTGCGGGAATGGCAGCACATACGGATCGAACGCATTCACATTCAGGTTGTCCAAGCAGTGGACGCAGTTCATTTTCGAACACTGATTGCAAGGACACAGTAGTCTAATAGTAATAGAGGCGCGACATCGTTCCCGATGTGTTGATGCGTCGTGAATTAAATAACTTTCTCTCTGAGTCACGTGTTGTTGTGAACTTTGGGTGTATAGTCGTGCTTGTGTTTTGTGATGCACGCAGAATCAGGAGTGCCTGTGGGTTTTCGTGCGCCAGTGACATATCTTTCTATTTAATGCTTTCGTGACTGCAGGGATTCATCTTCTTGGTTCTTTCGGTAAAGTCATCACGTAGAAGGGAAATAATAAAATAATAAAACATAATTATATTATTTTACTATGTTTTATTTGTATGTTTTATTTTTATTATTGTATTATTTCCCTTCTACGTGACTTTACCGAAAGAACCAAGAAAAAAAAAGTGACTTATCTATTACAGGAATTCAACTGTTTTTATTTTTACCACTGAGCTACGTAGCCCATTTTTCAGAAGCGACTTGGATGCAAATGGTAGCTCAACGATGTGGCTTATCGTGTGGAAATGTACAGCAGCCAAATACTCAGGATGCATGTTTATAAATGGGAAGGGAAGAACCGGAGGACACGGATGAAAAATCCACGCGATCACGGGGAGAACACGCAAACTATAAATATACAGCAGGCGTCATGTCGGGATTGAACCCACGGCCTTCATGTATACCAGGCGAGGTAGTTAACATCTTGCCACCGTAGCGCTCTATGAGACGTGTATGAATCGAAAATTAATCTCACGCACACAACTCAATGGACGATTTTTGTTGACGGGGGCTCATTTGTGTCCCGAGTGTAGGATTCGATCTTATCTTGGTGATTCTACGTTGACAGCGATGGGTACACAAGCCATAATAACAAACAAAAAACTCAACACATTCGTAAATATAAAAAATATAATAGCCAATGTTTCGGGTAATGACCCGAATTCATAGGCGGAAGTATCAAAACAACTCTTCAAATGCACTACGCTCGTTTGAATTGACAATCATCGTTTCATACGTAGGCTCTCACGACCAGTTTTGGCACCAACATGCGTCAAAACTCTCTTTGGGCTTTTAAACAATCCTCCTCTTTTGCTGATAAACCAACAATTGGCACATTTTTGCCCATGACGTGCCAACTAGATTTGATTGACTCTGTAAGGTGGTGATGCAGGGTTACAATAAAACGAAATATACATTATACTTACACAAGGAGGTAATCCATAAAAACAAAAACTAATAAAAAATAATGGATATGGGAAATTATGAAATTAAATCGCCAGTTTTTGGCCCTGATGGCATTGCAAGCTTTGACTGGAAAAAAAAGGAAAGTAGAGCTGCAGGTTTCGTTGAAGCCACCTTGGACACCTGCAATTTGTCACGTGGACCCTGCACACTATGATTCTCTATTCTGTCAAACGGGTCCACCGGCCACCTTAACCATCTATTTGTCTACCTTGAAGATTACACCCTTGATCTAAAAGCGTTCCTCTTCATTTCTACTTTGACATTCTTTCAAATCACGAGACCTTACAACGTTGATTTATCGCCGACGGTCGAGAGAAGGGGAACCTTCAAAACTCAACGCACCAGGGACTTTAATGATGACCAAGCGGAAATTGAAATTTAATGGTACTTACACGTTGGCAATCTCTATAGCTGGTTAATTTAACCCACTTAAATTTTGTTCAAATTCTTGTTGAATTGATGGATTGGTCACGCGGCATCGTGCGTTATATATCAATTTGTTGTTTTAACGCGAGTAAGAAATAATGATAAACGCCGGGCCACCGTACAATCAAACACGGCTTCAACATTACCAGGTGATGGGAGATTTACCTATCAGCGCAAAGTGACCTTCACGGACATATGCAAAATTGAGCGACACATTAACCGAACCCGCCTTTGTTCTGTGGGCACTTTATTAGCGCGGGCGATTTATCGCGCACACACACACACACAAAAAAAATCCCGACGTGGTGAGAACATTAACTCTTTAACCGGTCCCTCCCAAGCGCAGCCACGAAATGGACATTACGTCCAGCCGGGTTCAGGCCAATGTTTTCCTTGCCGCTGTTAACGCGGCACGCGCGTTGCCAAACGCGGTCCCGTTCACTTGGGAATTACCGAGCACGAGGGTCTCCACGGGGTGTCCGTGATATTCGGCCTCGCAAAGTACCGTGAGCGCCTTTGTTCGGCCACGGTTGGAACGGCAGCGGTTTTCCGTGGGCGAGAGAGTTAAAGGCGCTTTTCTCAGGTGAGGACGCTCTGACAATGACCCGGGAGGATTCATTGTTTGGAAGGGAAAAACTGAATTTAAAGAGATGATTTTGAAGCAAGTGATGTATCCACGGCGGACTCGGCCTGATGCTCGTGCCCTACATTTAATAACAGACATGACCCCCCCCCCACTCAAACTGATGTAGTATTAGAAGTATTGTCTCGGTTTTTTGTTGTTGCGGCCTGCAGTGATTCGCGCTTTTGACGAATTGTCTGACAAATGGCTAAAGGGGCGTGCACGATGAACAAAGGACTCTTCTCACTAGGTCCCGATGAAGGAACTCCAAGCTCTTTCAAGTCGCACGGAGCCTGAATCTAGGCTGTTATAGTTTTCAAGGAGGGGTAGCAGGGGGAGGGCAGTGGGCTCCTCTTTCTATTTTGTTAATTTGGCCGATGCCAAAGACTCCACGGGCTATTCACCGCAAATATTTAAATTCTACTCTTTGGTTCTTTCAGTAAAGTCACGTAGAAAGAAAATAAATTAAATAATAGAATACGACTTTTCGATGGCAACACAAGCAGCCGTCTTTAGGTAGAACTAAATTTGAGAAAGAGACAAAATACAGACACGGAGACACACAGACAGACACACAAGCAGAGATAGACAACACAGTGACACACAGAGAGAGACGCACAACATAGACACACACAGAGACACACAACATAGACACACAGAGAGAGACACACAGACACAGAGAGAAACACAATATAGACACACAGAGACAACAGAGAGAGAGACAACACAGAGACACAGAGAGAGAGACACACAACATAGACACACAGACAGACACACAAGCAGAGATAGATACACACAGATACACACAGAGAGAGACACACACAGAGACACACATAGAGAGAGACACACAACATAGACACACAGACTGACACACAAGCAGAGGGAGACAACACAGAGACACACAGAGAGAGACACACAACATAGACACACAGACAGACACACAAGCAGAGAGAGACTCACACAGAGACACACAGAGAGAGACAACACACAGAGACACATAGAGAGAGACACACAACATAGACACACAGACAGACACACAAGCAGAGAGAGACAACACAGAGACACAGAGAAAGAGACACACAACGAACTAGAATTGCAATTCTAGTAGTTTCTCAAAGTGATGTGCGATTCTGAAGGCCAATTCGAAAGTACGGCGAACAAAGCACAGTGACGCTGTAGCTTTCATAATTCAGTTTAACGCGTACAAGGCTTTCGCGACCAATATTATTCATAATAGAGTTTTTTTGGGGGAGGGTAAGATCGCGTAAACATAAATGTGTCGTTAAACCCACCACCACCCGACACAGCGAATTAGTAATGTTTGTCACTTAAACGAAACGTTCCAATTAGTTACTACTTCACTTGCAGGATTTATAGGATTTCTCATTGAACAGTATTATTAAGAATGACTGTGTACAGTATATATATAATCTTGATTTGAAGCTTTCGTGACTGCAGGCATCTATACTCTTTGGTTCTTTCGGTAAAGTCACGTAGGTAGAAGAAAAAATAATAATAAAAGATCACGACGTTTCGATCGCAACACAAGCGGTCGTCCTCAGGCGGAAAAGGGAAACAAATATCCGGCAGTCGAACTGCTGGATTATTATTATTTTCGATCGAAACGTCGCGATTTTTTATGATTTTTTATACATACGTGACTTTTACCGAAAGAACCAAAGAGTATAGTATATATTTGGGGGCCCTCGAAATACAAGGTTCCTGGGATGTATCCCATAAAGCTCCGTCCTCGCATGGATCTGGGTCTGAGCCTCCCAACAAACAGTACCCACACTTTTTTCCCTGCCACAATGCCGCCCCTGCCAACCGACCTCCTGCAGTTCAACCCTGTTGCCACAGGGTGGTGAGAGGCAATGGTGGCGGACGCTGAGTGCCCTGACAACCCCAGTGCGGCATCGCGTTTTGTTTATAAATCTGCGTAGGGTGTGTCAAATAGCGGCCCCCTTTTCTCAATTCACCGCAGAGTGCAAATCCTCCCAGCCTGTCGCTTGTTGGACCATACGTCACTTACATTTAATCAGCGCAAGGTCGAACAATGAGAGGGCCCCAGGACCCGTTCAGATAATCGCTCGCTCAACCGATGTGGGCTGTGGCCGGGAATCGAACTTGGGTCAAGGGGTTCGTATCCCGGCGTGCTGTAACCATCACAACAGGGCAGCATGCGTTGCACGTGGACGTCTATCACGCGAGGTCAACAATACGCGATTACTTCCAAGTGCAGAGAGGTGGCTTTCAATAAAGCATGCGTTCTAAAAAATAAACTTGTGCAGCTGGAGACTGATCAACAGCTGCTAGACGAACACGAAAGACAAGATGGTATCAATCGGAATATGTATTTATACTGAAGGAATCCGAGAAGCTATCAAGCTCTTTTTCACAGATATCCAGTAAGAACGTCACAACAACAAACGGTGCAAAACACGAAAGTTGTGCAAAGTACAAGAAAGGTCGACAAATCACCAATTAAACCATCCCCGTCCTACCAGGAAAAGTCCACTGAAGTTATTCATCACAAAAGGAGCCCCCCCCCCCACCTTGTCCCACTCTGAGTTAAGGAAGTAGACACCAGTGATGTAGAGTCTATTGAAACTCACGGCATAGATAGGGTTCAACATATAAGACGTTGGTAAGTGTCATTGGAACTTCGAATTGTGTCTATACTGGTGTCAATTTCCAATACATGCCCTCTGCATGTACCTGAATCGTTTATTCAATAAACTTCTTTTGGAATAAAAAAAATTGTGCCGTGTCGTACTATCGCGTGACGTTAACACTTTCCGGTTCCGAGATGTACTGCGAGTTGCAGGGTGGGTACCGTTCACCGCTGAATCTCGTAACACGCAAGCGGTTCGCGGTAATTTTATTTCGAGAGGCATAGCGCCGCTGTTTTTAAAGAAATTGTAATCACCGCAGAGAACTGTAGCGACACGACCGCACTCTACGATAGTTGGCGCCAAACTGTGCCACACGCCCTGCCGCATGTTTTTTTTACTTCCGATTCCGCTCCGATGACGTAGACCTACAGATGACGTACACATTCGATGCACTGGTGGAATTTGCACATTCCTATTCCCAGGGATTACTTCTCTCTATGGTAACGAAAAAAGTACCGTTGACTTCACAATGGCAGCGTGTGTGAAAAAAAATCAATGCACCGCTGTATATTGGAGATTAATAACAATATTATGCAAATAAGTAGGAATTTGTAATGTGGTTTCACAAAAACATCACATTTAAGAATGTTACCACTCAACTAGCTTTAAAAAGAAAACCCGTCCCTTGCATTAACTACAGTCGTTTTTTGGCTTATCTTGCAGAAATGGAACAGGTAATGAATCTCAATAGGCCTTCAATTGGTTATATAGAGGACATCAATCATCGATTTAATATATTTTATTATTATTGTTATGATTACTCTTACAAATTTCATTAACCTACAGCAATAAAAATACACAGCATATTGATTCTCACACAGATTGGCAATATTACTTAGTAAATACCGCGTACGAAAAATAAATATATCCAGTTACACGGGCGGAATAAAAATGAAGTGAAAAGTTTTAGGGTGTGCAAAAATTACGAATACAACTAAAGCATACTTACTGTACGACATAATTGTATCACAGTCATAGTGAGAATGTAAGTTTTGCAAGTAAGTTGTACATTAGGATAATACCAATCATAGAATTGTAATTTAAATCCCTTGAGTCAACCCACGGCTAGATGAATGCCTCTCCATGCCGTGTCGGCTGTGGAGATTGTTTGACCATACCTCACCGCACTGGTACATCATTCAAGACCCAAGAAGTCGCAAACCTCCTGCCTTTGACTTTCCTCAAAGGCATTGCTGCGACCATCAACCGCATCACCATACCACCAGGCCGATGCTCACATCTCCTTCATGAATGAAACATCAAATACAAGTCACAGTGGTGCGATTGTGGCCATACCACCCAAACTGTGGATAGTAAAACCATTATCGCCTGTGCTCCTTCAATGGAGAAATAACACAAAACCACACGAACTATCATCTCCTTTGTAGCTAGCAGCAGACCTTGACATTGGCACTGAGCTCCTGAAAATATTTGCCATACGCACAAATGGGATGGAACCACACTGGTGAGTGTCAGTTGGTGAAGGTGGGTAGAGGCCCAAGACTGGTTAAAATATCGCCGGTGTCAGCCATAGCCAGCAAATCGAACTCGGGTCACAGACGAGTAAGTAAAATGTGTGTGCATGTATGTTGAACTTCTTTCGCACCGTCTGTAGCTAACCGCGCTCATCGGAGGTGCGGGGGGAAAGACAACAAAACTAAAACACCAAAGGCAGTTTTAAATAAATGAGTTTTCAATCTGGATGATTTAAAAGTGCACAGCTTCAGTGGCTTACCTAATATCAGAAAGAAGAACGTTCCAGACGGCCGCAGAAGCGCATCTGAAAGCACGCGATGCAGTGACCGCCTTTGTTCGATGGCCAGCCAAAAGCCACCGCTGCGAGGATGATTATTGTACGAGGGACTCAAACAAGTTATTGGCCTCACATGAAAAGCAACGAGGCTGTGCTCTTTTTCGACACAGTCCCTTTGGAGTGCATTGCACTTGGTTCGTCCATGTTTCGAGGGCTTAATTTGCGGCTGGAAGAAGTCTCAATCGTCGCTCCTCAAGCCGCTCGCCCATCGCACGCCCCGCTTAATGTCCTCGAGGAAATTGGTTTCGCCACAAGTGACCCTTCAACTGTGCGAAACGTGAAGAGTGACCGGGAGCCAAATACATCCCAACATGTCGTTAACACCTTCACAATGGCCGTCCGTTTCTGGCCCCTTAGCGCGTTTGATCCTTAAGGGCCTGCAGCTCAGCGGTGGTGATTTTAAATCTGGGGAGCTGTGCATTTTCTCAGACTTTTCTCTCGCATATTTAATTTCAGTACACAAACGATATTATTTCAAAACAAACAAAAAAACGTACGGAATTAAGTTCCATGTGATATTTGGAAAAAACGTCCTGAAAAAAAATGTGATTTTAAGTGAACATTTGCTCTGTTGTATCACTTTTCCCTCTACGCTAGTAAACACAGTTGTTCCGGGAACACGGCCAGCGTTGAGTGTTGGGGTCACGCAGAGGTCAAGGAACCACGCCCAGATAAATAATTAAAGAAGTGCGCTGGCAAAGAAGGCACCAAGAAGGGGGAAAGGAGATTGGGAGAAAATACCAAAAAAAAAAACACAATTTCGTGTGACAGAGGAGAGGAGGAGAGACGGTTTATGGGGTCATCCTCGCAGCAGCGGCTTTGGCTGAGCCATCGAACAAAGGAGGTCACCGCGTCGCACGCTTTCAGATGCCCTTCTGCGGCCTTCTGGAACGTTATTCCTTCCCATATGAGGAAGCCACTGGCGCTATGCACATTTTTACGCGTTTATGTGATTTCAATAGGAGCCCGGTACAGAGCATAAACCGCGATGTAGGGATGGGGTTTGAAAACTCCACAGCCCTGAGTCCCAACACTGTGCACCTTTTGACCAATGCACTTAACAACCTAGATTCAAAACGAATTTCTTCACAACTGCTGTTTTGTATTTAGTTTGTTGTCCTTCCCGCGCACCTGCAAATAGCACGGTTGGCTACTTACGGTGTGAAAAAAGTTCAACATACATGATACATACATGCTGACGATTCCATGCACACAGCTTTTGCTGTGAGTGTGAATACACGTGTTCCTTCGTGAGTATACAACGACGTGGAACCACTAAACCAATGATTAAATAATATAATATTAATTTGTAACGCACCGAAATAGTGTTCGCTCGCTCTTGCAGAGAGAGAATGACTCAGAGGCGCGAGCAGGAACCACAGATGAACAGAAAGGCAGCGGGCACACGATGACCTGCCGCTGCCAACAATTAATTCTAGATTTGAAGCTTTCGTGACTGCAAGGAATCATATTCTTAGGTTTTTTTGGTAAAGTCACGTAGGTAAAATTAATAAAAAAAAAATAATCACGACGTTTCGGAGGCAACACAAGCTTCCGTCTTCAGGTGGAACCGTCACAGCACGATAGCTGTATCAAGCTGCCAACAATTACCCAAGCTCTGCGATCCTCGCTATATGAAGGACCAAACCCACACGCGCGAGGGGGAAACACTCTATCGCATACAGAAGGAACGGGAGGAGTCCACACTGTTGCTGTACTGCCTTCTGGCAAGCCAGGGGGACGTCACCTCCTCGCCTACGGGAATGGAGATTTGGCAACATTTGTGTGAACCACCAACTCCTCGCCTCCACAGTGCCCCACTGCCGAGCACATTAACAGCATCATGAACCCGGCCTGGCGCTTGACTTTTTTTGCATTTCCATATCATATTACGTTAGGAGAAACAGGTTTTGCTGACTGGCTGGCTGGCTGGCGTGCCGGTGACGTCACCGCGCCTATCTACGTGGTAAACGTCACCTGCATCCAGAAGCGTTGAGCGTGGTGGATTGAAAACTAATTTCTTTGGAGTTGTGGTTTGGCTACGTGGCGGTGCCAAAGAAGTTCAACACGCACACGCCACCCCTTCCCACCGCCCTCACAAATACGAGCGCCATGCCAGCTTGCGCAGAAATCATCCAGTAGATGGGATGCTGCCACGGTGTTAACGGTCAGCGCACTGCAAATGCGGAAAGTCGTTCTCCAGCAGCATGGATGAGTGCACCAGAATTGGTTAAAACTTAACACGACATTTTAATTTATTTTACCAGGTGAGGCCCACTGAGCGATGTAATTTTTTTTTTCGAAACCGACCTGACCACAAATGACAGCTCACCGAAGTGGCTTATCAAATTTTGTTTTATTTAAAGCAGCTAAATAATCTAAATATTCTAAACGCGTGTTTTTAAGTCGACTTGATCTCAAATGAATATCTGGTCTGAGCCACACCCGCCACCTCTTTGTGCTGTGTCAATATTAATAAGCAACTGCGAACGGCACTTAACTTCCTGACAATACGAATGAGGCACCGCAATCGGAGTGCCGTGCAAGTTTAAAAATAAAGATGCGTAGCGTCAATTGAAAACTCGCATTACCCATGAATATAAAATAGGCATTCGGTTCATCTTGATTTGAAGCTATCGTGACTGCAGGAATCCATACTCTTTGGTTCTTTCAGTAAAGTCACGTGGGTATAAAATTAAATAAATCACGACGTTTCAGGCGCAACACAAGCGTCCTTCATCATGTGGGAAAGCATGCTTGTGTTGCTCCCGAAACGTCGTGATTTATTTTATTTTATACCTACATTCAGTTAATGTTTCGCTCACGAAGGAAGCCCATTTGCCATTTATTTGTATTCACAATTTGTAATACGTAACATTCTGTTGTATGCGGCGACGATTTATTTGGTGGACTGATACGTGACAGATTAAACAGGGAATCTTTTACACACACACACACGCGCGCTCCTCAAGCACAACGACACAGACCATCACAAACAGCTACACAGACAGCCTTTGCAGCAAATTCTGTCACCGAGCACTGTGTTAATGCGACCGCGTGAACGCTCCTCACACGTGTAAAGACAAAGACGACCTCTACATGCTGCACCGGTCGCCGTCACAAAGTGCTGTTCGCGAGCACCTATTAAAGTCGGAATGGTACACGGCGGTGAGTGGTGCTGATGTCTCATTCACGGCTGAGACGACGTAGGGGAGGGGGCACCAGGACTGGTACAGAGATTCGTCATTGGCGTTGACTGTGAGCAGGGATCGAACTCCGACTGCCGGGTTCGTAGCACAGCACGTACCAAATGCACGGTTGGGTGGCGTGCGGTGCGAAAGAAGTTCGGCATGCAGACACGCAGCGCGTTAGGCTCGCCACCACCGCTCCCCACAATACAAACATGAAGACAAAGATCCCCCGTATAACCTTCACAGGCGGTAGGGGCAAGTGCTGTTAGCGAGCACCTATAAAGGCCGGCACGGCACACGAGGGGGTGGGTGGCCAGCACCACGCCGGGCCGCCTTTGTCTCCCCAGTGGCGATGTTTACACACCGCACCAAGTATTCATTTGAGGCTGAGTCGACCTAGGGGAGACCCATGACCAGTTCAGATAATGATCCCTGACGTTGGCCATGAGCAGGAATCGACCTCGGCTCGCCAGGTTCGTAGCGCAGCGCGATAACCGCTACACTACCGCTCCCCACACACTACAAACACACACACACACTCGCACACAGAGACACCTATTAAGTACGTGAAATGAACCGAACTCCTCCCAAGCACGCATTGCCTGGGGATTCTCACAGCCCCCCCACCCCCCCCCCTCTTGCCTCACCGCAGCTGCGATCGCTCTCACCTCACCCTCCGCCCCGCCAACATAACGGGCAGCAGAGCAATCATGCATCACCATACACTCCAGCGGCCTCCTCCTCCTCCTCCTCTCGCAGTCCCCGCCGCTGTGGCAAAAAAAAAATAAAGGCCCAATCAGCGCGTAATTGTTACTGATCTCTCTATCGCCGTAAAAAGTTATTGACCGACAGGGATGAGAGGAGAGAGGTCAGCTGGCAAAAAGCAGGGAGATGTGGGTTTGTGCTCTCCATCCCATTTCCGACACCTCCCCCCCCTCTCTCCAACCGCATCCCCAAGCCCTACACACCCCTCCCCCCCACACACTCCACTTTTTCCTCCAAGCCCAATTTTCATTGGGAAATTTGTCCGGGCCATCCTTGCGCAACATCCATCGCCCCAGCTGCAGCAGCTGCAACGGCGGCAGGAGCTTCAGCAGCAGCAGCGGAAGCGTTGAACCGAACGCT
Organism: Lampetra fluviatilis; assembly: GCF_964198595.1. Taxonomy (NCBI): domain Eukaryota; kingdom Metazoa; phylum Chordata; class Hyperoartia; order Petromyzontiformes; family Petromyzontidae; genus Lampetra; species Lampetra fluviatilis. The sequence continues at coordinate 3,639,625 of NC_136299.1, forward strand.
GCCCGTCCAGCCGAAGATTCGCTCGGCAAACGTGCGGGGTATAAGTGCGATTTGCTTATCGCGGAGTCTGGCGAGATTGTGAGAAAACAAAGACACAAAGATACAACGCATCGATGTGCCTCCAGGAGGCATTCAATGAATATCTCAATTCTACAAATCTTGCCATTAGCATGCCTCACGTCAACCCCAGTGCCGGATTAAGCTGGTGCGTGGCCTGTAGCATATGTTATAAAGGGGCCCTAAAAATACAATAAAAATACGTAAATATTAAAACACAAATTTTGTACTTGCATAGTAAAGTAATTGTATTTTTTCATTTGCTATACAGCCAGATAATACGACAAATCGCTAACCTCAAACACCCAGTCGTTCATAAAAGTTGAAGGCAGTATAGTGCTATAGTAATAGAGCAAGTGCAGAATCACTGAACCGGAATTGATAGCTTGAGAGCACTTAGCACGGGGCCCTTGAAAGTGCGGGGCCTGTAGCATTTGTAGCTAATTCTAGATTTGAAGTTTTCGTGACTGCAAGGATCCATACTCTTTGGTTCTTTCGGTAAAGTCACGTAGATGGAAAAAAGAAAATGAAAATTATTAAATTAAATCACGACGTTTCGGAGGCAACACAAGCTTCTGTCATCATCAGTTCCACCTGATGACGGAAGCTTGTGTTGCCTCCGAAACGTCGTAATTTAATTTAATTATTTTCATTTTATTATTTTTTTACTTGTAGTTTTTCATCAACGTGACTTTACCGAAAAAACCAAATAGCATATGTAGCTACTTTTGCTACTGGGATAATCCTGCACTGGTTAGCCCCTTCTTCTTTTGCAGCCAATTCTCATTCAGCTCGATGACGAGATGACTGGTAGATCTATTGAATTTGCACTATTTACTTACATCCCACTTTTGGCGATCCGCTGCTGCATGAAAGTGTCCCCACGTGGTTTCAGTCTTTGGGGCCGTTTGACCATGCGTCACCAACCGGTTAGTCAGTGCGGGTTGGTGAATGTATGGAGTACATTACTGGTTGAGATATCACTCCGTTACTCAGTGCAGCATTGGATGGGACTCAAACTCAGGTTGTATGTATGTATGTTGAACTTCTTTAGCACCGTATGTTAGCCAACCGTGGTAATCGGAGGTTGATTCATTGCACAGTTGCGTAAACCACCGCCACCCCCACTGTTTAATTTACTGTATTCCACAGTGTATTTGTTTACATATTTGTTAATTAAACTCCAGTAGTAAGGCGTGGTGAAATAAGGTGAGCGATTGGAACAAAAATCCCACCATGACCAGCAAATGTGTTTAGGTTTTAGGCTCGTTTTTTATATTGTGGAACAGGTAAAACACATTGGGCAATAAATGTAAATGTTCAATTGGAACCTGGTTACCCTCAATAAGACCCTGGTTACTGCAGAAAAATAAAATAATAAACATGACCAAAACAATCTCAAAACAACTGTGCACGTTCAAGTTTCGAATGGCAAGGTCGTGCATCATCATGATACAACCAGCACAACAATGACGAGGCTAATAGAATGCACCACGTATATATAATGGAAGGAATAAATATATATCTCGTCAGAAGGGAATTGAATGGTGAGTAAGAATGACACATTGATTGAGCCGGTCGTCTTTACACATTCTGGCTTAATCGCAAACCTATCCGCATCGGCAAAATGTTCGACTCACCGTTGTATTGGGTTGTGAGTTCAACATATCGGTTCGGGGTCTACTCAGCCCAGTTCATAGCACGAGTGCCGCTTGCTGAGTGATATGTTCATGGTTGTTTCTCGTCAGTGAGGCTGCTCCAAAACGCACGTGGCATTTACATTTCGGGCTCAGGGCTGCCAATCGTGAGACACATCTGAGCGTGGAGCCCTGAATGCGGGGCAGAGAACGGGCGTTGCCACACGGTCATTCGAGCGAACATGGATACACTTTTGTGTGAACGTGCGTTGAACTTTTTTCGCGCCGTACGTAGCCAACCCTTATGGTCGGAGGTGCAGCGGGGAAATACAACAAACTAAACACGAAAAACTCTTATAAATAAGTGAGTTTACAATCTAGATTTAAAGGTGCACAGCTTCACTGGTTTCCTAATATTGGAAGGAAGAGCGTTCCAGACGGCTGCAGAAGGGCATCTGGCTACACGTATGCAGCGAATGTAGCTCCTTACATCAAACCTGAAGCATAAAGTGCCACAAGTTGAACAATCTTGAGATCAGCTCTCCAATTTAGTTTTCTGGTTGTGCCGCCTATTGTTTGGCGTGATGTCCGACGTTTTACTCCTCGTGCTGGAGGGCTTATGCAGGAAACCGAAAACACATCGAAGAGCTTATGCGGCATGACTGCGAAAGCCTCCGGCAGTCATCTTGAGAATGTCCGAGGTGGGGAAAGGAGATTTCCTGTAGCATCGTGACTTCAAGAGATTTCTTTTCTACTCGTTGATAGTTATTACGAATGTGTTTACTTCACTATACAGCACGTGTCTATGCGTGTGCTTATGAGGCTTCTGTCTTCTAGTGAGCGATAGTGTAGCGGTTAGCACGCTGCGCTATGAACCCGGCGACACGGGTTCGATTCCCGCTCACGGCCAACACCAGTGACGATTATCTGAACCGGTCCCGGGCCTCCCCTAGGTCGACTCAGCCTCAAACGAGTACCTGGTGCGGTGTGTAAACATTGCCACTAGGGAGACAAAGGCGGTCGGGCGTGGTGCTGGCCACCCACCCCCTCGTATACCGTTCCGGCCTTCATAGGTGCTCGCTAACAGCACTTGCCCCTACAGTCTGTTAAGGCTATATGGGGGATTTTTGTCTTTGTATAATTGTATATGGGGGAGAGTAGGACAGAAGTTAGTGGTACTGCGCTGCGAAAAGCGGCCACCCGAGTTCGATTCTCGCTCACTGCCAACACGCAGTGACGATTATCTGAATCGGTCCTGTGCCTCCTCCCTAAGTCGACTCAGCCTCAAATGAGTACATGGCGCAATGTGTAAACATCACCACTGGGGAGATAAAGGCGGCCGGGTATGGTGCTGACCATCCAGCCCTCGTGCGCCATACCGGCCTTCATAGGTGCTCGCTAACAACACTTGCTCCAACAGTCTTTTAAGGCTTTGCTTGGGGATCTGTTTTTGTATTAATGCTGTATAGACTGTCTGGTTCCAATGGAAGGTTTGCCATAAGTGTCTTTTCTCCATACGCTACTCTGCAGCGTCTGAAGGCGACATCATTTCTTGGCCTGTGCGGGAGTGATTGTTAATTTGAATTCCTAATGATGCGTCTAATGACCAATTTGGGAGCTGATTAGCGTGGGCAGGCCGCTCGCTTGCGCTCTTTGACGTTGAACTCAATTTATCTGCTCGCTGAAAAAAAAATTGCGCGCCACCTTTGCCCAACCAATGTCGGTAAATTCTACAATGCATAGCGTCAATACGTCCAGTGACCGCATAGAGCACCGCGTTTAATCGATCGCGCGTACGTTTATCGAAGGGAACGATACTCTCAAAAGGCATTTACTGTATTAATTGTGGTTTTACTTTTTTTGCCAATCATATGTTTGTGAATGATGGCCAGCGGGCAGGGATAATGATTGAGTGGAATGGATCGCTTGGGATTGGACGCACGTCATGGGAGGAGATGGAGCAATGAAATCAGTTCACATGCAGGTGCCAGGTGGATTATTCCATCATGGGACCGTCAGGTGCGGCGGCAGCTTGCGGAGGGCCTTCATCCAGCAGTGGATTGGCTATGGCTGCTGATAGTGATGATGATGATGAGCAAATATGAAGTCTTCATTTGGGTGATCGTTGCTCGTGCTTAAGTTGCATTATTTTCTCAATCATATCCATTTTCTCTTATGTTATTTCCCTTTAGAGAGGCAGTGTAAACTGGCAATACGTAATTGCATAACAGCGTTACATAACGTATATACAAATACAATGTTTTTAAATGTATTTATATTTACCTTTGTTAACCACGTGAAGAAATGCGCGTTCACGTGGTGCGCTGTGGTTGCTTCCGTGCTGAAATTAACGGGCGACTGAGAATATCGAACTGTCAGCCGCGTACATCACTCACGATTTTCCGTTTGCTGTCCTAAAATTGGCTTCTTGCCTTGAAGACAACGACGCAATTGGGGATATAATTTGTAATGAATCCCACCGCACACTTGAGAAATTAGACACCGCGCATCAAGGGCATAATAATTTGTGAACGGGGCAGAATTGCGAAAGTTCCACTGGAGGCAACTTTGCCACGTGGCCAATTTTATTTTTATTTTTCATCGACAATGTGCGCCCGGCAGAATGGGCGGTGGGTGTGTGAAATCCACCCTTGCAAACGCCTAACCTATCACAAGTTAGGGCAGGTGGAAGAGGGAGGGGGGTGTCGCGGGGAAGTTTCCCGAAAGCATCGTGACTTCATGGAGCTAACCCCCGCCCACGGACAGTGCCGACCAATCAAGGATGTGGATGCGTTTTGATCCGCGCGCGTAGGTAACGAATTACACGCGGGACGAGTTTCGCGCACGCTTTGCAGAACTGACTTCTGTTGAAGCCAAAATGATGCCGTCTCGCGTGTGTTCGTTTTACCCCGATCCGCGTGCCCCTCCTTCTGTCGTCCCGTGTCTTTGCAACCGCGCATCTATCCCCACGTGGTTATTTGCGCCCTGCTTGAGTTGTGCTCATCGTTGAGCAACGGGTTTATACGCGAAGCGCAGTCTTGAGACTCAGTGAGACTTCACCGGTTGAATCAATGTCATTAATCAATACAATCATGAATAAATTAAGAATAGTTTAAAATCGACAGAGTAGTCGTCGGGCGTGATTTCAAATGTAGAAAACAATGCTTTTGGTCACTAAATAAGAGTTCTAAATTTATATATTGTTTTTGTTATCTCGCGCCGTTCAAGTAAATTGCATCTCAAGCGCTGTAGAATTTCTGACAGGCACCGTTTTCGAACGGGAAGGTGACCAGAACTCGCGCAAACAATCACGGAAGCCCTGCGGTCCTGATTCGAGATGTTTGGCTCAATTTGTAGGGTCGCGTGTATTATTACAGTGGCCAATTTCAGATCAAGGCTTAAGACAGATTGTTTATATCTCTAATTCAACCTTCTGATTTTCTTCTGGCATCTTATGAATATTTTACTGTTTTATTCATTTTTCCCTTTTCTGTTCATCATTTCATGAGTGGTTGGCTTCATAATTGCGTGTTTTATTTTAATTGCGCGTTTTATCTTAACTTGTTGTGAAGTGCCGTGAGCCTTGTGGTATGATAGGCGCTCTAATAAATACAGCTTATTATTATTATTGATAATACCCGAGCCAAGTGAAGTCCAATATCAAATCTCAATTGTCCTTTGCTTCACCAGTGCGCAATTACCGACACCGGCTATGGGTGATAAACAGCACTGCCTTCACCAAGCAGGCATCCAATATTCACCGTTTCATGCCACCGGCCTTGCGAGGCCCCATTGTGACATGCGCGTGCACGACACAGAGCCCCTGCAGGGGCACTCTGCCGTCCTTCATCTACGGCGAGAGATTTACGTTTTGAATTTCAGCTTGCCAGCCGGGATTTGGCCAGGGCAGAGGTTGTATTGACCTGCAGTGAGGTTTTAGTTGGGACACTAGGGGTTAATACCCCTACTCTGTATCCAAGAGTGTAACGGTACACTGAGCAGACAGGGCTTATATTTAATTTTTAAAGGGAAGGTTTGCCTGTATATGTAGAATTTTTCATTGCAGTGTGGCTATTCAGAGCTGCCATCTTATTCCAGGAGAAACATACACAATTGCAACTAAATAGGCTGGTAACTGAAATGGTTAGAAGTAACGGGTTCTCATATTATATATAATGGGGTGGCACTGTGGCAGTCTGCTTGACTCGTACTCTGAAAAGTGTTAGTTCAAATCCTGATCGGGGGTTGGCATAGTCCCTCAATCACGATGCTTCCCTCCCTACCATGAAAATTGTGCAACATTCACCACTCGCACAGAGCCATCAACATAGATGTGTGCCATGCCAATGCTCATTTTACCACGGCAAGCCTTTTAATTTAGAATCTTCGCATTGTGAAAATGCAGCTCTTGATACCGGCACTGTGACCAAACGTGAGTTTGAAATTTGCCATACTGCGGTATTCCCCGATAAATATTCTGAGTACAAATCCCTACGTTTTTAGGTTCACAATCAAACCAACAATGTAAACATCGAATCGTTAGCAAAGCATGAATGACCACATGGCTAACACAAGCTGACCAGCAGGGTTGCACGAATTATTGAGTGAATGATGGGCCTTAAAATTTTATTTTATTTTCTGGTTACCTTTCAAGATAGTCTTTTCTTCACAGAGCTCCATTCACACTCTGTCTCTATCTATTTCAATCCATGCTCAATTATTGATGGAAAAGTCATCCAGGACATTTCTCCGTACCTTGATGTTAATTATAAATGAGCTAAATGGGAAGGAGACGATAGCCGGTGAATTATATTTGGCTCGTACGGAAAATTAGACTCAAGTAGAGCGTCCGTGGCCAGATAACCGGAGTTATTTAAAACGTGTGTACCTTTTATCAAGGCCATGTTGTGCACCGTCCTGATCTATGCACTTTTCAGCTGTCAGTTTTACCGCCAGCGTCTGTGATTTTTGGACGGTTGCAGAATCTCCCCGCCCCCATCGTGCGTACTTTAAATACATTTTGCTGCATTAATGTTTAACTTACAACTGTCAGGGATCACCGCCTCAGCGGCGGCATTGCGCGGTCTGAGCTGACGCTTTTGACATTTTACGACTGCACTCGCAAATACATTTGCGCCGCGGTTTACGTTGACTCTGCGCAAGCCTCGTGCCTCGGCCTGGCTCGCGACATCTTCGCGGGTGGTTGAACGTCTGACTGTGGTGCAACCACCCACCCCGGGCGTCTGTGACACCCTGCGCGAACGCTCTGGTCCCTTGCGCGCAACGCGTCGCTGCGGACACTCTGTCTCGCCAGATGGCGTTCATAGGAATTACACGATGTGAAAAAAAGAGAGGTATAATGCACTTCGTTTATGCATCCTTGAAAAATATATCACTTTGCCAAAAGTAACAATTAAAATCAAGAATGGCTCTATTTAGCCAGTGGCAGCTGGTTTACGAGCCACTGTTTTACTTTATAAAGTTTTATTGGAGGGTTGATTATGATATACAATCGGTAGTTAATTAGGCCATGACATCTGCACGTCGTAACTTGTTCTTGGGGAAAACGGGGGTTGTGGGGAGTTTCGGTGATCCCGATCAGATGGCTTCGCCAACGTAACATCGTCTAGCGAAGATAATGCTCTCCGCTAAACCGTGCCTGCTTAGGGGTGTAGAGACATTGTAGTGAGTGCAATCTGACTTTCATGAGACTAACATTCACATCGGATGAGTGATAGTGTTCGTGGGAAGCCGTAATTCACGGGGACTTTGGCGGTCCAACGGTGTCATAATTCTCACAAATATTAGTTTACAGTCTCGTTCACTTTTAACAAATGGATACGCTCCGTGTACTTTTTTTTCACGAAAACAAATCCAGTCAATAATGCGCAGCCCTTTGTCAATCCACTGCCTCCTGAAGGGGTTCCCAACACAAATGCTACACTGCATTCACATTTACACAAACACGCGTATACATTCACAGACTGAAACTTGATTTGAAGCTTTCGTGACTGCAGGAATTACTCTTTGGTTCTTTCGGCAAAGTCAATAAGTGAATTATTAAATACGTAGAAAATCAAGTAAATATGTATAAAGTCTGTCCCAGCCGTGCTGCCTGCTTGTCTTGCAAGGTATTATATTCCGGTGGCAATTACATTTACTCAAGTCGAAAATATGTTTGAAAGTGGACAATGATAAACATTTTTCATATTCTTAGGTTTTTTCGGTAAAGTCACGTAGGTAAAACATCAAAATTAATAAAAATAAAATAAAAATCACGACGTTTCGGAGGCAACACAAGTCTCCGTCATCAGGTGGGACCGTCACAGCCAGATTAGCTGCATCAAGTGAGGCAATGATTCAAGATGTAATCCCTTAAAAGCACTTGATGCAGCTAATCCGGCTGTGACGGTCCCACCTGATGACGGAGACTTGTGTTGCCTCCGAAACGTCGTGATTTTTATTTTATTTTATTTTTTATAAATTTTGATGTTTTACCTACGTGACTTTACCGAAAAAACCTAAGAATATGAATCCTTGCAGTCACGAAAGCTTCAAATCTAGAATGATAAACATCTTTTTTCGTGATCGGAACAGGATTGCTTTTTTTTACGACCTAATGATAACTCGTAACCAAATTGGTAATTCATACGAAAACATCGACTTTGGATATGTGGTCTCATCCAAGAGGGCAACTTAAGACCATTAAATGTGGTCAATGGTAGCTACTCATGAGTCAAGAGTACAATGTATAACAGAACATAGCTTTGAAACATAAGCAATTGAACAAATTATTACGTAAATAAACCTTCTCATAATACATTAATGCCGTTACTTTCAGTCTGTCAAACTCCATTGGCGGTAATTATATATCCCATGAATGGAGGACATCTGACACCTTGATTGAAGTCATTGATTTGAACTGGCCATGGGTTAGAAATGAAAAGGAAACCACAAAAAAACCTTGAGAGGTGGCAATAATTACTCCACAATTTCACATCCTCCCCACCCCCTCCCTCCCTTCCTCCCTCCCACCCTCCCTCCCGCTTATCACGCCATCTTGTTTTTCTGGGGTTCATTATTTTATTTTGACGATTGCGTGAAATTGGATCACCTCTCAGAAGCAATGTGTACGAGAAGGAGGAGGTCCTTCTGCAAGCGACGACGCACAGAGCCGCTCGTCACAGTGCCTTAACGCGACCCTCGCCGCGTTTCGAGTCCGTCATCTCTAATTGAGCTGCGTTCTAACCTGGCCGGAGAGAGTTGACTGCTTGGGTGATTGGTACGGCAGGGTGACTCACCCCTTTTGTGTGATCAAATTTAATTGCCCATGATAGAGATTTTTGTGTTAGATCTCGTAAATATAGATGTGTCGTTAAACCCCGCCACCACCCGACACAGCCAATTAGTAAGGTTTGTCATGTGTACAAAGCGTGCCAATTAGTCACTCGTTCAGTACACCGGTGTGTTGGGGAGTAAACACAAAACATTTACAATTCGAGGACGACGTTCTTCCATTAATTACGACTAGCATCATTAGGCGGACTGCCAGGATTGTAGAGAAATCTGCCTGATGACGCTGGTTGTAATTAATGGCAAAACGTCGTACTCAAATTGTAAATGTGGGTTTAACTCTTCAACACAGGGGTGTGCTGAACTAGTAACTAATTGGCAAGTTTTGTTAACGTGACAAACCTCACTAATTGGCCGTGTCGGGTGGTGGCGGGTGTTAACGACACATTCATATTCACCCTATCTCACCCAAAAACCTCCATTACGAATAATATTGGTCGCGAAAGCCTGCTAAGTGTTTAAATTGAATGACGCCACTGTGACCGTGACCCCTGTTTTCTTCCACACCGATGTGTGTCGCGCTGTCTCCAGATGAACTTGTGACGTGCATTGGACTCTGATCAAAACAATTATGACAGGGAAAACATGAATCTGTCTTCGTGGTTTTAGATGGGATTGTAGAGTAGTTGATGAACACACAAATGCCGCACCATATCGAGGGCTGCGCAGAGGCTCCTGAAGGCCTAGAGAAGGAGGCCCCGGGCAGAATGCCACGTGAGGCCCCCTTCTTAATGAGTGGCAATCAACCAGGCCTTGTCGTGGGGACGTCTTTTGTGTTAGGCCTGAGGCAAACTTCCCTTTTCCTCCACTCTCACACGCGCCCTCTCTTGGCTGCCCTGGCTGTATTTGCGAATTCTGCGTTTGGCTTTTTGGGCAGTATCACGTGACTTTGCACAATATGCATCGTGATTTTGTTTTGTTTTTGCCACCAACACTGCACAGCTGTGCAGATAAACAGTGGGCTGCAAAGTAAATCTTGGAATGTGCACTTAAATAAATTGACAAAAAAAAACCGCGTCATTTTTTTGTGCATTCAGTCGTGACCGGCTAATTGAGACCATAAAACCCATTAAGTGCGGTAACCTGGTGATACATCATGTGGGAGCCTGGGATTCGAACCCAGAGTCTCAATGGTGCTGGCTCAGTAGTCTGACACGGGCAGTAGCTTTCGCCCCCCCCCCCGAGTCAGCCAGCCACTGTGTGCTGTAGATGTTTTTTTCTTCCTATACTTATTTAATATCGCAGCACTTGTGTCTGCCAATTGATACCATTGTTGTCAATAATTACTCTTTTGGAATTATTGAGGATGCCTGGGACCAGTTCAAATATTCGTCACTGATGTTGGTTGTGAGTAAGTTGGAATTAAATTCTGCGGGCCTAGTTGGTAGCAAATTGTGCTAATCACTGCACCACCACTCCCCGTATTTACACAACGCAGATACACATAGACACACGCAATTCACGCACGCACGTACACATTCAAAGGGGACGATTTGTTGCACTGCCTTAGGATATAGACACAAGGCACACGTGGAGGAACGATGGGCAGCACTGTGTTATGCATCCACATACCTGAGTTCAATATCTGCTCAGGGCTCACATCAACGGTCCCTGCTCTGATCTTCTCCTTGGTCGACTCATCCATACATGGATGCCTAGAGCAGGGGATGATGAGGCTCCATAGTTTCGGTGTTGGTGGATCATCAGCAGTATTGGCATCATCTACGTCACGTTCAACATTTTTGTGCCCATCGTCGCAATCATTAACATCATTACAATTGCATCTTCATTGCCAGAGTTGTCGCGTGTTTTTGTCATCCTCCGAATAGCGCGGTTGGCTATGTACATACATCTTTGATATGATCATTACAGAGTTTTCATCAAAGCCATCATTTTTTTTGAGTAGTAGTTACTTTTTGCAAGCCGAGGTGTGAGGCCATGATCGGTGGAAATGCCACCTCTGCCCAACGACTGTCAATGCTGATTCTCCTCTTGTCGTATGGAAATAGCCGCACAGATCGAGGTTTGATATCCAGTCAAGAGATTGAATGAATATAAGGGGCGATCGTTCGCGATGCATTCCGTCGTGTGAAGTGAGATGGATCTCCTTCTTTCGCATGGCAGGAGGGAAGGGCAACAGTTATGAAACACGTTTGAGTTGAACGCGAAGTTTATTTTTTGTCAACCAATCCAAGGAGGCGGTAGCAGACCCTGGTGCGCATCATTTGCGGCGTGTTTTTGGGAGGCACGTCGCTGGCGCACAGGTTAAACAGGGGCAGTGCTAATACCGATCCCCATGGCAGAATGCAGACTAATAATGCCCCGCGGTGTTTGGAGCAGAGAATCACTTTGGCTTTTAACAAAACTTCCTCATTGGCAACAGCACGCAATGCGTACTCTCGCAAAGGCCGTGGTACTCTTGCGAATACCGTGCTCCTCTTGGAAACACCGTAATACTTTTGCGAATACCATAATTCTCGTGCGGATACCGTAATATCATAGCTGCTTTAATATCCACACTTTACAGCAGATGGCGAGCCTTGGTGACGATATTCCGCTGCCAGGCCCGGGGCGCTATGGCGGGTGCTCGGGTGGGCCCTGCATCACCAAATGCCCCCTTTGGCCCTCTCCTTCGCGGTGGCACATCCCCGCCCCCCCCCCCCCCCGCCCCCCCACCCCATCTGAGCCCAGGACTCTCCCGTAACAATTAGGAGGCATCTTCTTGGTTCTTTCGGTAAAGTCACGTAGAAGGGAAATAATAAAACAATAAAAAAACATAATAAAATAATTCTCACGACGTTTCGGCCACATCGCAAACAGCCGTCCTAAGGTGAAGAACAGGTCTGTCAGAAAGACGCTGTCTTTTCCCTTCTACGTGACTTTACCGAAAGAACCAAGAAGATGAATCCCTGCAGTCACGAAAGCTTTATATCGAAAATTATGAGGCAGTTGCAGGAATTTCAATGTAAACGCAGTACGGAATTTGGTGGCCCACAGACGAGTATGCTGACCATACGCATATGATGAACCGTCTTTATATTATGCTCATGGTATGATCCTTGCCTGGTATGCAGGAGGCGGTGGGTTCAATCCCGAGCCTGACGCCTGTGTATTTGGAGTTTGCGTGTCTCTCTCCCCGTGGTCGTGTGGATTTTGCTCCGGGTCTTCTGTTTTTTCCCCTCCACATTTATAAACGTGCGCTTCGAGTATTTGGCTGCTATAAATGTCCACGCGATAAGCCAATTTGTTGAGTTATCATTTGTGGCCCAGATCGCATCTGCAAAAGAGCTATGAAGCTCATTGGGCCTTACCTGGTGCAAACAATATTTTAGTTTAAAGATTAAATGATGAATGTGGCAGATCCTATAGAGCAGTGCTTACTTAAAATATGAGAATAGGTTTTCCCCATTTTTATGCCAACAAAACAGCTGTGTTAAGATGTTAAAACACCAAACTGAAACCTTTTACATGGAATCATGTCTGCATTAACCACAATACTTGTGGACAGAATGCAAAAAAAACAAAGGCCTTTTGGCGTCCTCTGGTCTAACACCGTTTGAGGCTGGGCTTGAAAGAAAGCTGTCTGGTGTGGACCAATCAGTTTCAAAGACAATGCATATATTCTGACCACAAGTATAGTGGTAAATGCAGACATGATTTTTTGTAAAAAGTTTAAGTTTGGTGTTTTAACATCTTAACACCCGTTTTGTTTGCCAGAAAGAAGGTGGAAAACCTATTCTCATGTTTTGGTACTGGCAAAGGAGGTCCCATGATGCTTACTTAAAATAGTTTGATGCTCCTCATGTCTCGTGTCCATGCACAACCTGTGTTTTTTCACCACACTTGGATGAAAGCACTTCTATAGCAGCGGCCTCGAGTGAAGTCACAGCCACACTGGAGTTCCTCCACCTCCTTTCCCGGGGCGAGGAGAATGATTGGAGGGATAAATGGTTGGACCTGCTCCAGGATTGTCTTGCGAGCACTGCGCAAGAAGGGCAATTTCAAATTTGTAAGAGCGCCAGTGACAGGTTCCCCATAGCCCGTAAGCGCGAATTACGTGAACCAGGAACGTATTATTTACAGAAGCAGATTTAAATTTCCACATCATTGATGTGGATCAATATTGTCGTTTTTTTTCTTTCATAATGTGATAAAATAGAGCAAAACAGTTGTTTTGGTTTTCGCCTTCCCTAGGGAGAGTTTTATTTTTCAATAAATAAACAAATATATTGTCTTTACCACTACCACTGCCACCACCACCACAAAAAAAAACGTTCTGCAGAGTGTTTAAAGTATAAAGGGGATCTATGTGCTTCTGCACAGTGTTAGGGAGATGCCTCGAAGCGCCTCATAAACTCGCCAATGGGGAGATAAATTGAAATGAATGTACTCTGACAAGACCGTATCCTTGTGGGTGCTTAGGGGTGGGTGACTGGGCTTTAAGGGGTGGGTAGCATTGGCGGGCAGAGAGGGAGAGAAAGAGGGAGGGAGGGAGGGAGGGAGGGAGAGACAAAGGCAGGCAAGGAATGGCGGGGCAGGAACATTACGGGACACCTGGAGCGGGGGGAGCGGGATTTTTGGTGAGGACAGAGATGAGAAAAAAATTAACCCGTAAAAACAAAGTTTTTCACTCTAAATCCTTTATATGCGTGGCGGCTAGAGTCCTCTCGTCCTCTGGCTTGAGATGGCTGCCACCTATGGGTCAGATGATTGTCTGCCAGCATTAAGCAATTGGTAATTAAATATTAAAAAAAAAATCCCTAAACAGTGTAAAATTTTGGAAAAAAAATTTCACGAAAATTAATTGTCACGCACAACGAGTCTGTGTGGAAAATGTCAGCTCGATTGGATCACGGGAAGTGGGTTAAAAAACGACCGAAAGATTTGCACGGTCGTAAGCAAGCAAGCAAGCACGCAAGCAAGTGAACTTAATATAAAGGATTTAAAAAAAAACGGCAACCACGACGCAATGGCGTCTCCGACGCAATCTGAATCGCTTCTCACCTGCATGGTGGCTCAGCGGAAGAGCGAGCGGCTCGCGATCGGAAGAAAGTTACGAGTTCACACCTTGGTTGGGGGTTAACTCAGCCCAGCGCCATTCCTCCGGGATCGATACAATGAGGACCGCTTTGTGTGGGGGAAGTCGATCAACGGTGCTTGTCCTAATGGAGTGACTCACGTCTGCTGTAAGAACGAAGAATTTCCACCACTGCCTCAGGGCCATAAAACATGAGAAGTGCATTCATAGCCTCGATGATAATTTAAGCAAGGTATCACTTTTTGGTTCTCACAAAAGTGAATAGTATGAATATATCTCACCAGTACTCGGGGGGGGGGGGTTAGTGATCCCCTGCTGCCGGTGATTTGATGTCATGATTTAAAGCCGCGATTTGATTCAGGAGCCGTAATAGAGCGCTGGACTTGCAATTTCCAAGGTCGCCGGTTGGATTTCCTGGCGCGGCAAGCGAAACGGCGGTGCAGCTTTCTTGAATTTATCCAGCAGCGCAGCCTCTGCACACCCAGCAGCATCACGTGGGTCACACCACAGTCAGTTTATTAGCAGGTTGCGTGTAGTGGGGTAAAGTGTGGACATACTCCCACCCCTTCCAAGATATATGAGCAGCCTAGAAGAGTAGGCCAAGATGAGCCTTTATAGCAGGGGTGGGGAACCTTTTTTCTGCCAAGGACCATTTGGATTGTTATAACATCATTCGCGGGCCATACAAAATGATCAACTTAAAAATTAGCCTGTTATATTTGGTCAAACATTTAATTAACTCACCCCTAATGCGTTGGGCTGGAACTGCTTCTCTTTGGCGAGGCGTGTGATGTTAGTTGGTATTGATGATGTCGCTACTCGCAACTGCTTTTCTAGGTTTGCTCCTAGATTTATTGAATTTCGAGTCCCGCCTGCGGTTGCCTTGGAAGGGCCAGACCAAATGATTTCACGGGCCTCATACTGCCCTCAGGCCGGACGTTCCCCACCCCTGCCACCAGCAAAGCAGAGTTGAACATTTTTTTTTTACCCCATATTGTTTCTCATGTTTTCTCTCTCACTTGTACGGTTTCTTTACACTCCATTAGCCTAAGTGTAAGATTACGTGGAATGAGCACAGATCACAATTTTCACGATTGCCGTGTGCTTGATTCGATCCACGGGACCGTGACCCTCGAGGACTGAGAGTAAGCGACGGATCGAGCGTACGCATCGACGACGGATGGACGCATCTGCAGAACACTTCGCCACTGGGCCAGTCTTTTGCACAACGTCGGCTGGTTCTCTTCCTGCCACGATGCAGCGACGATGTCTGCGGTGAATCACAGATCCAAGCGGTCTTAACGCCGTGAAGTGACCGTTCAAATCCCAAACGACGCGATCGTGCCTTTGTGATCTGTGCTCATTCCACGTAATCTTACACCACCCTTTTGGCCTCGCCCCCCCTCCCTCCCGATACGTTTCCATTCATTGGCTACCATAGTCTGATGAGCTCCCCCCTCCCTCTCCCCCCCCCCCTCAACTCGCTTTTAAGGGATTACATCTTGAATCATTGCCTCACTTGATGCAGCTAATCTGGCTGTGACGGTCCCACCTGATGACGGAGACTTGTGTTGCCTCCGAAACGTCGTGATTTTTGATTTTATTTTATTTTCATTCATTTTGATGATTTACCTACGTGACTTTACCGAAAAAACCTAAGAAGACGCGATCGGTGATGGTGGGCTTATTTCTACGGGACTTTTTTAGTTTTTGCCAGTATCCAAAATTATGACAAGTAAGATTTTTTTTCTTCTAAATTTTAAGCTTTCGTGACTGCAAGGATTCATATTCTAAGGTTTTCGGTAAAGTCACGTAGGTAAACATTTTAAATTAAAATTAATAAAAGTAAAATAAAATAAAAATCACGACGTTTCGGAGGCAACACAAGTTTCCATCTTCAGGTGGAACCGTCACAGCACGATAGCTGTATCAATTTTTGACTGTCAACTGTATATATATTTTTTACTCTTTCTGGCAATAAAACAGGTGTTAAGATGTTCAAACACCAAACAGACACCTTTTGCAAGGCGTCGAGTCTGCATTAACCACACACGTACATGTGGCGGCAAAACATGCAGACAAACATGGCAATATTATCAGAGCATGTGATGTCACATGCTCACAAGTGATGTCATCACATCGAGCCCTCTATTTCAAGAACGAAACAGGAGGAGGATGTATCCACGCATTGGCTGTCGCCTGATGAAGCTCGTTGTAATTACTGGCGAAACGTCGGACTCAGATTGTGAATGTCGTGGCTTGGCTCTCCAACACACCGGTGTGCTGTACTAGTGACGAATTGGCCATGTTCTGTTTACGTGACAACCCTTACTAGTTGGCTGCGTCGGGTGGTGGAGGGTTTAACGACACGTTATATATTAACCCGAACTAACCCCCAAAAAAACCTTATTATGGATGTTTGTTAATGCATATATTATCAGCGCATATTTGTTTGCATGTATTGCCACGAGTATGTGTGCTTAATGCAGACTTGATGCCTTTGCAAAAATCATCTAGTTGGTGTTTTAACATCTTCACACCTGCTTTATTACCAGAGAGGGTAAATCCTATTCTTATTTGACATCGGTGGGATTATTGTGTTCCAGTAATACATCGCAAATTCAACTCTTAAAATACCTACAACTAGCATCCGCACCTCCGATTAGCACGGCTGGCTACGTACGGTGCGAAAGAAGTTCAACATACATACACACGTACGTTACATAGCAGTGAAACAGCTGAGTAAAATGCCACACGGTGGCTGTGTATGACATATCCTTCAAAAAGGAGATTCTGCGCGATAGCGTGAGCTATAACCTCCTAGTCATTAGGCGCCGTGATGAGTGCCTTGGGAAAGGAACACAAACGCTTTGCCAGCCCCAATGAGGCTTTGGGTTCGAATCCCAGGCTCCCACGTAAGATTAAAAAAAAAACTCAGATTCCCACGTGCAGCGAGTTTGATCATCTCAGCCCGGTCACGAATGAAAGCACAAAAAGGACACGATAAAAAATTGGTTTTGCACTTAATTCAGTCAAGCCCAGCTGTGAGAGCTTAATCAGCAGATTGGAACAGAGAGCGGAGGGTTTCGCCTCCCTAGTTGAAGAAAGTGCTGTCTACAGCGGGCGAGTTAAACCCCAGTAAGATATTTAGAGGAGGCCTTTCTATGATGTCACTTTTGAGTCATTCCTTAATGTGATATGTGGCCGCACTGTGTAATTGGAATCTAAAAGTAGAAAATTGCGTTAATGTGTGCCTGGATTTAAGAAGAAGAAAAATTAGAAGGTAATCGGTGGAACATTTACAGGGACAATATAATGAGGAAAAACGTTAGTGAACTAAGCACACTAGGCACATTACGTAAGGTGCGAGAGAAGTTCAACAGAAATTAAAACATACATACACACAGCATACATTCATTGAGCACTGCCGGCTGAACGGTATTCAGTTTGAAGATGAGGCTGCCTTCTCTCCTTGTTCTGCTCTCATGCCGACCAGATATGGAGACAAGACCACGCACCGACATGCCACCCGAGTTGTGGTCTCCACTTTTCTAAGCGTCGAACCGTTGACGTGGGCAAAAACCGCAAGGCGAGTTCACAGAAGATGTTCTCCAATTTAGCGGAGGCCACGGCGTGTTTGCACGTCATGGTGGAGGTGCACGTGATGGTGCACGTGATGGTGGACGTGATGGTGGACGTGATGGTGGACGTGATGGTGGACGTGATGGTGGACGTGATGGTGGACGTGATGGTGGAGGTGCACCCACGGTGTGTCACAAATGATGCTTGGGGGGTGTTTTGAATCGTATGTACGTTGATGTGAAGAGACGGACGTTGCGTCCTTTCCGATTACATTGTAAGGTGCCTAGTTTAATATTCTTATTGGCTGGTGTTTCGCATTGAGGCCGTGCACGAGGTTGATGCATTTGCGTGGAAATGCACACGGGGGGGGGGGGGGGGGGCTTGTTCCTTTAAAGTGTCGGCGGCATTTGTGTCACTTCGGAGGTCATGGACATTGTGGAGGATGACTTTTGTTGTTGTTGGTGATATCCAGGTTTGATGTGGTGGTACGTCAGGGCCACCGGCACCCCGTGTTGTGTCTTTCGGTTGACCCGATTGTATCGCCGCTTCACGGTCCACCAACAATGCAGATTGGTGAGCCTCTGTCTCCTAACTCTTCGGGGTGTTCGCGCCCAGTGACGAACCCGTTCATTTCACCGGCTTTGTTATAGAAAGAGGCCATCGTTGCCACGCGAGCAGTGAAAATGTTCGGTGAGCAAGGGCCGTTGCCCAAAACGTCGCCCGTTTTATATATGTGTGTTCTTTCTGCTTAGTTTGAAGCATTATTGAGACGAGTTTCAGATTAAAATAAATTCAGTGTTTTTGTAATATACATTAATGTAGCCATATTCGTGACATCAACTCCAGTCTTTTACATAAATTACCAAACAAATATAATTTTTTGGTTTCCAGACCGTCCAATAACTTGTATTTAGGCCTGATTCTCAGATAAAACATTTTATCAATCCAAAAAAATCAGGAGCACATCCCAAAAGTATACTTACCCGTGCTTTATGTGCAGGACTGGTGGCAGGCAACGGTGGTTCGTGTTGAGTCTGGGTGCTATAAGTTGTTTACCAGAGCGCTCCCATCTGTCCGCATTAGCGTCAGCTTGCAGTGGACGCTGAGGTTGAGGTGGATGAGTGGTCGGTGGTGGGAGGAAGAAAAAAAAACCAGTTGGAATTGATGGAAAAATGTGAAATAATCTCCGCTAGGGGACATACACCAAATGCCAGGCCATCAGTTATACGTCCACAGCTCAGCATGAGAGGGAGGTTAGGAGGCAGAGTGTATGGTGTGTAATGCTGCTTTGTCCAACATGATTTGCTTACATTCACTGGTACGGATTGCATTGCTTTCATCAAGGGATATTATATCAAGGAAGGCTTTCATTCAGCAGTGACTTCACCATGGCCGCTGATGATGATAACAACATCGATCCATAGGAATGCCAACACGAAATCTGCTTTTGAAGATACAAAAAAGCCCTACCAATTAAACTCTTAAAGTCCACTTACAAACTGTAGGATTATGCATTGAAAATTGTATTTAGGTAGATTTTATTTAAATCACCAGGAAGGGCCCAATACGCTCCTAGGCTCCATTTCATGTGCATCCTGCCCATGGCATGGGTTAGTGTTGAGGCTGCGTGAAATTTTCACTTCACGTGCAGCTGTATGACACTTGAATGGTCTGCAAACTAGTCATGGTGGGCACAGTGTCTCAAATTTCAGTACAGATCTAGACATGCAGGAGTCGTCATCCGGTATTGTAGTGATGTGGTTTACATAATGCAGTCATATCTCAGTAATTTCACTAGAGGGCGGCTATGGCAAAAAATATTCAAAAAAAGCGCTGTGGGACAAATGCAGTTTTTTTAGGAATGTGCAAAGGTTCAATCCTACAACTTAAATCAATGAATAGATCCAATATTTGTAATGCTCCCTATTTAGGAAAAAGCTGATATGAAAGCCCAGGTGGCACAGAGACAAATTAATCTAGATTGCAGTAAACAGAAGTGAAAAAAAAAATTTTGTCCGGTCTTAAAAGCCCTGATTGTCATGGCTGACCAGACCTCGGTTGGCAGAAACTGTTCCAGGCAACTAGGGCTGCCGATGATCAACTCTGTTCTGCTGTCCTAAGCCAAGTGGATTTCACACACAGCAACAGGTCCAAAGCAGATGAGCGTAGGTTTCGTGATGGTACCTATGGGCGGGTGGCATTGCTCAGCTAGGATGGTTGACCGGTTGTCTATGCTATACAAGTGAGTACTGCGACCTTGAACTTTCTGGCAGGAGTGCCTCAATTCGAGGGAGATCTGGAACGCTCCTCTCAAGGGTATGTGGACAATTTTCCACGGTGGCTAGACATTGAAATAGGTGGGATTACCCGCACTTTTTCCAACCGTACCAAACCTGCCAATCGACGAATCTGATTACGTATGAAATATAAAAATATTTTTTTAGTGTCAAATTTTGTCAAAATGTCTAGGGACACTTCATCCTTTAAAATGCACGGATACATTGCCGAAATGAAGCCCACTAAATATAACATGGTGTAAAGTTGTAGTGGCGATACACACTTGTTACTTAGCAGTTGTGGGGTTGCTGGATCACACACAGATGAAGCCATGATACGAGAGACCTACCTCCTTGGGTGATGACATGTGTTTATGGGGGGGACGTAGAGCAGGATGAATTTCGATGTAAAGCTTTCGTGACCGCAGGGATTCACATTCTTGGTTCTTTCAGTAAAGTCACTTAGAAGGGAAATAATAAAATAATAAAAAGAAAACATGATAAAAATTCTAACGACGTTTCCGCCACAACGCAAGCAGCCGTCCTCAGGTGAAAAACAGCATCTTTCCGACAGCTCTGTTCTTCACCTGAGGTGCAGCTGCTTGTGTCGTGGCCAAAACGTCGTGAGAATTTGTATTCTTTGTTATTTTTAGAATTGTATTATTTCCCTTCTACGTGACTTTACGGAAAGAATCAATAATATAGAGCAGGATGGTTTGGTGACTCCTCATTTCGAAGGAGTTTGAGTGTTCTTGCACAACATGGGTTGTTGAAAGCAGTGTTTATCAATGGCAGGTTATTTGTATAACCTAAGGGTCCTCCACAACGGTCGCCCCCCCCCCCCCCCCACAACAGCAATCCCTGCACCGACTTGACCAGGAGTCACCCCCAGGTGTGACCATACGCGATTGGCGGCTGCGATTTGAGGTGACAGGGATGAGGGGAGGGGGAGTACATGGTAGAGGGGGGACCGTGGGAATAAGCGGGCACGTCGGAGGAGGGAGTTGTTTGTGGCAGAGGCGGACTAAACGGACTGGTACCCTCCTTACGTGTCTACGCGTTCTGGTGAAGAGAGTGTCCGCTACACTATTGTGGGCTGCTACCGCTACGGTATGCCCTCGTTATTCGCGATGAGGGATGCGTTCCGGAGATGCGCGTGAATAACAAGTTTCGCGGATAATGATATTGGCCAACGAAAATGAATTACCTTCAATGAAGTCACAAATAAGCTGTTAAACACATGGAAATTATCATGACACAAAAATTGGCTCTAATAAACGTAAAGTAAATCGATATCAAAGTTTTAAATAATTGTATATAAATTAACTTACCTTAAGTTATATTCTTAGGTTTTTTCGGTAAAGTCACGTAGGTAAAACATCAAAATTAATGAAAATAAAATAAAATAAAACAAAAATCACGACGTTTCGGAGGCAACACAAGTCTCCGTCATCAGGTGGGACCGTCACAGCCGAATTAGCTGCATCAAGTGTCTAGAAATCTAGAATTACCTTAAGTTATTATGATGCTGCTCAGTAGAAGAATGTAGTTGCGATGATCTCATCACTTTATCTCATCACTTTCTCTCTCTCTCTCCATGCAGTGATGCAGAGTTCCAGACGTGATTCGTGGATAGTCACAATCGCAGATAGCAAGTTCGTGAATAAGATAGGAGGCTAAATTTAAGTAACCTCCCAAAATGCCCAGAACACAATTTATTCAAAAAGGTGTCCACGATTGCAGACAGACGACCAGCCACCACATGCACATGAATGTATGTAATGTTGAACTTCTTTCGCACCGTACTTAGCCCACCGTGCTAATTGGAGGTGCCGGGGAAGGACCAAAGAATGGGGCAGAGTCCAGTCACAGCTTGTCTTTCTAGGAATGTATTCTCGCCGTATAATCATACATTATTAGACCAAATACGAATACAACGCAGACACCGGTGATACAATCAAAAGTCTCAGCTGAATTTGTCTCAGGTAACGGAATCTGTCAAAGCGACCAGATTCCAGATAAAGGATCAAGGGCGAAGATTAATCAGGTAGATAGGTTTGGCAAAGAACAAGATGGAGTCTGTAACGACTTCCGAGGGTTACGATGAATTTAGAGACACGAGTCAAACAGGCAACACGAAAGTTGTCCGTCTTCAAACGTATTCGCAAAACACAGGGAGGACATACACCTATTATATACCCTGACATCTGACGAGCGGAAGAGTAGGCCAAAGTACCCATCAGAGGGCCTCTCTAGAGTTCTGCCCTGGTGGAGGCCCATTCGCCAGCTGCAGCGTCTCACCTCAATCGTTAGAACGAGCAAGTCAACGAGAGACCGTGTTTCAAAGTGGTTTCTATTTTGATTTGCCAACAAATGCACAAGCTGCTCACTTCGTGAAAAGGATCAATTGAGGGAGCGCTCACTGGTAATACTCGACCAGTGGTAGAAAGTTCCATATTTCTTTGGTGGGTCCAGTCCAGGGTTGCCACCTATAAGTTATTATGGGGTGTCACGATGGTGAGATGTTAACTGCCTCGCCTGATATACAGGTGGTCGTGGGTTCGATCCCGACCCTGACGCCTTTTTATTTGGAGTTTAATGTCCTCCCCGTGGTCACGTGGACTTTTTTTCTGGGTGCTCTGGTTTTTTTCCCTCCACACTTATAAAAACACGCGTTTAGAGTATTTGGCTGGTAAACATTTCCACGTGATAATTCAGTTCGTTGAGCTATCATTTGTGGCCAGGTCGCTTCTGCAAAAGAGCTATACAGCTCAGTGGGCCTTACCTGGTGAAATAAAAAAAAAATTGTTTTAAATAAAACTGTGACATATCCTCGGGAGAAGAATATTTCACAATTCCAGAAGAGGGGAGTACTGCATGTGAAGGCGTTGTCTTGAGTGGCGTGTTGTTACGCAACTGACGAAAGCCAGGACATTTAACGTACAGGGGAAACTTACAGATGTGGTGGGTCGGGCACCTTCTCAAAAAAAGAACGAAGCTCGGAAAAGCAGAGCAGGTGACAACGTGAGTCCAGTCTTTTAAGAATACAAAAACCGTCGATGGCTTGCACCAAATGGGTATATACTTTACTGCCTGTAGAGAGATGATGAGCTTACTTGCCCTATGATAATGGTTTGAACTTGCAAACATTTCATTCTGAGTCAAGTTCTCTCTCTCTCTGCCATGATATCACCCAGCCAGATAATTGTCTACTTAAGCGACGGTGTGTAAATAGAGCACAGCTCTCTTGAAGGATGGCTTGGAACAAGTTGACATCCAACTGGCATTTGAACCCGCAACCTTCAAATGTAGACACAACCACGCTCCCATCACAGCAAGCGCCCGCCACTCGGTGTAAAATACAAGTCAAGTTAGATTTTTTTTTAAATAAGAAGTTTATACTCATCCTGATTAATCATCTTGTCCCGCACATCACTC
This sequence comes from Lampetra fluviatilis, assembly GCF_964198595.1. NCBI lineage: Eukaryota > Metazoa > Chordata > Hyperoartia > Petromyzontiformes > Petromyzontidae > Lampetra > Lampetra fluviatilis. Next base: position 3,663,006 of record NC_136299.1, read on the forward strand.
TTCATCTGTAAACATCATGCAGTTACACTCGGAGGTAATGCGGCTCAAGATTATGACCTTTAATAATTAGCGATGGCGATACGGCGCAATGGACATTTCTCCACGTCTCCCCGGCTGGGCCCCCCCCCCTCTCTCTTGGTGAATGTTCCCCAGCGCGGTTGAATTATTGAGGTATTACTGTGTATAAAGGAGCATCGCTGAAAGACGTGGAATGAAGGGTTGATGTATGGAGTGCTGCTGCTGCTGTCTCCATAGATGAATGGGCCTGTTTGGGGTGGGGTGGGAGGGGCGGTGGGTGGAAGGGGGGGGCAGCCCAGGGGCCCGCTTGTGATGTATGGTCCTCGCTCCGCGCTGTGTGCCCGAAGCGTGAAGGGCAATGCCCCCCCCCCACTCCTCCCACACTTCCCCCCGCGCCCCCCCCCCCCCCCGCTCCTCAACCCACAGCTCTCACACATAACCACCACCTCCACTCCCCCTGCTGACGCAGAGCGCACAGGTAGGGCTCGCGCCGGGTTAACACCTTCTCGGCCAGGTCCCCGAGACCATCAGTGCACCGTGGGTGGCACGCCCGGAGCGTTGGGTCAGGGGGCTATTAGCCCAAGGTCTCAGATTTTTGAGGGGCCCGTCCAAATGTATCACAATCAGAATCTTTCTCGATACGGGAGGAATCCGATGAGCTATAATGGCTCAAATTCGCAGATGTTCAGTCGGGGTGGGTCACACAGCTAGAACAACAAGCAATACGAACACAGCTATAGGAGTGGCAAGTATAGGAAAAGTAAGGAATTCACGAAAAAAAAACCTGAATAATGTTACATTTTACCAGGTAAAGCCCACGGAACCTATTAGCTTAATTTTCAGAAGCGAAATGGCCACAAATGGTAGCTCAGCGAGGTGGCTTATCATTTGGAAATGTATCCTGCTTTACAAAGCTGAAGCTGTGTTCCCTGAGGATGCTGGATGCAATCTCCAGCGAAACGTTGGTACTCATGTCAATGTGGCGAGATTACCCGCAAACAACAATGTATCGGCTGGCGCTGCGGAAGCAGCAATAAATGTGCCACGTTTGATATCACGTGACAATTTTATTGATTGGCTGTGTCGGGTGGAGGTGGGTTTACGACACACGTTTTATACACGACCTAACCCAATGAAACTAATGTTAATCATGCTTTCCAATGGTAGAAACGCTATTCTTTCCATTTGAAAAATGTCAGAGGTGAATGGTTATTAAATCCATATCACTGTTTCGTATACTACTATTAAAACTTCTTAACATGTTTGTACATAACTGGTGATAGGAATTACTCTTTGGTTCTTTCGGTAAAGTCACGTAGAAATAAATGTAATTAAATATGAATAGAATACGACGTTTCGATTGCATCATCATTGCTTGTGTTGCAATCGAAACGTCGTGTTCTATTATTATTAAATTTCTTCCTAGTGGTTTACCGAAATACCGAAATAACCAAAGATTTATTCCTGCAGTCACGAAAGCTTCGAATGTAGTTTAGTGATAGTAATACGCACAGCAATGCTGCAATGATGTGTGTATTCCTATCACCAAACTAGATTCGAAGCTTTCAACAATTGCCCAAGCTCTGCGGTCCTTTATATATGTAGTTGTTATCGGCCAATTAATGAGTGTTTGCACGTGGAGAAACCCCGTGCCTGCGAGAGGGAAACACTCTATCCCATGCAGACGGAACAGGTGTAGTACACATTTTTGCCGTGCTACCTTCTCCTGGCCAGCCAGGGTTATGGCACCTCCTCGACGCGCACGGGAAGGGAGTTTCGCAGCATCTGTGTGGTGACCCACCATCCCTCGTTGCGTCCACAGTGCTGGATTACAGGCGATGCACGTTAGCCACTGTCGCCCAGAGTGAAGACCAAGACTCGGTTTGGCCACGCAATTTCATTGTGTTGGGAATCCCACTAAATGGGGCAATCTGGTAATGGGCATTGGCAGTGCCCTGGCTCGGAGCGATGTAAGAGGTCTTACTTGTCTGAGCTCAACGACATGCGCGTGTTCATATTGCAAAAGGTCATGAGTTGAGCTTGCAACATTGGTCAGTTACGCAGATGCAAGCATGAATGGTATTCGTGCAGTCACTGTAGCAGAGGGATTTTTGCGCACATGTACAGCCAATGTGTATTACGACGATTTGCCCGGGACGAGGTGATTTTGGAGGTCATGGGATTGTCATGGGTCGTGCTACGCCTTGAGTGCTCGATTGGCAATGGGATGGCTGAGTGCTGAAATCCCAATATGGGGTTGGTGCACTGAGCCCCGACAGAATGGGTAGCACATTGTAGGTTATCAGTGGTTGCTGGAGGTTAACAGTGGTTTAGTAGGTTATCAGTGGTTGCTGAAAGGTTAACAGCGGTTTAGTAGGTTATCAGTGGTTGTGGGAGGTTAACAGTGGTTGTGACTGGACTTCAGGAATGTGGACTTTTACTCGCCTAGTAGATGTAGTTTGTAATGATGTTTGTACTACTGTATATCTCAGCAGTGGTCAACCTGTGGAGAGAATGGCCCCTGTACAGAAGTCCAGCCTTGTTCGAATAGGACATCATTCTGACATTGATTATTAAAATATTGTAACACATGCACCGAATATTATTCACCACAATATGCAAAATGCTATTGTGAGTTGATTGCGTTGAAGTACAGCGCGACGCAATGTTTATTCCCTCCTCTAGCCACAGGTGATGTGTATTAGCCCAGAACTGACACTGATTTCTTTCAGCAGTGTGTGTGTGTGATACTCTATTGACAGTGATGCCCAAGCACAAGCGCCACTGTGCTGATATCTCTAAGGATCCATCATACATAACCACAATATAAGCACCACAGTGAGCTCTCTTTTAACCGAATAGATATCTCAGTGTTTCACATAATGCCCCACTCGTGCTCGGTAGATACAGAAAGTGTTCAACTTTCCCAAATGTGATGCTCAAAAGCCACGTTGCTCTTTGGCCTTTCATTGGTGACTTGGCTGAGACCACCGCAGATTTATCTGGAGTGTTGACTCAATAAGTAAATTCATAGATTAATGGTACGTGTCTTTTGGGTTAGTTTGTGCAGGTATATTGTCAATGTAGAATTATAATCCTCCACCACCCGAAAAATAATTGATCTAATCCAGTTTTTACGTGGACAAAAATGTGCCAATTGATTATCAGCAAAAAATACAAAGGTGATTTTCAACATTGAGATTTCGCTGATAAACCAAATCAATTGGCGTATTTGCCTCGAAACGTGACAACTTGATTTGATCGGCTCTGTCGGTTGGTGGAGGGTTATAGTTAAAGAATCGACATTGTACCTACACGACGATCTAACCCTAAAAACATAGTTAAGAGTCATAACATCGGTCATGAAAGCCTACGTATAAAATGTATACATTTCAGATCTTTGTCAATCCTGGATGAAGGTCTTCCAAAATTATATCGGCCATGTGGGATGTTTGAATCATCCTTCACCATGCTCATCAGTACAGGTTGGTGAACAAAGCCCCGAGGCCTGGTTCAGATATCACTCGCCGCTCACGTTATCCATGACCAGGAACTGAGATCAGGTCTCAAATTTCATGGCGCAGTGCCCTTCCCAAATTAATAAATACATTTTTTGGCAATATTAATAATATCGGGTATAGATTTAAAATATTTTTGGGAACATAATTATACCAAGTTTAGGAAAAAGTTCAAGTTAGCAGGCACTCAGATTGTTGGCCAGTGAAGTGGTTGACATTAAAAGAAGAAATCCTTTGACAGTTGACACGTGAACTCCGGTCATCCTCACAGCGACAGCGGCTTTTGGCTCGCCATTGAACAAACACGATCACCGCATCGCGCGATTTCAGATGCGCTTCTGCGGCCGTCTGGAACGCTCTTCCTTCCGATATTAGGAAGCCACTGGAGCTATGCACTTTTAAATCTGAATTGAGGACGAATGTCTTTAGAACTGCGTTTTGTGTCTAGTTTGTTGTCATTCCCCATGCACCTTCGATGAGCACGGTTGGTTATGTACTGTGCGCAAGAAGTTCAATATGCATACTCTCTGGTTCTTTCGGTAAAGTCACGTAGATAGAAAAAATAACAAAAGAAAACACTACATTTCGGTCGCAACATCAGCGTCCGTCTTCAGATGATTTTTTCACCTGAAGACGTAAGAGTCCGTCTTCAGGTGAGAAAATGATCTGAAGACGAACGCTTGTGTTGCGACGGAAACGTCGTGTTTTCTTTTGTTATTTTTTTCTACCTACGTGACTTTACCGAAAGAACCAGAGAGTATAGATTCCTGCAGTCACGAAAGCTTCAAATCAAGGCTCAATATACATACATACACGCGCTAATCACTAACGACTTCTTACGCAGCGGTGCGCAGTCTATCTATCCTGGAGAAACGAGGAGCCGATTCAAACTCCAACCTGCCTTTGATCTCACGATCATCTGTCGAGCTGAGCGCTCTCGCCGCACCTCCAACGAGCCGTAACTGCGGAGAGATGCGGTGGCTGCGATGTTTCCTTTGTCGGGTGGATCACGCGATGTGCGTTTTAGGGATCGGACTTGGAGCGAGTTGTGTGCAAAATAGTTAAACGTACGCTCGCCCGAATAATGGCATACATCAGTGTCACATAAACAGCACGGCTTTACTCCGAGCCAGCGCACCTCCAACACCCCCCCCCCGCCCGCCGCCGACCCATGACACTTCCCTGCCCCCCACGGCTGGTTTTCTCGGTGACAGAGCGAGAGAGCCCCGAGCAGTGAAACCCGCTGCAGCACCGAGAGCAGAAATATGCCCCTGTTTGCCGGCACTTTAAGAGGATCATTTTATCCGATGGTACATTCAACAAAAAAACTGAATAGCTTCTTTTTTTATTTCACCAGGTGAGGCCGACTGAGCTGTGTAGTTCTTTCACAGCAGCAAGGCCGTAATTATAATATATATTGGGGGGACACACATCCCCCCAATATATATTATAATTACGGGACACATGCCCCCCCCCCCCAATATTCAAAGATGCTCAAAATGTCCCCCCAAATATATTGCTATAAAATAATTCTAGATTTGAAGCTTTCGTGACTGCAAGGAATCATCTTCTTAGGTTTTTTCGGTAAAGTCACGTAGAAAGTAAAATAAAATAAAAACAAAAATCACGACGTTTCGGAGGCAACACAAGTCTCCGTCATCAGGTGGGACCGTCACAGCCAGATTAGCTTCACTTGATACAGCTAATCTGGCTGTGACGGTCCCACCTGATGACGGAGACTTGTGTTGCCTCCGAAACGTCGTGATTTTTGTTTTTATTTTATTTTACTTTCTACGTGACTTTACCGAAAAAACCTAAGAAGATGCTATAAAATAGATTTCTGTTTATATGATTGTGGTTATGGGTGTACTTTATTAATCCCTAATCTCTGGAATTACAAACAATGAAACAAGAAATGGTAAAAATAAAACTGAGCAATGTAATACAATAAACCATTTGACATTATTGTAAAAAAATTATAAAAAGTCCATCCTATGTGTTAGTCAATTTTTTTATATTTTAGGCAGGAAATGAGTTTTCAAATTTAGATGTTTTTCTGGGGGGGGGGCCCCCCAGACCCCCTAAAAGATTTGCCCCCCCCCCCCCAATGTTGACTCCATGGCTACGACCTTGTTCAGAAGCGACCTGGCCGCAAATGATAGCCCAACGACGTGGCCTATCATGTGGACATTTATAGCAGCCAGATACTCAAAACGCATGTTTCTAAATGTGTGTGGAAAAACCGGAGGACCCCGAAAATGATCCAGGCGACCACGGGGAGAGAGAGACACGAAAACTCCAAATACACAGGCGTCAGGGTGGGATGGAACCTATGACTTCTTGTATACCATGCGAGGTAGTTAACATCTCACCACCGCTGCGCCTCATCCTCAGCCCGCTGGGCTATACCACTGGGTGCTTGGTATAAGTGTAGTGGTGGTATTGACGTGCGCCGACTGTGACAGTGATGGATCACGGGGCGGCGCGGGGTGCGGGGTTGGGCACGCGTTGTGGGCGTGGTGTGGACGCGCGCGCCGGGAGTGACAGATGACGGGGCGGCGCGGCGTGGGTGGTGAGGCACGATGAGATGTGGGAAAAGAGGATCGTAGCCAGCGCCCAGCGATTGGTCGAATAAGTGGGTGCTCGCAGCGACGTCCGCAGGTGGGGTATAAAGGGGGACGCGCGAGAGCACTCGGGGAGAGTTACCCAGTTGAAGACCCGAAGACGGAGCTGAAGACCTAGTGCCCCGAGACCCCTAGTCCCGCCGTCCTTGTGGGGACCGGGGCCCTGTGTGGCTCGGAGGCGAGGCTGTGGGACCCGGGGTCCGACGCCCCCGTGGGTCGGGCTGGGGACCCACAGTCGAGACGGATACCCCGGGCAGGGAGTGTCCCGAGTAGCTCAGGGGCGTTAGTCGCCGAGTAGCTAAGTGGATGTTGGTCATCCGAGTAGCTCAGTGGCGTTAGTCGCCGAGTAGCTAAGTGGGTGTTTGTCACCCGAGATACTAAGTGGATGTTGGTCATCCGAGTAGCTCAGTGGGCGTTAGTCACCAAGTAGCTAAGTGGGTGTTTGTCACCCGAGATACTAAGTGGGTGTTTGTCACCCGAGATACTAAGTGGGTGTTTGTCACCCGAGATACAAAGTAGGTGTTAGTCACCTGTGAACGAGTTTGATAAAATAAAGAGTGTGTTACCCGTGAAGTCGTCTCCCGCCGAGTTACTACACTACAACTGGCGTCAGAAGTAAACCTGTCTTCAAAAAGTATGGACACGAGGAAGACTACCCGTACCCACGAGCGAGGTCGGGACGACGACAGCGTACCGGGGACACCAACCTCGGGAGGAGAGGACGAGGAGTGGCCGCCGATGCAGCACTTCGCGGTGATGGCCGACGCTCCGCTTGCCTCCGACACCAGCCTCCAAGACGCACACTCCCGGTTGGCGGAGTTGCTGCTCGCCGCCGCTGCAATCTTGGCGGAGATCTCCGTTCCAGCGGGCGAGAAAACGGCTGCGGGGTTGGAGGAAGGAGCGAGGCTGGCGGGATCCCGCCAAAAGGCGCTTCGCGCCAAAAGTCTGGAAGTTCCCGCCGTTTTTGAGGGGCCGCCATTGATTGGCGGGAAACACGGACACCACGTGACCGGAGACCTCCGCTCAGCGCAGCCCACATCATCAGCGCGCACCGGAGCTCTCCATTTTGCGCCTGACAACCGAGCCGACATTTTACACAACTACAGCGGAGCGCGGGAAAATCTCTCCGACGTCGACGACGATCGGGTCCTCCAGCAAAGATTGCCCGCGCTGTCGGCATTCAAGGCGGATGGGGGCGACTGGGGAGCCTTCCAACGAAGGTTCCTCGCTCATCAGGAGATGTCGGGGTGGTCCGACACCACTGCCCTGCGTGCGTTGCCAGCGATGCTCGACGACGACGCGCTTGCAGCCTTCACATCTGCTGCAAGGTCGTCCCGCTCTACGCTCCAGGCCGCACTACACCTGATGGCGAAGGTGTTCGGACCGCCCTCCACGTGTCGCCACCAGTTCTACAATCGGCGGAAGGTGGCTGGAGAAACGACGCTCGCCTATCGCACGGCACTGCTCGCCTTGGCGGACGCAGCTTTTCCCCGCATGGATAAGGAGGGGAAGGACGCCATGGTGACGGAGCAGCTGCTGGCGTTGGCCCACGAGTTGGGGGTCCCCATCAATGTGGGGGACGAGATGGATATCTGCTCCCTGGCGATCGCCACGAGCATTCACGCGTACGAGGTCCTCAAACGCAGGCCGGGGGTCGTCTGCAATTTGGCGGGGAACGCGGTACTGGCAGCCACGATCGCCGAACCTCAGCCAGCTGCGGATCAGGAGCAGGCCTTCGCTGCATCGCGTCTGGGGGAGTGGAGAACGGGAGGTCGTTCGCCCACACGTTCACCCCGCAAGCTGGAGCAACCGAAACCAACGACGTCCGTCGTCTGCTACAACTGCGGCCTTCGGGGTCACGTCGCAGCCGGGTGCCGGGCCCCGCGTCAGCGCGCCACAGGACCACGTCGGGACGACGACCAGGCCCACAAGTCATCCCAACAAAACCCGGCAAGTCGCGGCACCTCACACGCTCGGTCCACAAACACGGCACATTCGGGTCGCCGCTTGGCGGTGGGGGGTTCGCGGCTGGGTGCCGGGGGTTCATTTCGGCGAGGGGGGTCCGTACGCGGCCCGCAAGCAGTCGAGTGGTCCGAATTGGCCCACAGGATCGTGGCTGCGTCGGCCGGGTCGTCCGTGGTAACGGGGTTTATTGACGGGGTTGAGGTCCGGGTGCTTGTGGACACGGGTGCGTCGGCCACCATCATCTCGGACCTTATTTATAACATTCTTCCCGTCCAAAGTAGACCCCTTCTGCCAGTAGACGTGCCATTTAATGCGGCGAATGGGGGATCCCTGGGGATCATCGGCCAGATTCGGGCGACTATTTGCATTGGTGACATCAAATTGGCGGGCCCTATTTTTGTATCATCATCGCTGGCCGTTCCCTGTTTGCTAGGTACGGACTTTTTGTCCAAAATGCCCATCAAAATTCTCATAGATCAGGCCTGCATTGAGCTTCCGTCAGGTCGGCGGCTTGCGTTCTTGACGAGCCCTACCAAAATACGCACGGTTTGTGCGACGGTGCAGGCGCTGCCAACTCAGACTGTAAGGGTGCCCCCGGGATCGAAAATGTTGGTACCCCGTCGGTTGAGGAAGCCACTCGAGGGGGGCGCGGTGGCACAGGGGGTGCCGTTGGGGCCGTCTAACAGGGGCAGAAGGGGCCTCGACTTAGCGGTTGCTCAAACCATGGTGAGAGGGGACAGTGAGCCGTTCGTAAGGGTCCTGAATACGGGGTCGCGGCCGGCCGAAATTGCGCAGGGAACGGTGCTGGCTCACGCCGCGCCGCTACCCGTTGAGGAACGGCTGGGCCTTTTGGGCCTTTTGATGAAGTGGGACAACATGTCCCGGGGTCACGTGCTCGTTGTGCCTGTTGCTATGCGGGGTAAGGTCGTTCTGTCAGCTCATGAACGGCTCATGCATCTGGGTTTTCACAAAACGCTCGCCCTAATCCAGCGAGACTATTATTGGCCGGGGATGGGTAACGACGTGGCGAACATTCTTAAGGGATGCGTAGGGTGCGCCGAAAGAAAACCGCCACCATTGGCAGCTAATCCACCGCTGCAATCCATTCAAGTTTCGCGCACAAACGAATTGGTTGCGTTGGACATCTTGGGGCCCTTTCCTGCTACACCGAGGGGAAATAGGTTCCTGCTGGTTGGCGTAGAATACTTCACCCGATGGCCCATGGCATGGCCACTCGCCAACCAGTCGGCTGCAGCGGTGGCGGACGCCTTCGTCCAGGGTTATGTTTTGGACAAGGGCGCCCCCGAACGCTTGCTGACGGATCAAGGAAATAATTTTTCGACCGGTTTGTTGCGCGAGGTGTGCGACCTGTTGGGTACAATGAAAGTGCGTACTTCCCCCTACCACCCGCAGACTGACGGGATGGTTGAGCGTCTGAACAGGACGATTACGTCTATGTTGTGCCAACAGGTCTGCGACGATCAGGTTGATTGGGACTTACAGGTGCCGGGGGTACTCGCGGCCTATCGAATGGCCCCTTATGCGGCGACGGGGTTTTCCCCATTTTTTCTTATGTATGGGCGGGAGGCCGATCCGGCCATGGACGTCCAACTGGGGATTTCCCAGCCACGTGCAAAATCTAAATTGGCAGACCACATCAATTTTAATATCGCCAAATTGACTGAAGCACGGGAGGCGGCGAGGTTGAATTCGCGGTCGCGGCAAATTGCGAACGAGAGATTGCATGAGCGGAGGGTGCATACGCATGATTGGAAACCAGGCGATAAGGCCTGGCTGCATTGTCCACATGCACCGTTGGCTACGTCCCCCAAGTTGTTGAGACCTTGGAGGGGACCGGTGGAAATTGTGCGGGTTGCACGACCCCAGAGTATACAGATTAAATGGGAAAAACGCCGTTGGTACGTGCACCCCTCCCGACTGAAGCCCTATACGGCACCGTGTGACCCCGTTCTGTGCCGTAACGACCGGACGTGTGATGTGACCGTCGACTCGGGGAGGGAGGTGTCGCAGGCTGCTCCTCACGTGTTTCCACCTGACCCACCCCCAGGTGCCTCGGGCTTGACGGCTGCTGACCGTCGGGAGCCTGAACCCTGGGGCACGCACGGGTCCTCGATGCCTGGCCGATGTCTTCCTGAACCGCCGGCACCACCGGACGTTCAACCGCGTCTGGTGCCGTACGACGGACCGGCAAGGCGGACTCGGGCTAGGGCACAACAATTTTCATGAAGACGTTTTTTTCTCTACACCGAGCTCGCCCGGTGTTCCCCTCTGCCGGGGTAATGTCCCGTTGTAGGGACGCTCGGGAAGAATGGGACACTGCACGAGTCGAAAGAAAAAAAAAAAAAAAATTCCATTTATTTTCCTTTCTGCATACACATTGCTATTGTCACTCGCCGGGTTGTATATATTGTTCTGTTGTCGCGGTGGCATTGGTTGATGGTTGCGGATGGTAGTGTTCGCGTCGTGTTGTGTTGTTACGTTAGTTGTTGTGTTGTGTTACGGGGCACACAGGGCGGTTTGTATATTTTTATAGCAGCCGGGTCGGCTGCGAGCTATGTGGTAGGGGGTGATGTAGTGGTGGTATTGACGTGCGCCGACTGTGACAGTGATGGATCACGGGGCGGCGCGGGGTGCGGGGTTGGGCACGCGTTGTGGGCGTGGTGTGGACGCGCGCGCCGGGAGTAACAGATGACGGGGCGGCGCGGCGTGGGTGGTGAGGCACGATGAGATGTGGGAAAAGAGGATCGTAGCCAGCGCCCAGCGATTGGTCAAATAAGTGGGTGCTCGCAGCGACGTCCGCAGGTGGGGTATAAAGGGGGACGCGCGAGAGCACTCGGGGAGAGTTACCCAGTTGAAGACCCGAAGACGGAGCTGAAGACCTAGTGCCCCGAGACCCCTAGTCCCGCCGTCCTTGTGGGGACCGGGGCCCTGTGTGGCTCGGAGGCGAGGCTGTGGGACCCGGGGTCCGACGCCCCCGTGGGTCGGGCTGGGGACCCACAGTCGAGACGGATACCCCGGGCAGGGAGTGTCCCGAGTAGCTCAGGGGCGTTAGTCGCCGAGTAGCTAAGTGGATGTTGGTCATCCGAGTAGCTCAGTGGCGTTAGTCGCCGAGTAGCTAAGTGGGTGTTTGTCACCCGAGATACTAAGTGGATGTTGGTCATCCGAGTAGCTCAGTGGGCGTTAGTCGCCAAGTAGCTAAGTGGGTGTTTGTCACCCGAGATACTAAGTGGGTGTTTGTCACCCGAGATACTAAGTGGGTGTTTGTCACCCGAGATACAAAGTAGGTGTTAGTCACCTGTGAACGAGTTTGATAAAATAAAGAGTGTGTTACCCGTGAAGTCGTCTCCCGCCGAGTTACTACACTACATAAGCAAGCTAAGAACATGCTTAGGGGCCCAAGTAGATCAAGCAATCCCTCACCCAGGCTCCCCTCCGCCCACCCCCCCTGGATTAATGAAAACAAATCTAAGAATTCTATGAACTGTATTGAAATATGTTCCATTGTAATAAGTCCATAAAAATATTTCACAAAACTGTCATGTAATTAAGTTGCGTAGCTTAATCGTGTTCATCCGTGCATATTTTTGTTTTGTCTAGCAAAGTGTGCAGCATAGGATTACTTTGCTGCTACGTCAGAGCCACCGCTATTATCGCCGTGGAGGTAAGGTGACTGGAAACTTTCGTGACTGCAGGAATTCATATTCTTTGGTTCTTTCGGTAAAGTCACTTAGATAAAAACATCTAATTATTTTTTTTTCTTTTTAATTGTATTTGTATTTTATATCTATGTGACTTTACCGAAAGAACCAAATAATGTGGTGTAATATGAGTTGAGTACTTCTGGAATATCACTTTCGGGTGACTATTGTCCATAAAAGGATGAATATTCGCCGCTCCGCGCAAATGCTCGAGCAATGGGATGACTCGTCGCACGGTTAATAGGATTTTACGCGGATACATTTGGGGGCCACAGATAATAGGAGGGTGGCGAAATTGGTAAACGGATAAAGAGGCATTTTCGTAACCAGCCACCACCCACATGTCACACGATCGCAGCAAGTGGTGGCACTTTGTGAATAATGCCCCAACAATGCGTAAACGTATTTAAGCGCGTTATTATCGTGACGTTAATGAGCAGATGCGGAATGCTGGAACATGGTGAGGCTGCTGGCACTGCCCAGTGCACACGAGGTATATTTTGACGATACGATATTACGTCAAATGATTCACGGTTGAATTTTGGGTCAGATCGCGTGAGTAAAATGTGTGTCGTACACCCTCCTCCACCCCCGACAAAGCCAATTTGTGAACAAACGCGACAATTTTACTACCGCTTCATCACTCCGGTGCGTTGTCACGTGAACATACCAATGTTCACGTGACCGATGTTCACGTGACCACTTTATTAATTGGCCGTGTCAGGTGGAGGAGGGTGCACGACACACAGTTTACTCACGCGATTTGATCCCAATATAAATTATAAACCATAACCATCAGTCGCGAAAGTCTACTGCGTCTTAAATACATTTTGATGACACGACTATCATCGCGATCAACTTTTTCATGGTATTTCGATTTTTTAAAATCATTATTATTATGGTGTTATTATGGTGTCCCTCGAGTGTTACGTAAACGTCCTTCAACCACAGTTCATTCAGGACAAGAGACTGCCCGTGAGTCGGCCTTCTGATCATCTTGACGGAACAACCGAACGAGGCTCGCAAACGAATGCGCTTCTTGCCAGCTGCACGAGAACTAATCTCAGCGTCGAACAAACGAAGGCGTCACGAGGGGCGCCGTGAATTACTCCAGAAAATAATTTTCAAAAACACAAATTCAGCGGATAATAGCTATCTACGTGCAGAACTTTCATTAGCGCGTGTTTGTCAGCTCGTAAAAAGAAAAGTATGTTGTCATGAAGTAGTACAATTGAAGAGTGAAATGAGCAAAGGCACTCAAGATATCTACAGGGTGGGCCATCAGTACCTAACTTGATTTGTTTTGCCGATAACTTTTGAAAAATGAAACAGAAACACAAACTCTCAACGAATTAAAATAATTTATTTCATGGAAATTCGACATCATTATACATGAAAATTAATACTGGTAGGAACCTCCTGGTTACACCAACCCACAGCGGATTATTGTGTCCGTCGTGCAGGGAGGGGCTGGGTGGGGAGGGAGGGGCTGGGTGGGGAGGGGAGGGTGGGGAGGGGCTGGGTGGGGAGGGTGGGGAGGGGCTGGGTCGGGAGGGAGGGTGGGGCTGGGTTGGGGGTGGGAGGGGTGGGGCTGGATGGGGTGGGGCTGGTCACCCCGTGGTGCAATTATAAAACTCAACGTTTAACCTACTCAAGCCGGCTTGTGCCCGCCCTCAAAGTCGGGCATATTTGCGGAATACACCACGCCGCCGTTGACCCTGGCCATTGACCGAGCAACCCAACGTTCCTACCAGCTCCCTCCGCAGGAATGTGTTATATTGTTGACGAAGCCGCTCAGGTGAAAATGAGCTTCATCTGACATCATTACATTTGTAATCAAAGCATCCTCTTGGTCTGCAAAGTTCAATGGAAGCACTCGAGGACTCGAGGCGGCTTTGAGGGTCTCTGGGCTACGATTCTTGCACCAGCTGAATCTTATCTGGAAAAAAAAGATGCAAGTCCTGGACCAAGATTCGCCACATCGACGATCCCCAATTGAGTGGTGGCGCTTCGCCTCGTCGACGTTTCGGGGTTCTCGTTGGCGACGCTCTCCCTTAACTTGTTCCTTAGAAGTCGGAGATCGACCGGTGCGAGGTCTTCCAACACGACCTTTGCATCCAACTTTGTTCTCGGTGTGGTGTTGGAGCCATTCGGGTCTTAAAATATCTGCGACAGTCTCTCTCTCTCTGTGTGGAAATTATTAAACGATCGTTTCTGAAATCAATGTAAGCTAGTCTTGCACGCTGCCGAGGTGCCTACCGGTTCATCATAAACTCCCAGGCTTTGAGTGTATTATTTATAAAAAAAAACATTCAACAAAATCACTTAACACAAAATACCGCTATTTCAAATCAGGAAAGTTACTCATGGCCCACCCTGTATGTATATAAACTGATATTTGGCCGACCGGGCGATACGATTATCGTGGCATCTTATACCGCACGCGAATGTTGTGTACCCGAGTCCACTGAGCCAACCTTCCCCTTACTCGGCGAATACTTTTCAGATGTCACCCACCCACCCACCCCCCGGTCGTTTTAGTGCACAACCCACGACGCAAACATTTCCGCAAACAGTCCATTGGGGTCACTGAGGAGCCATCGATCCCCATCGGTGCCGTCAGTGGGCAGCACGATGACCGCGGCGGCGCGCACAGGCAACGACAAATCTGAGTTACCTACAGGTAGTCGCAGAGGCAGCGGTGTGCGTTGGGCTCCTCAACGGTGAGATGTGACCCGCATGAAAAAAAAGAAGAAGCAAGCGGCTGTTGACTTTTAAAAACAAGAGACGAGCAGACGATCACGTCTCCGTCATGTCAACAGTTCCTATCGACAGAGACGAGCGCACGTGTCTCCTCCACGGTGTTTTGTCTCTCTGCACGCACGACATACACAACTGCGTTGCTCACACAAGCCGTCAGCCCCCCCCCCCCCCAACGGCCTTTTGAGATCGCACAGTTTCAGCAGCGTTGATTTAAAGCAAGCAAAACTTGCAATCTCGACGCTCATCAGCAGCGTCAGGTGGTGAACTTCCAAGTGTTGGAGGCCAGGACCCCTCTCCCGTGAAGACATCTGCGTTATAGTTAGATGTACAATTATAGAACGATCAACACAAAATACCCCTCGGCGTTGCTGCGCCGACAACACTGGTCAACACACTTTTTCTGGCATAAGGTATTCCAACGGTTTTTAAGGTAATTTTGGGGTGCTGATTCCAAATCTGGCATCAGTTTTGTCTATCACATCAGGTTTTTGAGATATCAAATATTGCATTTTTAATAAAAACTGCGGAAGAAAACTATTAAATAAATGTGGATATCTACATAAAATTATATTATAAACACACTATCCTAAAAATACAGCACCATATTTTAACACTAAAGCAGTCACTGACTCGCAACAACTTGCAATCATAAGTGACGGAGTTAATTTCGGGTAAAATCAATAAAAATGGGGTATGCCGATCGCATAAAATGTGATAGAGCAAATCTGAGATCAGATTTGGAATCAGCACTCTGAAATTAGTCTAGAACAGCTGCAAAAAGTCCAGGCCAGATTTGTTTTTGTTGACCAGTGCAATTATTCACAATGAGCAGGCGTTACACCTCCCTCGTACGATCTGTCTTTCCAAATATATAACGAAGTATTCTTAGGTTTTTTCGGTAAAGTCACGTAGGTAAAACATCAAAATTAATGAAAATAAAATAAAATAAAACAAAAATCACGACGTTTCGGAGGCAACACAAGTCTCCGTCATCAGGTGGGACCGTCACAGCCGAATTAGCTGCCCCACCTGATGACGGAGACTTGTGTTGCCTCCGAAACGTCGTGATTTTAGTTTTATTTTATTTTAATTAATTTTGATGTTTTACCTACGTGACTTTACCGAAAAAACCTAAGAATATGATTTTAGTTTTATTTTATTTTAATTAATTTTGATGTTTTACCTACGTGACTTTACCGAAAAAACCTAAGAATATGAATACTTGCAGTCACGAAAGCTTCAAATCTAGAATTATATAACGAAGGTTTGTAGGTGGAGAGGGGGCCGTGGGGCTGATGGAATGTGTAGAACACGCGTTTATTTGTGTTGCGAATGGAGAGACGGACATATGATGGCGATGTCTTGTGTCTGCGTACTTGTTTTTAAATCCTTTATATTAAGTTCACTTGCTTGCTTGCTTACGACCGTGCAAATCTTTCGGTAGTTTTTTAACCCACTTCCCGTGATCCAATCGAGCTGACATTTTGCACACATACTCGTTGTGCGTGACAATGTATTTTCGTGAAATTTTTTTCAAAAATGTTACACTTTTTAGGAAAAAATAAATTATATTTAATTACCAATTGCTTAATGGTGGCAGGCATTCATCTGACCCATAGGTGGCAGCCATCTCAAGCCAGAAGACGAGAGGACTCTAGCCGCCACGCATATAAAGGATTTATAGTGAAAACTTTGTTTTTACGGGTTAATTTTTTGTTACTTACACCCTGGAGAGCGACGCCAGTGGTGATAATTGTCTCGTCTTACAGACGCACATCAGGATTGTATCCACACGCTCTCTTGAGAAGGTAAAACTTGCCTACACATTGACTTTCAGCAACACAGATGTTTTGTTACAAGCGCGACCGAAAGTAACTCTTCGCTGCGTCGTAATTCATGAAGAAGATTGCCCACTTCTATCAGCTTGCCGCACGTGCAGAGCTGAGAATTTGAAGATAAAGGCGCAGCCCTGCAATTACTTGCTCAGCCTACTGCTGGTGGAAGGGTCTGCCTGCTCGAGTGGCCGGACGCCCTGGAAAAGTTGGTGGCATCCACACTCTGCCACACCACACGCGACCTGGTCACCGGTGTATCGTTTGTTGAGGGTATCACACTAAGAAATATATACATACTAGCTGTCCTACCCGGCTTCGCCCGGGACTTTTAGCCACCACGCCCGGCCGCCTTTGTCTCCCCAGTGGCGACTTTAATACGCCACACCAGTTACTCGTTTTGAGGCTGAGTCCCTCCCTCACCGCTCTCCCTCCCTCACCGCTCTCCCTCCCTCACCGCTCTCCCCCCTCACCGCTCTCCCCCCCTCACCGCTCTCCCCCCCTCACCGCTCTCCCCCCGCTCACCGCTCTCCCCCCCTCACCGCTCTCCCTCCCTCACCGCTCTCCCTCCCTCACCGCTCTCCCCCCCTCACCGCTCTCCCCCCCTCACCGCTCTCCCCCCCTCACCGCTCTCCCCCCCTCACCGCTCTCCCCCCCTCACCGCTCTCCCCCCCTCACCGCTCTCCCTCCCTCACCGCTCTCCCTCCCTCACCGCTCTCCCCCCCTCACCGCTCTCCCCCCTCACCGCTCTCCCCCCTCACCGCTCTCCCTCCCTCACCGCTCTCCCTCCCTCACCGCTCTCCCTCCCTCACCGCTCTCCCCCCTCACCGCTCTCCCCCCCTCACCGCTCTCCCCCCCTCACCGCTCTCCCCCCCTCAACGCTCTCCCCCCCTCACCGCTCTCCCCCCCTCACCGCTCTCCCCTCCCTCACCGCTCTCCCTCCCTCACCGCTCTCCCTCCCTCACCGCTCTCCCTCCCTCACCGCTCTCCCCCCCTCAACGCTCTCCCCCCCTCACCGCTCTCCCTCCCTCACCGCTCTCCCCCCCTCACCGCTCTCCCCCCCTCACCGCTCTCCCCCCTCACCGCTCTCCCCCCCTCACCGCTCTCCCCCCCGCACCGCTCTCCCTCCCTCACCGCTCTCCCTCCCTCACCGCTCTCCCTCCCTCACCGCTCTCCCTCCCTCACGACTCTGTAGAGGACGTGAAACTTTGATGAATTTACCTCAGAGTCGCGTGGTGGGTGTCGAGGCCTAGCACCGTGCAGAGCCTCCGGCCTCGCCTGATTTTCCCACCCTGCTGACGCTGGGTACGGGTGCCGTTCCCCCCCCCCCCCCCGCGCTACAATAATACTGTCTAATCGCGATAATTTTAGAATCTACCGACCCTATAATAGTAATTGCACATTGTGGTGGGGGGGAGTGAAGAGGACGTGAAACTTTGATGAATTTACATCAGAGTCGCGTGTTAATGCGTGCGCCTACTTTTAAGGGGAATTAAAAATGGCGTCCACCCCGCGCCGAAGGCGTCGCTACCCGTTGCCAGGGGCAACCGCCGTCCAATGAAACTGCAGCCCGCGGCGAAGGCGTCGCTACCCGTTGGAAGGGGCAACCGCCGTCCAATGAAAGCGGCGAAGGCGTCGCTACCCGTTGCCAGGGGCAACCGCCGTCCAATGAAAGTGCGTATGGTCCGGCGACACACAGACAGACAGATTCGCGATTTTATATATATAGATACCTGGTTTGAGGCATCAAGAAATACACAACGGCAAAGATTCCCCGTTTATACTTTAACAGACTGTTGGGGAAATTGCTGTTAGCGAGCAACTGTGAAGGCCAGCACACAAGGGGGTGGGTTGCCAAGGCCACCCATGCCTATTCGCCTTTGTCTAGCCAGTGCTGGTGTCTATTCACTGCACCAGCCACTCATCTATGGCTGAATCGACCTGTGGGAGGCCCCAGGACCAATTGGTCATGAGCGGGAATCGAACTCGGGTCGCCAGGTTCACAGCGCTGTGCGCTAACCGCTACATTTTCGCTCCCCAAAATACACACACAGTGCATATACAGAGATCCCCTGTATAGCCTTAACAGACTGTTGGGGCAAGTGATGTTAGCGAGCACCTATGAATGCTGGCACGGCACACGAGGGGGTGGGTGGCCATCACTACGCCCAACCTCCTTTGTCTCCCCAGTGGCGATGTTTTTACACACTGCACTGGGTACTCATTTAAGGCTGAGTCGACCTAGGGGAGGCCTAGAACCGGTTCCAATAATTGTCACTGGTGTTGGCCGTGAGCGGGAATCGAACTCGGGTCGCCGGATTCATTGCACACTGCGCTAACCGCTACACTACCGCTCCCCACATTCTCAGATACACCTTGAAATGGAAATGCATATATATTCGCACATACACTGTGATGGCATAAACAGCGGTCAAAATGGACTTGTAAAAGTCCCGGTATGAATCCGATTCGTCCTGTAGCCCATGTTCACACAGTTGCTGTGCACAGGCCCAAAAGGCCAACGACGATCAAGTGGCCAGCAACAAGCAGCACCCACCATCGAAAGCTGCCGTAGAGTTCAGCAGCCCTTCTTGAATCAAACCAAGGTTACGTGGACATGCCGGTGCACCACGTGTTTCGGCGTAGGCTGAGAAATGCCGGCGTGAGCAGTGCGCCGTCGCATAACCGCCACTTTTTCCACCACTGCACGCACATCGACACGAACATGAGATGGACCAACAGCTGAAAATGTGAAAAGGTTACGGGGTCAATGGGGATGACACGGGTGGGGGCGTCGCGCGGGGGGAGATGCAGCAGGGCTGCCCATCTTTTCGCTTCGATGCCACGAGATCGGCTTAGGTTGAGCCACTTTCCAGCTGACTGCAGTTCGCTTCTTTTCGCACGGCTTAGCCTGCGCATTTTCCGACCATCAACGCGTATACAGCTGTTCTCTAGCCACCCTTGTGTCCCTTCAGCGGCAGCCAGGGAGAGAGGGGGGGGGAACACACAAGCGTTAGGCGATCGGATGACCTATTTTTATGTTGCGTTCATTTATAAAAAAAAAATTGTTGCAGTGAATGCCAGTTGGGTGGTTGGGGGGGTTAGATTTATTGCCGGCAAACTTTATCGGGCCAAAAAAAAATATTTGCAAAGTAATGGGCTATTACTGGAACAATCAGACAGCTTACTGATCCAGTTATTTTGTCTGGGGGAGAGACAGAGATTGTGGCACCATTGGGCCATGAATCTATCATGCATGGCAGTTATTTATTTATTCATGTCTGGTCACTATGATACAGTAATATTTAATTTAGCACTAAATCAAACTAGCGCTCTTTTTTTGAGAGAGAGAGATAAATTGCTTACTGCTGGAAGGGCATATTTTGTTACGACACGGATCCATGATGGTCCACACTTGGGAGAAAGCATTATAACACCTTTTCCGGAGGGAATCTCCAGTGTGAGCGTATAACGTCCTTGAGTGAATCAAAACAATCTTAGTACAGTCCCTTAAACCGCGAAGCATCGTGTTTGTCGCGAGATTTAAGACGCCGTATTTTACCTCTGTTTGTTCAAATTAGAAGTGTTTTGTTGTTATTGTTGACTGAATCCAATAAGGCCACAATATATATCATTGCTTGCTTTATTTACTTATTGTCAATATTGAAACGTCGAGTTATTAGGAGAACCAGATTTGGGATATTTACAAATAAGCCTCTGCCGCAATATGCAGTAGACGTTAAGTCAAACAATGTTGGGCCATGTAACACACCTAGAGCATTCACAATCCCATGCAATTATACAATTAATAACATTTGCTGTTACATTTAGAATAGCAGTAACTTGTACAAATGAAAGGGCTGTATAAGTTACAGCCCTTTGATAATCTACTGTTGGATGAAGGCCTCTCCAGGGTGTTGTTGTTGTTCGTAGGGGTTGTTTAACCATACTTAGTGGGGAACGGTGGTGCAGCGGTTAGAGCACTGCGCTTTGATACCTGGTGACCCGAGTTCGATTCCCGCTCACGGCCAACACCGTTGACTATTAGCTGAACTGATCCTGGGCCTCACCGAGGTCGACTCAGCCTCAAATGAGTAGCCGGTGTGGTGTGTAAACATCGCCACTGGGAAGACAAAGGCGGACGGGCGTGGTGCTGGCCACCCACCCCCTCGTGCGCCATGCCAGCCTTCATAGGTGCTGGCAAACAACACTTGCTCCAATAGTTTGTTAAGGCTATACGGGGATCTTTGTCTTTGTACATTCTTCACCACGTTGGTCATTGTGGATAGCTGAAGGGGGAAGTGGGATTGGTTCAGGTTAGCACTCGCTACTGATTTTAGCCGTGTCTTGGGTCAAACTCAGATCGCCGGGTTCACCGCCACAGTGTGCCCATCACGGCACCGATGCTAATCGCAACATCAACCAATGGAGCCCACTTATGCACAATCTTAACCCACAGAACACGAGGCCACTTTTGCAGTCAGAAATTGTGAAATTTGGTTCGTGAAAATTTAAAATAAATTTTTTAGACGGATTTATATATCCAGGGGATGCTCCCGTGGTTGTATTGGTTAGCATCCTAAACATGTGATCCAGAGATCGTCGGCTCCATCTCCCAGACGGAGGTTGAAACAATAATAATACATTTGAACACCTCTTAACGATCACTCCTGTTAACGACGAATCACTTAACGACGGGCCTACATAGAGCCCAGTGTGTAGTGTATAGTAGCGTAGTGTATAGTAGTGTAGTGTATAGTAGTGTAGTGTATAGTAGTGTAGTGTATCGTAGTGTAGTGTATAGTAGTGTAGTGTATAGTAGTGTAGTGTAAAGTAGTGTAGTGTATAGTAGTGTATAGTAGTGTAGTGTATAGTAGTGTATAGTAGTGTAGTGTATAGTAGTGTATATTAGTGTAGTGTATAGTGTAGTGTATAGTAGTGTAGTGTATAAAGTAGTGTATAGTAGTGTAGTGTATAGTAGTGTAGTGTATAGTAGTGTAGTGTATAGTAGTGTAGTGTATAGTAGTGTATATTAGTGTAGTGTATAGTAGTGTATGGTAGTGTAGAATGTAGTGTATAGTAGTGTAGTGCATAGTAGTGTAGTGTATAGTAGTGTAGTGTATAGTAGTGTATATTAGTGTAGTGTATAGTAGTGTAGTGTATAGTGTAGTGTATATTAGTGTAGTGTATAGTAGTGTATAGTGTAGTGTATAGTAGTGTAGTGTATAGTAGTGTAATGTATAGTGTAGTGTATATTAGTGTAGTGTATAGTAGTGTATAGTGTAGTGTATATTAGTGTAGTGTATAATAGTGTAGTGTATAGTAGTGTAGTGTATAGTGTAGTGTATAGTAGTGTAGTGTATAGTAGTGTATAGTGTAGTGTATATTAGTGTAGTGTATAGTAGTGTAGTGTATAGTAGTGTAGTGTATAGTGTAGTGTATAGTAGTGTATAGTGTAGTGTATAGTAGTGTAGTGTATAGTGTAGTGTATAGTAGTGTAGTGTATAGTGTAGTGTATAGTGTAGTGTATAGTAGTGTAGTGTATAGTAGTGTAGTGTATAGTAGTGTAGTGTATAGTGTAGTGTATATTAGTGTAGTGTATAGTAGTGTAGTATATAGTGTAGTGTAGTGCCTCCATAGAGCCCAATGTGTTCGTTTACCGACCATTTCCCTTTCGACGACAGGCTTTTGTAGGTACGGTAAATATTCATGAATGCATTGATTAACCATGTTTCTCTAAATAGTATGTGTTTAGAATATTGTTCGTATCTTTATGTATTCATATTAAATGTTTAAATATTATAAAGTAAGTTTTTTGGGCGAAAAAGGGTAACTTCCGATTATATCGGAACGGGTTAGGCCTTTAACATGCACTTCCTATGACCAAATCACTTAACGGTCAGTTTCGTTTCACCACTTGCCGTCGTTAAGAGAAGTTCAACTCAATAATAATAATAATTGAATGCTAAATAGCGTCATGCATGCTGATTGCAGTCCACAACGTCGAATATTCATTCAAATATGAGGGCCAACTCCTATATGCAGCTCTCATCAGCAAATGAAAACCCTCAGGCAAACAAAAATAATGCAACGAATAAAGAAATGACACCAAAACAAAAAAGCGCAACAAAGCAATTAGTCCAGTAAGTGTCAAATGCCAAGACTCCGTTGCAGAGTGGCAAAAAGATACCGCCAATTGAGATCAATTGATCGTACGTCCAAAATGTGATTCCGCATTTATCAGCGTATGCTCGGTTGAACAAAAAAAAAGAAGGCTTTGAGTTTGGATTTGAATAATAATGCTGTGATGGAGTCGATTTGTGGGATGCGGTGGGAGGGGATTCCAAACTGTCAGAAAGCTCGTCCGTAAATGGTTTTCAATTTTCTTTTTGAGGTGGATTTCAGAAGTGGCTCGAAGAAAACGATGGTGGAATCCACATTTCTTGAATTCCCCCACATCTCTGTCTAGCCAGTAGTGTAAATGGTTACTCCCCAGTTAGTTGATCGGCAAGGTGGCTTGTGAAGCCACCTTGCATACATAGCGAGAGCAACACATGTATCTTGGTGATATCTGTCTGCTAATATGTCTGTCTATAGTTTTCTGGTTAGATATTATGTCGCTATTTCATTATACCTGATGATGATTGCTTATGTTGCAATCGAAACGTCGTATTCTATTATTTAATTTAATTTATTATTTTATCTTTAGACGTGACTTAACCGAAAGAACCAAATAATAATTCCTGCAGTCACGAAAGTTCTAAAATTAAGGGTGAAGTATGGTCAAAAATAAAAACATAACGGACTAGATCTGGGGAGGCCACCATTTGATGGACAAAGAGGTGAAAATTCAAATAATTATAAGATTCCAACGGTCCAATTTTGTGTTATTATTTTACACTGCATTTTGACTTTCATATTTTAAGATGTTTATTTCAGACATTGTCACTGTTAAAAAAAGAAACCGATACGTGACAAGCTAACAATATACACATTCCCATTTTAGCCTGTCTAATTTTCATCATTCCATTCGTCATTATATTTGTCTTCCGGCGTCATAAATGATTATATCTCAATTGTGTAACGGAGATCTGGGAAATGCTACAAAACATTTAAATTTACGTTTTACCCCCTAACACTACTGCCTGTCTCAGCCAACACAGCACTCCTACATTTACGATCCAAAATACCAACCGTATGGAATGACTTCAATTATTGTGTTATCTTGTCTTCTTATATCCCCCCCAGCCTTCGATTGGCAAGGCTGGTTATGTACGGTGTGAAAGAAGTTCAACGTACATAAATATACCGAAAAAATTCCAAAAGCTCGACTCTAGTAAACCAGAATTCTGGGTAAGCCAGAAGGCTACCACTAATAAAGTAAATACACGAATACAGTATTCATCTTTGTTAGCAGTTATTCACAAGGGAATACAATCCACATTATTGTCATTTCTTGGATTAGTATAATCACACGGCAACCACATGTAGTACAATATACTTTTCTCAACAAGTTTGTAAACTATTGCAAAGATATAAAAAATGTGTACGCCCATTGTGTTCATGGCCGAAGCCTTTTCAGGTGTTTGGTGTCACTGCACAAGGGAAAGTATAAACATTGCACGTGATATTCTTGGCTCTTTCGGTAAAGTCACGTAGAAGGGAAACAAAAAAATATATATTTTATTGCTTCCCTTCTACGTGACTTTACCGAAAGAACCAAGAATATGAATCTCTGCAGTCACGAAAGCTTTAAATCTAAAATTGCACGTGATGGTAATATCATGGGACATTTCATGGAACCTTATATTTAGGGATATTTTTTTTTTACAAAATTTACAATCTTGTGAAGCAAGTGATGTCAATGCGTACACACCAACACACGCCGTGGAGAGTGGTACAAGGGTGATGAACGCTCTCTGCCACAAAACCCAGTAACCAAGGTTCAACGTGTGGTGATGCACACACCAGCGAGCGACAATTCGCTCTCTGAACCTTTCCTCATTCGCACTCCCAACTTGGCTTGATATTACCTTTTACTGGTAGGAACCTATGGTTACACCAGCCCACATGAGATTATTGTGTCCGTCCGTCCGTCGTGAATCCAAAAATGGGAGGGGTGGGGCTGGGTGGAGAGGGGACGGTGGGGAGGGGCTGGGTGGGGAGGGTGGGGAGGGGAGGGTTGGGGAGGGGCTGGGTGGGGAGGGTGGGGCTGGGTGGGGGGTGGGAGGGGTGGGGCTAGTCACCCCGTGGTGCCCTTATAAAACTCAACGTTTAGCCTACTCACGCCGGCTTGTGCCCGCCCTCACAGTCGGCCATATTTGCGGAATACACCACGCCACCGTTGACCCTGGCCATTGACCGAGCAACCCAACGTTCCTACCAGCTCCCTCCGCAGGAATGTGTACCCTGATGCCCGACTATGCTTAAAGTGGGTGCCTGATGCGGTTTGTCGGCGTTGGCACTTGGAGACAAGGGGAAGCACGGCACAATATCGGGGCCAGTGGCGGCTCGTGACGTCTCCACTAGGTGGGGCTTTTGTGAGTGACCTCTGAAAATATGGTGTTCGGATTAAGGAAAACCTCGTCATGTTATTGGTCTTATCTACCAACGGTAGGCATTTATAAACAATACGAAACAAAACAACAGAGTACTCAAACGCTGTCCCCATGGCCCTGAAGTCCACACGACACAACCCCATTGACACGACTAAATGCCGAGAGCATGTAGGCCGTTGACCTGCGATATTTGCACGGTGCAACCTCGCGTTGTGACGCCGTCATTATAGCCACGGGCGCCTTTTTCACTGCCCTGAATGTGTCTCAAACGGCGTGGCTCCAATGCTATAAGCTAATCGCAATGAATGATGGGAAATCTCTCACTCGCCCGAGACCTCCCCGAGGCACAAATCAGACCGTGGCGTTGTAGCGGTTTCTAATATGGACAACTTAGATGTTGTCTTTATTAAGTAATGCACGTTGAAAGAATCATTGCACTTTTATAAAAAAAATTAAACACAACGAAACAATTTTTAGAGACGACTTTTTTATTCGAAAAATAATTTCTCATCTCCAACTGCTTGGTGGGGCGACGCCCCTAGTGGACGAACCGCGAATGACCGGGGCTGACTCCACCACCCCCTCCTTGCATTGTTGTGTGAGCCTCCGTGGACGACATGGGCGAGTGGTAAACACGTCTTCCGTGACATCGCATTTACGGCCCTATTTTAGACCGCACCAGGAGGATTTCTCCACATGTCGCCTGACGAGGCCGGATGTAATTACCGGTGAAATGTCCTCTTCGAATTGTAAATGTTTTGGGTTCACTCTCCAGCACAGCGGTGTGCCGAGCTAGTAACCAATGTTTTGTTTACGTGATAAACCTTACAAATTGGCTGCGTCGGGTGGTGTTGGGTTTAGCGACATCTAACCCCAAAAAAACTCTATTATGGATAATATTAGTCGCGAAAGCCTACGTGTTAAACACATCTTCCGTTTGCTGCAGAGTTTCGCAGTGTGACACCAGCGGCCGCCCTGGTTAATACCATCGGTTGCATTAATCGAAATATATACGTGCCGTCATCTTCACAGTGGACGTTACAGATCCAGTGACGTTATTTCGAAAAGAGTAGGAAGCCACATGTGCCGGTGTTCCGGTTCAAGTGCTCCAAATTTGAAAGTGAGCCACTATTGACATCATTGGGTGAAACCGCATAGAATCACCACCCCCCACCCTCCAACTGACAGATGATACCCATCTCTCAAACAAAGCACTTTGCGTGATAACCTTGCTCTGTAACCATGGCGCAAACACAAAATGTACTAATAACACTGGTCAACACACTTTTTCTGGCACAAGGTATTCCAACGGTTTTAGGGTAATTTTGGGGTGCTGATTCCAAATCTGGCATCAGTTTTTGTTTATCACGTCAGGTTTTTGAGATATCAAATATTGCATTTTCAATAAAAACTGCAGAAGAAAAATATTAAATAAATGTGGATATCTACATAAAATGATATTATAAACACACTATCCTAAAAATACAGCACCATATTTTAACACTAAAGCAGTCATTGACTCGCAACAACTTGCAATCATAAGTGACAGAGTTAATTTCGGGTAAAATCAATGAAAATGGGGTATGCCGATAGCATAAAAATGAGATGTGAAAGAGCAAATCTGAGATCAGATTTGGAATCAGCACCCTGAAATTAGTCTAAAACAGGTGCAAAAGTCCAGGCCAGAATTTTTTTTTTTGTTGACCAGTGTTATGATTGTTAACAGGGGCTGACTACATC
This sequence comes from Lampetra fluviatilis, assembly GCF_964198595.1. Classification (NCBI taxonomy): domain Eukaryota; kingdom Metazoa; phylum Chordata; class Hyperoartia; order Petromyzontiformes; family Petromyzontidae; genus Lampetra; species Lampetra fluviatilis. The sequence goes on from NC_136299.1 coordinate 3,689,743, forward strand.
AGTCTCACATTATTCACCGTGACAGTCTCTCTGCGGGATAATAGTGGCAGCGTCGTCTTCTTTGTACATATGATTGTGCACGTGGATTTGTACCATTTTTAGAGTGTGTGTGTGCGCGCGCGGGGGGGGGGAGTGTTTTTCTAATGATCAATATCTCGGTGCCAAGGAAAATTGGATCATCATGAGGGCCGTGTGTTTGCAGCCCCAGCAATCGATACTGTGTGGACGGATGTCCATTTTTAGTCGGCCCTTTCAAGCTTTTGATTATTTTATTTTTTTAATTCCCATCCCTTTTATGCGCGGGTCGTTGGATCCGCTTCAACAATCACGGCTCTGTGGTTGAAGAGTAATCTTTTGAATGTAAATAATAACAACGATAATATTTGATGTGGGAAGACAGCTTTAGTTGTCACTTATGCAAATACACAACGACATTAACACGCACATACGCAGCCGTTTAATCAATCAACTGCTCTATGAGGGCCTTCCCACGCTGTTTGGGTAACGGGGGTTATTCGACCATACTTCACCACGCTGGTCACGAGCCTTTTTAAATTATAATTACACAGTTACTGAGCACAGGCTCAGCATGTCAAGACGCCACCAACACACATCGCTCTCAGAGTGCAGTAGTGAATAGATACGGTTGAACAAGTTTGTTGAATTTAGTACCGTTATAGGCGTTTGAGTAAAGAGACGATGGGATAGAATTCGAAGGTGGAGCCGTGCGAGGTGGGAAACAACCAGAGAAGCCTTGTGACCCGCATTGTGGTGAGCGAGTGGGTGAGTGTGATCATGAGTGGGTGAGTGAGTAGGCGGGGTGAGTGAGTGTGATGTTATCTGCGCTGTGGTGGTTGACTGGTGTCCTCAACAATGGGTGGAGGAATGAATGAGTGATGTTCACGGGCAGGGTAACCATGGAAGTAGCGATAGCCGAGTGACGAGGGAGCGACTAACCATAGGTGAGCGAGTGACCGGAGTTGAATGAGTGAGCACCGGGTTCTGCTAATCAACGTGATCGCGCTCCGCTTGATTCCATGAATGCAGTCGGGTCGAAACTGAGTGGTCCACTCGCCAATGAAGGCAACGGTGTTCCAACGCTGGGCACATTTGCGCTTTGCAAAGAGGGGTTTTGGCAGGCAAAATAAAGGAAGGCTTCTTCGATGCTTCCTCAGCCAGATTGGTAACACAGCCGTACCACCCCAACTCTGACGAGATTGTCGCGACAAGCAGATTCATGGTTTTACTGTGGATGATAATATAATTATCCTACGGGGCCTTTTTGCTAGTATCAAAGTATAAAAAATAAGAATAGTATTCTTTCTGGCAATAAAACAGGTGTTAGTGTGTTCAAACACGAAGGAATCAAGTCTGCTTTGACCGCGCGTACGTGTGGTGAACATGCAAACATAATGAGAGTATTTATTTATACTGGAGGAATCAGATGAGCGATGAAGCTCGTTTTCACAGATGTCCAGTTGACATCTGTGATAATATATGCATTTTTCGATTTAAAGCTTTCGTGACTGCAGGGATTCATCTTCTTGGTTCTTTCGGTAAAGTCACGTAGAAGGGAAGTAATAAAATAGTAAAAATAAAACATAATAAAATAAATTATTTTGTCAAGGCGCCCTTTTCCCCCCCTTCCAACCCAGCTTAAATATATGCTCCAAGCATGGTGCTGTTTCATTCAGACGCCGTCGCCTCGACAGACCTGGTTTTCACCTGAGGAAGGCTGCTTGCGTTGTGGCCGAAACGTCGCGAGAATTATTTTATTATGTTTTATTTTTATTTTTTTATTACTTCCCTTCTACGTGACTTTACTGAAAGAACCAAGAAGATGAATATATGCATTGTCTTTGAAACTGATTGGCCTACACCAGAATACAATTGTTGTATACGATGAGAGGAACTGCAGAGTTGCCAGCCTGGTGGGATATTATCATCGAATGCCTATTGTCGAAGTAGAACATGACCAGGTTTTTGGTCGCACCGATCAAACATCGGTTCAAGTCATTGGTGACCGATCGCATTCAGATGGGCGGTAGCGGCGCCCGCCTGAAATCCAGCACTGCGGAGGCAGCAAAGGTTAAGGGTCGGTGGATCGCACAAATATTGAGAAACTTCTCTTGCCGTGGACGTCGAGGTGAGCACGTATGTTGGGATTTTTCCCGCACCCTGCGGAGCCAACCGTGCTATATGGAGGTGCCATACCCTGGCTTGCCAGGAGAAAGCAGACCTGTAAGTGGACTAATTGCCATCTGTTTCCATCTGTACGGGGACTGAGTTCCCCCTCGCATGCATGCTTTTTTTCTCTCTCCAGGTTCTCCGGTTTCCTCCCAGATGTATCAGCACTGATAAATTGGGTGAAAACATCTTTTAAAATCAACAATGCAGGACCCTCCTGAAAACAAGTGTGGCTCTCCTGGTAAATTTCCAATTTCCAAAATGTTTGTGATTTTAATTAGTACTACGCATGCAGTGTTCAGTGATCTGCAAATATGTGGGTAATATTGTGATTTGGAAGATAAAAGTAAAAAAATTAAGAGAATAAATAATGTTGGAGATAAAACATATCCATGCGGAATGCCAGATTTAATAGCGAAGGTATCAGTGGGCCTTACCTGGAAAAATGTAAATAGTAAATAGTTAGATTGGCGACCATCAACTACAGCAAACATTGACCTATTAATTAGAAAGTTAAACAGATTGTTTGGCGATGCTGCTGCATTGGCAGTACAAACACAATTAACAAAAAAACTAACTCAAACTAACTGTCAATAACATTGTGCCCTCAATAGATATATTAATTTTAAAGTTATAAATTTCAGCTGCCAGTGTGGGTGATCATTATTGTAACGGGAACATTGGAAGGCTGCAGGTTGAAATCTTGGTTTGGGAAGTACTTAGCCCATCATCCCTTTAGGGTTGATAAATACAGTACAACTTTGTGACAAACCAACAGTGGACATCCTTGTAGACTGGCCTCTGCAGTGAGAGTGAGGATGAGTGAGAATGATTACGGTTGGATATTTTGAGTGACATTTTTTCTTACGTTATCTACCCGTGTGATGTAAAAATGTAGTCTGAAACCCGGGGGAAGGGGGGGAAACGTGCAAATTCTAAAAAAGCTGCAAAATGGTTAAAACAACCTCTACGTGAAACGGGCCCTGTGTCTCTCTCCTGGTTACATCAGCCCACAGGGGATTATTGTGTCCGTCCGTTGTGCAGGGAGGGCCTGGGTGGGGAGGGAGGGGCTGGGTGGGGAGGAGAGGGTGGGCAAGGGCTGGGTGGGGAGGGAAGGTTGGGGAGGGGCTGGGTGGGGATGGTGGGGAGGGGTTGGGTGTGGTGGGTGGGGAGGGGCTGAGTGGGGAGGGGCTGGGTGGGGAGGGTGGGGCTGGGTGGGGAGAGGCTGGTCACCCCGTGGTGCCCTTATAAAACTCAACGTTTAACCTACTCACGCCGGCTTGTGCCCGCCCTCACAGTCGGGCATATTTGCGGAATACACCACGCCGCCGTTGACCCTGGGCATTGACCGAGCAACTCAACGTTCCTACCGGCTCCCTCCGCAGGAATGTGTTGTTTTGTTGTCGCTGTGCTGTTCACGGTAGAGTTTAACTCAGCAGCAAGCACAACACGCACGTTAACATCTCGCTTGAAAACTCCTTTCTTTAGAACCGATGTTTGTGTTTAGCTTGTTGTCCTCTCCCCGCACCTCTGATTCGCACGGTTGGCTACGTACGGTGCGAAAGAAGTTCAACATACATTTACCAAAACGGGTGCTCACCACAAACCATTCTGACGTTTCTTCTTCAAGTCTCACGCAAGCCTCAATCCTACCATGCGAGAACTTGCTTCTGACCAACTGGGCTTGAAGGGATCAACCTCTGAGATCCCGTCAAGAGAACTCTCCGTCCACACAGTCGAGATAACTACTCTCCCACTCACTCTGCACTCTGTTCGATGCTTGCTACGGCAAGATGTCCAGGAGCTAAATGCTAATGTCGAGGTCTGTTCAGCCATGAGAGGACTTCAGATGACTTTGCATTGCGAGTGAGATTCATCACACGGTGGTTAATCCAATGCTTTATTTACTCAGAGCTGAAATGTATCCACATTTTAAGATGATTCAATTTAAATGTGATGGCTTTTTGTTGTTGTTGTCACAGTCTTTGGTGACCAGGCTAGGACCATGAACTCACTCCACATGAGAATCTGGTCACATCGCAAGCAGCCCAATGATCTCAGCAGTGCCAGACAGCACTCCTCTCTGGGCTTCTAGCCTTATCTATCATTTATTTGATGACACACAAGGTAAGGAAACATGAACGCGGCAAACATACACACAGAACAATGGACACGTTGTAAAGTTCAGCGGTACTGCTTTTTAATGCATCGGCCTTCTGTATGCTATATACATTTTACAACATTTCAGTATATATATAGCCTTGAGAATTGTACACCTAAACAGCACAGCTAAAATTAGCTGTTTCATTATCACCGTCTGTTTACGTTTTTTTTTAATGTTTACCATGTGTTCATATACATAACCGTTTACATCATTTGTAATAATAGCAATAGAAAAGCTCCCTTTATAAATCCACGTCTATCTACTGAATATATTATTTTATTTTAAGATACAGTCCCTTGTACCACAAACACTATGGTTGTAGTAATCCCATAAAAGTAAAGCACTTTAATTTGCCGCTAAGCTGGTACAATAGTATTTACACTAATTTGAGACACGTGGACTACGGATGGCGGGGTCTGTGTTTGCGGAAGAGAAAACTTGCAACCGGGCATCATCTTCCCCGGAGCCCAAGCAGCCAATCAAATGCAAGCGGTTTTTGGGATCCCAAAACTTGAGACGTCACGTGCATCGGAGGAAAATGCGGCGATGCAGCACTGCAACCACTGCAGGCGCGCTCTATTCCAATTAGTAAGGCCATTTAAATAGAAACGCTTGCACTTAACTGGCCGCAAGTATTCACACCGTTTTTCCCCAAGTGGCAGAGGCTAAAAGCAGTCTAGGTTGTGTTTTGTTGCAGATAATGTAACCGTATTTAAAACATGGCAGACTGAGTTTAATGGACGTCTCTAGAATGCGATGGGGTCTCTTTGACCAAACTGCGGAACAGCGAAACGTATAAAAGGCTGGGAAATAAAGGTACTGTCACGTGTTAACAACTACAGGCCAGTAAACTTGCCCAAATGCCTTCAGAATCAACCTTGCAACAGTACCGTCATGCAAAACATTGACTCGTTTTTGTGTTTAGTCCCCTTCCTCGGCATCATATTACCAGATAATTCCTAAACGCCAGCGGACATGCACTCTAACCCGTATTCGAAAGGCTTTTTTTGCAACGTCTCTGCGATTGCCACCTGGGTCCGTGTGTCGGAGAACTTTTCCTGATTGCGTGTCAATTTTACATGGTTACCAACTGCTTGCATCAAAGCCTCACAATGATACAACATATACAGTTTTTTTTTTTTTACAAATGACATACAGCAGAGGGACAAGCTGTAAAGAAACACCCCAACATAATTGTACGCTTCATATTGAACAGCCTCAGAGTTCTAGATTTCCTAAGCGATATAATATCTATTTATATTTACATCGGCGGAAGTGCTGTTGGGACGAGGGATGCTGCTCACATTCTCAATGGCTTCCGTATGAACCAGTTGGGAGATTTGTACGATCGAGTCTCACGCATGCCGATCGTATGAGACCAGAAATGTTGATGAACGTGGCCATACGATGAACCATTTCGGTGTCGAACTTGGCTGTACATCTGTCTGGGTTTGATCCGGGGCGGTCCAGCAATGGCATCTGTGCTCGCATGGCAGCAATCGATTTGCAACCGAGATCTGGGTACCTACTCTTTGGTTCTTTCGGTAAAGTCACGTATAAATATAAAATAATAAATTAAGTAATAGCATACTACGACATTTCGATTGCAACACAAGCAATCATCATCAGACAGACATATAAGCAGACAGATATCACGAAGATATCTGTCTGCTTATATGTCTGTCTATAGTTTTCTGGTTAGATTTTTGTTGCTATTTCTTTCTTTTATACCTGATGATGATTGCTTGTGTTGCAATCGAAACGTCGTAGTATGCTATTATTTAATTTATTATTTTATCTTTATACGTGACTTTACCGAAAGAACCAAAGAGTAATTCCTGCAGTCACGAAAGCTTCAAATTAAAATCTGGGTACCTGCTGTTTTGTTGTACTTCCTTGCGGTTTGCTGCAGGGTTTTCATTCTAGACCTCGGCTGACCGAGAAATATGTCTGGGTTTGGTCTGCAGAGGAAAAAACGGTGGCAACTCTATGTTGAACCTGCTTGCAAAATAAACATGTTTCGATGACGAACTGGCTTGGACAGATCTTTCGGGGCGATACAAACACAAAAAAATAATGTAAAGCGTTTTCTCTCTTTTAAAAATAAAATAATGATAACAATTCACCTGCCACACCGTGTCAGTTACAGGGGGTGTTTAGCTCTACTTGACCGCACTAGTCGGTGTGCATGGACTGCGGTGAGGTTGCAGCGGTGGGCGGAGGGTGCATCGGTTCAAATGTCACTCGCCACTGGTGTTAGCCGTTGGCAGGAATTGGCCAGGTTCACAGCTCAAGCGAAGGAGCCACTGCCACCGCTGCCCACGACAGGGATAAATGTTGAAAAACAAACCTTTGCTCATTTTGTCATTTCTACGAGTGTCACCCGGACATATGTAACGTAATTAGAAAATTCAGGGTATTTCCCCATTACGTTTCAATCGATTCACACAAGACGTGAATGCAAACCATAACATAATGCATTACGATCAAACACATTTCAAGTCTAATGGGACTATGCAGTGAAATCTTGATAAATTAAGAATTTTATTGTACGGCATTATTGGCACCATTGAAATGCTGATATCATGCAATCCGTTGGTATATAAGGGGTCAGAGGACCAAATAATTATAATATCGATAAATTATAATTTCTTACAAAAATGATATTATGAAGATTTCACTGCATTTCCGAAAACCTCATCGCATATGCTATATGTGCGGTCTTGTAAAATTTAATATTTGCAGTTGCAATATCAGTAATGTGCACCTTTTGCATTTCGGTTTACAGCCAAGTGAATTGGTCATGGTTGACATACGCAACAAATGCGACTTAAACTCTTTGTTTGCATTTCCCGTGGGGACCCCCCCCCACACACACAAACGTACTATCCACCATTCACGTAAAGCACGCACTTTTGTTTTAGCCATTTTTACCTTTTTTGCCTTTTTTTAATTCAGTGCACGCATTTCAATACACCTAAGAAATACAGCAACATCTCACCGTTTAAATATCCCTCGCGCCCCTCAAAGTACCAAAACGTAAAGCGTTTCCTTCGAGCAAATAAAATAATACCATATTACAACTACGCGAATCACGAAGGATGCCCGGAGGCTTGAAGTAGAACAAGTTTCGGTCAAATGTGCATAGAAATTATTGAATAAGTAGTGTCTTATTTTCTTCTAGGTAGGTATATATCACTGATAACAACTATCAATTCAATCTGCATAATCATCTAAATAAAGCGACCTTTTTCATAAACCCATATTTCATTTATTCCCGATTATTAAATAAAATCCGCATAACGTACTTAGCTAGAACTTGACCTCGCCCCATGTTTAAAAAATAAAACAATAATTTATTTCCCCAATATATATAATTTATTCTCCAAATGAAATAACAGTAATATAAAATAGCAACCAATATATATATAAAAAAAATACAACATTATTCAACAATCCTTAAATATTGTTTGGGGCTCTTCATGTCGTTGTGGTTACAGGGGATGCAAGTAACGGTTGTGAAAGTTTACTGTCCACACATCTGTAGGCATTTGTGTTATAAAGTCCTGAAACGTACACGGCCTAGCCCACATCATCTACAGCGAGAAAACAAAGGCCTACTGAGCCTGCCAGATCAAAGACTCGTTGCTGCTTTCTTGACAACTCACCTCAATGGAATAAAAATCCAGTGTCCCCCCCCCCAAAATAAAAGCAAATCTGTAAAATATCGTAAATCAGACTTCTGTCGTAAAAAAAGAAAAGTCACGTAACATTGTCGAAGTGTTAAAAAAAACATCTACATCACGCACATTTGTGTACAGCACTGTGATAGGAAGACAACAATGATACCCATACTTGTCAGTTGACACCGTATAAATTTATTCTAGATTTGAAGCTTCCGTGACTGCAAGGATTCATACTCATTGTCTTTTTTCGGTAAAGTCACGTAGGTAAAAAATAAAATAAATGGAAACAGCTAAATTAAATCATGACTTTACCGAAAAAGAAAAAAACCCGTATAAATTGCCAAAATTTCTCTAGATTAGTACCGGCCCACGTAGCCTATTCCTTAACGATACACGTTTTATTGTGGTGATGGTGATGACGACAACGGATCATTAACAGCAAACACTGTCATTATTATCAGTATAATTTTAGACGCGCAAATATTGCTCTGCCGTATAGGGAAGCCGTGGCAAATGATGCGATCAATTATCCCGTGGGTGCAAAATATCCATACTGCTTTGCGAGTCTCACTTGAAGTGGAGCGTTGCCCGGGCACTATCACGATAATCTATTCACTTTAAAGAGACATTACGGCCAGTTGGAATCCAGCTGTGACAGAAAAGCAACAAAAATGGCAAATCCATGGCCAAATCTCTTCTGCTGGCAAACTTGAAAGCAGAACTGAGGCCTGGCAAAACGTCATGGAATATAAAAAAAAATCCCCGTAATCATGTTTGTCTCTCATGTGGCATTCAAATGTTATACAATCGTGTATGCGTGTGCGTTTGCACGTGTGTGTGTGTGCATGTGTGTGCGTGTGTTTACACACAAAGACAAAGATCCCCTATATTGACTTACAAGACTGTAGGGGCAAGTGCTGTTAGCGAACACCATTGAAGGCCGGCACGGAACCGCACCACGCCCGGCCGCCTTTGTCTCCCCAGTGGCGATGTTTACACATCGCACCAGGTACTCATTTGAGGCTGAGTCGACCTAGCGGAGGCCCAGGACCGGTTAAGATAGTCGTCACTGGTGTTGGCCGTGAGCAGGAATCCAACTTGGGTCACCTGATTCGTAGCGCAGCACGCTAACCACTGCACTACCGCTCCCCACTTGACACACATGCACGCACACAAGCGTTAAGGTATAAACATTGCCATATGTATATGCATGTGTGTGAATATGTACACAAGGGTATAGATCATATATATATAAACACATACTGTGCATGCATAAACGTACACACAGTATGTGGACACGCAAACGTGCATATATACATTCACAAACACACCTATAAATACATCGCGTATGTACATAAACACACGCGCACACACGTTGCAGGGCTTTAGTGCTGTGTCCCTAGACCGGAGGAGGTTAGCCTGCATGTCATCGATTACAATTAGTGGCAGCTGTATTCAGGAAGTGGACAAACGAGTGCATAGGAACCGGCGTTAGATGTCTTCATGCTCACGCAAACGTCCAGAGCCACCAGGCAACAACGAACATTTTTTTCACGTGCTTACACGGTGTTAAATGAACTTCCAAAAATGGTTAAATAAAACCTTGATATTGCTAACAGTACGGGGACACTTTTTGGTACGGACATTACACCTGTAAAGCTGCACGTGCTGGGGTGTATGTCATCTCGGAAAACAGCGTTCACGTTTAGCGTGTGGAACTTTCCATCAGTTGAGCTTTCCGTTGAGTGTAAATTGTTTCACTTTTCACCTAGCTTTGCGGATACACCAAGTCTGCTTTTCATTCGCATGATGCTATCTCATAAAATGTTGCAACGACAGAAACGTAAACAGAATTTTACGAGATCATTTCTCAAAGTGGTGTGGACAATGTTCCAATTGAAAGGGAATTATTTTCACTCGCTGACCGATGTCTGCACGATCCCAAGGTATGCTGTTAAAATGTACGATTGAAAAAAAAACCTCATGAATAGTCTAAATCAAAGGTAGAGTATTTTTTTCCTTTTGTTCTCATAATATATTCTTTGTCCAGAAACGAGCTTTGGAGCTTTGCTTACAGAGAGCAGGTAAGGAAGGAGTCAGAAGCCTGTCACACTCAAGCAGTGCTAATTGAGACAGCCGAATAGTTATAGATTTGTATCCAGATGAGGGCAAAACAACTCTCAGATGAAAATGATTTAGCAGACATCTGTGTGTGCATGTATGCGAGCGTTCGTTCGTACATCCAAGTGGTGGTGTAGCGGTTAGCGCGCTGCGCTACGATCCCGGCGACCAGAGTTCCAGTCCCACTCATGGCCAACACCCAGTGACGATTATCTGAACTGGTCCTGGGCCTTCGCTAAGGTCCACTCAGCCTCAAATGAGTGCCTGGCGTGTCAGGTAAACACACGCCACTGGGGAGACAAAGGCGGTCGGGCACGGCGCTGGCCACTCACCACCCTCGTGTGCCGTGACGGCCTTCGCTAACAGCACTTGACCCCACGGCCTGTTAAGGCTACACGGGGGGCTTTGTCTTGTCATGGGGTGGAATACATATCTGTGCACATCTGCTGTGAAGTGTCACCATAACACTTCGGGTAAAAGCACTCGCTAACAGCACTAGGCCGAAACAGGCAATTTAAAAAGTGGATCATACTTGTTTTAACCACCGTGCCAAAAATTGAGTCTTAAAACATAATAATAATAATAGAGGACGTGTTTTTAAATGATTCTCACTCGGTACAAGGCCAATTATGAGTGACTGTGTATGACCTATCTGGCAGGAGAAAACCCCATTATATTCTTAAGAGACGTCACCAAATAAATATAAATAAATACAATATATTACAATATTCAACGTTAAATAAAGATCTTCCATTTGCTTTGCCACATTCATTGTAAATAAAACAAACCCATTTAAATTATTATAAAATAAACAACAATTGTCACCCCCAACACAAATTTCCAATGCCACAAATCAAGTTTTTCGGTGTGTGCTCGTATGAACACATGTACAAAATTAAAAAGCAAGAGACTTCATGAAATACATAAGCGATAGAGAGAGAGAGGGGTTTTAACCAAATGAGTCTCTGTGTGACCTTTGTCGACCACAATTAAATGTAACACATGGGGTGAAAGTGTTTTTTTTGTCTTCTGCCGGGTAGAGGGAATAGAGGTACGTTGCAAACCAATATTGGTAAAGGCATCTGACTTGGAGCAAAGTTCATTCCATTGTTGGAGTCAGCCCTGCTACATCAGAATGAAAAATGGGCAACAGTATTTGGCTTCCCAATGTCTCCGTGCTGGCTCTCCAATAACTTCCAACTCGACTTGATGTATAGTATTGTCTGCCGACGGCTCGTGTTCGTCGATGTGTATATAAACGCTCCGATCTCCATCTAATTTCGTAAAGCTGCTCATTCCACAACGATAGACTATAACTCCACGGTAAATCGATCCGATGGTTGAAAATTCCACATTCCCATGGCAGTGGCACATATATCGAAAACAACTTTCTACCATCATTTCAGAAGTGCCGGCTCAATGTCCCTGAATTGAACAAAAGCAATTTAGCACCACGAGTCACCCGGCCACCCACACACATGCGGTAGCTCATAGAAACTGGTAAGAGCCCTGGAAATTCATTCACATTTGTGGGCGCCGAATGTCCACTCAAGAAAAGTGGTTGGAAAAGTTTGTGCGGTCCAAAATGAGTGTCAAAGGTCGCCTTTGCCACTGCACGATGAGTTTACAGAGCCACATGTCACGGTGTACATGCCAACAGACAATTTGAGAGTGGTGTGTGCGTCTGAACGCATTTTCTTTTTCCGTTTATTCGTTCCATAGTTTTTCACCTCTTAATTTTTTTTCACGGTGGACTTTTATCGTGACAAGTGATTTATGCTATATATGTGTACTGCTCTATAACAAATACCATGATAACTGTATAGTTCGACTTGATCTGTGCAATCTCCATTTTTGTGTCCACCTCTCAAGTATTGAACAAGGGTGGTCCAAATATTTCTGAGCCGAATACCAAAAGGATATAAAAGAGATCATTGATGTTGTGCCTACTTATAGTCCACGTTGAGGATACTGAATGTGCCAATATAGTAGCTCGCTTTGTTCCCTACGTATGCTTGATTAATCAGCAAGTAGACGATGATATATGCAAAAGAAAATAATGCATTGTGCTATCGGATAAAATATTGCCTCCAGAGACCATTGGACCAAATTCAACTTACAAATGCATTTTTGAAGGTGTTTGGGTAATAGCCCGGCAAACGTGAAACGTTGGGCCAGTGGTTTTAACCACATGTCAACGCTGGCCCAAAGTCACGTGTGCTACTGGGAGCACACTGTCATAACTCCCGCAATGCCTTGATTGCATGTCACGTGACCATCGCAGTGCACTTACGATGCCCTCGGCCTTGTCGACGCCACCAGTTTGGGGAGTTGAAACGTGTGGCCGCATTGCCGTGTTGCAGTTTATGCGGCCAACGAGTTGAAAACTGAGACCGTCCCGAAAGTTAAAGAGGTGGGCAGCAGAATGTTGCGAAGGCAGACGGACTCAGCGAAGGTTACCCCGGGTCAGGAGCTGGTTGTGAATGCAGGAAAAGAGGGAAACACCAAGACATGGTTTTTGGAAGACCATCGCTGTGCTACTGTTGCCCAGTCAGCTGACACTTTGTGTGTATGTATGTTAAACTTCTTTCGCACCGTACATTGCCAACCATGCTAATCGTTAGGTGCGGGGGAAGGACAACAAACTAAACACACAAAGCAGTTCTAAACAATTGAATTATCAATCTAGGTTATTTAAAAGTGCATAGCTCCAGTGGTTTCCTGACATCGGAAGGAAGAGCGTTCCAGGCGGCCGCAGAAGCGCATCTGAAAGCGCGCGATGTGGTGACCGTATTTGTTCGATGGTTGCTTTGGGCAATAGTGTGGGATCAGTGGAAAAGATCTGGCACCATCACTTGGGCACGATCAGGATGTGTGCACTTTGGGTCTCCAGAACGCTGGCACTCGGCCAACAAACGGACACAACTGACAACTTGCCGTGACAATCCTGACTTGATGAAGGCAGACTGGACCGAGTTTAAGCGGTGACTTATTACCAGTGAGCAGTCCTGGATTTACAAGTCTATGCAGCGGTGCCCATTCTTCCACTATGACGGTCGTCAACAACCGCAGGCCCCAACTCAATCTCTCCAATGCTCAAGATATTCAAGTCGGAGTGCTATGCAGGCAAGATCATAAGCGCCGTGCTTCAGAGTTCCAAATGTACGGTGCGTATTGACTTATTTCCGCGCGCGTGGATGATCACAGGCCGCAACTGTGACGCGTGCTCGCTTTGATCGGCTGTAAGAGTCAATGAGAGAAAACCTCCTTGGCTTCTGCAGGACAGTGCCTCAGCACACGCCGCGAGAGCGTCAACAACGGCTGACGTCAAGGATCGCCCATTCGAGGAACCGCCTCGCTATTCACCGGACCCGGCACCCACTGACTGCCACACGATGCCGATGGTGGTGATGATAGCGATGACTGTGAGGGTGACACTTACGACAGCGGTGATGATAAGGATGCTTGACGATGATGATGATGGTGATGATGATGATGATTGTGATCACGATGAGCTGAATGGAGGCTGTACAGAGAAACCTGAAACGTTGTTTACGGAGGGAATAAAAGTGTCTTTAGGAGACGATATGAAACGTGCATTTGTTATCGAGGGTGGCTCTTATTGGATGATGTCTTTTGTGTGTATGTTAGGCTCAGGACGTTCTGTACCACCCCTCGTATATATATATAAATCAACGTGTGCTCTCTCCATAAAAAAAACATACACAAAAGAGTTAATTGAACCAAATTAAAAACTAAAACAAGTGCCATGTAAGGCATACAACCAATTGTGATCCGGCATCGCACAGTGGCATAAACAGCGGTGGAATGGGAGTTTCTACTATAAGCAATTTTTGTGTGTAAATTCACAACTGGGCTTACTCGATTCAAGTGTACCACAAAACCGGCAACGATGGGACAATTTCAAATCGAATATCATAATAACGGTAAATATTTTTGGTAATATTTACATGAAAACTTTTTTGTTTTATAACCAACCATATTGTGTATAAAGATTAGTTTGAAGGTATATATATGTGTGTATTTAAAGTTGAACGTATCATTCTCCGAGGACAAAAGGTTCACGTGTCATTTCGCTAATTAATTGCAACGTATTTTGTGTCAGCTCGTGCGCTTTTCTTGGAGCCACGGCGAGACTTTGACGCCCGAGTGAAGCACATGTGGATCGTAAGTTATTTAATTTCAGATGTTCACAAAGGGCTTGCTGGATTAATCTGCAATCAACATTGTGGCTCAGAAAAAGTCCTTGATTTTTTTTGTTCCTATTGGTATTCCTGTCAAATTTTTTTCCCTCCCCCATTATTATTACGATTATTCTCTTATTCTTTGACAGAAGAGTAGTGTTCACTTGGTAACGGGGACGACTGAAACGTGCCAACACCTTTCATGGCGGAGTGTTACAAAACGGTGACGTGTGTGCCTCCTGTGGTAGGTCCGGGTTCAACAGGTCACGGCCGACAGCAAGCAGCCCCCACCCTGACCCCCTTTCAACTTCTTCACGGATCTGTAAAATGTCAGATCCGATCGTGGATCTTACGGACAAATAAGTTCCTCGCGTCAGTTGTTTTGTTTTCTTCTTTTTCTTCTTCAACACCAGTCCAGATGACGAAGCTCTTTCAGCACGACGATCCCAAGGGGACGGCTCTCGACATTTCGCAGGATGTCCACTGCTACGGGAGATATTCCTCGGGCTTCCCGTCTTGATCGACGCTTGCGCTGTTGCATTACCACATCAGCCACTTTGGTGACTCAAAGAACCATAATTTCACTAACAGCGGACTAAACATCCCAAGAATGTCAATTTATATATATATGTTCAACGAGTTTGTAATCTTTGATTATTGTTATTTCCGCTGGAAGACCTGAAACGCGATTACATATACCGTTGCTTTCGTTATTCACCACACCTTACGCGTGTGCTGCGTGTGCGTTTGTGTGTACCAACACACAGGTATACATTGTTAACGATACAAACGTGGACACGCGTATGTGCGACGCGCAGTCTATACATACACACGTACATACACGCACGTGCACAGCAGCTTGTTTTTTTTCTTCTTCTTCTCCTTCTCCAGTGTCGAGACAAAGGCGTGCGTTTTGTTGTTGTTGTTGTTGTTTGCTGCTGTCGTTGTTGTCGGGCAGGTGGTGGGGGGGGGGGGCGGCGGGGGCGGGGGAGAGGAGGTGGGGGTCACACCTTGGCCTCCAGCATCTCCAGGAATAGTTTGTGCATGGGCACCTTGCCCTCCAGCTTGACGGAGTAGAAGTGCTGCACGGCGCGGGTCGCCGTCTGCCGCAGCAGCGGCAGCGTCATGAGCAGCTTGCCGGCGCGCCGCGGGTCCTCGGCGTGCTGGCTGCCCTGGAGCTCCTGTAGGGCCTCGTGCAGGACGTCCTGCAGCTTCTGCACGCCCTCCACGTCCTCGATGTGCATCGAGTCTGCGGCGGGGCGGGTGGGGCGGGAGCCCAACAACGGAGGCAGAGTGAACCGGCGCGGCGATGTGACGGGCCGCCGAACGAATGGACCTCACCGCGATGTGACCGGCGCATCTGACCAAAGGAGTTTAATTTGAGCGGCGCTTGTTTGGACTCATTCACGCAAATCCTCCGTCAACGTACGAAAAATAAGGGCACATTTTTGACACATCCCATCAGCTGCACGGCCTTCTGGGGGAGCGTAAATTCAGCGTCAATAATACGAGAAGAGGCTTTACCCTTTCTGGCAATAAAACGGGTGTTGAGGTGTTCAAACAACAAATATATACTTATTGAGAGACGTGTGTTGGTTACACACACGCAAGGCAATAGGTATATATTTATTTTCATTGTTTTTGATACTGGCAAAAAAAGGTCCTATAGCTTCACGAATGTTGAACTTCTTTCACACCGTACGTAGCCAACCTTGGCAATTGGCAGGTGCAGAATGGTTCAACGCCAGCGAGCTCTGCACCAGCATCAACATTCAGTGCTCATTTAAACGGCTGCACACGGAAGATAATTCATCGCTCCGTCTCCCCGGCAGGTCAGAAGCGTTCCCTACCTTGGATTCCACTCCCACGTCATTATTCTCGGACATCGGCCATCATTCCCTTACAGTGAATAGCCCTGCCCGAGCCACGTTGTGGTGCCGTATGTAGGTATATACATATGTTCAATTTCTTTCACGCCGTACGTAGCCAACCGCGCTAATCGGAGCTGCGGGGGAAGGACAACAAACTAAACACAAAAAGCAGTCTTGAAGAAATAAGTTTTAAATCTAGATATAAAAGTGCATAACTCCAGTGGCTTCCTAATATCGAAAGGAAGAGCGTTCCAGACGGCTGCATAAACGCATCTGAAAGGGCACAATGCAGTGACCGTCTTTGTTCGATGGCTGGCCAAAAGCAGCTGCTGCTGCGAGGATGACCGGAGTTCCTGTGATGGTTTATGCTCCTTGACGAGATCAGTAAGGTGTTGTGCTTAATTTGTGGCAAGCGCTTTGTGTGTAATGAGTGCGACCTCCTAATGTATTCGTTCGGGAACGGGAATATTCGTTCGGCGGGTCACCAATCATCCAAAACGAGAACCCTCGTGAAAAACAATCTATTACATATTTAAGTATGGGAAGAATGTGTTTTTTTTCTTATTTAACGGTTGCTAAGTTGTTAATACTATTAATTTTAATCCTTATTTTATCCAGGAAAGCTTCACTAAGCATCGAGACTTTGGTTGTCGCCCAGCTGGTTCGGGGTTTCACTGCACACAATGAAGTCTGTGAGACACCATAACCCGACACCCCAAAAGCTCTGAAAAAAAGGGGTACAGTCACTTTTACACGGATAAAATATATGAATAAAGGATTATGGAGCAGATAAAAAAACAACAGCAGACGTATCAATGAATAAACAAACTACATTGTGTATTTTACCCTCTCAATAGTACAGTAAATGCAAAGGTAAAGGTGCAGTCCTGTAAATTTAACTAATGCCACTGCTGGCAGAAGGGGCCTTCCACTAGAGGGAGCTCCTTGGCTTACTCTTCCACGTTGGCCGGACGTCTTCGAAGTAGCCACACTTGAACCCACCGCACGTGGAACCTGGCGATTGACAGCCCGTGGCTGTACCATACTTCACACTGCTGGGTGGACACGGGTGGTGAACGGAGGTGGTGGCGAATGGGGAGAAGCATTCCAATTGTTTCAGTCCACGGTACGAATGTGGCCCTGCAACTCAAACCACCACGTGGCAGACCACCACGTGGTAGACCACCACACGGTAGGCCACCACGCGGGAGACTACCACAGAATAAACCAGCACGTAGTAAACGACTGCTGTGTGCACTCCTTCAATGGAGGAATAACTTCAACTAGATGTACGAACTGTCTCGTGGCTCGCGTTCAGCTCCTGAACATGTTGCCATGCGCAGGAATAGAATCGAATTGTTTCAACTTGTACTCAACGGCACGACCGTAGTGGAATGTGCATTAACTACCCCGTTGCCAGTTATTCAACGTTGCTCACGCAAATGTGACCGATATTGGTGATCCGTCACAGTTGACGAGCGCAACTGTACTGGATATTCCCACAGCCTAAAATTAGCGGGACCAACTTAGACATTCGCTACTGATCAAAGCCCTCCTGTGATTATGCCCAGCGATGTTGTTTACACTGACCACACGAGCTAAAATTAGGAGTTCCGCTTTGCCAGTCTGTAAGACATTTACGCCCTCAAAGCTTTCTGACCTACGTAAGAGGCGGCTGGCCAACAATGTGTTGGCCGAAAGGTAATTCACGTATTCACGCCATACCTCTCAACCCTTCTCACTCCAATGGCCAAAGCCGACCGCCGATTCCTACGGAGTTCATCTCGCAACTTGCTTATCGGACCCAAAACCAGAGTTGAACTTGGCTGAGCGACATTTCTCTGCGAGCTGCATCAGTCACGTAGAACTCTCCCCGACTGAGCATTCAAAGCATCCACGCACCATGCACCTTCAAGCAGCAGCTCGAGGCTTCCACCCGTTGAGGCTGCCACCCATCCAGGTTCAGACTAGTTTAGGCTCTCACCTGTCTAGGCTTTCACCTGTTCAGGCTCTCACCTGTTCAGGCCCTCACCTGTCCAGGCACTCACCCGTTCAGGCTCTCACCCGTTCAGTCTCTCACTGTCCAGGCTATCACCCATTCAGACTCTCACCCGTTCAGTCTCTCAACTGTCCAGGCTCTCACCCGTTCAGTCTCTCAACTGTCCAGGCTATCACCCGTTCAGTCTCTCAACTGTTCAGTCTCTCAACTGTCCAGGCTATCACCCATTCAGGCTCTCACCCGTTCAGTCTCTCACTGTCCAGACTCTCACCCGTTCAGTCTCTCAACTGTCCAGGCTATCACCCGTTCAGTCTCTCAACTGTTCAGTCTCTCAACTGTCCAGGCTATCACCCGTTCAGTCTCTCAACTGTTCAGTCTCTCAACTGTCCAGGCTATCACCCATTCAGGCTCTCACCCGTTCAGTCTCTCACTGTCCAGGCTATCACCCATTCAGACTCTCACCCGTTCAGTCTCTCAACTGTCCAGGCTCTCACCCGTTCAGTCTCTCAACTGTCCAGGCTATCACCCGTTCAGTCTCTCAACTGTTCAGTCTCTCAACTGTCCAGGCTATCACCCGTTCAGTCTCTCACCCATTCAGTCTCTCAACTGTCCAGGCTATCACCCGTTCAGTCTCTCAACTGTTCAGTCTCTCAAATGTCCAGGCTATCACCCGTTCAGTCTCTCAACTGTTCAGTCTCTCAACTGTCCAGGCTATCACCCGTTCAGTCTCTCAACTGTTCAGTCTCTCAACTGTCCAGGCTATCACCCGTTCAGTCTCTCACCCATTCAGTCTCTCAACTGTCCAGGCTATCACCCGTTCAGTCTCTCAACTGTTCAGTCTCTCAAATGTCCAGGCTATCACCCGTTCAGTCTCTCAACTGTTCAGTCTCTCAACTGTCCAGGCTATCACCCGTTCAGTCTCTCAACTGTTCAGTCTCTCAAATGTCCAGGCTATCACCCATTCAGTCTCTCAACTGTTCAGTCTCTCAACTGTCCAGGCTATCACCCATTCAGACTCTCACCCATTCAGGCTCTCACCTGTTCAGGGCTCTCACCTGTTCAGACTCTAACCTGTTCAGGTTGATATATGAGGGACTTTGAGCTCTGGCTCCGTGCCTCCATTTTCTCAATATAACGAGATCCAATTGGTGAAATAAGTGCGCTTTACAAATTGTGTTTATTATTGTTATTATTTTGTTATTCTGCGTATCGGGTACAACTTGGGTTGCTGTGCCATGGCGATCCTGCAATATAATAATTGGACGATAATCGTGTCGTCTGTTTTGTTAACGAGCGTTATACCGTGATTACCCATTGCTCATTTTAAAAAAAATATCATCATTTATTTCCTGATCAGATATTTATGGGATAAAAAAGAAGCACAAGAAGTTAAAATATGGTAATAAACAGCTATGAACCATTTCATGAGTGCTTTGCTATATTGTTTTTTCCCGAGTAATTGGCAAGGTGGTGATTATATGAGCTCATCGATTTAGAATACAGTTAAATTATTTATCGTGTAACTGACATACGTTACATGGCATAAAGTTGCAATGATTAAAATTGCTCACGTGAAATTGTGCTGAAGACATTTTGAGTAATCTTTAATTTGTGAGTAGAATCACAACAATACAACAACATCGTGAAATTCAATCACAAAGTTATGGGAAACTGATATCGCAGTAATTCCGCCTGTTGTGTGTAAATTAATATTGTATCTTGGAACAATAATGTTGCAGTTAACCACATTTACATGCACTTCTCAAGTGTGCATGGGTTTGTGCGCACGGCTGATTGCGAAAGGCGGTGTTGGGGCAGTGTGAATCTTGCGTTCGGTTCACAGAATCCGCTTTGACCGATTTCCCAGCCGCGCACGCTGCTAACCCCCGCTATTTACCTCTGCACCTGATGATATAGGTTATGTTGGCACCATCCTAAAATTATCATCCGATGATGGGCATGTAAACATGAGCTATGGGGAGACAAAGGTGGCAAGGCATACATGGTGCTTGCCTATCCCATGACCTTAAGTTGAATAGGTGCTTACTAACAGTTCTAGCCACCAATATATCCGACGGGGATAAAACAACAACCTTTCTGTCATATTATATGTTGGTGTTACGAATGTCATAGATGATTTTGGCCCCCGAATTGCTCAAACGGTGGTGATTATTGGAAAACTAAGGCCTTGTTTATGCTTGGACTCATCAAGATTGCCTCTTACGGAGAGGTTAATAGGTCCCATTGCGTGAAGCCACAAAAACAAAATGCCCCATGCCGATGTCGCAAACGAGAGTATGTTTTGTTAATATGTCAGTTTAAATCATATAGACAACAAAGACACTGGTCCCCCGTATCAACCTTAACAGGCTTTTGGGGAAAGTCCTGTTGGCAAAGGCCAGCACGGTACACAAAGTGGTGGGTGGCCAATACCACGTCCGGCAGCCTTTGTCTCACACATCACACCAGGTACTCATGTAAGGCTGAGTCGACCTAGGGGAGGCCCAGGACCGGTTTATATATTCGCCACTGTTCTTGGCCGTGAGCAGGAATCGAACTTGGACCGCGTGGTTTGTGGCTCCAGCATGCTACCCACCGTGCCACTGCTCCCTTATACTCAATAAAATTACACCTACTGGGTTGTAAGATGGACCCACAAACCCTTGCAGCTTTAAATCACAGGGGGTGAATGAAATGCGTCTCATGATCCAGTGAATACGGCACGTGAGGCCTGTGCACAGCCTGCCACTCTGATCTTTCCGCGGTCGACATCCATGAATGGCTGCAAAGGGGGCTAAGAAATCACCCCGTCTTTTGTTTCCTTCCGCTGTCTGGGAGAAATTGATTCGTACAGAGGGGACTTGCTCCGGAGTCCACGGAAAAGCCTAAGCAGCTGTTTAGCTCAGCAGGTGGAACTGAGCTCATCTGACAGCACAGGGGGGGGGGGGGGGGGGGGGCTGTGGTGACAGATCTATACGTCTCCGGCTTGTGGGGTAAGGAAGCGTAATGGTCCCAGCATAGGCGGCTTTGAAGCCGTGAGGCTTTGCCAGGTGATGTGAGCACAAGTTAAGCTTTGCATCAGTGTTCTTGTGTAACCGTTTGCAGTTAAACAACAACAACAACAAAAAGTCGATGTGTGTCCATGCTCCGATGATCGTTCGTCCGGTCGTGTGCATCACCGTTGCCAGTGCTGAGTACAAATTGCCGTAGCAACAGTAGAAGCTGAATACAAGCACACCCCATTGGAAGCAAGGCCCACGTGTGTTTATTGTCGAAGTTGTGTTCTTGTATCAGAATGTTCTTTACACCTTCCCCCTCCCCATCAGTGTAACATAAGCACATGTGCTTATATGCAGATTCCACTGTACAATGTTGCTGTGGTGGGGTCAAGCGTCTCCATAGGATGACCACTGTTGACATCCCACTAAGTGGTACTTATTTTGATTCGTAGTTATTTATTTTCGCGTTATATATCGTATTGGTATAATGCAATTTTTTGTTTTTACAATAACCCTCCACCACTCGACACAGCCAATCTACTCAAGTTGTCACGTGGGCAAACGTGCCCAACTGACTGGGCTTATCAGCACAAGCGAAGGAGGAACGTTCGAAAGCAAGCAAAGTTTTGCTGACGATTTGTGGACGACGTTTTCCACGCGCGCGATTACATTCAGCATCGTCGAATTGCCAACAAAAGCTCGGCTCTCTCGTGCTTTGAGCGCCACGTGATCTGGATGAGGTTTCCAGCAAAGCGCCGCGTGTAAAAATTGTAAAAAAAAAGTCGCTTGCTTTTCAACGTTCCCCCGGATTTGGCCGACAAACCAATCACACCCAGCGGCTGGTTTACCCACGTGACAACTTGATTGAATTGGCTCTGTCGGGCAACGGAGAGAGTTATAGTTCAATATCGACAATGTACCTGCACGACGATCTAACCCAAGAGAAACGGATTATGAATCGTAATATCGGTCGTGAAAACCCACGTAAAAAATGTATAAATTGGCGCTTATATTATTGACCCTGTGGGCATGTTGATTTGCCGAATCGATCGAACCCAAATGTAAACTCTTTGTGGTGCCGGCTCTGTGCTCGTAACCTTCACTGCCATCCGGCCAACCTGCTTTTTATTACAAATTATAAAGTACAAACAATACGCTCAGAGTTGCAGTGCTTTTATGAACGTTTCTATTTTTAACAAGGTAAGGCCCACTGAGCTATGTAGATTTCTTTCAGAAGCGATCTGCCCATCATAACGAAGTGGCTTATCATGTGGAAATACATAGCAGCTAAATATACTAAACGGACGTTTCTAAATGCGGAGGAAAAAATCAGAGAACCTCAAGATAAACCATGCTACCACGAGGAGAATGTGCAAACTCTAAATATACAGGCGTCAGGGTCAGGATCGAACAGATAACCTCCCGCATACCAGGCGAGGTAGTTAACATCTCAAATAATAAAATTAACTTCGTTTCCTCGGCTATTGTATCAATGTCATAGACAATTTTGCTCCACTTTACTTGACAGCATCTAACTCAGTTAACAAAGGGAAAAAATGAATAAATGATGAACCCAAGTAATTTGTACACATCTTTAATCGCTGGAAATTAATTACACTTGTTAAATCACCGCCAAATTGCACACTCTATTGAACATGCAAAAATACGTAATCATATTGCTTGAATATGTGATTATTAGAGCTCTGCTTCCTTGTAAAGATTCTTCGCTTCAAAGTTTCAATCGTAATGACGTGCATATTTACATTTCCCTGAAGAATGCAAGAATCAGGCTTTCATCATGCCCTCTGGTTTAGCTTTTGGGGAAAAATAGCAAGGAGTATAGACATTTAATTAGGACAAGTTTCCATTTTGCAACTGGGTAAGTGACTGTTGGGGGAATGTCCGTTTTGACGGGGAGAGCTGGTTACAAATAACGTCATCAGATTTACTGTTACTCAGCGCGTATCAGATGATTTACTTTATGCGACTGTATTTCAAACAATAATAATGACAACAAAATGAGATATGATCATGCCACCTGTCTGGGTTAATGGGAGAATATCAGGCAGCCATTGCATACAGGTGATGCCCTATCTACAATGTGCAATGGTAGATCAGTATTGGCTAATGTATAATGCCGTGCTGTTATTTCTGAGATAAAAGCTACATGACGCACACATTTGTGTAAAAAAATGAGTAATTGGGGTAATCGCAAAAATGTTGCAGAATGTAAAAAAAAAATGAGTCATGAAAAAAATGCCATGGTCAGTTGGTTGATAGACCACTGATCGGTAGCTGACACCCCGAGGATTTTGATAAAGAAATTAGACAAAAAGCTTCTCAACTTTAAACAAATGCGAATGCGGATGATGCCACGAATTCTGGGGGCATGATAGTGTTCACCGGCTTAAAAGTGCAGACGATCGTTGAGGCCGGTGTTACGGGTGTAACCACGAGGTGATGTGAGGAAGTTGCGAGCACTGCGTGCAGGATGGAGGAGAGGCAGGCGACTGAGACAGACAATGGAGTAGACACCAAGATTAATTGGGAATCCGCAACAAGAAGAAAAAAACCCACACACACCTGGGATGCATTCGATCTACTTTGCAACAGCTGCCAAATGCTGCAGTGAGCAAGGCAGTGATTTGGTGATGTTGCAGTATCATCAATGGCGTTCGCTGCGATGGAAGTCTTGAATTGTGAACACTGATTACTTGTCAAAAAAGTAACCCTCCCAATACCTTGGTGGAATTGCCTTCAAAGCGTTGTCGTGATGCGCCGATACCCCGAGCAGTTGGTGAGCAATCTGCCAACAGGACCACTGTGCAGTTATTCAAAGCCCGTGGTGGTGCTTGTGTCTGCCCATAAAGGGCTTGAAGCTATCCTTATTTGGGGATTGGCTTTACATTTAAAACATCTTAATGAGATGACAAAAGAGATATCGACAGAGATAATGATCAGTTCAACACGCAGGCTTTTGCGACCAATATAATGATGTGAGAGATAATGATAGAAGAAACATGTAAACAACGACAATATTCAGCATCATATTCTTTATGAAGCGCTCCTCCGCAGCTGTCCAATACGGATGTGGTGAGACGACAGATATGCGGACAAGATAGAAACAAGAAGGTTAACCTGCGTGCATTTTTTTTTATACATCTTGTTAACGTTTATTATTGTACTCAGATTGTAAATGTTGTGGCTCTGCTCTCCAACACATCGGTGTGCTGTACTAGTAACGAATTGGCCACGTTCTGCTCACGTGACAAACCTTACTAATTGGCTTTGTCGGGTAGTGGCGGGTTTAACGATACATTTACATACTTACGCGATCAAACCGAAAAAAACCGCCCTGTATATTAGGATGTTGAAGTTGAGCAGATATTTGATGCATCCCTCACTATGTTTTCTCTCATGAATCTGGGGCTCCACCTTGGGCCACTTGGGGTCCAACCCCCACGCATTTGCTTTGGGTTGCTTATGCCCAATGGCGAAGCCAGGATTTTCAGGTAGGGGGGGGCAACCCCTCCAGCAATGAGAAATGATAGAGGAGTTGTTAGTAAGTGAGGACTAGTCCCTTACTTTTTATTCGACGCGTGTGCGGCAATGGCGCAGCCATTTGATCGAGGGTCGAATTCGAACCGCGTTGTGTGATCGGCATCGCACTCGCTGAAGGTGTTGATGCCTTCAGGGAAGTCGTGTACTGTATACGCAACTGCACACAATTCTGAGTCACTTATAACTGCTTTGCCGTTACTTATTGCCAGTTATGGACTCAGACTATTGTCCTATCATCTCATAGAGTCTCTGGCACATAATAATCTGCTACACAGTGGCAGCGGGGGTCTCAAAATGCCGATTTATTACAAATAAACCCCAATGATCCGATCGAAATTAGGGATTTCGATCGGATCATGGGGGGGAGACACGTGCCACCCCCCCCCCCCCCCACTGGCTCCGCCAGTGCTTAAGCCGAGCGCCACCACCCCATCCAAAGTGGCAGTTGAAGCCAATGGAAACTGGGGACTGGAACCTGAACAGCTTGGGCCAAATGTCAAACTCTTGGCAACTCGGCCATTGCCTGCAGAGGAGGTGTGACGAGATGGTCGGGATTGGATGTGGTCAGACAGGCTGGACCGTCGGAGTACAAAGCTAGGGGATGTCACGCGCGCATAATTTACAGCAAGCCACTCGGAGTTCAACAACTCAGCTGTTGACACCTAATGGTAGCATTCCTGGCGATGTGTACGCACACATTCCCGTCTGCGCACGCATACACACACACGCGCGCGCGCGCAGACACTCTTACAACCAAACTTTCGATGCTGTGAATTCACATTGGTGGTTTCATGTGATACTTTTCAAAGCTTAATCTGTCGCTGTCAGGGGTTAGGTAGGATTAGGCACGAAGCCAAGGAAGTTGGTGACACGCAGCATTTTTTTTTTTGGGCGCAGCAGAGAGACGCAGAGAGGGGTGGGGTTTGTTGGTGGACATACGGAGCCATCACTGTGATCACCTCGTCACTTTGCATTGGGTTACTGAAGGGGGGGTGCTCCAGGAGAAACCCTTAAACATTTCACGGTAGCGAGATGTTATGTCCCTCGCCTGGTATGCAGGAGGTCGTGGGTTCGATCACGACCCAGACTCCTGTATATTTTGAGTTTGCGTGTCTGTCCCTCTCTCTCCGTGGTAGAATAAATATCACGTGTTCAGAGTATTTGGCTGCTGTAAAGTTCCACGGAATAAGCCAATTTCGTTGAGCTATCATTTGTGGCCAGGTCACTTTTTAAAAGGAACTCCATAGCTTACTGGGCCTTACCTGGTAAAGGCCCCATTCCACTGCTGAGTTCCAATCACATGCATTCCTAATTTAATTATCGCCTAAACCTATTAGCTACAAGAGTAAACAATCTTCAGGTAAGAACCCAAATCACATTAATTATATAACAATGGATTTCCAATCCTTGTTATGTGTGTGTGTAGGTCTCCCTGGGAAAAGTAATTGTTCCTTAATGGCATTAGCGTGTTACCATGAAAGACAAATCATTCCTTTTTATAGTAATAAAGGTGCAAATTATATTGTAACAAGAGACAACATTAGTTAAACTTGGTCGAGCGAGCGGTTGTGAGTTCAAATCGTGGTTGGGGCTTGACTCAGCCCATCAACTTTCTTTGGGGGGGGGAGGGAGTCAATAAAGTAAGTAACACTTTATGGGTAAGTCACCGGTGGTTCGTCCAATGGGATAAACTCACCCACTCCATAAGAACGTGGAATTTCCACCTAACTGGCTCAGGGGCTGTGATTTGGAAATGAACACCGCCTCAATGCTCGTGTGAGCTAAAAAACTAAACAAGAAAATCACTTTGGCTGGGGCATTCACAGTGTGTCAAAGGCAATGCCCATTATCATTCAAGTAAGACTGTAAGGGTTGGCATCACTGCATATTATGGGCTAGAGTGGGGGACTGGAACATTTCAGAGTAGCAGTGGGTAGACACCGGCACTCCATTAGTGCAGCCAGACATCGCTGATTGCGTGGATTATATTTTGGACCACGTCCTATTTGCGAGCACTTTGCAGTCGGCGTGTGTCTGTGTGTGTCTGTGCATATACGCCGGGTGGCTAGAAGCCTCTGTTTTATTAAATGATCCTCTACTCTGTGAAATTAAATGTTTCAACACAAAGTAATATGACTGCCAATTTAATAGCCACTGCCTATGGGTGTACGGGCAATTACGGGCATAATTACTTATTTATATCCCTCATGCAGAAGACGATGACAGTCAACGATTGAGTCAACGCATTTTGTTTGTTAAAATAAATGTTTCGCGTCCACCAGACAGCTTTGGTTTTACTGGACAGAAGGGGGCAAAAATTAGCATGGCTTGGGCTTGCGATGTGACGGTCAGTTGTGGCACAGAGGGGAAGTTGAGCTGCGTGGACTTGGAAACAGCTGCAACCAACCAGTGGTGTCAGGATCGACCTCTGTGGAGCAGGCTCATGAATGATGTTTCCCAGGCTGCTGTTAGCAGGAAGGAGGCAAGAGAAACGAGGCTCACACAACAACGTCGACCAGAGCGCCAGGTAAGCGCACATTGAGACAACTGGCAGAGTGGGTTAGAGCAGTTGCTAGAAACTGCCAGTCGACCTGATCTGTTCGCAAAAAAAAACAACGCACACATTTGGTTCCGTAGCATAGTGCCAGCGAACCCTTATCATCTCATGTCGCTTAAAAGTGAAACTAGCCTGGCCTAAGCACCATGGTGATGTCAACACCGCTTACTGATGAATGGTGACTGGTGGCGTATGCGTGTGCAGACATGCGTGCAGGTTGCCTGCTATTTGAAGAAACTCAGATGTCACCAACTCGTGCAATGTTCAATATCTCCGTACAGTTTTACGTGGGCATGTAATTTCAGGAGAGGCCACTAGCTGGCTACCAGGACCAAGAATAGCAGGGAAAGCTTTAGAAATATAGCTGAGAGATCAGGCCAACAACGGCAATTTCAAAACAAAAACTTCAGTGAACAAAGGAGCAATTTGCGTTGTATTCAACTGAAACTTTATACCTGGCTAAGTGGAACACCACGTGGTCTGAGTGTGGCTCATTTGCAAGTATTATTAGGTCCTGAAGACCTTTGAGAGCACAGTTTATGTGATTGCGCATGTTGCTATGGGGGGAATGGTAGTGTAGCGATTTAGTGGACTGCACTACAAACCCAGCGAATCAAAGTTCGATTCCCACTCGCAGCAAACATCAAGGACTATTATCTGAACCGGTCCTGGACCTCCCCTAGGTCGACTCAGCCTCAAATGAGTACCTGGTGCGGTGTATAAATATTGCCATTGGGGAGACAAAGGCGGTCGGGCGTGGTTGCTGGCCACCTACCCCCTTGTGTGCTGTGCCGGCCTTCATAGGTGCTACTCGCTAACAGCACTTGCTCCAACAGCCTGTTAAGGCTATAGGGGGATCTTTGTCTTTGTTGCTGCCAGTGAAGCTAGTATTTGCATAAACAACGTGCATCTGTACATCCTTTTTGTTGATCGACTGCTGAATCAGGGCCTCCCTCTGCCATATAGGGTTGTCAGGTTTATTTGCTAATTCTAAACTATATATGTTTTATTTACAAGGTAAGGCCCACTGAGCTATACTGTGCAGCTCGTTTGTAGAAGTGACCTGGCCACAAATGGTCGCTCAACGAAGTGGCTTATCACGTGGAAATTTATAGCAGCCAAATACTCGAAACGCCTGTTTCTAAATGTGGAGGGAAAAACCGGTGGACCCGGAGAAAAATCCACTCGACCACGGGGAGAGAGACACGCAAACTTCAAATATACAGGGTCGGGATCGAACACCACGACCTCCTGTATACCAGGCGAGGTAGTTAACATCTCCTAGCCACCGTGATGATGAGAGAGAGACGCGCAAACTCCAAATATACAGCAACAGGCGTCAGGGTCGGGATCGAACCCACGACTTCCTGTACACCAGGCGAGGTAGTTAACATCTCATAGCCACCGTGATGATGAGAGAGAGAGACGCGCAAACTCCAAATATACAGCAGCAGGCGTCAGGGTCGGGATCGAACCCACGACTTCTTGTACACCAGGCGAGGTAGTTAACATCTCCTAGCCACCGTGATGCCAGGTGGTGAAATACTTTCCCATGGTGGCTAGTGTGGCTTGGAAAACAAACAAAAAAGGACACGCACAATTTTCCAACATCAAGAGGGGGTAATTATGTAACCATTATCTAGCATCATCGATGTGTCTACTAAATAATCCACATTTAATAAGATGAATTACATCAATTTGCTTGATTTTTTTTCATGGCAAGAGTCTAACACAATTTGTACTTTTCTTTATTGTGGTGTGCGGTGGCGTGTGGCAGTGGTGATCCTGCAACTTAGATGCAGGTTATCGTTGATCCACGTGGATACAGCCGTTGTGTGCATGTGACACGCATTCATCCACAGGGCAGTGAGCTGCCTGAAAGAGGCAGCACAGCAAGTATATTCGTGCAGAATTTCAGTTCAATTTCAGTATCATCCACTCGCATTCATGAGTTTCCTTGCACAAGCAACACTCAACCACTTGGACTTGATGTCGTCTTTTACATCACTGAATTACATCGCCAGTGGTGCAGTTTTCAGAGAAAATTATAGTGAACCGCATCGCTAAGTTCATTTCCGAG
The DNA here is from genome assembly GCF_964198595.1 of Lampetra fluviatilis. Taxonomy (NCBI): domain Eukaryota; kingdom Metazoa; phylum Chordata; class Hyperoartia; order Petromyzontiformes; family Petromyzontidae; genus Lampetra; species Lampetra fluviatilis. Next base: position 3,719,173 of record NC_136299.1, read on the forward strand.
CCATGGCTAACATCAGTCCCAGCCCCTCTACATTTACGAACCTGCAGTGGCCAGCGTGGTCATGTGTGGTTAGGCTGCGTGCTCAACATCTCCTCTCTCTCTCGCCTTCACCTCCACGCAATACTGCTGCCGCGTGGTGGCAAAGGCTTGAGCGGCGAACGTTTGACCTACAAAATTCCCAACACGTGGCCGCCTGACCCGGAAGTCCACACTCGCATTACAAATGACTCTAAAAGCCCACTCATTCTCGCTCGTGCGTTCAACAATATCGAAGACCGACACGGCATCAGGCGGTCCTTCATCCAGCAGTGGACCGATAACAGGGTCCCCGTTCCCGCACCTTCGATTAGCACAGTTGGCCACGTACGGTGCGAAAGAAGTTCAACATACACACACACACATACGCACAAAGGGCCATACGTGATTTTCAACGATCGCCGCGCATCGCCGCACGTCCCTTACCGGAGTTGACGAGCGCGATGGCCTTGAGCGCCACGAACTCCTCCCTCTCCAGCTTGAGGGCCTTGTACTTGCGCACGAGCTGCAGAACGGCCGAGTTGAGGTCGAGGAGGCCGGCGAGCCGCGACAGCTCCTCGTCCATGACGAAGTCCTCGGCGTACACGAGCTCGTCCTCGTAGGGCAGCGAGCGGAACGCCACGCCCAGCAGCAGCACCTCCATCCACGCGCTCTGCAGCAGCGACATCTGGTCGCCCAGCGAGAGGGCCGAGAAGCCTTGGGGGGTCGCCGCGATGACCCCGCCGACACCACCACGTCGCGAAGACATCGGGGAGACGGAGAGTTGCGGGAGGGGGGACGGTTCAAGGGTTGGGAAGGGCGGTAGAAAGTGGGGGGGGGGAGGAAGGAGGGGAAGGAATTTGTTAAATGAATATAGAAAATACGGTAATGTTATTAGCAGGTGTTGCTCTCTCATTGAATATCTTCTGAGGCACCAAAACTTCAAACCATCAGGACCCTGCCTAAGCTCTCCCAGAGCTCAGCCCCGGGCAGCTCCAGATGCAATGAAGCTGTCATTTTCATGATTATTATTATTAATCCTACTACTATGGATATCATTATCATTCTCTTCCAACATGTTTGGCCAGCTAACCGCCACTCAAGGGGCTCTCTAGAGGTCCCTCTCGTGGGTGCACTTCTGCCGTCAGTAGTGCTGAGTAATCAATTGCAGGGGTGCACCTCTGCAAACTTTTACCATCGTTATTCTTCTCATTATCACCGCCAGCGACAAGAGCAAGATACAAGTTAGTGGCGCTGTGGTGAGAACATTTGTGTCACGGCTGGAAGGTTGAACAAAAAAACACGTGTAGATGCAAAAAGGTAATGCTTTTAATTTTATTTCACTGAACCAACAATCACTGGGTATTCCAGCCGGAAGGAGAAGAAATGACTTCATTTATACGGAGGTAAATATTTATCCTTCTTAACCACCAATGACTGAGTCTCAAATGCATTTTTTCATGCAAACAAAAAAAAACCGGTACAAATATTTGCCCTGGCCTTCTTTGGGATGCCTTGTTGTTTGAACAAATTTACAGTGATTTTACAGAAAAAAACATTTTGTAGGCAAATAAACAGCAACCGAAGAAAGACGTAATTATCTGAACGTTGACCCAACTGATCCACGATACAATACATCCTACTTAGCAGTGCGACGGCAGAGGTATAAGGATCATGCCGAGTCCGGCCTTGATGCCCAGTAATATGGCCAATTCCAAGTACTGTGCGTCGGGAAACGCATTTCAAAGACGATTCAGGCTGGTCTGGATTTCCATTCTGGCCAGGAATGCTAGAGACAAGTAAATAAATAAGCTTCAATTTCGCTGAGCTACATTTTTGCAATAAAATCACAATGTAATATCATGCAATAGCATGCCGATTCCCTGTTAGAATTCCATCGAAGTGAATGGAGATCAGCCAGCGTGGAATCGTTGGACAAATGCATACGATTCCAGTGGGAATACTCCAGCTCTTGTGGTCACGAAATAAGATAGATGTGCATATTGCACCTGACTTCATTAAAATAAAAACCTAAATCTTGCTCTGCATTGCCAACGATTTAATGGCGAATTTTAGTCAAGCATATTATTACGGTTGTGCAACGGAAACTAAGTTAATTATAATTGCGAGCGTTTCAGGTTTTACCTTGGGCAGAATTTAAACAGACGCTTGTCCCCACCTCTTTAAACGCAGAGCCAACACCACAAGCCAGCCGCTATTCCCTACAGCCACGCTTGCAGTGGGGCCTATGCCCATGCTTAATTCCTTCTGTACCAAGGCAGGAACAGAACATGATAATGGTCCGCGTTCTTTGAAGGCAATTACATCGCCGACTACGAAAGGAACAAAAAAGTGTTTGTTATGCGCTTGAAGGATGTACAGCAGATGGCATGGATAAGCTATTGCCTTTATTAACTATCTGTCTTTATGCCTGTTATTACCATAATTAAGTCTAATGATTTACCTATTGAGTGATAGAGGATGTCTCTAACAAGGGCTGCGACTACTGATTTCTATCAGACCACCACCTTCCCGGCTGTCACTGCCGTCAGGCCATCCAATTTGTCTTATCTGATTAATAAATATGCTGTGTCCGTGTGCATTTAACCTGTTTAATGCAGAGTGTGTCTGCTGAAATACAAATGCCTTCCCGGCTTCCCATTGCACGAAGCTTCCTGTACACATCCCACGCCGTTTTGACGTGTCGTGCTGGTTTTCATCTCGCACACGGTGATCACACATGTTTAGCAATGTGCAGCGTACGCAGGCGCACTTTAATTTAGAAATGCTTCCAAGTGTGCCTTGCCGTGTTGCTCAGAAAGGATTTATGATTGGGGGCATGCCTTAAAAGTATTAATATAAGATGCAGCTGAATAGCTCAAGTGCGAAATGCCATGCCTCTATTTGAGCACAGAGTCAGTTTCATTGAGAACCTACAGTACAAATCCTGGGCAGAATCAATCCAAGTTATCATGCACAGTGAAGTTTGCACTTTTCACCATGAAGCCCAGGTTAAAAGGTAAAGCCCTGCAGTTACTTCATCGTGACGCTGCTGACGGAATGGCACTCCGCTTGAGACATCAATCGACAAGTCCTCCATGGGACATTTGGCCCAATCTCCCACGCTGGTCAGATGTATTGAAAGAGGTCGGAGGACCCACGTTTTGCTCATCGCGCGAGTAATGCCGACCAAGTGCGGTGTTATTTTCATTCCACTATATTCATTAAGAACCTTTTTTTTTCTTTCCCCGGTCCGCTTTGTGACCTTCTTGTTGTTTATTATAATAATATCTGCTTCCTATATTCTTATGGCGATTATTATTATTATTATTAGAATTGCTTCGAAAGCTCATACCGTCCTTTCAACTGCACACTTCAATCCAAAGAGCTGTGATCCAATGCCAGTATGGTCTCACCTGATTTGGAATCAAAACATAAGTGGTTCATTTTAGTTGACCGATGACAGCGGTTATTGCCTACATTATACTTTCACATTCGATTGTGCGAATCTAATTTCATTAATCAAATCTGGGAAAAGGGAATGAATCTCAACCTGGCTGATTATTTGCCCTGGAAGCGTATTCGTGTTGGGAGTCCAAACGACATTATCACCGCAACACTAAATCTTCGCGCAGTATGACCAATGGCAATGCTATCACAGGCGTCTGGGCAGCTCAGCAAAACAGCACACTTTTCAACGAACCAATTTCAAAGAGGTCAACGGTGTAATTCCTACAGAAAGTCACAAGTTCAATACCCTGTTTCGGGGTTCCATCCACACATCCATCGCACCAGGGGCTGACGGACCAAGAGCACAATTGCGGGATGTCAACAGAGCCCAACGCACCTCCGGTTGGCTACGTACGGTGTGAAGAAAGTTCAACATACAACGCAAAACAAAGGCAGACATTTGTCCAGATTTGGAACATCGTGGTCGCAATTCTGGGGGGAGGAAGCACTCAACTCCTACCTCACTGCACTTGTATAGAATCCAACGGGACGCGATCAGGATATCTGACGATCCAGCACTCACGGAATAACGCTGGAACCTCGCTCCATGGCGATCAGTCACCTCCTTGTCAATCTTCTATTGTTACAACTCTGGTTACTATTCTATTGTTACCACTCTGGTCACTATTCTATTGTTAGTCTTCTATTGTTATCACTCTGGTCACTATTCTATTGTTAGTCTTCTATTGTTATCACTCTGGTCACTATTCTATTGTTAGTCTTCTATTGTTACCACTCTGGTTACTATTCTATTGTTACCACTCTGGTTACTATTCTATTGTTACCACTCTGGTCACTATTCTATTGTTACCACTCTGGTCACTATTCTATTGTTACTGGTCTGGTCACTATTCTATTGTTACCACTCTGGTTACTATTCCATTGTTACCACTCTGGTTGCTATTCCATTGTTAGTCGTCTATTGTTATTACTCTGGTTACTATTATATTGTTACTACTGTTCACTATTCTATTGTTACTACTCTGGTCACTATTCTAATGTTACCGCTCTGGTTACTATTCTATTGTTACCACTCTGGTTACCTCTCGCAAAGATTACCCCCACCCACGCTGAGGAGACGTGGGTGTTTACCAGACCCCAAGGCCGTTTCGTCTCATCCACAATGTGCTCCACCACCGTGTTCCACCACCACGGTCCACATCAAGGGAAGGCTTCTCTCGCTGCTTCTCCCCCCACCCCCACACTGCACGACATTGGAATTGCTACCCAATCGTATTGTCTTCCAAGCTCTCATAATCTTACTCAACTCAAGAAACGTAATGACTTACCCATTGCACCTTCAACCGTGCCATATGTTGCTGGCCACTTAGCCTTTGGACCTGTGCTTAGGAACAGTTTTATATACATATATATACTTTTTTAAAGTGGTATTCCTATGATGGAATGATCCTGCCGAAGCAATGTAAAATTTCCACAACAGGGACTGCAAAAAGAAAAACAACCTCATGTGAACGTGGAGACACTTTAGGCTTTTTTTATTTTTACATCAACACAAACCAAGCGTGGTGTTTATTTTTGTTGCGTTGTGGAAATTGCTATTTACAAGGTCACCGGGTGCTAATGGAACGCAGGTAAGTGAAATAAAAAAACGCCCAAGATTTTTTAGATTAGACAATAAAATAAAATGATTTTGCCAATACAAGCGGGGATTATTTATGCACTCCCTACTATTTAGTACGTGTATTCTCAAAGGGGTCATAAAATGACCTCGGGAACAAATTTATCTTCGAGAGAACGGTTCATTTGGGCTCGCGATCCCAGCGACGGAATGCTCTCCCCTTTCACGAACTGTTCACAGCATGCTCGGCTGATTAGTGCGGAAAAAGTCATCAATCACGTTTGGTTGAAATCATCAGCAACGGCGACTAATCCATTGGAGTGTTAAATGCACCATTACTGTATTTATAGTTTTCGAATCAACGTTTTTTTTGTGCGCAAGATACATTTAAAAGCAAGTTAACGATGAGGTTCTGAGCATTCGCAAGGCAAAATAGTTAAAATCAAGCAATGTCTCTATTTGTACTCTTAGGTTTTTTCGGTAAAGTCACGTCGGTAAAAAATAATAATAATAAAATTAGATAATAATAATGAAAATAACGAAATTAAATCACGACGTTTCGGAAGCAACACAAGCCTCCATCATCAGGTGTAACTGCTCCAGTAAGATTACTGGAGCGTGTGAAATCATCAATTTTGCTGGAGCAGTTACACCTGATGACGGAGGCTTGTGTTGCTTCTGAAACGTCGTGATTTTTTTTTTCATTTATTATTATTTTATTTTATTATTATTATTTACCTACGTGACTTTACAGTAAACACCTAAGAGTATGAATCCTTGAAGTCACGAAAGCTTAAAATCTAGAATCTCTATTTGTTTACTCATGCAGACATTATAAACACGTCACTTCATGCACTCTATAATAACGAGTCATTTTTAGGCCACACTGTGGTCTAAATAACAACAACACAGTACTATTTGAATCATATCGCTTAAATGAAACTTATTTTCAGAAAGCTACTGAGATATTTCACTCTACAGTTCCCCAACTAAGAAGGTATTTGACCGACTCTTCCCCACTGGCTAGAGCAGGCAGTACCCACATTTACCCCACCACATGGAGCCTGCCGATCGGCTAACTTGTGGTGTAAACATCTAGAATTGTGGTGAAACCACATTCTGTGCGCCAATGTTCCGAATTTCCGAATTGCCGCAACAGAGAGATCAAATCGAACCGGCGACCTCCGGATCTCGGGTCCAGTGGCGATACCCATTGCACCACAGCTGGCAGCATCCCGATATATTTGACAACTCAACTTGCGTAGGAACAAATAGGCTCTCTGGATTTGTTGCGGACAAAGACAACGACGGTAAGTTGAAACGCGATTACAAATAACGGAGTTAATACGCAGTCGGCGATTTTGTCATTTCGCCATTGCTGAGTTAGAATTTTCACGACAGTTAACAAAAACACAAGGGGAATTAAAATGATGACAAGGAAAAAATAAATGTATTCAATGTTTCAGTTGAAGAACTCCCATTAGCCCCACACATTAGTTCTGATGGAAGCCCATCAGATGAAACATTGACTGATTTTATTTGTCTTTGGCAATGCCAATTTAATTGCCACATCATTTTTAAACACGCTTTCTGTTTAGATCAGCAACACTGACATCTTGGCCATCGAGTCTTCAAGTCAGGGTTGTGGGTTCATCTCCAAGTTCTCTCTCACTACATTACGAGGGCACTCTCATTACACACAAAGTGCTTGCCACAAATGAGCCGCAATCCCTTTCTGATCTCGTCAAGGAGCATAAACTATCATGCAAACTCCGATCATCCTCGCAGCGGCTTTTGGCCAGCTCTCGAACAAAGAGGGTCACCGCATCGCATCTCGGAATGCTATTCCTTCCGACATTACGAAGCCGCTGGGAGCTAGGCGCCTTAAATCATCTCGATGGACAAACTCATTTCTTCAGAACTTATTTGTGTGTTTAGTTTATTGTTCTTCCCCCCGCACCTCCGATTAGCACGGTTGGCTACGCACGGCGCAAAAGAAGTTCAACAACATACAAGAGCACGTGTGCAGTGGTCACGCATTGCTGTGGCAGTTGACTAACGTAAGTGGGCTGTGGGCAAGACACACCGCTCGACGGGACGATGACCTGGTGGGCGAGAACGGCAGCGGTGCGGAAGCCAAGGGAGGAAACGAGCCCGAGAGGATGTGCCAATGTGGAGATGGAGCGATGGAATCAGCTTATGTGGGGGCGCTGGGGTTGATTGTTGCATCGCGGAACGGTGAGGAATCGCCGATCGGTTGGGGATGATGGCGATGATGATGATGTCCCTAACTAGCGATAGTTGCTCACGTCTCTTTAGGAAATGAGATAAATGTATCTGAATTTGGATCTGACTGAGTTAAACACACGGCATTGTTTGATTTACCGAAATATAATAATAGGATTAGCCAGGAGCGAGTTTTGGGTTAACTGGCCGGCCATATCAGCAGCAGTAATGGTATCGGCCCGGCACAGGTGAGTTGACAGCATGGGAAGAGGCGCATGGGGGGGGGGGTGCAGGTAACGGCTGGGAGGATTGCAACCCCCAAGTCAGGAGATGCTTAATCATCAGATACACATCTACATCCCATTGGCGGGATCGATAGAGGTGGAATTGGGGGTGCCTCGATGTGCGTGTGGCGCTCGTGACGCTACAATGTTTACACACTTAACGGGGGCTGGCAGCACGCCTTCTATCGGACGAGATGACGGTGCGGATAAGGGGGGACGGGCGGGAGCTGGCGCCGTCGTTGCTCGTCTGCAGTCACCTCCAGCGGTTTCCAATGTGACTGGAGGGTTTCTGGCAATTCACGGAAGTGACCTAATTACGTTATTTCATTTGGAAACTGAAAAGAAAAAGTGGTTTGGGTATATTCCGATCAGCTCTCGTTGGCCATTCGGAGCGACTTGCGGGAAAATTGCGGGTTTATAGGGCAGGGAACCCCACCACCGCCACCACAGCTGTCAAGCAAACCAAGTGCTGCAACTCTCACCAGGTGATATTTTACGGACGAAATGTGGTATTGGAGAGGATGCCTCCAACGTGGGAGGCGAAACGTCGCGGAGGAGAAAGGAGCAGGGCCCATAACGGCTATCCCGGAAGAGCAGCTTTTGAACGCAATTCTCGGACCAAATACTGTTGACAATGTGTCAACACGTGGTATAAAATATACACGGCAATCGTATCAGGATTGGTAAAAAAAGATACCCATGGCTGCTACTCATTCTCGAGTAAAAATATTATTTTGTATTGCCAGGTTACGGCTCAGATGAGAAAGCAGCTGAACTTGCAGTGATGGAGGTCTCTTTTTAAGTTCACTACTGCCCACTAAACTAAATCTAGGAACTAAACAATGTTTATTTTACCAGGTGAGGTCCACCGAGCGACATAGCTCTTTTTCAGATGCGACCTGGTCACAAATTGATAGCTCAATGAAGTGGCTTATCACGTGTAAATGTATAGAAGCCAAATACTCTAAACACATGCTTTTAAATGTGGAGAGAAAAAACTGGAGGATCCTGGGGGAAAATCTATGCAAGCACGGGGACAACACACAAACTCCAAAAACAAATTCGTCAAGGTTGGGATCAAACCCACAACCTCCTGTATATCTGGCGAGGTAGTGAGCATCTCACCACCGTGGCACCCATTTAAACACATGGTATAAACTATACAAGGCAATCTTATCGGGATTGGCAAAATAACTACCCATGGTTACAACTAACACTACAGTAAAACAAATATAATTGTGTATTTCCAGGCAAGTTCAGCAGCTGAACTTGCAGTTATGGAGGTTTCCCGTGAAATTTCGATTTAAAGCTTTCGTGACTGCAAGTTCTTTCGGTAAAGTCACGTAGAAGAGAAATAATAAAATAGTAATAATAAAAAATATTTGTATTTTATTATGTTTTATTTTTATTTTTTTATTATTTCCCTTCTACGTGACTTTACCGAAAGAACCAAGAAAATGTCTTCTGTGAAGTTCACCACAGCCCACAGACAGGTCCATGGTTCAAGCTCCCATCCAATCCCACTCCCACCTCCTAACCCCACAACATCACCCTGTAGCAGGCTTCTTGAGCCACGCGTGGCCACGGAAGGAGGAGAGTTGAGATGGGTCTCCCAGCGCCTTCCTTCACCGGTATTGCTTGCTTTCTTTTGACGCAATTCGCGGGACAAAGTCGAGTTAAAATGCCAGCCAGGGTTCGGCTCGGGCCATTGTCCCTCCAGGGTTGACAACAACACAGGCGCACGTTCAAGTGTCAGCACCACTCGCTGGGAAGGCATAAGTGGCTGTGCTATTATGGAATATGACATTTGCACAGCGAGCTCAGGACCACTAAAGGAGATGGGCACCGCGCATATTCACTTGGTGTTTGTCTAATGCCATGCTATATCCAGCCAGGTGGTGCTACTGCAGAGTGCTCGACTTACAGTTCGAGAGTTCAACTGCTGCTGGTGTCGATACACTGAGTGCGACTTTGCGGGAAGTCAACGACCATGGCTTAGGCTATTGAGGTGACTAGGGCCCCTGCCGTAGAAATGTGGAATTTGTCGCCACCGACGCCGGCAGCGACGATGAGCCCCACCGCACACTGGCTGTAACGATGAAGGCGACGTGACGAGAAAATACATGAGCAACACAATGTACGAGCGTATCCCAAGGAATGAGTGAGGTCCCGTCTCTCACATGACCAGTGGGCGGGGGTGGCACTCATCTCCACTGGCGGTCCTGAGCCAGTGGTGGAAACTCCACATTCTTATGGCAGGGGGTGGGGGGTTACTAAACAGTTAATTCGTAAATGAATGCAACTACAAATCAGGCCTTACGTGTATTTATTACACATCACTCCATTAACAGTGCACATGACGGCTACATCTGCATAATGATCAGCTGTCCAGCCGATCACATGAGCATGGTCGTCCCCCAGAAATAGCACCAGCAGCAGGAGCAGTATTTTTCCATTGAGAAAGGACTCGGAACGGAACGTAACTCGGTGGCCCGTGTCTCGCCGGGGGGGCGGGGGGGGGGGGCTCTGCGCGGCTGGCGAGTGCCGAAGGGGCTCAGGGACGGTGCCGCCGAGGAATGCGCGCTCAGCGGCAAACGCCGCCGAGTGGCACTTAGCGCGCCCGCGCGCTAATCCGCAGCGCCGGTTAAAAACACTCGCATTCCCACAGGGATAACGACGGCGGGCGGGGGGACACGGCGGGGGCGGGGAGGGAGGGGGCTTAACCCCCCCCCCCAAAAAAAAAGCGACACGCCCGAATTAATGAATTATACATCGCGTCGTGAAAATATAATATTTATTTACAAGCCACCTATTTTGTGTATTCACCACCACCCCCGTCTTCACCCCCTCCCCCCCATAAACAGGAGAGGTCTCGTTCACTCCAATTGATCTCAAGATGGACCGATGTTCATCTTCACTGGTGATGTTCAGCCACATTGCTGGAAATTCCACATTGCTATGGGGTGAAATTCAAATTTCAGCCGAGGGTCAGCCCAGGTCATTATTTTTCAAGGGTCTAATACAATGAACACCGCTTTGCCGGAAAGTTAATGGCAGGGTTGTAAAGGGGGCATCGATCAATCGAGTAATTCTCGATTCGTGACGCTCACGATACGTGCATGGACTTGCACATGTACGATTCGATCGACTTTAAGTTAATGCCGGTGCTTGTAAAATGTTACATTGAGAAATAATGGCGCTCACAAAACGGTACAGATGTGTAAATACATATGAAAGGGAAAGGAAAAAAAAGAATGTAAACCATGTGCTCAAAACAACATTTAGAAAAAAAAACATTCGGGTTTTTCTTCAAATTGAATCGCAATAACGAAGTGCATAATTTATTCCGAATTCCGATGAAGGGGGGGGAGCGAAGTTCAAGGTGTCACACCTCAAGAAGCACTCCCGGACCCCATAGAAGGATGACACATTTCGAGGCCAACCGGCCATGGGGGCAGCCAGGGTTTGGCAACGGTTTATCTACCACCGACAGCGTGCAGACTGTCACTTCGATTCTGGAAAAGACCACTTCAAGTCAAAGTACCATTGCGCCTAGATTGTGACTCGTAGACTACTATTACTCGTAGGCTACTAGACTATCCTCTCTGCTTCTTTTGGTAAAGTCACGTAGGTAGAAAAGTTAATAAATCACAACGTTTCCATCGCAACACAAGCAATCGTCATCAGGTGGGACAACCACAGCAGGAAAAGACTGCTGAAGTAGACTAGTCGACTATGAAAACATGTTCGACTGCGTGGAGATTGATGCTGACATCCGAGCTCTCATACCCTCGAGACTCGCCGCTTTTTCATGGTTTTTGAGTGTCACACGGCATATGCAATTGATTCTCGTGCTTTTGTTGTTTATCTGAAAATATCTCGGCCCTCCTCAGGTGAAGACCTGGTCTGTCGGGGAGACAGACCTGGTCTTCACATGAGGACGGCTGCTTGCGTTGTGGCCGAAACGTCGTGAGAATTATTTTATTATGTTTTATTTTTATTATTTTATTACTTCCCTTCTACGTGACTTTACCGAAAGAACCAAGAAGATGAATCCCTGCAGTCACGAAAGCTTTAAATCGAAATTTATCTCGGCCCTATTCAATGCGGCGTCTTACCAGCAGCTGCCCACGATTCAGGCCTCGTTATTATTTAAGGGTCAGCTCCAAAAACATCGTCTTTGCTCGCAGACTTTCCATGAGAAACAAGCGGGAAATTGAACACAACTCTGCACGGTTATTACAGCAATACCTTGACATACGAACATTCGACGTACAAAGTTTCAGCATAACAAACTTTGGATTTATTACCATTATTTCAATGGTAAAATAATAAGTAGACACTCAAATCACTAAATGGATGACGCATATGTCGATCTTCGGTACGGTATCAATAAGAACTAAATTACATTTATTCGCAATGTTTTTCTTAATTATGTCAGTTTTTTTTTATTTTAGTATAAAATATAATACAACTTTCAATGTAAATTGTCTTTGTTTACAATATTAATGGTGTATATCACATCAAATAGTAATTTACGAAGGCTGGGAACGCATCCTCATAGGACTAATGTTATAAGTTATTGAATATATAAATCGGATGAGCTATGAAGCTCTTTTTCACAGATGTCCAGTATTGCTTCCACGAATCTATGAACAATCATTCATGGATTATCATGTCCATGAACCAATGAATCGCGTCAAAGTTGCACGTTGCTGTTTCTAACCATTTCAACCACTCACAATCAATTAGGTACGTGACAGCATTTTAAAAAACCTTAACTATGCCACAAGCGTGTCTCTTATTATATTCATTCCACAGTCAACGCACTTATATATACGAACAAGGTAATTCGTTTCTCTTTTATTGGTGTATTTATTTCCCAATTTTCTTTAATCACAGCAAAGGAAACCTGCTAGTGGGACCCCGCAGTAGCACACGTGGACGATAAAACAAAGACATCCCACATTACCACATGTTGTAGACACTGCGGTTGCATTAATGCACTAATAATATTGTGATTCATTAACAGTGAACAGGTCTCGAAGGGAATTAATAGGCAAGATGAAGAGCCATCAACTGAAATGTTTACAAACTTGTTGTAGATTGGTTTCGGTCCATTGATAGTGTGTGTGTGGATGTGTCTCTTTCGTGTGTCGGCATGCCACCAGCCACACACACTCACAAAGCCAAGACAAAGATCCCCCATGTAGCCTTAACAAACTTCGAGCGCAAGTGCTGTTAGTGAGTAGCGCCTATGAGGGCCACCACAGTACACGTGGGGGTGGGTGGCCAGCACCACACCCCGCCGGCTTTGTCTCCCTCGTGACAATGTTCACACATCGCACCAAGGACCCGTTCATGTAATTGCCACTGTTGTTGGTGGCTGTGAGCGAGAATCGAACTTGGGTTGCCAGGTTCGTAGTGCGGTGACACTAACCGCTACACGACCGCTCCCCATGACACACACGCACACAGTCTCAAGCACACACTCAATACAAATGGTCAACCATTTAGCTTTATACATTTCAGAGGCGTATACTTTTCGTGAGCACCTATTAAGGCTGGAACAACACTTGAAGGTGTGGCGTGGACGACACCTTTGTCTTCCACTGTTGATGTTCACACATTGCACCACGTGTGCAAGTAAGGGTTAGAGTCGACCCAGTGGAAGCATTGGATACCACTGGCCACTGCTATTATCCTTGGGCAAGAGAGCGAACTCAATGCTGCTGGGATCACCGCGCAGTGCCCTCACCACTGCACCAGCACTTCCCATTAGTGCGTGCGCCGATACACACTTCCCAATGCATTTTTTTCCTCCGCACCTTTAGCTGCCCGCCCCCCCCCCCACCACCCCCCCCCCCCAACTGCGGATTTTAGATGCAGCGATTGCAATTTTCGATAGACACTCCTTGCCCCCTAGAAATGTTAAGCCTTCTCCGACGAGTACCTTCCCAAACAGAGTAATGGAGCACGTGTGCACGGCGACATGCGTGTACGTATGCGCATGCGCCGCGGTCCGTCGACATCAAAACGAGGCAGACGTAAGTGGATGTGCAAGGTGCTGGCTGCACCAAGGACCCGCTTGTCTACCATGATGGTCTTTGCAGAACACTTGCTAATAGCTCTTGCCCCAACAGTCTGTAAGATCAAGTAGTGAGATCATTGTCACTATGATACAGACAAGGAACCCCCTATAGCCTTAACATACTTTTGGGGCAAGTGATTTAGCCAGCACCGATAAAGGCACCACACCTGGCCGCCTTTGCCTTCCGAGTGGCAATGTTTACACACCGCACATGGTACTCATTTGAGGCTGAGTCGACCTAGGGGACGTCCAGGACCGGTTCAGGTAATTTTCACTGGTGTTCGCTGGAAGTGGGAATCAAACTCGGGTCGCTGGGTTCGTAACTTAGTGCGCTATCAACCTCCCATTTGCACGCTTGGCTACGTACGGTGCGAAAAGATTTGAAATACATACATATAACCTATATAGATTAATACACACACATATATATACATGCAAATTTGTAATAAACCAAATCTTGCAGCCTTCCTGGATGTATTGGATATCGTCTAGAGTTGGGCGATTCCTGCACAAATGGTATTCGACTCCTATGTTTCCACCCTGGATAATTCAGGAATATTTCCTCGTAAAAATCTCCATTCATATGAGGGAGACTCTTGAAAGGGATTCTGCCATTAAATATTCGTGCGATATAATGGGATTATTGTGCAGCTCCATTGTGACTCAAGCTTAACTAAGTGTCGGTTTTGCTTAGTTTAGCAAGATTGCTACGCTATGCAATTAGTTGTATATAGCCGGGGCTTTGTTGCACAGGTGATATCAGCTGACGAGTACCGATCAGAATTGCCATCGAAATGTATCACGCAGACATCGGTCGTCCGTTTCAATGCGATTCCGCTGGGCCCGGCAAGAGAAGGGGCCCTTCCCTTCTCTGCAACAGCCCGGATCTTCGCCCACATCCACTGAGCCCCTCTGGAAATTGGATTGGATCCGCACAAATCAAAACCTCGACTCCAGGGCTACGAAGTGGGAGAATCGCCCGGCTCCAACGTGGCTTACGGCTCGGCCTATCCTACCCAATTCAAGGGGGGCATTCGAGGGCATTACTTTGATTTTGGTGCCTTGAGGCACGGGGCGGGGTTCAGGCGGACTTTTTTTTGTTTGCTACCGTCACGGGGCAACACGACGCCTTTCCATTTGGCCGCTTGGCTCGCAGCTCGTTTAAATATAGCCGGAGCAGCTGGCAAGCACGGCAGTCCGGCTCGCAATCACGAATAAAAACCCCACGGGCACTCTTGGGGGTTTCTTTTGGGTCCCCCAGCGGAAACCACGGAGAGCGCCCCCTTGCAACCGCGCACGTGCATGCGTACGTGGCGCTATAGATCGTGCGTCCTGTTGGGAGCCAAAGGTGACAGCCCTGCAATTGCTTGCTCACAATGCCGCTGGCGGAAGGACCTCTGCCACAGGGGAGCTCCGGGCAGGTCCTCTAGCAAATATTTGGCCTCTTCCTCCACGCTGGCCAGATGCATTGTGGGAGATGGGAGTACCCACACTTTACCCCCCCAACACACCTCACCCGCACGATCGACTACTGCTGGCTGGATAGAGGTGGGGTGGGGGTTTAAGAAACGTTGCGCAATCGTGTCAACTGTCGCGCCGGGAGATCGAACCAACGGCCGTTTGACTGCAAGTCCAGTGCGATAATCTTAACTCCCCGTTCGGAGTATATTCTTTGTTAAAACGAGGGAAATTAATGGGCCAGCAGTCAAACTGGCAGCACATTAACACAGAAGTGTGGCATTATTCGTAAATAACGCCGGCTAATAACGAGCATGTCGACCGAGTGTAAAGAGGCCCCTGTAGTTACAGGAGAAGCCACTGAGTGTGCTAAACGGAGAATATGAATTCATCACTGTGGTAAACAAACAACAAAAACACACCGTCTGAGAAACATTTCCCTCAAAGTACCCTATCGGTACCGCTGATACGACGCTCGCCGAGATGGAAAAATATAGTTTGGTGGATGTTTCAAAGTGGTAGGTTCACGTGGCCTCAGGCCTAATGAAATTAGATCATGGGCCGAATTCAGCCTGTGGACCTTAGGGTCCCCACCCTTTGCCATAGTGTAATTAAGTACTTATAAATATATGATGAACGCATTTATGCAGCATATCATATATATCATGTATTAGATTATCTCTTTGTCCATGGAAACATTGATGCCTGTAGATGCGTGCTTGCATAAATGTCACCATATTCTCTGGTGTATGGAAAGTAAGATGAATGCCAAACTTATGTGAATAAAGTCGTACAGATCTAGTCAAACACAAGCACGGACCGGGGATAATGAGACGAACCCTTAATATTTTTTTTAAATTCACGGGAAAAAATTGTGTCTCATGATCCGGGGAACATGACACGGTACCGTGTTGGCATATTACACTTAGTCGAGATGTTTAAAACATTGGCATTAAACCACGTTTTTTGACACCAAGCCCTACTGATAGTTGGTCGTGAATTTGGAGCCTGCATAGAATGAATTCTGACCCCGCGGTAAGAAAAGCCGTCGCGCACATGTAAATAAACTTCCAGCGATGCCCGCTTTCTCGAGAATGCAGCCACACCCCTCGAGCAGAGATTGCATTTCCAATTTTTCTTCCGTTTTTTTTATATTTCTGCAGCGCGAGCGGCGCAGCGCGTTGCAACCACACACCAGATGAAATCGTGCGCAGGGACCTCAAACGGCTCCCCCCGGCGGGGCAAAAACCGAACGCGGCGAAGACAGCTGCACCGCGTCGGGCAAAAGGACTCTTCCCACCGGACGTCGAAGACGACGCCGCCGCCGCCGCCGCCGCCACGTCTTGACAACCAAACATTTATTTGGGACGAAAAAAAAAGTGAAAGAGCGTCAAGGCGTCCGATCCCAAACAAACTGCGCTTCATTTGCTCATCCCCCATAGGCGGTTCCAAGATCGGCGGAGGAAATTCTACATTGCCATGGTGGGAGCTGGTCTATATTAAGGAGGATCACTGTTGGCTTCTGATGGAGCGGTACGTAGTGGATCGACCCTGGAGTAATAACGGGCTGAGTCGACCCCCACACCGAGAACTGAACTCGCAACCGTCCTCGTGTGAGTTGAGTACCCAACCTCAAGGTCTGGGGGCAGGTATTACTAACCAACCATGTGTTTGCGTGTGTGTGTGTATAATGCTCATGGTGGGTAGAGTGGTGGTTAGCACACTGCGCTACGAACCCGGCGACCCAAATTCGATTCCCGCTCATGGACACACCAGTAATGATTATCTGAACCGTTCCCGGGCCTCCCCTAGGTCGACTCAGCCTCAAGTGAGTACCTGGTGTGGTGTGTAAACATCGCCACTGGGGAGACAAAGTCGGCCCGGGCGTGATGTTGGCCACCCACCCCCACGTGTGCCGTGCCGGCCTTCATAGGTGTTCGCTAACAGCACTTGCCCCAACAGTCTGTTCAGGCTATACGGTTGATCTTTGTCTATAATTCTAACGAGAATAGGTTAAGGTAATTCACTCCAATCACATTTACATAGGCTTGAGTCCTGCCTTTGCACAATAGCAGTGGTAATTGTGATGTAAATCTATGCTTACACTCTCTTTGCTTGACTCAGGCATCAATGCATTCTGTATCTGTCGTAATAGCAAATGAAAAGAAGCACTTGCTGACAAAGAAATTGCGAAATGCTTTGGTCCTTCCCATGCTAGGTTGGCCTTAATAGGTGCCATCGAACACTATTGTTTGCCCCGACAGCTTGTCCTGACTGAAAAAATCGTGTTGATATGCATTCAGGGGGGTCGGTGCGTTTCTGCTGTGCCACGATCATGGAGACCCGAGTTTGACTCCAAGCCACGGCTAACATCAGAGGCCAGTGAGTGATCTCCTAACTGTTACTGGTGCTTGCCCCCCGCTCCCTTCAGAAACCCTCACTGACCAGCGTGGTGAAGTATGGCCAAACAACCCCCCCAAGAACGGCGTGGGGAGACCTTTGCTCCGCTATTGGATCCATTCATGTCTGTACATTATTGATCTGCGCAATATAAGCGTTCGCCGTTATTCCAATCGCATAATACACGAGACAACTTTCGATTTAAAGCTTTCGTGACTGCAGGGATTCATCTTCTTGGTTCTTTCGGTAAAGTCACGTAGAAGGGAAGTAATAAAAAAATAAAAATAAAACATAATAAAATCAAATAATTTGATTTCATTATGTTTTATTTTTAGTATTATGTTTTATTTTTATTATTTTATTACTTCCCTTCTACGCTCTTTCGGTAAAGTCACGTAGAAGGGAAGTATTATTTGATTTTATTATGTTTTATTTTTATTATTTTATTACTTCTCTTCTACGTGACTTTACCGAAAGAACCAAGAAGATGAACACGAGACAACGTTAGGCAAAACAATGACATAAAATATAATTCATCACGGACAAACAACAACGATACATGCTGTTGAAATTGAAAGGTTGCCTCGCGGCTCGCGTATTGCACATTTGCGCTGGAACTGTGAGCTGGGGGAGACATGGATACGGCTTAAACTCTTGAAATGGTATCACGCAGAAACGAGGGTGAATGAATTGGCCAGCTGTTCGGCTGATGGGGTATGTCTTTATGCAGCGGACATGTGGCATGCGCCAACCATCAGCCAGCATTAAGTTTTAAATCACTCGGGCCACGCAAATGCCTCTGGACAGACAGGGGGGTCAAGGAAAGTTCCCCAATCAGTGTGAATGACAATCGAGCTGGGCATTCTTGAAGTGAACAAAAAAATAACGTGGCATATTTGACTCACTGGGGATTTTTTTCTTATTGATGGGGAGATATGTGAAAAGGTCACGTGTGTGAACGCCTACATAAAACGTGCGGTTACACTGTGCATGAATAAGTTACTGGACCCAAAAAAAAAGTCACGCGTAGATTGAATTATACGTGGAAATATTGCTTGACAGTGCTCTAGAACGGCTGGACACATGTGGGAAAGAGGTTCGCAGATCATCTGATTTCTCCAGGATAAATAAAAGATTCCGATTCCGAGAAGTGGCGTTCGGGATACATTGCGGAGTGTGACAAGGCCAGAAATGTGAATAGAAGACCAATAGAAAACGAGCATTGCACCCGCGCACACTACTGCACTGTGTGTGGGAGGTTAATTGCTCAGGGTTGATAAGTGACAGTCGGATATGCAACGTTGTACTGCATATATGATGTCACGTTGTGTCTGATGTTCACGTTACAACAAAACATTTCACCTTGGTAATTGTCCCAGAAATTAGCAGGCCGCAAGTAATGTTTCAGCTTTCATCTCTGTGCAAACTAATCCAGTTTGTGATTTCAATGAACAGGAGGGCACAGTCATATTGTTTTGTTTTGTTGATTTAAATCAAATTAACAAACATACAGCATTGCAATATTGACATTGGCTCATCTCAATTTGCAGACATCGGATTTATAATAATACATTGAAAACAACAACAAATCTTTCCATGACTGTGATCTTCGTGAAAACAAACTGCAACTTGCAGCAAAGGAACCGCTAGATGCAAATGTAGGACCAATGTTTGCGATTCTTCATGGCAAGCACAGGTGTGACCACTTGCAATGGCCCAAAGGGGGTTTACACGGCAGGCCTACCTATTTAGCATTCCGCCCCGCGTTGCGATGATGAGTCCTCCGTAAATGTGAAATACACGCGGTGGCGTTAGCGTTACAACTACTGAACGCTGCTCGGTTGCAGCTGTCGAGCCGAACTGCACTAAGCAAGTCAAAATCAGAATCTTCAAAATCAGAATATGTATTTATACTGGAGGAATCCGATGAGCTATGAAGCTCTTTTTCACAGACGTCCAGTCGCTAGCCACTTACAAATCTCCCGTCTTAGCTCCATTCTGTTTGGCTCCCTCATTGACGTGGCATTTCACGTATCCCAATCAAGAGATGGAGGCGATATGAACGAACAGATTTGCATATCAATCAATCAACTTATTTAAGAACTGGGCAAGTGCCTGATTTTAAACAAAATTAAGATTGATTTGTTGATTGGGAGTTCTCGCTTAACTAGTTGACAGCCTATTAATATATTTTTTCCTTGCAATCTGCAAAAGAAAACATTGTGAGCTCGAGAAGTTTGATTTGTTTCTTGCCAATAAAAAGGCAAAGTGTCACTCTGCTGAAACAGGCAGTGATTATCTCTGCTGGTAGTCTTGAGCCGGCGGTCTCAATTCCACATTCCTTTGGTGGGGACCTGTTAGGCCAAATGACAACCAATGCTGACCTCCCACACCGTGGTCCTCAATTGACCCTGGAGGGCTGATGGACTAAAGCGAGAGGTCTGTTCCAGAATGAGTGATAGCTATGGTTGGAGCCAGGCCTTTAATGCTGACCATCTGGCAATCTGGTAAATGCACAGCAAGAATTGTATGACCGGACGGAGTGAACAAAAGCAGTGGCTCAATCAACTGCCTGAACCAGAAATCAAACACTTGCATTACTATATCCTGAGCCAGCCTGTGCTATATACTGGAGAGACTACAGGCATGATACATCAAGAGGTCAAGGAAAACTATGTTGATTTGGGAGAGAGGTCAAAATTCGAAGTCTCCTTTGTCCCTTCTGAGTAATGGACAATATACATTTCTGATGACAATCCTAAAACAAGCATTGGACATTCTACATTTTCACGGCAGGAATTAGTCTCCGCATAGGACAACTGATTGTTCATCTGCGGCTATGTGGTGCTTACCAGGTGGTACTAATTTTACTGATCCAAGAAGGAATGATAGACGGGGTTGTCCCTGACCAGGATTTGAACTCATGTCCTCTAGGTAATATGCACACTGCTCTAACATATGAGTGATACTTTTCCAATAATGACAACAGGACACAATTACACCCAATTGCAATTTGTATTTAATCTACGTGTACCATGTAATGAGTACATCCAACCAAATGCATCTGCACCTTATGCAGGCAGTGATGAGAAGGAGACTGCCAATATTTGGACACACATGCAGGATGGGCAACAACAACAACAGAAACAAATAAAAGTGTGTTGTTCGTGAAAATGGACGGAACAGGAAAGAGAAGGGGACCTAAGAGAGAATGGCTTGACAGTGACGTAAGAGAGGGTGCCAGAAAGATGTGCACACTACCTGAGGATGTTGGCACAAGACAGAGGAAAGCGGGGTCACGTGACAAAATGTGCAGTGGACACCTACGGGACACCTGGCCATGTAACGTCGTGGTGATGATGATGATGATGACGACGCCACACTCAGCCACCCTTCAACAATGCCGCGCTAACTAGTGCGGTGAGGTTTGGTCAAACAACTCACGTGCCTTTGGGTTAATGGGGGCTGTTTAACTGTACTTCACAATACCCATCATGGGGATTGGTTGACCAGAACGGTAAAGTATGGTCAGACAACCCTCGTGACTAAAAGGTATGGATGGGGAGGCCTTCATCCAGCAGTTGACAAAGGGCTAGATATGATTAGTATCATTATTATTATTATAAATCAGATGATGGTGAAGCCCTAATTAAATATGGCATGCAAAAAAATTGCATCGCTAAAGACTTGTACTTAGCTGGTTTAACAATTTAAACATCAATTAGGAACAAATGCCCCGTGGCAGACAGCACGAATGGGCATCCACTTGGAATTCAGTGGAAATATTTCAACTGTGCCGTCCCCTCAAGGTAATGTGCCGTTCAGGTTAGTTAGAATTGAACATTAAGGGTTGTGGGTTGTGGGGTGTTTGGGTGCAGGAGCACAGTGATTAACAATCTGGAGAGGTAGTCGGAAGGGGGGGGGGTGAAGAGGTTAAACACTTAAACAACGTGTGACTGAACGGGAAAAACATTCAAAAGGAACCAGGCGTCGAGTCTAGCGGATTGTTTGCGAGGATGATGTGTGCATTTTATGTGAATCCTGGAAAGGTGTCTACTGCTTACTTTAGGAATCAGAACGATGACTTTGGTATTTAAAAAGTAACGTAATCAGAGCGCTTGTTTGCAAATGTGAGTATTCAAATAACGTGTATTCGGGCGATTGAATTTAAATCGCACTACGTAGGCTTTGTAGCGTGATCTGTGTGTGCTATGGCCATAACTGCTCTCACATTAACCCGTGCGAATTACTTGGTAATTAAAAATGTTCTAGTATTTTATAATATTTTTTTTCTTTCAATAAACGAGTTATAAAAGTATTTGCACAGCTGACAAGGGTACAGTCTAATATTTGCAAGACAGATCCTTGAAGGGTGTTATACAACACTATAGATGTTGCTTCCTGGTCTTTCAGAAACACAACATGCGATCACTGCTGTTTGTTGGAGTTATGATTAATACGATATAAATATCTTGATTTGAAGCTTTCGTGACTGCAGGAATCCTTAACTCTTTGGTTCTTTTGGTAAAGCATGATCATGCTTTCTCACCTGATGACGGACGCTTGTGTTGCGACCGAAAAGTCGTGATTTATTTTATTTTATACCTACGTGACTTTACCGAAAGATCCAAAGATATAAATAACCTGCAACCTCAACTCCGACATGAATGGTGTCGTATCATGCATTATCGTTTGACACGATCATCCAGTCCCAGATGAAGATTTAAAAAAAGCTATCACTGCCTCTCATGATCCTGCTATGTAGCAATCCTCCCAGTACCTGCACACAAACTGGTTCCATCGCTCCATCTCCCAGGCGAACGTTCTCTCAGACACATTACACCGCTTGGCTGCCACTCCGTCATTATTCATCACCATCGGCCCATCGTCACTTCGAGAAACGTGTCCAACCCAATGCCGTCTTACTTTTCGGAACAGTTTGAATGATATCTTCAGCAGCCTGAGTATATGTTCTCTAAGCCAAGCGTTTCTCTTTCTGTTTTTTTTTCCAATGCCATGCTTCCTGGAGCACTTTTCAGCTTTTATTTAATTTAATTGTTTAATATTTATATTTAAAAGTCATATCATGTGGTAAGAATTCAAAAATAAGAAAACGTGTTCTTTCCAAGCGTTAGATTTTAAGTCTGGTAGAAATATATATTTTATAAGGCAAGCTTAATATTCGATATTATTCAAAAGCAAAACCCTTCAGTGTGAACCTTGATGTTGGTGGCGAAATTGTTCCATATATAGTTGGCAATTCAATATTTATTTATCCAATCAAACATAAATAAAGTATAACAAAAACTGCCGGCAATTTCGCGTACAAATTGCATTGCTTTATAAGTCAACAGAATCTTTAAAATGGTAAAACATGAAAACAAATTACCCGGGTCTCAAATAAAGCCAAAGGGAATGAATGGGCCGCTCCGAATACTACATTTAAAGGCGCACATTGCCATTTGGTTGGAAGCATTTATATGGAAATAGAATGATTTCTGTAATTGCGAGATAATTAAAAACCTGTTCAAATAAATAAATAAAGTTAAAGACAGGAAAAACGCTGTCAAAAAATTCCAACACGGGTATTTTTGTTAGAAAACGGGAGAAGAAAATGCATATATATATTGATGGCTCGAAAACAAAAACTGTTTTCAAAGCAAATGTTTGATACATTGGAGTTTATGGCAAATTGTTAACACCGGTGGGACGTTTGAGAGGGCTCTGAAAAGGCGGCGAGAGAGGCGTAATCGCCATGCAAAACGATTCCTTACTGAGGCGCGTAAAACTGTCTCTGCTGTTTAATAATTTACAAGGAACTCACGCATTACTCTCATTTGCATCCTATTACAGCAAGATTGCCACTCTGTGTTATTAATGTTGCCGGCAAAACTTGATGGATTGTATTAAGGCAGCCGTAAAGCTCCCAAACGGAATATGTTCGGTGGAAAAAAAAAATTAAACTACAGATGGTTGCCAGCACATTATGCTATCGGGCTGAGTGGCTGGAGCAATGCAAAACTGTTAGCCCCAATTGAACACTAACTTGTAATCACATGCACGCTCGCAAGCCGACTGCACCTAACGCATCCCCCCCCCCCCCACATTACTTAAAGCTGCACATCAGTTGATAATAGTGCATTTTATTACGCAGTTAAACAAAAAAATACGCATTAATATATTTTTATGTGCCCTAAATCCCACGTAGCATATAAACAGCATAATACCACAGCAATCGTGCCTTGGGCTCTTGTTAAAGATCCAATCCGCGTATTGTTGTTTCGGTCTTTGCAAGGGACCATTAAACGAAGGGGCACGGAGGAAGAAGGACGGTGCGCCCCGGTGGGAAGGCCGCGTCGGTTGAGGCAGCGGGTGCTCAACTCCGGGCCTCGACGGCGCACGGTGAAGTGCGCTTCTTGCACGCCAAAGCGTTCCCGTCATCGCCACGAAAGGACATGGATGGGTGGATGCGTTGTACGTTGAACTTCTCTCGCACTTGCGCGTGGATAATCGGAGGTGCGAAGGGAAGGAACAACAAATTTATCACAAAAAAGCAGTTCTAAAGAAATGAGTGTTCAATGGAGAAAATACCTCCACGGGAAATCTTCTCCACGCTTGTGCCGCAGTTCATGGTCTAACAGAGGGAGCGGTAGTGTAGCGGTACGAACCTGGCAACCCGAGTTCGATTCCCGCTCACGGCCAACACCAGTGACGATTATCTGAACTGGTACCAAGCCTCCCCTAGGTTGACTCAGCCCCAAATGAGAACCTGGTATGGTGTGTAAACATCGTCACTGGGGGCGTGGTGCCGGCCTCCCAACCCCCTCGTGTGCCGTGCCGGCCGTCATGGGTGCACGCTGAGAGCACTTGCCCCAAAAGTGGATCTTTGTATTTTTCTCGGTCTAACAGTACGTCAGTCCAATGTCCTCCCATACCTTCTCGGGTCATTTCGTCACGTGCATTCCCGTGCCATCTCTTTTCTTTCAGTCGTCGTTTTTGTCTCGTGATCGACAACTCAAATTCGCATCGTTCGCCGTGCTCAAATTAACATTGGACGAGGCTCACTTACGTCGGCTGCCCTAGAGCCAGTGCTGGTGAATTCACGTTGCTGTGGTAGGGGTCCGTCTATCCGTATCACGACGACACTGTTAATGTTCCACAGTGGTTACTCATTTAGTTGACTGTTAGGGGAATGGTGGGCCGAGTTGATCCAACGGAGGGATTCGAATCGATGACCTTCCCAATCGTTGCTCAGCAATTTTATCCACACATCGCCGTGTCAGCCGTGCCCTCTTTATGTAGCGTCAGTAAGGTGGCTACTGAGAGTGCAGGCAGTGCAACTGCGCCAGGGCACATGGGCGAGAGGGCCCAGGCAGGTCAACCGGTATCATCCTTACAGCACCAGGGCACATGACAACCATTTCTATGCCGCTGGGTATCACAATCTGGATATGGCTTGTTTTTTAAGTATATTCCACAATGTTCATGTTGTCTTTTACTATTAGCTTCCACGCATCATTGTGTTCGCTGTATGAACTACCAGAACTTGCTGATGATTACCGAATGAATTAAACACTGCCCATGACTTTTGTATGATATAAAATATTGCGTCAAAAACAAAGATGCTTCTCTGTTACATGAAAGCAATTGCCCCCATCTTATATCCCTTATCGACTTTTACAAAGATAGTTATGTTATTAATACCCTATGGACCATATCCATGCTTTTGTTAGTTGCATCAGCACGGCTATATTTTTAAGTAGCCAGTCTTATTACCGTACTCATGTAACGTAAACGTAACGTTACAAAATCCTAGATTTGGTCTTTTCAAAGTACACATTTTTTGAGGACTTGATTTTTACAATATGTAATCAAATCAAAATATTATTAATGATCGTGCTTGTTTACTCAGGAGAGCTTCGCTGAGTTTTCAGGCTGATTTCCAGGAGGATTCTGTCAAGTTCTCAGGGCATAGTGGTGGTGGTGGTGGGGGGGAGGGGCACGACATTGCAGTGTGCAATCCTAATTAAGAAATGTACACGTACATTTTCCAGCGACGGGATCAGAATCAGAATCATTATTTAGACTGCGGGAGGAATCCAATGAATGATGAAGCTCTTTTTCACGGATGCCCATCACGGGCACGGGGTCAGCGAGTTACAACAGCAAACAAAACGCAAAAACAAAATCAAGAAAATGGTAAGCAAGTCACGAAATATAAATAAATAATGGATTCTAGATTTGAAGCTTTCGTGACTGCAAGGAATCATATTTTTAGGTTTTTTCGGTAAAGTCACGTGACTTTACCGAAAAAACCTAAGAATATAAATAATGGATGTAATTCGTTCCGATTCATGAAGACGAGGCAAGGCAGCAAGAAACAACGAACAAAAGAGTCCCAGACCACACAAGATAACACCACGCAATCGTAGCCCCGCAATTTAAATGACACATTAGTATTTGGCCAATACCAGATACATTGTAGGATAAAATATGCGTCGATGGAAGGATACCGTGGAACCCATTGGAAACCCTTTTCAGAACAGAGGGAGAACGTGCAAACTCCACGCGCAAAAAAAGCGCCTCCGTTGGGAATCGAACCGAGGCCCTTATCGCTGCGAGTGTCACCACTGTGCGAACTGCCGCTCACCCTGATGTAACACGCGTCAGGTCGGTATGCCTTATGACTGCAGGTGCCGCTACGCTACGGCTGTGGACTCGATCTGCATGCATTGCCTGCTGCCGTCTTCGCATTATAACCCGTGTTCCTAAACGCGGTCGTTTTCCACTTCAAATCGTTTGATTGGAATAATTTTCACGTTTCAAAAAAAATAAAGAGTCACCATAAATACGTGTCTACTAGTGCGTGCCAAGTCGATGTGATCTGAGGATGCTCCAACAAAAAGAGCAAAGACAGTGTTGCCAGAATTAGCCGATTTAGTAATCCGATTGCAAGTTAATGTATTACATGACTTGTGACAAGTTGCTCCACAACACTGCTTACAAAAACATGAGTGAGTGGGCCTTAGGAGGTGGAGCAAGAATGCACTCAGTAAAGGTAAAGGTGCAGCCCTGAAAATTAAACTAAACTATTTTAATTGTACCAGGTAATACCCACTGAGCTATAGCTCTTTTTCACAAGTGACCCAGCCACAAATGATAGCCTCAACCAAGTAGCTTATCAAGTGGAAATGTATTGCAGCCAAATACTCTAAACGCAGGTTGATTCTAGATGTGGAGGGAAAAACAGGACCTGGAGAAAAATCCACGCAACCACGGAGAGAGGAGACATGCAAACTCCAAATATACAGGCGTTAGGGTCGGGATCGAACCCACGACCTCCTGTAAAGCAGGAGAGGTATTTAACATCTCAACACCATGGCGCCCGTAATAATTTTTCATGCCGTTGCCGATAGCGCAGACTCTAGATGAAGCTCTAGAGGGCCCTTCTAGATGGTAATTTTGGCCTACTCTTCCATGCAGGCCTTGCTGGCCAGATGTCTTGAAAGATGTGGGTGTACCCACATTTGACCTCGCCATACGCGACCTGCCTTTTGACTAATTTCGGTGTGCTCATTTATAATGCTGAGTGGACAGGAGGGGGGGGGGGGGGATGAGAAGGAGGCAGAGTTTAAGAAACCAGCCCAATGTTTTAACTGCCGCGCCGGGAGTGCAAATCAAACTGCCGACCTCTGGATGGTCATTGTACTCAAGCCATTGAGTACACATGTAGCTCTTCACATGATATCAGTGGCGAGTAAATCTGAAAGACCTAACGCAGAAGATCCTTCGTTGTGATCTTCGACAAAGCCTCTGGTCCACCATAAACTGCATCAAACCATGACAGATGCGGATACCTGATCGACAAATGGAAAAAAAAATAACAAAAATCTCTCCAGTGTGTGAGTCTGGTCACACACAGAACAGGCCGCACAATGTCTAACGACGCAATGCCCGATCCACAAATACGAAGGAGACATCACAGCGATGATACACTCCGCTACTCTTGAGGCGGTTATCTCGGCTTGACCACCTGAATGTGAAATTTAAAGTTGTTGCTGCGCGTCTACACCGGCCGCGTGAAAGAAGAAGAAGTGCCGAGTAAACCGAGAAATTCAGTAAATTCTATGCAAAACCTATTTTCACACTAATCACAAGAGACTGGAGCTGCGAACTGCTGATTCCCCAGGACCATGGTGAGCTTGCCACCATTGTACCAACTTGTGCAAATGCTTGCACGTATGTATGTTGAACTTCTTTCGAACCGTACGCAGTCTACCGTGTTAAGCGGACGCGCGAAATTGTAACTGCGGTAGCAAACATGACAACTTCCATTTCTGAATGCTTATCATTAAATGAAGGCTTGTGAGATATATTATTGCAAGACAAACGTCAAATCACAAATTGTGCTGTGGACAAGTTCACTAAACTTAAAAGAGCAACGTGAATCCTAACATATATTTCCATGTGTGTTTGTGGGGAGGAGTGGTGTCATGGTTATCGCTCTGCGCCACGAACCCGGCGACCCGAGTTCGATTCCCGCTCAAGGCCACCACCGGTGACAATTATCTCAACTGGTTTATCGGCCTCCCCTGGGTTAACTCACCACTAGAACGACAAAGGTGGCCTGGCGTGATGTTGGCCACCCAGTCACTCGTGTGCCGTGGTGGCCTTCATCGGTGCTTTCTAACAGCACCTGCCCCAACAGTCTGTTAAGGCTAAAACAGTTGGCTCTGTATGGTGCAAAATAAGTTCAACATACATATACATACAAAGCGGGGGATATTTAGTCTTTGTGTGTGGGGAGGGGTATTGCATACGCGCTACGTATAATGGATAGGCAGTGAGCAGTGGTGCAGTCTGTGCTGGCGACCTAAATCCGATGAACTCGTCCTGGGCATTTCCTAGGCCGACTCAGCCTTAAATGAGCACCTGGTACATCAGCCATGGAGGGAGACAAAGGCGGCTGTGCATGGTGCCATGCCGACCTTAATAGGTGCTTGCTAACATAATTTACTCTAACAGTTTGTGTAGTCTATTAGGTGGGTAGTGGTTTTCCAGTCATTGATGCTAAACGATTTTAGCATCTCTGTGCGCGCTTATGGGCAACATACACACACCGTGCACGCATCACGTACACATTAACACGTTGAGCTGTTGATTACAACGCTTTGAAGGCAGGCACAATTAGCATGCATCGAGCGCTTTTGTCAAAATACCTATCTCCCCTAAGCAGCTTTCATTAAAACAGCGCTTCCTAAGACGCGTAAGAAAATGTGCGAGCGATTATTTCCGAACAGAAGTTATTAGCCAGGGCTTGGCCAAGACTCTGTCGCTTTGTGATTATTCTGGACATTCTGTGTGATTTGTTGGCATATCCAGAAACTCAACTGGCGAGCAGCCACTCCAGGGTTTATTTGGTGTTGTTTTTAATAAGCACTTGTTTTCTGCTATTCCCCTAAGTGTCACACTCTGAATCAAAGCGGAGGGATTTTGCCTTCGGCTGGTTGGCTTGGAGATTTAGTTTCCGTGCCGAAGTTTTCTTGCCACGTTTCGAAGTTCATCGGTTCAAGTCGATGTTCTCAGGCCTCTGATAACGTGTTCTGGCAAATGGTCGTGTTATTATTGATTCCTTCTACAAATGATGGCTAATCACCACTGTTGCTGGTTTATTTTCACTCAAATCATTCATGCCTCCATGCTCAAACGTGAGTGCTCATTTACATTCCCAGCACTGAGCCTTGTAGTGAAGTTTCCACGTGCCAGGGGCAGGGCCCAGGCTCCGTAAGAACGAAAGATAAAAACTCAATAGACTTCCCTCAAAGTTGAATTCATTTTATTGAGCCTGGGGGGATGATGGGCTCAGTCGACCCTTGAACCAGGATTTAAACTCGCAACAGACTTTAGAGATTAATATAGTTATAGAGTCAGTCGATCTTTTTAGCCCTCTTTCTTCTCAATAATATATATATATATTTTTTTCGTGGTGTGCATATTCACTTTTATTTGAGCCGTTTTTTTTAAACCACACGAACTTCACGAAACGTCATGTTGATGTGGCGTAACGGTTCGCACGGTGAACTTTCAATCTAAAGGTGACCGGTTCGATTCCAACTCTCGGCGGCGGAAGCTGAAAACCATGGGCAAAAGATTCTCAAATCCCTCCCCGCCCTCTGTCCACCCAGCAGTGGAAATGGTTTTCACCACGTGTTAGTTGCTCTGCAGGTTTTATGTGGTGGGATAAAGTGTGGGTACTCACACCTCTTCCATTGAGGAGCATGTCAAATGCTCTCGAGGGGCGCTCTCTAGATCTCCCTCCAGTGGGAGGTTCTTCCATCGGCAGTGGCACGAGCAAGGAATTGCAGTGCTGCACGTTTATCTTTCAGACAAAACCTATTTAAGAGGACTACACCCTTTACGCCCGTGTTTTAAAACGTGATCACAAAACAGCGTTTGTAGCAGCACAGAGGCTGAAGTGTCAGATTTTGTGCTGTTTTCTTTGACCCGTTCACAATGTGCGTCAGCGAAACGGCAACTTAACCCTCTGCAATGACAGAAAATACTTTCGGTGGCTTAAGAAATAGGAGGAGGGTACTGCTTTCCCAGCTGCACCCACTCCTCTAACATCATCAAATGACTTGCAATCACTAGCCCTCACGAGCATTCGACGATCTCATGGGCCGCCCCAAAGGCAACACTCAAAGCGCAGGGGGCAATGCCATCTCTTCTCGCTTTTGACTAAAAAGGCATGCAGTTTGGTAAGGCTGCATTCGGCAAATGTTTTTATCCACTCACGCGTTTCTGTTTAAAAAAAAGTGAGACTTGGGCAAATTCATCAATAAATAAATTAACTCACTACAAGTGCGCGCTTCGACTGATTACATTTCAGGGATTACATGGTTTTGGTTGACAAGGATTGCCATGGCCCTACAAATCAAATGAAAGTCTGAAATATATATTTAGCGTCAACTACACTTTACTCACCATTAGAAGACTGTAAAAGTTCAAATGCCGGGACTGAGCTCATCGTGTCTACTGCGCTGATAAAAAAAGAGTACCACCTTGCAGGTGGAATTCAACAGTAGTTGTCACGTGAATATATGTTTCCGTAAAAATTAATCGGAAGATGCATAACAGAGATGAGCCCAACATTCTAGCCATTAACAGCAACAACAATACAGAGCCCATTCTCAATACATATCGGCCATGTGGTTCTTTGACCATACTTCACCACGCTGGTCAATGCGGGCTGGTGGAAAGGGGAGGGGGCCCAGGACTGATTCAGATATCACTTGCTATTGATGTCAGCTGTGGCTGGGGATCAAGCGCGGGTCAGCATTATAGCCCAGTGCAGTATAGGTATATGCTGTATACGCGATCTGTATGTCGTTATGATGACTTCAACTTGCAGCGTACCGCTTAAGCAAAATGAATGGGGAATCCAACAAAGCCAATGCTGCTGAGCATCTCCGTCACTCACCAGTGATTGAACCTCTTGCTCGCTCGCTCGCTCGCTCACTCACTACTGACTCTCAATCACACACTCGATGTCTCCCTCTCTCTCTCTGTCTCCCTGACTTAGCCGTTGCATACTTATTGTCGATGTGTGTGGGTGTGCAGGCAGCTGAAGTGAGTGTTAGCTCAATGTACCACGATCATCGCCAGCATCGTCGGCTCTGATCATTGCACTGGTGGACGAAGGGCCCCTGGCAAGCTGGGACCTCCGATTAGCCTGCTTGGCTACGTACAGTGCGGAAGACGTTCTGAATGCATAGACGCAACAATACACCAGAGCTCTCAATGTCCTGATGGTGGCTTTGTCCTTGTGCTGTTCGCCTTTTGGCGTCCTCTGGTCTAACACTGTTTGAGACTAGGCTCTAAAGAAAGCCGTCTCTGGTGTGGACCAATCAGTTTCAAAGACAATGCAAATACTACCAGAGCATGTTTTTTTTTTTCGGTTGCATGTTCACCACACGTATATGTGGTTAATGCAGATATGAATCCTTGCAAAAGGTTTCAGTTTTGTGTTTTAACATCTTAACACCTGTTATATTGCCAGAAAGGGTAAAACCTATTATTATAACAATACATCTGTAGCAACCTGCACACGAAGCCAATTCCATCGCTGTTGTCTCCATGGTGGCAGTACTCGCATAAGCACGCACTCCCCGCCTTGGCAGCCACTCGCGACCACCGGCCATTGGCCCGTTGAGCGACGCGTCTGGCACGAAGCCCACTTCACCATCGTCAACGGTTAAAATCGCGTCCCTTCGACTTGGGCAACGCTCTCTAAGGCCACGGCGTTCCTCAGCATCTCCTCACGCTCCTCTGCACGCTTTTCAGTCTTAGCGTCATAGCGGAGCAATACGTGCGGCTCGTACGAGCACTGCATCGGGCACGTTGGAACATTACTTTCCAAAAAAGCACTGCAGCCCATCACACATCTCCCAGCCCCCATCTCGTCCTTCGGCTGGACTGCAGAAGAGCCCTGGAAAAGGTTGAGATGAGATGTGATGGAAGGCACTCGCCAAGGCATTTAAACTGCCCGATCAATTAAACGCAAATCTTTTTTTCCAAACGGCGATGACTACAGACTTTCTCCCAGGATTCTACCATAGGAAAGTAAAACGTCCACCACTGCCAAAAAAAGACGACCACGCAACAACTCTGCTTTCTGCCTCGTAGCAGACCAACAACAGAGAGAGGAAGTCTCCCTTGCAACCAGCAAAAAAGAAAGCTCGCTCCCCGATGGACGTTTCCCTCGTTAACTAAACGACAATGATCGATGACACAACAAACATCCGCAGCATGCAAAATACCCTCGCTGTGATGGGCGTCACGCAATGGTGACAATATCCATGGGCGGCAAGGCAGATAGTGCGCGCGTGTCGTTTGACACAATGACAAGCTTAACGAGTTTAAAAAGGGTGTCGAAATTCCTCCCGGCAGCTCAGGCACTGGGCTAATCGCTACCACGGACGTTCGGTGTGGCATGTGTATGTCCGTATGTACGCATGCACGCATTGCATGTGTACGGCAAGAAGTGGCATGGCAGTCAGCGTGCAGCTATGCGTTCCTGACGACCAAGGTTCGAGATCCTCGCTGCTTGGGCAGTGGACATCCCTTAGGTTGACTCAGGCTGCATCGAGTACAAGTCGTCCGAGTGTGGCCCATATTAGACTTGCCATACACACCTCAATGCACGAGACATTCTGCCCTTAAATTGGTGCTTCGCAGGAACGTTTCTTTGTCCCATCACGATACGCAAAGACAGCGCGGTGGCAAAGTTGGGAGCACAGGTGGTGCATCTGCCAGTCATCTCAGTCCACTACTAGTTCACCAGGTAAGGTCCACCGAGCATACAGCTCTTTTTCAGAAGCGATCTGGCCAGATACAATCGCCCAATGACGTGGCTTATCGTGGGAACATTTACAGCAGCCAAATACTAAAAACGCATGTTTCATTTCAGTCAACCGCATAACACCTGGGTCTATTACTCTTTGGTTCTTTCGGTAAAGTCACGTAGAAAGAAAATAAATTAAATAATAGTACGACGTTTCGATTGCAACACAAGCAACCGTCATCAGGTAGAACTACATTTGAGAGAGAGACAACACACAGACACGGAGACACAGACAGACACACAAGTAGAAAGAAACACACAACATCGTCTGGGTCTATCTTGCCACCTTCTGCCGGTGAGCATTCCACATTTCACATGGCATCAACATGCATCGAGCCTGGCATAAGCACCGTGGTGATGTCACCGCCACTTCGTGGCGAGCGACAGCTGTTGTTGTTTTTGTGTTTGTCACTGCACAGGCAGCGCTAAGCACCTTAATTTTATAACCCAGCTGATGTCGCTTGCAGTTACCGAGTGTGAACGCTCCTGAGCCCCCGTTCACCATTAACACTCGGACTTTTCTCGTCACGTATTTTTATTGCAGATGAAACTGCTGCATGAGACCGGGGCTCGCAAGGATCGGACTTTGAGAAACGCTGGTCCACACTTGTAGTAGCTACGGCCCTTCAATGTCATCTGACATTATCATCTGTTTGAATAAATGACACTGAAAATGGAATACATTACATTTAGGAGAGCATTCTTCTTCGAAAACAAATCACATTTTCCCCACTGATCCATGTGCAAAGACAAAGATCTCCATACAATCTTAACAGACTTCTGGGGGCAAGTGCTGTTGGCGAGCACCTATAAAAGCCGGCATGGCACACAAAAGAGTGGGTGGCCAGCACCACGGCCGGCCGCCTTTGTCTCCCCAGTGGCGACGTTTACACATCGCACCAGGTACTCATTTGAGGCTGAGACAACCCAAAGGGCAGGCCCAGGACTGGTTCAGATAATCGCCGCTGGTGTCGGTGGCCGTGAGCGGGAATGGAACCCGGGTTTCTGCGTTCGAAGCGCAGGCAGCGCCAACCGCCGCGCGACCGCGTGCGTAGCTGTCGTGTCCGACGCGCGCTCTCCGAGTTAAACGCAGCGGCTTTCGCGAGGCCCCTTCGTCGTTGTCGCGTTTACGCGCCGTACACAACATCTCCCCCCCCCCCGATCCACCCTAGCCCCCTCCGCCCCCCCCCACCGTGTTTCAGTGCGACATGCTAAAAAGGGCCATATCAATTTTCCTATCCTGCGAGTTAGCGACTGACAGTTCACCACTGACTGATTAATATCCACATGTGGGTGGCCCCGAGCAAACAGGCATCCCACTATTTATTTCACAAATCATTTCTAATGTGTTTAGCCTGACAGATTGCCTCAAATTGTCTGTGACACTTGGCCACAGTGGGAGTCACGGTGAGAGGGCTTGGCTCAAACAAATGTAGATGGGAAAAAAAAAGCAAAACAATACATCGGTTAATCTCTATTTCCCCACTGACGCTGATGAGAAACTGCTCCGATCATCTCTGTGTGTGCGCGCGTGTGTTTATATGCATGTACATATGGGTGGGGAGCGGTAGTGTAGTGGGGTTAGCGCTGCGCTACGAACTCGGCGACTCGAGTTCGATTCCTGCTCACGGCCAACACCAGTGACACGATTATCTAAACTGGTCCTGGGCCTCCCCTAGGTCGACACAGCCTCGAATGAGTACCTGGTGTGATGTGTAAAATATTACCACTTGGGAGACAAAGGCGACCGGGCGTGGTGCTGGCCACCCACCCCCTCGTGTGCCGTTCCGGCCTTCATTGGTGCTCGCTAGCAGCACTTGCCCTAACATTCTGTTAATGGCTATAAGGTGGATCTTTGTCTTTGTGTAAGCACTATAGCATGAGTGGTGGCATTGCGGTTAGCACATTACGCTAGGAAACCAAGACAGCCGAGTTCAATCTCCGCTCACGACCAACATCCGTGGCAAACACCTGAACTGGTCCTGGGTCTCCCCAATAATAATGATCAATGATTGCACCGAATTGTTAAATGTTGCAGTTTGCTCTCCAAAAAATAAAAACGGCCGTGTGCACAAGCGATAGACACCGGCACTTTATTTATTCGGCGATGTCGGGCGGAGGAGGGTGTACGACACACACTGGCACTGTACCCGCGTGATCTGACCCAAATAACAATGAAAAACATTGATTACGAACCACACGTAAATATACATTTTCACTTAGTAACCACTCACTATTAAACGCAAATGCACTTATTGTATTGCACGATAAGAAGCACGTAAGCTTGGTACGACTTTCCCTAGCATTTGACGTTTTCCATCCGGTAAGCTTAATAAGAAAACAGAGATAATGAAAACGCATTCATATTATGTCACCCACGCAGAGCTTAGACGAGTCTTCCGAGCTCTGTCACGAGGATCATCTGTGTGCCCAATGATGGCATTCTCCCTGCCATTCTTTGCGAAGCTAAACGGGAGACCTTTGTCTGTTATGTCCATTGAAAGCTGGGTCTATGCCTTACATCCACAATGTGGCACAACATTCAGCAAGCCTCACAATGGAATGCAAAGATGCATTTTATTTCCCCCTACAAATTGCTTTAAGTCATTAACGGAAGAAATTATGCGCCTATTAGACTACCCATTATTTGCTACGCTTGCAGAAAGCAACAATTCTGCATCAGCCAACACCCACAAGTCATACTCTTACTTTTTTCGGTAAAGTCACGTAGGTAAAAAATGAAATTAAAATTAATAAAAGTAATAAAATAATAAAAATCACGACGTTTCGGAGGCAACACAAGTCTCCGTCATCAGGTGGGACCGTCACAGCTAAATTTGCTGTATCAAGTGAGGCAGGGATTCCAAAAAAACTAAGAGTATGAATCCTTGCAGTCACGAAAGCTTCAAATCTAGAACCGACAAGTTATTCGCCGAATCTCTGTGCATCCACGGGGGAATGGGGTAACACCCCATGCGGAGTATGTGCACAAATCACTCATGAGCGGCGATTTCATCCCATCAAAAGGTAGAGGTACAGCCCTCAAATTTCGATTTAAAGCTTTCGTGACTGCAGGGATTCATCTTCTTGGTTCTTTCGGTAAAGTCACGTAGAAGGGAAATAATAAAATAATAAAAATAAAACATAATAAAATAATTCTCACGACGTTTCGGCCACAACGCAAGCAGCCGTCCTCAGGTGTTGTGGCCGAAACGTCGTGAGAATTATTTTATTATGTTTTATTGTTTTTATTTTATTATTTCCCTTCTACGTGACTTTACCGTAAGAACCAAGAAGATGAAGCCCTGACATTATCTTGCTTGTCTCGCCAAGGAGCATAAACCAGCGGCAGCTTGTGGCTGGTCATCGATCAAAGACGGTCACGGCATCGCGCGCTTTCAGATGCGATCCTGCGACCGTTTGTTAACGCTCCTCCTTCCGATATTAGGAAGCTACTGGGAGCTATGCACTTTTACATCTAGATTGAAAACTAATTTATTTATAACTGCTTTTTGTGTTTAGTTCGTTGTCCTTCCCCTGCACCGACAATTAACACGGTTGGTTACGTACGGCGCAAAAGAAGTTCAACACACATATGTACATCGCACTGTTGGTGGAAGTGCTGAGAGCACCCTTTTATGGGATATCTGGTCTACTCTTGCACGCTTTAACACAACAATTTCCCCCACCGCACACCACACGCCATTCGACTCTTCACTGGCGGCGGGTTCTAAAGTTTCACGTTTCCCTCCACGAGGCTGCATTTATCTTCTTGGTTCTTTCGGTAAAGTCACGTAGAAGGGAAGTAATAAAATAATAAAATAATAAAAATAAAAATAAAACATATTATTTTATTACTTCCCTTCTACGTGACTTTACCGAAAGAACCAAGAAGATGAATCTCTGCAGTCACGAAAGCTTTAAATCGAGGCTGCATTTGTTCAGCAGCCAGACTCAACTGCATCTCAAGACGCTGAACCGAACGGGCGGCACCATTGTCATGGATCGTGGAGGCGAAACGTCGGGCGAAACGTGTCGCGCAGCGCGCAGTGGAAAAAGAAACCCGCGGACGCGTTGGGAGAGCATTCCAATTCCATTTGCCAATTTTGGTGCATTTCCAAAAAGCGCATGCAAATCTCATCTGCACAACGAATCGTCCCAGAAAGACAATTACTTTCTTCACTAACAAGCCAACAAACTTGTAACCCTGCGCCTCAGCATACCCGCTTATTGCACGGCGCTGAAAGATTTGAATATCATACACGTTGTAAATAAAGTCCTAATTATGCTATTCAACGTCTATTTAGATGAAATTATGGCAAGCATTTTTTTGCGCGTGTAGAAATATTTATTACTGATATGACCTTCATAGATTTTTTTTGTTTTAATAAAAAAAACTACATCAATTATGTATTGGAATGCGTTATGCGTAATTAAGGCAGAATAAGCGTGTACATTTCTTTGCCAAACAAATGTGATTGTGAAACTTTCACGTGCAAGATCCACAAGAAAATGTAAATCTCACCGCTGCGTAGATTTTCGCGGCTGTGAGGTAAACCTCTCCGAAGTATAAAAGTATGTTGAACGTCTTTCACACCGTACGTAGCCAACCGTGGTAATCGGAGGTGTGCGTGTTTTCAAGGGTGTGCCGCGTATAGTTCGGCACGGTGTCCGACGTTTTGCTCCACGACCGAAACGTCGGACATCGTAGCGACCAACACGCGGTGGTACAACCCAAAAACACGTCGGAAAGCGAAGATAAAACATAACGCTCACTTGCATCTTCTGTATTTACACAGCTGTGCGTCTACAGGCCAATGCGCGTATCTCCTTCATGAATGGGAAATGAAAGACAAGCCACGGTCGTGCGATTGTGGCCGTGCAACCAAAACTACGGAGCGCAGAGTAAACCGCCATCGAGTCTCTACTCCTGTAACCGAGGAGGAGGAATATCAGAAGCACACAAATTGTCTCCTGAAGCCCTCACGTCGTGGCGAGCAGACCACCACATTGGTGTGTGTCTCTTGAAAATGTTGCCGTATGCAAGAAGAGAGCACGACCGTGCAAAGAATAGCCAAGGTTAAATCGGTACGAGTCGAGACGCAAGGTCTCCTCAATTTGCTCTACCTGGTAACCATCTCATAAAAAAAAAAGTATTATAATATATATACTTTCTTTTTCCGCACAATTGGGCAATTGGCAGATCACGTGGTGGGCAAACGTGCGGGTCCTTCCACTCTCTTAGAAAGCGTCTGGTCGCAATGTTCAGCATCCTGAGATGCCGTTGCATTTCTATGATATACAAATGCGCATTATATTTGTAATACATATGTAATTCACCACCACATCCACACTTGCAGATTAACAAGCATACAAAAAGATATGTTCGCAATCACTACTAACAGCACACTGCCCTTATGGAGAGAACAATGCATTGAAGTAACGTTTTGGCAATGGCTCTCCTTCTGAGAATACTGTAGAGGACAGAAGATCATGACTCATGGAAGAAGATGGCGTTTTACAATGTGGCGCTTTGAAATTACTGACATTTGATAATAACAGTTGGTATATGGATAGTTTTCTATTTACAGCGATCAAGTGAAAGGCTCTCTATGCTTGAGCAAGTGTGGAGATGTGCTCATCCATTTGATAGCCGTGCTTTAATGGTGAAAATTCCCCATTCCCATGGCAGAGATCAGCCTCTCCATAACCAACTCCATGGGAATGATGGCATGAGCTCATCCTTAGCTGGGATGTGAACTTTAAAGTGAGTCGATGTATTATTATTATGATGCCATTTTTAACATGGGAAAGTCTGCTCTAGTCTGCACAGCAATTTCAGTAGGCTGCGGTGATTGCAATGTCTATCCCCAACTGAGTAATTTGCAGGTATATTTTTCAAACGTGGGATGACATCACGAGATCCGTAACATCCCACCGTGAAGCAAGACGGCAGCGCGTAAAATATTGTGGTTAATAAACCCGCAGTATTAATCGGGGCGGCCGCTGGATCCGAGCCGTGAACCTTTACATAAAAAGTGGCGGCCGCGCGACCACTGGGCCACATCACTGCCGGCCCCCATTGCTCTCACCACATTTCCATCTGGCTGAATATCAAGAGTGCATTTTATAAATAAGAAGTAAATTTATAAAGACGTTAAAAAAAATCAGTGGATTAGAAGGACGTTTCAGCTGAAGAGTTTCCATTGAGAAGATGAAGAAAGAAGAGATAGATATTTTGTAAAAGTTTCATAGTGTTCTCTAAAAAAAACT
Organism: Lampetra fluviatilis; assembly: GCF_964198595.1. Classification (NCBI taxonomy): domain Eukaryota; kingdom Metazoa; phylum Chordata; class Hyperoartia; order Petromyzontiformes; family Petromyzontidae; genus Lampetra; species Lampetra fluviatilis. The sequence continues at coordinate 3,758,412 of NC_136299.1, forward strand.
TTTTCTGACCAGTTGGCTGCCTGGATGGTAGGAGGGTGGGAGGGGGAGGGCAGGGAGGGACGGACGGATAGACGGACACATCCAAAGGACATGCAAGCTGCTCGTTCTTTTTTCCAATACATCGTGTGCAGTATTGGGAAACGTTAGCATGGTGCATTGTGGGAGGCACGTGAGTGAAACCGTGGTGGAAACGGTTGACGCTGCTCGATGCATATCTGTTCAATTGTGGGACGCTTATTCTTGCTGCAATCCTGCTGCTCCACACTGGCTGTCTTAAGCAAAAGGAATACCTTGCCAGATAACGTCTGTAGATTCTCGTGAGAAAACACCGTTTTCCCCAGTGCAAATTCATTGGGAAAACGCGGGCAAGTTTGCTTGGCTAAGAGCAAAAAAAACAACACGCACTTGTGATGTGCAAAGGCTTCTGTGAACAGCAAAAAAAGAAAAATGCATACGTGATGGGGAGCAAAACCTCAGGAGACCACGAGAGAAAGCCTTTAAACAGAAACAATTAAACCGCTGCCTGTTGATGTGGTGTGGCCATTGCAGCTGAGCTTGCCTGAACCAAACAACAAGCTTGAGGTAAACCCAAGGCACAAGTGCGTGTATGCTAAACCTGGAAAAATAAAATGCCTTCGTGTAATGGTGAGCATGCTGGACTTGAAATGAAAAGGGGGGCCACGGTGGCTATGAGATGTTAACTACCTCACCTGGCATACAGGAGGTCGTAGGTTCGATCCCGAACCTGACTACTGAATATTTGGAGTTTGCGTGTTCTCTCCGTGGTCGCGTGGATTTTTCTCCGGGTCCTCCGGTTTTTCCCTCCACGTTAACAATCAACATCGCACGTTTAAGAGTATTTGGCTGCTATACATTTCCACGAGGTAGCCCACTTCGCTGAGCTACCATTTGTGATAAGCCAGGCCGCGTCTGTAAAAGCGCTGCATAGCTCAGTGGGGCCTTACCTGGTAAAATAAAAAAAAAGTGTAATAGTTTAAGATGTCGGCAGTTAAAAGAATGGGCAAGTATTTTTTTTAATGCTTATCCCGTCGCCTCCGTCCGGCCAGCAGTATAAATGTGTCCACCGCGGTGAGTCGATGGGCAGGTCAAGTAGTGTGTGTGGGTACTCCCATCTCTCGCCCACGTGGAAGAGTTGGCCTAACCACCCTCTAGAGTCTAGAGGGGCTCTGTAGGGCTTCCTCGAGTGGAGCCCTTCCCACCAGCATTGGCGTGCGCAAGCAAACGCAGGGCTGCAGCCCTTTACCTTGTACATTACGTAGAGATTTAAAAAAAATGTTGTTTTTTACAGAAAAGACAACCACCAACATATTTCACGTGACAGACCATCAAAGTAAACATTTGCCATTGACGTATGTACAATGCAATCGATTTAGACTGCTTTTCATTGTTTTTAGAACTCATCAGAAATCCATAAGTGGTTTACGCAATTACCAAGGCTTACATCCAGATGGAATAGGTAAGATAGGGTGAATACATACAACGTGGAAGGAGGCAGTGGTCACTGAAACCAATAGGCGGGAATGTTGTTATACGTGCAATTTAGATGTATTGCTGCTTTTGGGAATTAAATTGCCGTACGGAAAAAAAAACTACGTTTGCTAAATCAAAACAAAAATAAAAGGAATTAAGAAAATATTTAATATTCCCATTAAAAAAATCACACATTTACTTTACACGCCACCATATACATGGAATGTGTGTACGTATTCGACGACATGGACATGGTATTTGAATTATGAGCTAAAATGTACTTTGCTCGCAGCAGCATTAATTTGACTTGATTATTAGGAGCGGCAATTTGCATTTCTTAAATGCACTAAACATAACGCGAATGTTACAATAACAGGCAAGGCGTGAGCGGTGGTTCGAGCACACAGATTCACTCCTGGAGGGCTGCAATTTCAAATCCTCCTGTTTAAATTCCAACTTAGGTTGGGGGACGACATAGCCCCATCATCCCTCCTGGATCAATAAAATGAGAGGTACTACTTTGTGCAATGCCAAAGACGCCTTCTTGGCACCCAATGGTTCGACTTCGTCAGACATGTCACCGGTGCATCTACGACCGGTCTTCTAGCGATCAAGAACTCGGTTCGAGGAAGGAGACGGCCGTCACTTTTTGAACCCGTCGCCCCGTCTCGATGCGCAAACTCCCGCAGCAAATTGCAGCTCACTTGAGTTGGCGGTCGACGTTCGAAGTGAGCACTGCGACCCTCGGAGGAATGTTGCCATGGTGCGGCTCCCGTGGTCGCCCCCACACACAACCCCCGTGATCCGTGGATCAAACAAATCACTCGAGACACAAGAGAAGTTTAGAGGCTGAGTCGACCGAGCACGGTTGGCTACGTACGGTGCGAAATAAGTTCAACATACATACGTGCGTACGTACGGATGCTGTCACATTTTTGGTGCAACGGTCCTTTGCTGACCGTGCGTGATGAATGTGGACCGAGGTGGTGGCGGATTTAAGAAACTTGCACCGTTGTCATCTTGATTTGAGGCTTTCGTGACTGCAGGAATCCATACTCTTTGGTTCCTTCGGTAAAGTCACGAAGGTATAAAATAAAACAAAATAAATCACGACGTTTCGGGCGCAACGCAAGCATCCGTCATCAGGTGGGAAAGCATGTTGCGCCCGAAACATCGTGATTTATTGTTTTATTTTATACCTACGAGACTTTACCGAAAGAACCAAAGAGTTTGCACCGTTGTTTCAACTGCCGCGTCGGATTGCAAGTCCAGTGTTGCTACCCATTACACCACAGCAGCAACGATATACCATTCGAGCATTTTCTACATTCAATCGAGTAATCTGGATAGAGCAGCAAGCCAGCCGACTCACAACTTAGGCCGAATTTTATTTTGGCAGCTAAAAGTCCCCGCTGCCACCCGGTAATTACTGTGCGAATTTACGGACGCGTGCGCTCTGCTACCACGTGACAGACTTTGCATGACTGAGTCGACATGTGGCAGTGCCCAATTCCAAATCCGGCACCCTCCCCCATTGGGCGAACTGTGAAGTGAAACAGTAAGAGAGTCTTTTGGTTTACTGTTGTCATCTGTAAATGATGCCAACATTGGTTGTGCTTTTGGGGAGAGTTGAACGCTACCACACTCTGCGAGTTGAACAGCGTGCGGATCCCTGGACGCACCGCCTATAAGACAGCTTATCGGTCCACCAGGAGGGATGGTGGGTTTCTGGGATGCGAATTGAATTTGCATCGCTCGGCTCAGGGAATGCCCCTCTTGGTATTGTGATTCTTATCAGTGTTTATTTTACACATTTCAAACGATTTACCACCCTAAATTCTCGAGATGTGAATTAAGCACATCAAGGACATGCGCTTGCCATGCCTCCCCCCCCCATTATTGGCATTTTATTTTTTTAAATCCTGTTCGCCTAGAGTGGTAGATCTGACCGATATAATTAAGTGGGCTTACATCTGATTGTTAGATCTATCGTCCAAGTTACCAGGATTTACACCTCTGTGTTTGGCCCCCATCTCGGCCAAAACCGGAGCGCCACGTGCCGGGTCTAAGCGGCTACAATGCATTCCGGCGTTTGACTTTGAAATGTGGAGCAACAATGCACTTTCAAACCGAGGTCGAAGACGCATTTCTTTCGAACTGCTTCCTGTGCTCAGTCTGTCGTCCATCCTCCCGCGCCTCCTACGAGCGCGGTTGGCCGTGCGATTTCACGTTCGAATGCCACGGCAGGAAATCGAAGCGGAATCGTGGCGTGCTGGCCATCGCAGCGGGGCAGCGTAAGCGTGGGTTAATATGCGTCGAGGAGCGAGCGCGCGCGCGGAGAGTCGAGATGACAAAGCCTGATGATGAGAGGTCCCCGGGGGGAAGCTTCAAAAAGGCGTCCTTTGCTTTCCCAATTCCGGTCTTCTCTGGCGTTAATTATTTATTTACACGCGCGCCCACAAAAAAAAAATCTCCCCCCCCCTCCAACCCCATCCTCCCCCTCCTCCTTTTCGGGGAGAACGGGCTGTGTCAGCAAAATCCGTTCTTCAATAATACAAGTAAGATATTAGAGCTGCTAATTAAGCTAAGTCCTAATTGGATCGGGTGCTTAAGAAGAGCTCTTTCTTATCGGTCTCTGCCAAGGCAGAGGTCGGTTTAACCCTCGTCCTGCACGGTCTCTGATCGAGGGCCGGGTAAACACGCAACTGATCCGCGTATGCACGGCGCCCGTTCACGTCAGCGCCACTCAAAACGCCGATCCGCTCATCCTCCTCCTCCTCCTACGCGGGCCTCAGAAATATTTGCACCACAACGGATGGGCTCAAGTTGTCCGTATTTTTTTATGTATCCCATTTAAAAGAAGAAAAAAACCCCACACATTTATGGTTGTAGACTTTGCCGTAGGCGAGCGCGCATTTAGAGGAAGGCGCTTCGTACGAAAGGCTTCGGACGGCACCGAAATCCACGCGTCGCGGTGTCAGCATTGGCAGGCGGAGTGCTCCGACGGTCGACAAAGAACACACGTTGCTTGCAAGGATGACCCCCCCCCCCCCCGTTTCCTTTAACCTGTGCGGACATACAGTCAAAGGGAGCTGGCAAAGTTACGCAACGTCCCAAGCCGAAGGCCCGCGAGTTGAAAATCGTAGTCGCATGCCAACTCAACGAGATTGAAAACTAATTTTTTTAGTAACCGCTTTTTGTGTTTAGATTGTTGTTTACCCACCCCCGGCACCTCCGATTCGCACGGCTGGCTACGTACGGTGCCAAAGAATTTCAACATACTTCATCTCTCCGGGGGCGCCGTGAAATGATGAGTACTTTGTGTCAATTGAACAGTGGTTCAACCCACGGAGATATGCCCTCTTGTCATAGGAATGTGTGGTTGTCACCGCTGGCTTAGAGCTTCCCTGTTGGTGTAGAGCTCCGATCCATCGTACGTCTTGAAAATTGAAACTTAACAACAACAAAAAAGGTTGAATGGTGTTGCACAGAGCCAACATTACTGAGAACGCCGTTCGATCCCTGGGTGTCAACTTCAGGTATATATATATGTACGTGTATATTGTTAAAAAATACAAAAAACAAGCATTAACCATCATTTATACATACACAGGCAGATGATAACTGAAGTAAACAATGTCACTATTTTTCTTACAAGTTCTCGTGTGTAGCTTTTGTGGTGATCATAGACCAGTGAGTTTGCAGGTCCAGACAACATTAGTCAGGTTCCTTGCACCATTTGGTGGTAGTGCATGGCCAGGAATGGATTCAATGTGTAGTGGTGATACGCGCTGGGTGTATATGTCGTGTGCCAGCGCGTATGTACGGGTGTGTGTGTGGTGACGCGCGCTGACGGGGAGGAGCAGGCGTCAGTGCGCGGGTGGGGGTAGTGCTGCTGATTGGCTGTGTGCCGGTGACGCGCCCAGAGGGAGTGATCGGGTAGCAGCGCGGTGTGATTGGTCGGAGAGTGGAAACACGCGCTGAGCGGAACCGGATCGTGGGGATAGCGCGTGGGGATTGGGTAACGGAGGAGCGGTGCCGACGTTGAGGTCCGCATCCGCTCCGTCTCCCGGGAAGAAGGGGTATATAAGGTGATGCACAGAGGAGCAAGGGGCAGAAGTGGAACCATCTAAGAATGAAGACGAAGGTGTAGAGATAGAGCCCGGAGAGGAGAGTAATGGAGAGTAGAAGAGAGAAAGGTCTACACGAGCTGAGTAATGTATAGTGTGTAGCCAGCGAGATAGAACGGTCTACACGAGCTGAGTAATGTATAGTGTGTAGCCAGCGAGATAGAACGGTCTACACGGGCTGAGTAATGTGTAGTGTGTAGCCAGCGAGAGAGAACGGTCTGCACGAGCCGAGTATGCATACGGTGTAGCCAGCGAGAGAGAACGGTCTGCACGAGCCGAGTATGCATACGGTGTAGCCAGCGCGAGAGAGGCAAAGTCTACACGAGGCGAGAGAGGAGAGTGTAGCAGAGGCGCAGAGTCTACACGAGGCGAGAGAGGAGTGTAGCCGAGGCGCGGAGTCTACACGAGGCACAGAGAGCCGGCAGCACAGAATCCTGAGTCAAGAGAAGTGCGGTGTGAAGAAGAGAGGCCACGCGTTGTATTGTTACAAGTCAAGATTTAATAAAAGAAGTGTGTTCCCGTCAAGGAGTTTCCTGCCGTCATTTTCCAATACTTCATCTGGCGTCAGAAGTGAAACGGGCTTCCAAGCATGGAGACAAGGAAGACCCGTAGGACCCACGGGATTGACCGCGAGGAAAACCTGGACGACTCGGGGCCGCTGGTGGCGGGGGGCGAGGAGGAAGACTTGCCCACGCTACAGGATCCGTCGACGGCGCCGGCCGAGCGACCGGGGACCGAGGCCGTGCTTCGTGAGGCGCACTCCCGACTGGCGGAGCTGCTGCTCGCCGCCGCGTCCATCTTGGCGGAGATCAGCTCGTCGGGAGGAGCGGGGACGGTGGGGGACATTTTACAAGGTCGCCCCGCAGATTCCCGCCAAAACGAATGGGGGATTCCCGCCATTGCGCCTGGGCCTACTTTTGGCGGGAACGGCGAGCGCCACGTGGTGGTGGGTTCCCAAGCGCGCGCATCGACGTCATCAGCGCGCGAGGGGGTCCGCCATTTTACGTCTGCCGCTGGAGCCGCCATCTTACACACCGACGGAGAGGCGGAGAGGAACCACGAGGCGGATGACTTCATTTTTCAGCAGCGTCTGCCCACGTTGTCGGCCTTCAAGGCGGAAGGCGGAGACTGGGGCAAATTTCAGCGAAGGTTTTTGGCGCATCAAGAGATGTCAGCGTGGTCCGATGCTACGGCGCTGCGGGCGTTGCCTGCCCTGCTGGACGACGACGCGCTCGCGGCCTTCAGGTCTGCACGGAAGTCGGACCGCTCCACGCTAAAGGATGCGCTGGGTTTGTTGGCCAGGGTCTACGGACCTCCCTCGGCGTGCCGCCATCATTTCTACGCAAGACGGAAAGCGGCCACGGAGACCGCGCTGGCCTATCGCACGGCGTTGCTGGCTCTTGCTGATGCTGCGTTCCCTCGGATGGACGAGGAGGGCCAAGACGCGATGGTTTTGGAGCAGCTGCTTAAGTTGGCGCAGGACCTGGGGGTCCCTATCAACACAGCTGACGAGATTGATATTTCTTCTTTGAGAGTCGCCACGAGTATTCAAGCGCACGAGGCCCTACAACGGAAACAAGGAGTTGGTTGCAACGCTGCTGTCGTCGCAGCTCCGGGTTCGGTGGTCACCGAACCCCAAGTCGTCAGCCCACGAGAGGAGGCGTTCGCCACGGGACGACCAGGGGACTGGAGGCCGGGGGCTCGGTCGCCTCTGCGATCGGGCCGAAAGTCGGAGCATCCAAGATCTACTCCGACCCTCGTCACGTGCTATAACTGCGGCCTCCGGGGCCACGTGGCGTCCGGGTGCCGCGCTCCGCGTCAGCGCGCCATGGGTGCTCGGCTGGACGACGACCGAGATCCCAAGTCATCTCTACAATCCCCGGCAAGTCGCGGCACCTCACACGCTCGGCCTGTTTATTCGGCACACATGGGACGCCGCGTTGCGGCGGAGGAGGGCCGGTTAAGGTTCGGGGATTCGGTTCGGCGAGGGGGGTTCGGCCGGGACCAGGGAGACATCGAATGGGCGGAATTGGGGCATAGAATTGTGGCTGCTTCGGCGGGTTCGTCCGTTGTTACGGGATCTATTGATGGGGTCGAGATTAAGGTGTTAGTGGACACGGGGGCATCGGCAACTATTATATCGGACCTCATTTATGATATTCTCCCAGTCCAATGTCGTCCGCTGCTTCCAGTGGATGTGCCATTTTACGCCGCTAACGGGGGATCGTTGGGCATTATCGGTCAGATTAGGGCGTCCATTTGCATTGGAAATATCAAATTGTCGGGACCCGTTTTCGTTTCGTCTTCTTTGGCGGTTCCGTGTCTTTTGGGCACTGATTTTTTGGCTAAAATGCCCATTAAAATTCTTATCGATCAACGATGCATTGAACTGCCATCGGGTCGCCGGATTGCATTTTTGACGAGCCCTACTGACATTCGGACGGCGTGCGCTACGATACAAGCGGTGGCGACACAGACCGTGCATGTGCCCCCGGGTTCACAGATGTTGATTCCCCTCCGGCTGCGGAAACCATGGGTGAGGGAGGCTTCGGAACAAAGTATGCTTTTGGGTCCTTCTAACAAGGCTGTCGGGGGTCTTGATTTATCGGTGGCTCACACTTTGGTGCGGGCTGACAGGGATCCGTTTGTGATGGTTTTGAACGCGGGGTCGCGGCCAGCTGTCATTCCGCAGGGCACCGTGCTGGCACACGCGGCGCGGGTCCCTGTGGATGATGGGTTGGTTGCGCAGGTGGGCTCGAGCCCCGCGCGGAACGTTGAGCCAGGGGAAGACCTTGAGTGGGTCCATTCGCTATGCGCCGCCTCGGACGATTTGTCGGCGGCGCAGTTGGGTGCGCTGCGCGAGTTGCTCATAGAATTCTCTGATGTGTTCAGTAAACATGAGTATGACATTGGGTGCACAGATTTGTTGCACCACCACATTGAAACGGGCGATGCGGCGCCGGTCAAGCTAAATCCCTTCCGACTGAGTCCCGTGGAGAAGGAACATGTTCAGTCGGCTGTTAACGAAATGCTAGAAGCCGATATTATTTCGCCCTCCTCTAGCCCGTGGGGAGCGCCTATTGTGCTGGTTAAGAAGCAGGACGGGTCCCTGCGATTCTGCGTTGATTTCCGTCGCCTGAATAAGATCTCTGTGGCTGACGCGTATCCGCTCCCCAGGATGGATGAGTCCCTCGATGCATTGTCTGGTGCGCGATATTTTTCGACTCTTGATATGTTATCGGGGTTTTGGCAGTTGCCGCTCGACGAAGAGTCGAAACCTAAGACAGCATTTCGGACTCCAGGGGGGCTGTTCCAGTTTAACCGGTTACCCAGAGGACTTCACTCCTCTCCAGCGACGTTTCAGCGACTTATGGAGTTGGTTTTGTCGGGCTTGCAGTGGGATACATGCTTGATTTATATGGACGATGTCATTGTTTTCAGTAAAACGTTTGAAGAACACCTCCAGCGATTGAGAGGGGTGTTCTTGCGAATGCGATCGGCTAAGCTGAAATTTAAACCGGCCAAATGTCACCTCCTTCGGAAGTCGGTTAGATACTTGGGTCACATTGTCGATTCTTCGGGGATCTCCACCGATCCCGCGAAGACGGATTGTGTCGGTTCGTGGCCGACACCTACGTCCGTTTCCGACGTGCGTAGTTTCATCGGGTTTGCTTCTTATTATCGGCGGTTCGTTGAGCACTTCGCCACTATTGCAAAACCCTTGCACGCTCTAACGGCGAAGGGAGTGAAGTTCAAATGGGGACCGGAGGAGGAGGCCGCGTTTCGCTCCCTCCGGGACGCCTTGGTGGGTGCCCCACCCTTGTGTTATCCCGATTTTGCCAGTCCCTTTTTGCTGGACACGGATGCTAGCAACACGGGCATTGGGGGGGTGCTATCCCAAGTCGTTGGGGGTGTCGAAAGAGTTGTCGCCTACGGTAGTAGGGTGTTGTCTCCGGCGGAGCAGCGCTACTGTGTCACCCGTCGCGAGCTGCTTGCCATTGTTTTTTTTGTGCAGCAGTTTAGGCCATATCTTTATGGTCGTCACTTTACAGTCCGAACGGACCACGCGGCGCTACAGTATTCATTGAGGGTCGCCCAGCCCTCGGGCCAGTTGTCGCGTTGGTTGGAAGTCCTCCAGGACTATCAGTTTACGACTACGTACCGTAAGGGGTTGCGACACACGAATGCCGATTGCTTGTCGCGGTTGTTGCCTTGTGATGAATGCGCGTGTTTGTCGGGATCGGCGCGCTGTAAACCGACGCTTGCGGGGGAGATGGGGGCACTGGCTGCGACAGCGGGCGCACCGATCAGGGATGATTCCACTGCCTCTCAGGGTCGGGACTCGCTGCTCTCGCTGTCGCTCAGCGAATGGGGCCGCCTCCAGATGGCAGACAGCTCGCTGCTAGCATTGCGCCGCAAGGTTGGGGGTCCCGAGGGGGACCAGGAGCGTACCGGCTCCTATGTACTTGAGCAGGGAGTGTTATTGAAATGGGACAGTTTGTCCCGGCGGAACGCACTCGTGGTGCCTTCCGCTGTGAGGGGGAGGGTTGTCTTGGCGGCACACGAACGCCTCTTGCACTTGGGAGTTAACAAGACGCTTGCCCTGCTTCAGCGTGACTATTACTGGCCGGGAATGGGAAGTGATGTGGTGCATATTCTGAAGGGGTGCGTTGAGTGCGCCAGGCGTAAACCACCGGCCGTGGCAGCTAATCCACCGCTGCAATCTATTCAGGTCTCGCGTACCAACGAGCTCGTTGCACTCGATATTTTGGGGCCCTTCCCAGTCACGCCGAGAGGGAATAAATATTTGTTAGTGGGGGTCGAATACTTTACCCGATGGCCTATGGCGTGGCCTCTCGCTAACCAGTCGGCAGCGGCTGTGACGGATGCCTTCGTCCAGGGCTATGTCCTGGACAAGGGGGCTCCCGAACGCCTGCTGACCGACCAAGGTAAACATTTTTCGAGTAAATTGTTGCAAGAGGTGTGCGATCTGTTGGGTACCAAGAAGGTGCGTACCTCCCCGTACCACCCGCAGACTGACGGGATGGTGGAGAGACTCCACAAAACCTTGACTTCCATGCTGTGCCAGCAGGTGTGCGAGGCACATGTAGATTTGGACCTGCAGGTCCCGGGAGTCCTTGCCGCGTATAGAATGGCCCCCCATGCAGCTACGGGGTTTTCCCCATTCTATTTGATGTACGGTCGGGAAGCTGACCCGCCAATAGAAACGCAACTTGGCCTGTCCGCTCCACGAACTAATTCTAATTTGGCAGAACATATTAAGTTTAATATTCATAAGCTGACAGAGGCGAGGGAGGCCGCACGGCTTAATTCGCGGGCTCGCCAAATTGCTAATGAACGGTTGCGGGCACGGAAGGTGTCCATGCACGAATGGAAACCAGGTGACAGGGCCTGGCTGCATTGCCCTCAGGCACCCTTGGCTACGTCGCCTAAATTGTTGAGACCGTGGAGGGGACCCGTGGAGGTCGTGCGCGTTGCACGGCCCCAGTGCGTTCAGATAAAGTGGGGAAAGCGCCGGTGGTACGTTCACCCCTCCCGACTGAAACCGTTCTCGCCTCCATATGGCCTCCCCTTGTGTCGTGATGGCCGGGCGTGTGACGTGACCGGCGACCCAGAGGGGGAAATGTCTCTGCCTGATCCACACGTATTGTCGCCTGATCTGCTCCCAGGTGTCTCGGAACTGACAGCTGCCGATCACCGGCGGCCGGAACCGCCGGACGGTCGTCAGTGTCCCGCCCCATACGATGGACCAGCCAGACGGACTCGCGCCAGGTCGTGCTACTTTGCATGACCTGCCTCGTGAGGAGTCGGGGCAGTTGGAGCGCCTCGTCACTGCGTGTAGTCGCAGGGACGTGGGGCGCGTTCGTTTCGAATTTGCTCGTATCGTGTTATTGTTGACTTTTCGCGTTCATTGTCAATCTGTACATAGTTATTCTTGTTGTTGTTGTTGTTGTGTTATGTTACGGGGCACACTCGGGGGGTTATGGGGTTTTTTTTTGTTGGTTGTCGTTTTATCGTCGTGGTTGGTTGTTGTTAGCAGCCGGGCCGGCTGCGAGCTATGTGGGAGGGGGTGATGTAGTGGTGATACGCGCTGGGTGTATATGTCGTGTGCCAGCGCGTATGTACGGGTGTGTGTGTGGTGACGCGCGCTGACGGGGAGGAGCAGGCGTCAGTGCGCGGGTGGGGGTAGTGCTGCTGATTGGCTGTGTGCCGGTGACGCGCCCAGAGGGAGTGATCGGGTAGCAGCGCGGTGTGATTGGTCGGAGAGTGGAAACACGCGCTGAGCGGAACCGGATCGTGGGGATAGCGCGTGGGGATTGGGTAACGGAGGAGCGGTGCCGACGTTGAGGTCCGCATCCGCTCCGTCTCCCGGGAAGAAGGGGTATATAAGGTGATGCACAGAGGAGCAAGGGGCAGAAGTGGAACCATCTAAGAATGAAGACGAAGGTGTAGAGATAGAGCCCGGAGAGGAGAGTAATGGAGAGTAGAAGAGAGAAAGGTCTACACGAGCTGAGTAATGTATAGTGTGTAGCCAGCGAGATAGAACGGTCTACACGAGCTGAGTAATGTATAGTGTGTAGCCAGCGAGATAGAACGGTCTACACGGGCTGAGTAATGTGTAGTGTGTAGCCAGCGAGAGAGAACGGTCTGCACGAGCCGAGTATGCATACGGTGTAGCCAGCGAGAGAGAACGGTCTGCACGAGCCGAGTATGCATACGGTGTAGCCAGCGCGAGAGAGGCAAAGTCTACACGAGGCGAGAGAGGAGAGTGTAGCAGAGGCGCAGAGTCTACACGAGGCGAGAGGAGTGTAGCCGAGGCGCGGAGTCTACACGAGGCACAGAGAGCCGGCAGCACAGAATCCTGAGTCAAGAGAAGTGCGGTGTGAAGAAGAGAGGCCACGCGTTGTATTGTTACAAGTCAAGATTTAATAAAAGAAGTGTGTTCCCGTCAAGGAGTTTCCTGCCGTCATTTTCCAATACTTCAAATGTAAATGAGCTCCTCCACAGTACAATGGTGCCCAATGTTTTAAACATTCATTCGACCACCACCATCACGAAGACAAAGATCCCCCATATAGCCTTTACAGACTGTAGGAGCAAAGTGCTGTTTGCGAGCACCTATGAAGGTCGGCACGGCACACGAGGGGGTGGTTGGCCAGCACCACGCCCGGTCGCCTTTGTCTCCCGATGTTTACACACCATACAAGGTATTCATTTGAGGCCGAGTTAACCTAGGGAAGTCCCAAGACCGGTTCAAATAATCGTAACTGGTGTTGGCCGTGAGCGGGAATTAAACTCGGGTCACCAGGTTCGTAGTGCAGCATGCAACCTTGATCTAGTCCATCCCAACTCTCGGATCTTAGCATGAATTTATGGATGGATCTGAAGCAAACCACTCAACATAGCCAGACAATTTTGCAAACAAAGACAGATAGGGCCTAAAGTTGCTCTGGGTGCCTCTTCCACAGGCAATGCTCTGCTGTCTGGAAGGGGTTCCGTGATTGATGACCACTCACTCGACTTTGTGTCTTGTTATCAGTCGTGAAATTGCAATGTAGTTGGTGAGAAAACAGGATTTCTATCAAATAAATTCATGGCATTATAAACTAAAACGACTTATTTAAACTAAACCATTTCTATTTTACCAGGTAAGGACCACTGGGCTATGTAGCTATTTTTTCAAAGCGACCTGGCCTTAAATGATAGCTCAGCAAAGTGGCTTATCATCGTGGACATTTATAGCGGCAAAACACTCTAAACGCACGTTGCTAATGTGGACGGAAAGTCCGGAGGTCCCGGAGAAAAATCCACGCGACGACGGGAAGAGTGGCACGCAAACTCCAAATGTGCAGGCTTCAGGGTCGGGATTGAACCCACAACCCCCTAAATACCAGGTGAGGTTAGTTAACATCTCGCCACCGTGGAGCCGACAATTATACACCATGGATGCTGCTGCGATGTAATGTCATCGGTGTGATCTCCCGGCGAGGCAGTCAAAATAAGTTTTACTCCCACCCCCCCCCCCCGACCTCTGTCCACCTAGCAGTATAAGTGAGTTCACCACAGTCCGTCTCGATCGGCAGGCTGCGTGTGGTGGAGTAAAGTGTGGGTCACCCACCCCTCCACCTCATCCAAATGTCTGGTCAGCGTGGAAGAATAGGCCAAGCACCCTGCCGAGAGGGGCTCTTGGGTGGAGGCCCTTCGACCAGCAGGGGCGTGATCAAGCGATTTCAATGTTGCACCTTCTTTACCTCTTATATATATAAAAAAAATCAAAAGTCTATGCTCCGGTGAGTGACGCGTCTGTGATCATTGTCGGTGACCAGTGGGGGAAATTCCACACCCTCGTGGTGGGGTTCAGCCGATATCCATGGAACAGCCACCGGTTGCAGTCCCACAAATTCGTGTGAAGTTTATCATCCCGGAGGTTGGATGCGAGGGTGCACGATGCGATTGTTAATTTAAACGCTCGAGCGACAAATACATTAAATTAAGTAAAACGCTTTGAAACCATATAATAGCCCAATAAGATGGATTTAACAATTCATATTTTCAAATGCATTCCTGATTTTGACTTATAAAAAGCATCGATTTTTGCACGTAAAAATAAATGTAAAAAATATAATTATAAACTAACATATATATACTCGGTAAAGTCACGTATAAGGGAAATAATAAAATACCGAAAGAACCAAGAATATGAATCCCTGCAGTCACGAAAGCTTTAAATCGAAATATATATACTCATCTAAGCTAGCAGAGTGAATGAGACAGAGCCTAATGAGACAGCTACAATAAGCATGAGATGGTGAAAAGGAGACACGAAAAGTTGAATTAAATTTAATTGTGACCATGAATCGTGAAAATTAACGCAATCACCGAGAGAGGTAAATCCATTGCACAGCGACAAGGCAACAGTAATACACAGCACCGTAAATAATCAGCATTACGTATGATACATCTGACAATGGAGCAATAACACACGCTCACACACACACACACGAGTTTAAGACGAACATCAAGTGGAAAATGAGATGGATCCCCATCCAGGCAGCTGTCACAATCAACCGTTTCTTAACTCTCGTGCGGGTGGCATTTGAAGCCGACCCGGGAGTGGAACATCTTGCTAAGCTGCTTATTAATCCACAGTAGATATACGACTTACGGGCAGGATTAACTCGACGTTTGTCACAGTCAATCAGCGTGTGATGGCGTCAGATAGAGGCTGTGGCTCTTTTTCGGGGGGACAATATCGGCTCGTGGCTACTGTTGTGCCCGATTCGATGTGACCAGATGGGATGCTGTTCACACTCCGCGCGACAGGCATGTTGGAATAGGACTATTGTCCTCTGAAAGGTCTAGATTGAAAACTAATTTATTCAGAACTGATTTTCGCGTTCAGTTTGTTGTCCCCCCCCGCCCCGCGCCTCCGATTTGCACGGTTGGCTACATGCGATGCGAAATAAGTTCAACGCACATATATACATCTGCACAAACAAAACATGGCCCATACACCCTATCCAATCATCGAGCACACCTAATTTCCCGCATCCAGCAAGATTCGATGTCCAACGCTCTCTCTCTCTCGTAACCAGCAGCCCTCTCCTCGCAACCAGCTTGACCTGTGTTACTTATCCCGACCTCAACACACCCTGTGGTGTAGTGTGACTCTTACCCATGGATATCCAAATAGCAGTTAGCTATGTATGGTGCAAAATTATTTCAACGTACGTACATACATACCAGCAGTCCTATATTGAAAGCGTGGCACCATCATGACAATGTGAAATGCACACCGGTGGATCAGTCTCGCCAAATGATACGAGCATTGCCCTGCCCTATATACCCCTCTGAGTATGGAGAGACACCAGTGCCTTTGTAACTTACACCCCATGGGGGGGTGAAACCTCCTCAGACATTAAGCAGAAACACCAATATCAACCGGGCGCTGTAAACTTCCAGGTGGCATTGTGGTGGAACACCGGGAGAGAAATTGCTCTCTTCTCGGCGGATGTGTAAGCGCCATGGCCGCAGTGCTCCGCCATGCCACCGGTTTATTTTTCTCCAGCAAAGCCATTTAACAACTGGACATGAATCAATTGTGGTCGGGCTCCTATCCTCACCGCTGAGCATCGGGCGTCCATCTGTTAGCGGGTAACGCTGGCCAAGGAAGCCACAAATGAAATTACGGCATCGCGGCCTTCCCGTGCCCTATATTTGTGGTACCTCAACAGAGCTTAGGACGGTCAAATTGCCTTTTAAGTAACCGAGGTGAAGGAACACCTTTGTAATCGCTTGCTCACACGCCACCACTTCCGGAAGGGTCTCCCTGCCACCGGAGAGAGCTCTCGTCAGCTCCCCTAGAAGGTATTTGAGGCCTACTTTTCCACGCTCGCTAGACTTGTTCGAAGAGGTGGGAGTACCCAAGATATATTTTTTTGAAATACAACAATGCATTTGATAAAAAAAACACACCATTGAATCGGAATAATTAACAATGAGCACGAATAATGGGAATTGTACTCCGCATCGCGACTCAAAATTAAGAAGAGAACGTCTGGAGTGTGGTGGCGCAAGATGGAACGGGTTTGAGGGTAGGGGAGCCCTGGGGAACCATGCGTAAGGAGATGTCAACACTCTCACAAGCGAGTCTGCTGGAGAGCCACAAGGCAATTTTTTCAGGAGGGTCGCGAGTAACCACAAATTTAAACCCCACCACACACAATCTGTCGATTGACTAATCACGGTGTAACCCATTTACCAATGCTGTGTGGATAGCGGCGCGGGAGTGGAAAGAGAGGGCAGGTGATGATTTTGAGAAACTTGCCACCGTTGTTTCAACTGCATACGCCGTGAGATCGAACCGGTGACCTCTGCATTGCAGGACCAGTTTGCTGACAGTTACGCCACAGCAGCAGCATCATGCACTTTTGAAGTGGACACAATTCCAAAACCACAGCGGACAGGACCACAATACGACTTCTCATCGACGTATTACAAGCCATAATACGCCGCAAAAAAACGGATTCTACGACTAAATTAACGGCAAGAGGCACCACGACGATTCTTATGGCTCAGCGTTAATGTCCAAATGCTCCGAGGACTCAGCTGACATCCACACCATTATTAGGATTCAATGTTAATGACCAGGGCTGAGAGAGTGGGTTTCAAGAGGGGTCCATAAGCTGCGAGCGGCGACTATCGTGGTGGAATATACCTTACCCAGGTAGCAATGCGGTTGGGGCAGTTTCCTCACGAGCAGAAGATGGTCAAGTTACAACCGCGACTTGTTGGTCGATTCTGCTCACCATCTCTTTGATCCTGATGAACGTGAGTAATCTCTTTGCAGACTAGTCAATGGCGATCGACATTGAACAACAGTCACCTGCCATGGGAATGTAGAATTACCAGTAGAGGCTCAGAGGGGGGGGGGGGGGGGTTGAGTGCCACCTCATTACCTAATTTGAGTGGGGAAACTTTTCACTTGAATGGAAGTGGCAAATAATGCATTTATAGGTCTGTGTGTGTGTGATTGAATGCAATAGGTGGCAACATTTTATTTCAATAGGATGCATCAGACGGATTCATGGCACCAATTGCCATTGGACCGATTTGTCAGGTCGGCCTTTAAATCTAAACTAAAAAAACTAAAAGTATTTTTGTATTTTACCAGGTAAGACCCAATGACATACCTCGTTTCCAGAAGTGACCTGGCTACAAATGATAGCTCGACGAAGTGGCTTATCACGTGGCAATTTAGAGCAGACAAATACTCTAAACGCAGGTTTCTAAATGTGGAGGGCGAAAAAACCGGCGGACCCGGAGAAAAATCCACGCGACCACGGGAAGAGAGACACGCCAAAATATAAACAGGCGTCAGGGACGGGATCGAATCCATCACCTCCTGTATACCAGGTGAGGTAATTAACATCTCACCTCTGTGGCGTCATTGGTGGCAGGGCTGAGATCATCAACTCACTCGAAATCGGTTTAAAGGAAAGCAGAATGCGCAATCGCACCACCACCAGATGCCATGGATCTGTGCCAGGGAGCGGTGGGTTCCTCACGTCACCACCGAGCCCCCCTTGCTTCCATCTGCCAACATTTCAACCGGCAATCCCAATCAGACCAATGGGGTTTATGCACGCCGCTTACTTACCCGGCTGAACAATTGATCACGGATTGATTGCAAAGGCTGTGCTTCAAGGAAGACACAATATATGTAACTAAAACGGGTGGTGCTGTTTTATTCTGATACCAAAACAACAACAACAACAATATCAGAATATCCCACGGTAAATAGTTAACTCCTGATTTCGCTTTTAAAACGCTGTCCATTCGTCTCACTGTCTGAGGGATCATCGCCATTACCGCTCTTACATTTTATTTTATTCGCTGGAGTCTGCTCAGTTTGACTTTGTTTGGCATTTTTATGCGATCAGCATCGAGTCAGCGCAACCCTTCATGTTAACAGAATAGCCCAAGGAAGCGGATATCACAGAACTACCTCTAAGATCCCTTCACTTGACCTCCGGTCCACATCATAGATGTGCTCTGCATACGAGCGTGTAATGTTCGACGCACGACCATCAAAACGGATATTTTGATTCTTAGAGTGGGAATTTTGCCAAATTAAGCAAAGAAAACTCATTTAAGTTGAATGTTGTTGTTGTTATGTGTGTGTGTGCAAAGTCATTGGTGGCATGGCCGAGGCCATGGACTCACTCCAATTGAGAACCCTGTTGAATCACTTGAAACGGCTTGGATTCGAACACAGGATCACAGCGGTGCCGGCTCGGCCCTGAGCCACCACGGACTCAGCCAGGCGAGCTCCACAATCGTGCACGACACCGCGTCACGTGACCGTAGTGCTCCCTCCCTCTCTTCACTCATTCAGCGTTTGCGGCACGGGCGTGTAAAGATGTGCAGAAGGCATCGTGCAGTGATGCCGCGAGAAATGTGTATGGCAGTACTCCGGAAAATATAAACTCGCATTGTACAGCCCTGAACACACAAGTTACATACATGACCATACGATGCTTACTCATCCCATTTACTGGCTTGCAACTTAAAGAGGTTTAAACTAGCTGGAGTGCTGATAAGGATATAATTAACCTTGCAGTAATTCATTGCACCGCATAATCAAATCTAATTCATTGAATAAACACGTTTATCGTTCGGGGCAGAGTGGTGCTTCGTGCCCTATGAACTAGGTGACTTGAGTTAAAATTCCCGACCACGGCCAACATCTGTGGCAATGTTAGATCTGAGCCAGTCCTGGGATTACACCCCCCCCCTCTCCCTCTACCAATTTGCACTGACCAGCATGGTGCAGTACGGTCAAACAATCTCCACGACCGACATGGCATGGAGGGGGGAAACCTGAATCCAGCTGTCGACATTACTTTTACTTTACGAACAAACAAATGCAAAGATCCCCCGTATAGCCTTAACAGACTGTTGGGGCAAGTGCGGTTAGCGTGCACCAATGAAGGCCGGCACGGCACATTAGGGGGTGGGTGGCCAGCACTACGCCTGGCCGCCTTTGTCTCCCCAGTGGCGATGTTTACACACCGTACTCGGTACTCATTTGAGGCTGAGTTGACCTAGGGGAGGCCCAGGACCGGTTCAGATAATCGTCACTGGTGTTGGCCATGAGCAGGAATCGAACTCGGGTCGCCGGGTTTGTAATGCAGCGTGCTAACCGCTACACTACCGCTCCCCACATGCATACATCGGCGCAAACACACACACACATTCCTCAGTACGTGAAAGGGTTACTGAGGTCTATTCTAAAAACAAAGTGTGTAAGGTTGTGTTTACTCTAGGCGTTGTTTTGCAATGAAGCGCAGTCCATTCAATAACTTAAATAACAAAAAACCTACAATCTATGTTTTATAGGCTAATGCATTTGTAAAGCTTGCATTTTGCGTAAATCCCACAAAGAGCACGCAATTGATTTCCCGGCACAAATTCCTCTGCTTGTAACAGCGGTCGTTAGCCTGTGCACGTTGGGATTTTTTTTTTAATTCTCCTCCTTTTTTACCTCGTCCACTAGCTAACGTACACACCCAGAGGGAGCAATGACTGAGCTATAAATGTCTGCCCGAGAATCTACTGCGAGCTTTTATTGCTCCTGAAAGCCAAAGTTCATGATTGAACTGCCTCTTTAGAACAGATTGGGAGACAGGAGGTAAATTAGCTAAATTACACTCCATCCCAGACACTCTGGAGTCACGCAGATATCTGGTGAAAGCGGCCAACATCTGATTTCCTGAGCGTTGATACAAAATAATCGAGGTTGCTAAAAGGTCCTGTGGCATACCCAGGGATTACTAAACAGATGACGTACGTAAGTGGCTACAAAATAGGGTCTGGATTATATTAACTGGCTGGATGGTGCTGTGATAAGAGAGCGTGACTCACAATTGTAAGGCTGTGACTTCGCATTCTGGTCATTGCCCGTGGTTATTAAGATGAGTGCCACTGTTTTTTTTTTAAGAATGAGCAGCTGCCATGCGAATGTGGAATTCATACCAGTGGCTCAGGGCTGCCAGCCAAGATGATGCTGCTCCAATGCTCGTTTAAGCACAGAGACACACTTCAGAGTCATCAGAGTTAGATGTATTTATACTGGAGAAATCCGATGAGCTGTAAAGTTATTGTTCACAATGCCTCAATGCATCGAGACGTCTTGAAAGAGGTGGGAGAACCCGCGCTTTACCCCACCAACATGACCTTCCATTCAACTCGCTCTGCTGTAGCCGTTAATAATGCTGGATGGACAGAGGCGATGTGCGTAATTAAGACACTTGCCCCCATGGTTTCAATCCGCCGTTGCCAGGAGAACGAGCTGGTAACCTCTGGATCTCAAGTGGTTGATGTTATTATATTTCATTGTTCTTGGGGTTGTGCGACAAATGCCCTTGTCAGAGCACTGTGGTGAATGTGATGCCAACTTTGAATTCTGGGATCTTCACCCGATCTTACACCGGACTCTAAAATGTATTAGATTGATGTCGGTCTAGTTATGAATAATAATAATATAATCACATTGAACATACTCTTTTATGCCTTAGTTTTCACATAACTCAGTTCTGATGGCTAAAACTGAACATGTATAGGCGATGAAATTATAAACAAATGCACCCCGGAAGTTCCTGTCATATGATGGAATTGGCTAATCTCACGATTAATTCAAAAAGGCTAAACGTGCCCTTGCTTATGAGGATGGCGCTGCACCCACCACCTTTGTTTGCCACTCCCGATGCAGTGGCGTGAATTCCACATTCTCATGGCACGGGTCAGTCTCCCTGTAAGACAACGCGTGCCCATGTAGTCAACCGTACAAGGGCTGGTGGGCTGATCTAAACCCTTGAGCGAAACGATAGGTGACAATAACCGTCCTACTTATAATGGTTTCAAAAGACTCTTTTGAAAAAGTGCTAATGAACCTCAACGGGTTCTTACCTGATTACGCAAAAGACAATTAATTCAATTTAACTAAACTGCCCTTAATGAACCCATTCAACGCGCCCCACTTCTGATCGTGCATACGAGGACAGTCAAGCTCGTTATCGTGAAAAGGGCACAAACAATCTCCGCTTGTGCAACAACAACGAGAACATCTTGCCGTTACTTGGAAACGGCGTTTAATGAAAATAAATGTGCAAGTAGTGCACTCTTTGCGTGCGTGATGAACGAAGGGGGAGCGGTGGTGCAGTGGTCAGCGCACCGTGCTACGAACCTGGTGATGCGAGTACGAATCCCGCTCTCTGTCAATATCGGTGGCGAATATCTAAAACGGTGCTGTGCCTCATCTAGGTCGACCCAGCCTTAAAAAGAGTACCTGGTACAGGTGTTGTAACCGTCAGCATTGGTGCTGGCCACCTACCCCCTCGTGTGTCCCAACAGTCTCAGGCTATATGGGGGATGTTTGTTTTTGGGATGAACGTTACGCAGTAGTTGGATGAATCGTGGGGTCATTACGTGTTCGGTGGTAGTGAGCCAGTGACTATAAATTGTTAGGTTCATGTCCTGACTAAGGCAGGTGGCAAGCCGCTGCACACTGGGGAAAGGAAAAGCGTTCACGTCTGAAAAATGAATTTTGACATCAACAACAATCAATCAACACGAAGAGGTCATCACACATCGCTGCGGCTTCCCCCCTTCTGCTAGATCATGCAGCTGTTGCAACATCCGCACCAGACAGGATCGCGCCATCTGGCTTAAGGTTTTCTGCCTGTTGGTGACTTGACTTCTGAGTGCCATTCCAATGCCTGTCTCTGTAACGTGCCCTCCTTCTCGTCGTCCTCCTCCGCCGCCCTGCATGTGTAGACCGCGCATTTCATTCTCCTCCCCCTGATTTCCTGTCGGGTTCGAAGCTGAACTGCAAGGTTACAAACTCTGGTCCCAGCCCTACCGTGAAACCTCCAGCACCACCCGCATGCACCTAGACTCGCAGGGACGGAAGGGTGCCGTCGAAGTAAATATGTATTGACTTGCACTTGATTAAAAACAGGGACATTAATTAGAATGACTCTGGGTATCATCATTAACCGTTTACTTAAACATATTCTTCCCGTGACGCTAACCCTTGGCCCCTTTAGAGCGATGCTCAATGAAACAAATACACGTAGACATTAAAACTAATAAAACAATTGCATCCTCTATCATAATAAGAATAATCGTGTGCCTATTTAAAAATGGTATGCAACCTGTAATAAATTGCTATATTTTTCAACAACCAAAATGCAATTTTAAAATAAAAAAATGGCACTGAACGTATAAGTAAAGCGTCACGATCCGCACTGAATTTGCACCTCCTGCAAAACAGTTCCAAATGTAGAGCAGACAGGAATTCCCCACGTCCTCCTCCACCGCGGCACGGTGCTTTGTCACGTGGGAGAGATTACAAGGACCCAGCGGATTTCCCGTAAGCAAGTGTTCTGCCGTGGCAGTAGTTATAGTCATCGGTTACCATGGGGGGGGGGAGGGAGGGGGATATACATTGACGTAAACAAAGCAAAAAAAAAATCTCCACGTTTCTTATTTTAGCAGTGAAAGGAACGGCGGCAGCTTTCGATAAGTCCGCGAGCAGAGTGAATCGATACGGCGGGAGAGAGCAATATCGTGGAAACGGCCAAGCATGTCGGTGGCGAGTGTTGCAAAAGGGTTGGGCTGCCGGGGTAACCTACGTGGTCACCGTGCTCACCACCGAGATGACTTGCACCGAATCGCAGCTTGGATATCCACCGTCAGTGATGTAGCTCACATCTCGTTGTAACCGTCTGACCCACCTCTATGGGACATCTGTTACATTTTTTTATAATAAGATCTTCATAGCTCATCGGATTTCACCAGGGTAAATGCAGATTCTGATTCTGATAAATATCCCGATACGGAGTCGTTAGTCGAGAGTCTTGGGCTACTGAGACTGGCCCGAGCGTGTGAAGGAATCGCTCACACACACACTCGGGGTGCTGTTGTTGTCGATGCAGAAGGACAAGGACTGGCCCGGGTGGCTCAGCTTTAGATCGTTCGGCTCTGGATGTGGGGGGGGGGGGTTAATTCAGCCCATCATCCTTCTCTCCCTCTCTCCAAATGGTTGATAAAATATTATACCGCTTTGTGGGTAAGTCGACAGTGAATTTTCTCTGGATGTACTAGCCACCACCATAGGAATGTGGAATGTATGCCACTGGCTCTGGATCTCCCGGAGGAGTGGAGCAGTGGGCACTATTCTTGCTACAGCAGGGTGACACTTTGACTGAACGATATGTACCTACAATTTATCCGGGCTCCCTAAAAAAGAAAAGGATAATGAATCTCATTGCACCTTCAACTAAACGTGTAATAGATATGCAGATTGATATATCATTCACTTTTGAAATATGCTGCAATGTACGTCCATAAGGATTGCAGCATTTGGCCATAAATGTGAGGTGTCTGCACAGTGGTTGTAAGTTCTTGATTGCCCTTTAACCAATTAAATAAAAAAAACTCCCAAGGATTTTAGTACCCCCCCCCCCCCCTTGTTCACTCTTCTCAATCCTCAATGTTTGAAAATCAGGCCCAACACCGGAGGTGGCACAGCTGCGCAGAGAGAAGGCCCCCCCAGGTACGGCTTAATGTTGAATTTAATTGAAATTAATAGGAGGCTACATTGTGTTTCAACGTTGCTTTTCAAGTCGCACGTGTCAGGCTAATTTTCAATTTACATTTATTTTTGCATGAAACCGCTATTTCAACTGTTTTGTATTAATGCCGTTCGAATCCAAACAATATATATTTAAGTCAACAATTTATACCACTGCAAATGTCCCACACAGCTGGAAATAATGGCCCGTTCTCACGCCTGATTCAGGAATCATTGTTGTTAAATTGTTACTTTGGCTTCTAGCAACAGGAATGTAGAATTGTCACCACTCAGCGGAGAGACTGAGCCAGCGCTGGTGGTATCTCAATCCTTCGCCTGAAGCCAGGTCAAAACCTCGCACAATAACGTGAAAGACCTCGACCCATTCAAACGATGAAAGCATCACATATTTTCTGGAGCTCAGACCCAGGCAGCTCCAGCTGAAAAAGAGCCCTGATAATTGTTCAAAACATATACATATTTTTCCATTTACAGAAGACCCTCCTCCATTATTGATTCAAATGTGAGATCAAGGGCTTTAAGGGTTTATTTTACAAGACTCCTTAGTCTGCATGCTACAATGTCCATGCAGCTGGGTGGTATTTTGAGACAAATACGAACCGGTGTGTTTTTGTTCTTCTTCTCCGGGTCGGCTTTGCACCCCCACGGAATGAGCCGACGTTATCATCAAGCGGACGGCATCTTCACCGGTCGCCCCAGTGACGCAACAGGGCGACGCGTTGCGCCCAGCCCGACGGTGAAGCGGAAAACACCACGGTGAGTGCGCTACCCACCGATAACTTTTGAACGAATGCACAAACGAGGCTGCTTTGCTTGCAGCGAGAGCGAACTTTGGGATGCAGGTGACTGAACGTCGAGAGGTGCCGCAACACCAAACGAATGCTGGATTGTGATTATGGTAATGATGACGCAGACAAAGGATGACGGCCATCCAAAAAGCCGAGAGTTGACAGCACTTTACTAAATCCCCGACTCCTATTTTTTTTTTTGTTGGACTTAAGGGGGCTTTAGGTACATTTTCAACGTTCTAATGCTACGTAATAAAGAGACAGAGGGGGAAAAAAAATCTATCAAATCCCTACCGAGGGAAAGAATTGGCCTTCCGGTAATGACGGCAGGTTACGGAAAAAAGAAAGCGGGGAATAAAAAAGCGGCCGTAAAATAAAAATAAATCTAACAGCGGCAATTACACAACTTCACGAAAATGAAGGCGATCGCACACTGTGAAATTCAGTTTATTTTGTACGTGCTTTGTCGAATGTGCGGCATTTAATACCAGGATGATGGCGCGTGTGATGCGCAAGGCACCCCAAAGGGCATCAAGTCTATTATGGTTAATACCGGTCTGAAATCCGGATGTTAGCCCGAGCACGTCTCTACGACGTTTACAGCTACCTGGTTCATTTCCCTGACAGCGCACCTCATCGGTGGCCAATGGGATCCGAAGTCAGTGCTTCCTTGAATGGGTACCTGGTGCACTATTTGTATGTATGTAGAACTTCTTTCACACCGCACGTAGCCAACCGTGCTCATCGGAGGTGCTTCCGTGACCAATGCCACAATTCAGAAATGATTCTTTTCATCGTAGCGTTCACACGAGTCACAACGCCGACGGTGTGTCGTACGCCCTTCTCCACCCGACACGGTTGAATAAAGGATGTCACGTGAAAAAACGCGACGATATTTATCGCACACCAGTGCAGTGGAGGGCAATCCGTAACATTTAACGATTTGGAATGGCGTTTCGCTGATAATTACAACCAGAGTCATCATCAGGCAATTGTGACTCAAACATAAATCTCGACTTACCCCAATGCACTGTTTAAGCATCATTGCTGGGAACATGAAGGCAGCAGGGTGTAGTAGTTACGGGGTCCGGCCGTCGTATCGGCCACCCCAACGTGTGCACTGTTGACTTTTGGATGTTCTTTAGCTCCTAGGTTCTAAACACTTAACAGGAGACATCTGTTTGTCGTGCGTGTGTGCGAGACGGCTGTTTCACTCACGTTAAGTGTCACCTCGTGCGTGCATTCACAGTAACCGAAGCTCGCTGCCGTGTGCGCGCGTGCACATACCCGTCTGTGCACGTGCACAGAGCATCCCCAGTCCTCTTCCTCCTACGACCCTAATTCCTGACCCGGCTTCGACGTCGCCCCTCTCCACGTGCACCAAACAACATCTCTCCCCCAGCCCTACGCCGCGCTCCCAATCGGCTCAACTATCCGGCCACCAGACCTCTGCCCCCACCACCCTTCACCTACCCTCATCCGTGCCGACGTCACCACTTCACGCAACGTACCCCACACCCCGCTGCCTCTCGTCCACGCTGTACCCATCGGACACCCTCACTCACCATGACATTCCACCTTATTCCTCCGTACCTGCCCCAGCAACATCAACTCCATTCCCAGCCCCTGTCCCTCCATCCATTCCGCCACCTCCTACACTAACTGCCGTCGGCTCGCATTCTAAAGGGCCCTGCAAAGGACGCCGCATGAATCCGAAATGGAATAGAGTGTGAAGATGCGCTGACTGTGTGCATTCGTGTGTCTTGTACGACGAAATAGCAACGATTCGTGAATGTGTACACAGATCTAAGTTTGCGTACACATTCACAACAAGGAAGGTGGCACCGGATGCCAGATAACGAAATGCAGCATTGCAAACGTAAACACTGGAAAATGGATGTCAACAGTGCAATTGCCGTCGAATCTGGCAGAAGGAAGGAAGCGATCTCAAGAGTGTGGCAGAACTGTTGGCTATGACAAACGCTTATCTTGACCTATGCGTAATTAAAAACTATGCTATGGCCCGTCACGTGCGGAGAAAGAGTAGTGAACAAAATTTGTCTTGCAAGCGTTCACTTTTCACAGGCAAATGCTGACATTTTTAGAAGTTCCCATGAGAAATAACAGCAGAGGTGTCGACAGAAATCAGCAAAAAGTGTGAAGATATTTTAATCAAATGTAATGCACTTTCATATGAACTGGAGCAATCACACGCGCCACGTGGAGACACGCGGGCATTGGGAGTCATTCGTAATCTTAGTGAAAATATATTTGATGCTAATTAATTTGTTTCCTGCAAGGCCTGATGACATTTCAGACAACGTGGGTCTTTCCAACCGTCATTCACTCACGACAATGAAAATACGGCTGAGTAGCGTGGTGGTCAGCAGACAATTTGAGCGGCAGATTTTGAAGTGGATCCTGGAGAGCCCCTCTAGAGGCTATTTTGGCCTACTCTTCCATTCTGGCCAGATGCCTTGAAAGAGGGTGGGAGTACCCACACTTTACCCCATCGCACATGACCTGCAAGGCAGACAAGCTGTTGCATTACCCATTTGTTCTGCTGGGTGGACAGAGGCAGGTCACGTTGGCGAGATGTTAACTACCCCCCCTGGTATACAAGCGATGATGGGTTCCACCCCGCCGGTGAGGCCTGTTGTATATTTTGAGTTTTCATGCTCCCCCCCGTGGTCACGTGGATTTTTCTCTGGCTGCTCCGGTTTTTCCCTCCACACTTAGAATCAACATGCGTTCAGAGTTGTTGGCCGTTTTTACAAATATTCACGCGATAGGCCGCTTCGTTCAGCCATCGTTTGTGATCGGCAGGTCGCCTCCGAAAAACAGGCACGCAGCTCAGTGGGCCTTACCCGGTAAGATAAAAAATATAGACTAAAAATACGAAGAAACTTGCACCATCGTTGCAGCTGCCTCGCCGGGAGATCGAATTGAAACGATGACTTTCGTGACGCAAATCCGGTGCGCTAGCCCGTTTCACTGCCGCTGGGGCGTTCCCTGTCTAAGGCTTGAAATGACAACCCGGTTCGGTGTGCAGACCATCAGCGTCGGTGCCTCTGCACGCAAAGTTTGCTCGCCACAAATGAACCGCAATACCTTTGACGATTTCGTCAAGGAGCACAAACCATCACGACGCGAACTCCGGTCATCCTCGCTTTTGGCTGGCCATCGAACAAAGACGCTCACCGCATCGCGCGCTTTCAGGTGCGCTACTGTGGCCATCTGGAATGCTCTTCCTTCCGATTATAGAAAGCCAGTGGAGCTGTGCACTTTAAAATCATCTCCAATGAAAACTAATTTCTTCAGAACTTATTTTTATGCCCTTCCCCCGGCACCTCCGATTCGCACTGTCGGCTACGCACGGTGCAAGATAAGCTCAACGTACATACGCATACACACACATTACCCGTTACGGGAAACCAGTTCGCAGTTGCCGCAGGCCCCTCTCTCTCTCCGAGGGCCCTGGCCACGAGCGCGTGCGATTCTGAACTGACGCCGGCGCTGCAGCCGCGACCGGCGTCACTTCCTTCTCCGCCGCACCACGTCCGCCCGACTGACCTGGCACGTGCTTGGCCCAGCCGATGATGACGACGAGCTCGCGGTCGGCCAGGTCGCACAGCGTGGTGAGCGCCTTGATGTCGCTGTCGGGCACCGTGGGGTCTGGCATGGCGTAGATCTTGTCCGGCTCGGCCACGATCAGGTGCGACACGATCTTGTTCACTGCGGCGGGAGGCAGGGGGACGCGAGATTTGTTTTTTTTGCGGCCGCTGCGGCGTTTCGCTCGCGCTCGAAACGTCCGCGCTCACCGTAGCGGGGGGCCTTGGGTTTCTCGACGAGTTCCAACCACCGGCGAAGTGTCGCAAGGTGGCCAACTTTTTGGCAAGAGCCGTTGATCTTGCACCGCTTCATTTTCAGTATGCCAACGAGATTGCCACTGGTGTGGCACGTGCCCGTTGATGACGTTTCATGGCTGCGTTCTTTTTTTTTACCAAAATTACTTTTTAAGTGTTTCACAAAACACCAATAAGGGGAGGGGCTCGTGTAAGCAGCGTGGGGTGATGACAGGATAGCAGCAGTAATCTTCTCCTTATCGGGGCTCTCACACGCTCCCTCCTGTAGAGACTCTTCTTTACTCTGATCACAAGCTGTGTATGATCTGAAATGCATTGGTTGCTGTTGCATATAGATCATAGAAAGAGTATGATCACATATTCTTGGTTCTTTCGGTAAAGTCACGTAGAAGGGAAATAATAAAATGATTAAAAAAAACATAATAAACGTAAATTCTCACAACGTTTCGGCCACAACACAAGCAGCCGTCCTCAGGTGAAGAAACAGAGCTGTCGGAAAGACAGCGTTCCAATGAACACTGCTAAGCTTGGTATACGCTGCAAAGCTTAGCAGTGTTCATTGGAGCGCTGTCTTTCCGACAGCTCTGTTTCCTCGTCTGAGGACGGCTGCTTGTGTTGTGGCCGAAACGTCGTGACAATTACATTTTATTATGTTTCATTGTTATTATTTTATTATTTCCCTTCTACGTGACTTTACGGAAAGAACCAAGAAGATGAATCCCTGCAGTCATGAAAGCTTCAAATCGAAGTATGATCACAGTGTAGCGCTATTATTTCTGAAGTTAACGTTATATACGTCAGTTATCTTCGATCCATTAATAGTTTATATGAGGTGTTGCTCAGACAATATCAAAGATGGGAATATACATGACGCTACAGACTAAAACTAAAAAATGTTTTATATCTTACCAGGTAAGGCCCACTGAGCTATACAGCTATTCTTGAGAAGCGACCAGGCCAGATAAGTGGCTTATCACGTGGACATGTATAAAAGCAGCCAAAAACTCTAAACAGTCAGTAATCACACAATCAGTAATCAGAGGCTGCA
This sequence comes from Lampetra fluviatilis, assembly GCF_964198595.1. NCBI lineage: Eukaryota > Metazoa > Chordata > Hyperoartia > Petromyzontiformes > Petromyzontidae > Lampetra > Lampetra fluviatilis. Next base: position 3,787,916 of record NC_136299.1, read on the forward strand.
AGCTTTTCTGCAAGCATCCTTACCAGCTGGGTGCTCACATTATTGATCCCAGGGGAACAATTGGGTCGACTCGACCCTGGCATGGTAGCTAGCTCAAGGCTCAAAATTAGAAGCCCTGATGCCCTTCCAACTTGGGCTATATCCCAGACGCTTGTGTATCTAAAAAAAACCAAAATGTGTCTCCCTGATCAATCATGCAGCGGCGGTGGCACTCATCTCCTTTGGTTCCCGAGCCGGGAATGGAAATTCTACATTGCCATGGAGGGGAGCAGTCTATTTATAGGAAGACTGATGTTGACTTTTATTGTTGTATGGTATATTGTATTGCACTCCCACCCTCCCAGTGGGATGATAGCCCGAGTCAGCGGCCAATCGGATGTGAATTGCTTACACTCATGTGTGTGACTGAACTTGTGTTTAGCAGTCCATTTTAAGCAAGTCAATGCCCTGTTCGCAATTTTGTTCACAGCCAATTATTACTCGCTGGCCACAGGAACCACAACATCGACCCCAAACAAGCCAGCCCAGTGGCAAACGCAGTGGCCGTTACGCGACCAAGTCGCCTGGCACACACGCATCCTTTCTGTGTGCCGTATACACACACACAAATACACACACGGAGATATTCTCCGTAGCAGCCCATATCGACTGTCGGGCTGTCGGGCTTGTTTCGCACAGATGAGCAACAGAATTTTTTTTTTTGCACAACCATTAGCAGCCCTGACGGAGTGGGAGCCTAATGTTGTATGCAACACGAGATGCAAAGCGAGTGCCGAGCCTTCTCTCTCGATTCGGCTCCGGGCGGTTTGGCTGGTGCGACAGAACAACCGCGTATACACTCGCTTGTGCGCTCGCAGAGACAATGAGTCCCCTTTTAGCCCGCGGAGACCTTTGGCGCAAAGGGGGCGGGTGGCGTGGCCAACAACCGCACCTGGCCACCGCCGTCTCCCCGAGTAGGGGCGTTGAAACACGAGGCACCGACGCACGTGGCCTCGTCGGCTGCGGGGGGCCAAATGTCGCTCGCGAACATCTATCAGGGGCTGCTGTTGAGCGCGCACGTTGAGTGAAGCGAATGCACGCGTTTAGAATGCACTTCTCTGCATTTTCGGTGATACTTTGTTATCGGACTGGCACAATTCCATACCATGCACTGCTGCAACTAGGCCTCCCTGTACCGTGTCAGTCAAGAGGATTGTTTTTGACCCATGCTGGACCACGTTGGCAGCCCCGTGTGGTGAAGGGGTGGTACCGCCGATTTGCACGGTTGGCTACGTACGGTCCAGAAGAAGTCGAACATAGACACAGAGACACTAACCGCGGCCTTGGTAGTGGGGAATCGAACTCAGGATGTTCACCACTGTTTCACCACTCCCCGCATCGTTGCACGTACGTAAGGGGTTATTTTTCAATAGATCAGAGGTTTAGTATCCCCAGCCCTAAATGCAAATAGAAATCTAATCATTAATCATTAAAGGATTAAATACTGCCCACTGCCTATTCAATCAGATCGGAATCAGGGAAGGGGAGTTTAAAGCAATAATGTATTTCTCTCCTTTCAAAGATGGCTAATTGTGGGGCAGTCGATGAAAATAACACGCTCCTGCCATGGAAATGTGGAATTTCCATCACGGTTCTCAGGATCACAGATGTGAGAATGAGTGCCACCTAAATCGTATCTTAAAATAATTCATATAGCCCTTTACCCGAGGCGCTTTACACAGAATGAGTAACGGTACACACGGATGTGACGGTGGAGATGAGGTGAACGAAATTGAGAAAGAGGAAGCAATCGGGGCAAATCTGTGCTGTGTGAATTCGGTGAAAGCGCGAAATCGATGGCAGTGAATGATGATGAATTGAACGACTGGGGAGTGGTGTCCAAGCAGGGAGACTCGTTGACTTTCGACTTCACTAAACTTAATTTTAAAGTTCCACTTGGTAAATGTGAACATGCAAATTGTGGCAAACGGCACCACCAAGTTGCGTCGCCTCATGTTCACGTTGTGCTCAAAATCATGACGAGGACATCAAATTTAAAAGCGCCACAGACAGGATCGCTCAAAACTCCGGTAAGAGTGGCAGTGTGACACACGTCCATGTGTGCGTGTGTGGAGCGGTGGTGCAGTGGTTAGCACACTGCGCTACGAACCCGGCGATCCGAATTCGATTCTCGCTCACGTCCAACACCAGCGACGGTTATCTGAACCAGTTCTGGGCCTCCCGTAGATTGACTCAGCCATAATTGAGTACCTGGTGTGCGCTGTGTAAACAACCACTAAGGGAGACACTGGCGGCTGGGCATGGTGCTGGCCACCCACCCCCACGTGTGATGTGCTGGCTTTCATAGGTGCTCGCAAACAGCACCTGCCCTAAAAGTCTGTTCAGTCCACACGGGGGATCTTTGTCTCCTTGATTAACACAATGACCACGTAAACATTCTCAATTCCAAGCCCTAAACCTAACAATGCAAATTTTAACTGCATCCTCCTGAAATTGATTACACTTAAGAGGTGTAATATTTCAAGTGTATGTATTGGTAGATTAGTGTTCGGTGCGTGCACCAGTTGAGCCACCAGTTGAGTTCGTTACACAAGGAGTAAAGGTGATTTCGTTACAAAAGGAGTAAAGGTGAAGCCCTGTAATGTGTTGCTCACACTACTGCTTGCAGAAGGTCCTCCTCTATAGAGATATATAAAGAGTGTCCTCTGGCTTACTCCTTCCTCAATTGGCCAGATGTTTTGGAAGAGGTGCGAGTGCCCACACTTTACCCCACCACAAAATGGTACCTGCCAATCAAATTACTGCAGTGTACCAATTCAAGAAATTTGCAGCATTGTTTCAACTGCTGGGCTGGGGGAAAGTATGGAACCGGTTGATCTCTGGATTTGCAAGTCGGGCAGTCACCTGAGTGTTTCTATGTGGACAGCAAAGGGCATCTCCTGGTGTAGCATGGGCCTAAAGGAGGATCATGTGATACCATTTACATTTCACGACACAATACATCCCTCTGTAAACGGAAAATAGCACATTTTATGACAATCGTTAAATGTAAAAAATAGATTGTCACCACACAAGAACAAAAAATGATAGATAGTGAAGCCTTAAAAGCAACAAAGATGTAAATTTCAGCCACGTAAACAACGCTCACACAATGACAGGTATAGGACTTCGCATTCTTTTTTGGCGGGCCTACTCTTACACACTCAAGCAAGCATCCTTCCAGGGCTAATGAAATAAGAGTACACTGCGAGACGTGACTTTGTGGGATGCTGTACAAAATAACATCCCACACGGTGGCTAGAAGATGTTAACTACCTCGCCTGGTGTACAGGAGGTCGTGGGTTCGATCCCTACCCTGACTCCTGTATATTTGGAGTTTGCGTGTTCTCCCCGTGGTCACGTGGATTTTTCTCGGGGTCCTCCGATTTTTCCCTCCACATTTAAAATCAACATGCATTTAGAGAATTTGGCTGATAGAAATTTCCAAACGACGAGCCACTTCGTCGGGCTATCATTTGCGGCCAGGTCGCTTTTGAAAAATACCTATATAGCTCAGTGGGCATTACCTGGTAAAAAAAAAAAGTAGTTTCAGTACTTCTAGATTTGAAGCTTTCGTGACTGCAAGGATTCATTTTCTTGGGTTTTTTCCGGTAATGTCACGTGATTTTACTGAAAAACCCAAGAATATAGTTTCAGTACTTTTAACGATTCCATCACCCGCATCGTTGCGTGAGGCGGGCCTTCTCTAGGAGCCGTCCGGTGGGCCCTGGCCACGCCAGTCATTGGGCTTGGTGCCGTCTGGACAGTTGCGAGGGAGACCCGGTTACTCGCTGCACCTCCACTCCATCATTGTGAACGTCCTTGCTGCGAGCACCGCTTACGATGGGCCACTTCGCTGCTCGTTGGAGCAAGGGGTCACCGCAAGGTTACCACTTTATCCACTGGCACAGCCAAGCAAGTGCTGGCGGGGGGAGGTCATGTGTACGGGTCGTTATTTCGCTGGTTATTTTTCGTGTCAAACCAGCTGCGATATGCGGGCCTCACAATAGTTAGACGTCTGCATCTATTTCGGGATCAAGCATCGCCAGGAGTGTGACGGATGACATGTTCATCGCGCGGTGTCATTCACTCCCGCTTGTGAAATTGCCAAACTGCCAAAAACCGCGGCATTGGCAGCACGGCTCGGCTCGGCTTCGGCAACAGAAAAAACAAGAACCTGGCGCCTCCCTGGGCTGCATCGGGCTGGTTTGGCACAGACCCGGTACGGGTCGGTTGGACAGAGTGAAAACAGAAGGGGTATTTGTGCCAAATTTTGTAACGTGAAAGAGAATGTTCCTTTTTGCGTCCGATTGCCCGGCAAAAGCGTGCCGACATCTCCAGTGCCTTGAAAGGAGCAAATCACAAAGGCAATGATTTTCGGTAGTTTCCTCAAGGTTCGACGGCTGGCCTCTTCACTTTGCCTTTCGGATCACCCGCTGGGTAGACAGAGGGACTAAAAAATGTTTGGGAGAGTGGTGGGGGGGGGGTCAAGATTTTTTTGGGCTGGATCGCGCAAATATATAAATGTGTCGTTAAACCTGCCACCACCGGACACAGCCAATTAGTAAGGTTTGTCACGTAAACAGAACGTGCCCATTCGTTGCTCGTACAGCACACCGGTTGTGTGTTGGAGAGCCAAGCCACAACTGACTCCCAAATGACTTTCACCAACGTGCGCCTTGACCGGGAATTGAACGCCGCGCCCTTTTTTAGATCGCGTGCCCAGCGCATTAGCCTTTAACACCTAGACAGCTGAGGGCTCACACCAGAAGGGCACGTGTAAAGTGGCACGGGGGGGGCGGGGAGAAGTGGTTTATTGCCGAATGCATTTTTCAAGCGTTAACACTCGCCCAATGGCCCCGGCCCTTAAGCCCAGCCCCCCCCCCCTCCCCCGTCCCATCCCTCGGTGGCATTTTAACCATCCTTATGACATTTAAAGCTTCCATTTCTCTCCTTCAGCCCCAGCCCCATCCGTCAAGGTAATTTATGCAGACCTGCAGGCACGCCGTGTCTTTACCGATCCGCCTCATTGAAGTCTTCACCGCGCTAACAGACGAAATTCATGAGCCATCAGAATTACACGCGCGTTAGGGAAAATGTTACTCACGGCACGCTGTTGACCGCTCCCACCCCCCCCCCCCCCATCTCTCTCAACTCGCGGGGCCCATCTACTCATGAACGGCGTCCAAGCACCAGGCAATGGGTACAATGAAGCGGACGGGATAAGTTGGCACCCCTTCCCAAACTGGACGGGACAAGTTGGCACCCCTTCCCAAACTGGACTGGACAATTTGACGGCAACTTCCCAGACTGGATGGGACAATTTGACGACCACTTCCCAGACTGGACGGGACAATTTGACGACCACTTCCCAGACTGGATGGGACAATTTGGTGGCACCTTCCCAGACTGGATGGGACAATTTGACGACCACTTCCCAGACTGGATGAGACAATTTGACGACCACTTCCCAGACTGGATGAGACAATTTGACGACCACTTCCCAGACTGGACGGGACAATTTGACGACCACTTCCCAGACTGGATGGGACAATTTGGTGGCACCTTCCCAGACTGGATGGGACAATTTGACGACCACTTGCCAGACTGGATGGGACAATTTGACGGCACCTTCCCAGACTGGATGGGACAATTTGGTGGCCGATTCCCAGACTGGACGGGACAATTTGACGGTACTTTCCCAGACTGGATGGGACAATTTGGTGGCACCTTCCCAGACTGGATGGGACAATTTGACGACCACTTCCCAGACTGGATGGGACAATTTGACGACCACTTCCCAGACTGGATGAGACAATTTGACGACCACTTCCCAGACTGGATGGGACAATTTGGTGGTCCCTTCCCAGACTGGATGGGACAATATGACGACCACTTCCCAGACTGGACGGGACAATTTGGTGGTCCCTTCCCAGACTGGATGGGGCAATTTGACGACCACTTCCCAGACTGGATGGGAAAATTTGGTGGTCCCTTCCCAGACTGGATGGGACAATATGACGACCACTTCCCAGACTGGACGGGACAATTTGGTGGTCCCTTCCCAGACTGGATGGGGCAATTTGACGACCACTTCCCAGACTGGATGGGACAATTTGACGACCACTTCCCAGACTGGACGGGATAATTTGACGTCCCATTCCCCGGCCAACTCTGTTGACCCGCATACTCGGCAAGTGTAAACACTGTCACGCGATGTAATGTCGCCGATGATATATATATTGATATATTTATATATTGTTTCTCTCTTTTGATGAGGCAATGTTGTTGACGAGTGCGTTGACATGCTTTATTCTGCTTACTTTTACTTGACTTACTTCAAGAAATAAGCGCGTAAAGTGTCCAAATTGCCAATGTTAGCAAAAGAAGTAGTACTGAAACGACTTTTTTTTACTTTACCAGGTAAGGCCCATAGAGCTATTGAGCTCTTTTCTCAGAAGCGACCTGGCCGCAAATGATAGATAAACGAAGTGGCTTGTCATGTGGATCATTTTTTTATAACAGTCAAATTACTCCAAATGCATGTTTGTCCTAATGTGGAGGGAGAAACTGGAGGGCCCGATGAAAAATCCACACGACCACAGGCAGAACTTCCAAACTCCAAATATAGGGGCGTATACTTGGAATTTCTTGTTTGTTGTCCTTCATCCGCACCTCTGATTAGCATGGTTGGCTATGTACGAAGTTCTACATACATACAAAAACAAATATCCCTCGCATAGCTTTGACAGGCTGTTGGGGCAAGTGCTGATAGCGAGCACCTATGAAGGCCGGCACGGCACACGAGGGGGTGAGTCGCCAGCACCACGCCCGGCTGCCTTTGTCTCCCCAGTGGCGATGTTTACACACCATACCAGGTACTCATTCAAGGCTGAGTCGACCTAGGGGAGGCCCAGGACCGGTTCAGATTATAATCGTCACCGGCGTTGACGACCGCGAGTGGGAATCGAACTCGGGTCGCCGGGTTCGTAGCGCAGCGTGCTAACCGCTACGCCGCCACTCTCCGACATACACGCACGTACGCACGCACGTACCCAGAGTGCCGTTGCAGGGCTTCTTGATGGGCTGCGTGAGCTGGGGGTTGAGGTAAGGGCTGTTCTCGGCATCGATTCTCCTCTTGTACTTCTGACGCCCGCCACGCACCCTGTCCAGCCGCACACCTAGACGGGGGGGGGGGGGGGGCACCGCGACAGAGCCGGGAGTGAGAAGAAACCTCAGGGGATTCAGAACGCCACGTTTGCCCCACGCCAATGTGCCCCAACGTTGACGAGCACAATGCTGGCTTCAATACACTGCATCATGATGATGATGGGGATCATTCCGTAGTGTAAGGGACCTTCAATCCGGAGGTCACCAGTATCATCTCTAGGAGTGACAGTCGAAACATTGGACACATTTCTTGAAATTCCCTCTGATTCTGTCCACCCAGCAGTAGAAACGGGTAACACCAAAGTTAGTTGGTCGGCAGGTCGCTTGGTCTAGGTCTAGACAGCTTGGAAGAGTAGGCCAAATATGCTCTCAAGATATCTGTCTAGTCGAGGCCTTGCCGCCCTGCAATTCATTTCAGCCCTACACCTTAACCTTGATAACGAGTACAATGCTTAAAACGTAGACTTTCCCGACCAATATTCTCAACAACAGAGGATTTGGGTTAGATCGCTTAAATAAAAATGCGTCTTTAAACCCACCACCACCCGACACAGCCAATAAGTAAGGTTTGTCACGTAAACAAAAGATGCCAATTTGTAACTAGTTCAGCACACCGGTGTGTTGGAGAGTAAACCCACAGCATTGACAATGCGAGTACAACGTTTCGCCAGTAATTACTACCAGCCTCATCAGGCGACAGCCAGAGTTATGGAGAAATCCTCCTGTTTCGGCCTTGAATCTAGTGATGAAGTACAATGCTCTGTCAAACGTCTATCCATTTAAATCACCCCAAGGTCTCCCGTAGACCACGTGGCTTGTGTATGGTCATCCTCACTCTGAGCCCCTCCCCCCTGTGAAAACAGACGCCGCTCCTCCTCCATGTAGCTCACTGCTGATCGCTCCTCCCTTCTCTCTCACTCTCTGCCCCCCCCCCCTCTTATGGCACTCTCTTCCCTGATATCTACGCCATGTCCTTGACGGTGTTCTCATTCCCGTGATGTGCCACGGGTAAAAAAAAAGTTTTATATTGGAAATTCCAATAATAATAATATGAAAGTGTCTTTCTAGATTTGAAGTTTTCGTGACTGCAATGATCCATATTCTTGGTTCTTTCGGTGAAGTCACGTAAGTAATAAAATAAAAATAAAAGATAAATAAATTTAAATCGTGATTTAAATGTATTTTTTTTAAATCTTTTTTTTCTTTTTTTTTACCTATGTGACTTTACCGAAAGAACCAAGAATATGAAAGTGTTTTCTCAAATGAGTGTAGAGTATTGCTCCACTCTCTAGGTGGTCCTGAGTCATTTGTTAAGGTTGTACGTTTCTAAGTTTGGGATGTTTCCAAAGGACAACATCGACAACATCCATCGGACAACATCGCTGACCTGATTCGAAGTCAAGATTCTCATGAGTAGAGCCCTCTACCAACACCTAATAAAATACATTACATTCGTGTCCATGTGCTGGGTCAAAGAAGCATTCCACGATTCATATTGTATAACGTCTTTCACACTTTCTCTATTTGTAAGCTCTGTTTGACAGTCAAGAGTGCAACGCCACTCGGATGACACAATTAAAAATGATGGAATAAGCTCACCTCTAAAACAATCAATTTTCGGAATTAAAACGACTTAGCAGAAAGCCAAAGTCAAAAACGAGTTCAAGAGAAATTTCGATTTAAAGCTTGCGTGACTGCAGGGATTCATATTTTTGGTTCTTTCGGTAAAGTCACGTAGAAGGGAAAAAAAAAAATTCTCACGACGTTTCGATTGCCACACAAGCAATAATCATCAGCTGTGAAAACCACAGCAATAAAATTAAAATGTTATTGTTACATTTTTATTATTTTATTATTTCCCTTCTACGTGACTTTACTGAAAGAACCAAGAATATGAGTTCAAGTGAGTTGCATCTCCACCGTGCCTGAGGTAGCCCTCACCATCACTGTGTGCAGTTTGGAGCCAACGTGAAAATCCCACAAAATTGGTTTCTCATTTTATCAACCCCGGAGAGATTATGGTTCCAATTTGGTCACTGAGAGCGCCTGGTTTTGTTTTTTTCTATCATAAATACATTTATCTCAAGAAGTTGGATGCTAGAAACTATTGAAAGCAATGCACCAGCGAGAGCTGAGATTCTGAGTTTGAATCCTTGGCTCCTACACGAAATGACAAGGACACACACACAAGTTGTCTTATATCATAATGTTAGGTCTCAACCTCTTGTCAACAGGTTGTATATGAAACCGATACAACATTTCACACTCAAATAGGCCCAGACCAACCCTGAAGGCGTATTTAGCAGAGGCACAAAGTGAATTGTTGCTGGTTCCAGTGCTCTCTTGCATATGTACAAAATAAACCTTTGAGGGACACAAGACTAAGGCTTGTGATATCTCATATGGGTTGTGTGGGTTCGATGTCTTCTTGTAAACTATAATGAAATGCAGGTTGTGCGATTTTTGGACTTGAAACGTTGAATAATTTGCTTAAATAAGTGAGATGTTATGAAAATGAGATGTATCATTGACAAAAGCAAGCGGTTGTTGGCTGCCTGACCCGGAGTGAAAAGTGAAACGGATCGGGCACAGAACAACGTTTGCAGAAATCCCCAACTCTGTCCGAGGAATTAATTAAACCAGAGTGAAATGGGTTAAGAATAGTGAAACATTTCACATTTCATTTTTTTTTTCCTTGTGAACAGCTATAAAAAATATTACCGAATAATTAAATATGCAACTAACATTTTACACCTCATTAATTTAATACTGACCTTATGAGGAACCATCAGAGTGAATCAAAATATTACCATTTGGTTAGCGCAAAGTGTTGGTGGAAAGCGTTTTCCAACTCTTTTAGGATGACGAACAGACCATAAATTGCAGGAGTAGAACATTTAAGAATATTTAATTGGAGATTTAACATTTTATACAAGTGTCAGCAGTAAGTGATTCATTGCGCTTATTACGAAAACAGGCGGATTGAACGTAACATTCATTGTAATTTTTATAATAAATATTAGTAGAGTAGCTGATATATTTGATGGAATGGAAATTAAGTTATAATGTGGGTCTTTATTTTAATTGTAACTCTACACTCGGTGTACACTGAGAATATATTCTCAATAGCTTTTGATACATCAAATTAATTTAGCATTTTTGCAATGATACCGTTTCAAAGAGTTAATAATATTTGACAGGACCAGGATAAATGCATTATAGATTTCTTAAGGTTGCATATTACCATCCTGACTCCACACCCTCCAGGGTCTATCATTGGTACCATTTTGTCAGCAACAGTTTCCCCATGCCATGGCTGGTTTGCACAGAGCATTGTGTGATTTCCACCACGGGCTTAGCGACCCCGATGGACATGATCTCCCGCTCGCACTTTTATTCCGAGCGGATAGCCACGTCGATTTAACAGTATAGCGTATGCCGTATAGATCACTTCCATAGGAATGTGGAGTTTTGAACCACTGGCTCAGGGCTGCTAGCGAGAATAAAAACTTGCAATTACCCTAAAATCATCATCATCATCATCAAGAGTAGTCTGTTTAAGAAACTGTGCAAGGTGCAGCCCTTTGCACGTCAGTACTTTAGTACCAATATCAATTGTAAAACATTATATTGGTATGCTCACTTCTGTAAACAACTATGCAATAAAAAATATATATTCTTCGGGGTAAGTATTTCCGTGCAGACTACGAGTTAGATAATATTTTTTGCATAACAAAATTCAATAAAAATCGTGATAATAATGGACAAGGCGCCCTTAAACCTTGGATCTCAGAGCGCCGTGCAGGTAAAGGAGGAAATGAAGTGAGAAGCAACCGGAGGAGAGAGACTAACGAGACAGACAGTGAACCAGAAATAGAGGCCATACTAAACAGATGTGGTGGGGGTCTTCCACTACTGCGAGCTCCTGACCTCCAAGGGCTGGGAACTCACAGAGCCTGGATGCTGTACGGACGAAAGCCCCGTGGTGGTCACCCCAGGATTCAAAACCTCGAGCGTGGTTACGCTGAGGAGGAGGTCAGGATTGGTGGCGTTCAGAAACAAACTTTTAAATGTAGATGCGAGAAAGTGAAAAGAAAACACGCACGTGCATCGTTAAATTTTGTGATGATTTCCTTCATTGTGAAGTTAGACTAAGGATTATTATCAATGTACTCAAACAAAAGTTGGGTGGTGCCCCGTACCCTTTGAGGGCTCTTAGACCACGATGGAAATGCTTCACGATCACGTCGCAGCCATTCACAATGGCCTCGATCAGCAGTCAATCAGCACTGCGTTGCCACAACGCAAGTACCCTTATGCATTGAACCCCAAGAGATGATAGACGGCGTTGACCTCTGACCAACAAGTTCAGCATTGACACAAAACCCAGATGAAGATTTACATTATTATGACAGTCAAAACAGGGGGGGAGGGCGAGGGGGAAGTGTTACTAATGAGATCTTTTCTCCAACGTATGTGTGAAGTAACTTGTGAACTAACCTCATGCATAAATATGTTGGCTCACAACCGTGTGTGTTTGCAGTGTACGCGTATGTATATGTCACAAATGCTTGAATCTCACGTCTCTGTGAGGCTATAAACTCGAGAAATGTGACTTCGCCTCCCCATCCACTACCCCGCCTTCCCCACTCTCTCTCTCTCCCCGCTACTCTTTTACCCACTCTCTCCTTTATTCTTCTTACTCTCCCTTCTACCCCCCCTTCCATCTACTCCCTCTCGCCCAACCCCCCCCTCCTTCCTTCCACCAGCCTCTTGAATGTAAGGATTCTCCTTGCATGGCCTCGTGTTTAATAACGCATGAATATGTCTTTGTGCCACTGTGGGTAATGCATGCCGCAATTACTGCATCATGTGACAGACACATGTCAGGGAGTAGCAGTGAGTGTGAACAAAGTGCACTCGCGTTTGCGGGGCGCACGTTAGCGCCGGCATGTTTTCATTATTAACCCCTGTTTTTCATTATTATGATTAAATTTCTCCGCTAATTACACCCCGGTTGAGTTATTGGCAGAAACTCACGGTGACATATCACATTGTGGAGCGGCCTAAAGGTCATAAATGCGGCTTGCTCTCTAGTTGCCTTTTTAAGGCGTTTATCTTACCACAACACAGCCAACCGCCAGACTTTACCGTAGGCAAGCGCAATGGTTCACCCCTCACCTATTTGCCAAATGAAGCCCGAACACACGGCAAGTGAAAAATCACCATCGAATTTTCAACAATAGTTTTTTTTTCCTCTTTGTGCAGTAAATTAATGACAGGCTCTCACCCGCTTCACGGCATTGTCTACCACTCTTGTCTCTGTCTCATCTGCACCACGTGACCTCTCTGTAACAAGTACTCTCATGGCCACTGTTGTTCTGATATCTACTTGCTACTTTTACTATTCTTTATTTTACCAGGTGAGGCCTACTGAGTTACGTCGCTCTTTTTTTCAGAAGTGACCTGGCTATCACAAACGATAGCTCAACGAAGTGGCTTAGCATGCAGAAATGTCAAGCAGCCAAATGCTCCAAACGCGTGTTTAATAAGTGTGAAGGGAAAAACCCGAGGAGCCGGAGAAAAATCCACACAACCACAGGGAGAACACGCAAACTCTAAATATACAGCAGGCGTCAGGGTCGGGATCGAACCCATGACCTCCTGCATACCGGGCGAGGTAGTTAACATCTCACGACCCACGACTGCGCCTGCGTGTCGACCCACTCGCAGCACTCAACCATCACTTCGTCTCGGCATGCAGATCGCGTTTTAGCTGCCGTACCAAGCCTTATGCCTCCTCCTCCTCCTCCTTGACATACCGTACATGCTACACACTCTGGAGCTCATTACCCGCCTCTTGTCTTCCCAACCTGATTACAAATTGTGTTCGTGTTTTTTTTTAAGGCTTCTGTCAATCGCTCGCCACTTGCAGATCTGCGTTTGCTGATGGGCTTAACCTGTCATGCCGTAAATCCATCTTAAGCACCCAACGAGGTTCAGTGGACAACGATCTCATGAAGGTCTGCTATGCCATCCGACTGCCACCAATGACAGAGGTTTTGGGCAAAGTTGCTCCATCATCATGCAAACACAATTCCAGCATTACAACTTTGACCGTGCATTTTCCGACGTGAAGTTTTACAAGTCAGCCTTCCAAAACACATGGCTCTCGCAGAATACATACTCTGAACATGGTTGACGAGAAGAGTGCGTGACTGCACTTGATTGGCAGTTGAATGTAGCCATCGGCATACTAATTGTTTGGTCGATCCACTGCTGGATGAATGCTTTCCCAAGCTGACGTCGTCCCTCACGATACTGCGATGCAACAGTCCATCTAACAGCGGCGCACGGGCTGAGCCCATCGCTCCACCTCGATCCATCTCCATGGTGGCAGCCCTGTCCTCCATGACGGGCATGTCCTCTTGGACACGTTACATTCCTTGGCTGCCACTCAGTCATTCGTCTCGACCATTGGCCATTGGTCAATAATAAGAGGAAGCTGGTGTATAAGATATTTTAAAGATGTGCACTACTGTAAAGCACCTTGGAGTTATTTTTTTTTCTCCTTAAATGTACAAAAACTCTGGTAAACGTGTATTTACCATTCTTTTCTATTTGTATATTTGGCCAATATTTACCGATTCAGGCAATGCTTCTGCTATCATTTGAACCCAGTTAACACGTGCATAACAGACGCCGTGAGAATATCTTATGTATTAATCATAGCTGCCATCACGTACGGCAAAGGAACGACAGTCGTGCCGTTCGAACGGATACCGCTTGTGGCCAAATGCTTGTGCTGTCAAGCTGAAATTCCTGAAACGTTCAAACGCAAGATTCGAGTCAGGCGATTGTCCACTCACTAGCACACACCGGATCGGTGGGCCTTGATTAGTGTAACGCTGATAATTATAATTAGTACACTGTTTTAAGGGCTCAAAGCCTGGCAAATTCAAGCAGAAACTGAGGTTCGGTTAGAGACCCGCTGGGGTGGGGGGGGTGAATGAATTGATTGGCTAAAGGGATATAATCAGTTGAGAAGGTTCGAGAAGGCTCAGGATTGGTGTATAAATGATAGAGTCCCAGGATATCAGGGCTCACTCTGATCTGTGCTCCACGTGTTGTCCATCCCCCGCACCTCCGATTAGCACGGTTGGATATGTACGGTGCAGAAGAAGTTCAACGTACATGCAGTACGTGCGTTACCTCCTGTAACTAAACGGCTGAGTACTCCTTTGAATCTGGTGGTAAAAACAAAAAAAAACGTCTCCATGTCTCAATGGGCTCTCGCTTCATTATAAAGGTCATCGATCCATAAAAAAAACCATCCTGGCACAGCGCTTAGCGCACCGTGCTACGACCAAGGCAAACCACAGCTGACGTCACTGACGAGTGATGTCTGAGCCGGAGTCTGGGCGGCTACGTTCACCGACTCACACTGGACCGGCGGTGGTGACGTCACTGCCATTGTCGCAACTCCGACTAGCACGGCAGGCTACGTACGCTGCGAAAGAAGTTCAACACACTGTACTGTACTGTACTTGAAATGTAATGAAATAACTCTCATGGCTAACATGGATTGGGGAGGCGTTCATCCAGCAGTAGATTGATAAAGGGCTCATTCTTATATAAATATAAAAAATAACAGCAACTTTTGATTTCAAGCTTTCGTGACTGCAGGGATTCATATTCTTGGTTCTTTCGGTAAAGTCACGTAGAAGGGAAATAATACATATAATACAAATATAAAACAATAAACATATTTTTTATTACAAATATAAAACAATAATTAGTTTTTACTTTATTGTTTTATTATGTTTTATTTTTATTATTTTATTACTTCCCTTCTACGTGACTACCGAAAGAACCAAGAAGATGAATCCCTGCAGTCACGAAAGCTTTAAATCGAAATTTAGTTTTTATTGTTTTATATTTGTATTATTTTATTATTTCCCTTCTACGTGACTTTACCGAAAGAACCAAGAATATAACAGCAACTGTTTACTCGTGACAAACGACCAGGAAAGAGAGTCGAGTCAAGGATGCAATGAATGGGGAAAAAAAGGAGAGAAAGAATGGGGAACAGGGGAATATTATATAAAAGGAACAGAGAAACGGGACCAATGGGTTAGGAAAGATGGGGCGTGAGATGTTAACTCCTTTGCCTGGTATACAGGAAGTCGTGAGTTCGATACTGACCCTGACGACACCTAAATAGTTGGAGTTTTCATGTTCTCCCCGTGGTCGCGTGGATTTTCCTCTGGGTCCTCCGGTTTTTTTCCCCTCCACATTTAAAATGAACATGCGTCTTAGAGTATTTGGCTGCTAGAAATGCCCACGTGATAAGCCACCTCGTCGAGCCTATCATTTGTGGTGGCCAGGTCGCTTCTGAGAAAAAGAGCTCATACAGCTCAGTAGGGCCTCACCCGGCAAAACAAATCGAACGTTTGAAAGTGCGTTTAAGCTTTAAGATGAGGAAAGGGAGGAAGAGGCAATAGAAGGGCCTTGGCGCCGCAGCTGCACGTAGAGGTGTGTGTTTTCACAGGGGGCGGGGCGACGAGAGGGATTCAGAGTGGGAGCCACACATAAGTCACGTGATTTATGGGAGGCTTGGGCTGCAAAAAAAGCGTCATAGCTTATCAGATTCCTCCGGTATAAATAAATATTCCGCTATGAAGATATAATATATAAATATCTCTTAAGCGAGAGCCTGGGATTCAAACCTTTGCAGCGACTTGGCTCAGCGCACCGAGCATCTAACGTCTCAATGTAGATACCGATTCTGATGATTTCCGATTCTCTGATTTGGTCACGCGAGCGCTGGCCTTCCACATGTGTCGCGCGGGCCGAGAGGAGCGACCCGAGTCGAGCGATTCACGAATGACGGTGAGAATAAAAAAAAATTAACCCGTAAAAACAAAGTTTTTCACTATAAATCCTTTATATGCGTGGCGGCTAGAGTCCTCTCGTCCTCTGGCTTGAGATGGCTGCCACCTATGGGTCAGATGATTGCCTGCCACCATTAAGCAATTGGTAATTGTGCAAAATGTCAGCTCGATTGGATCACGGGAAGTGGGTTAAAAAACGACCGAAAGATTTGCACGGTCGTAAGCGCGCAAGCAAGCAAGCAAGTGAACTTAATATAAAGGATTTAATAAGCCACGGTTACTATTGTCGCCCCCCCCCCCTCGACCCCCCTCCCCCCCCCCCCAAAAAAAAAAGAACCCGAATTTTCCCCTGTGTATTGGGCAAAAGGGGCTGCCCCTATAAGGGTTAAATGTTTGTAGAAGCCTTCACAGATGATTAAAGTTAAAAGGATGGCCTGCTGGGGAAACCGTCATGAGGCACTGAAAATTCTTCTTCATTCCTTTATTCTGATTCTCCCGCCCGCCCAGCCCCACGCTCCTTTGCGGCGCGTGATTTACATCACCAACAGTCTGGCCACGGCCACTTTAGACTTCGCCGGAAACGTTTCACACGAGGAATTATTTAATGCTTTTAACACCGTTTGAGGCTCCTTCGATCGAAATTCCTCAGATCCTGCCAATGTACACGGGGGACAGGGGGTTTTTAATCCTCCGGCTCTCATGGAGTCCCGAGGAAAGAGGCTCAGATAAATTTCAAAAGGAAATTATTTGAGTTTAGAGCCACTGTGCCTGCTGGCATTAAGGGGGAGAATGATTCGTTTATTTATTCAAGCTAAGCAAATGCACTTCAAAATACACTCGATACCATAATTCCGTTTTGCACGTTAGCCAGATAAATATGACGTGTTACATATAAATAACATACTGTGTAATATATACACACACACACACATAGGTTATACACAAATATGCAAATATCACAAGGCTGCTTTTCGCAGAATCAACGGTTATATTCCCATAAAAGTAAAATGATATCTCCCGCAAATTTCCAAAGCAAATGATCTGCTATGAAGTGACCATTAAAGATGACGTAAAACTCTGCAGTATTTACAACAGTGGGCCGCTTATTCAACTGGGTCCCAGACCAAAATGTAATTCGTTTTTACATTCTCACAAATGTGCACGTAACATTATATTTGGTTAATTATGTTCTGTAAGAGGCAAAGGTAAAGGTGCAGCTCTGTCGCCAGTCTACCGATGCAAGGTTCGCCACTACAAAGAGCCCAAAGCGAGCCCCCTCCGCAGGGTATTTGGCCTACTCTTCCACACCGGTCATACGCCTTGGAAAAGACGGCAGTACTCACACTTTCCCCCACCACGGCTCCGTATCATTTCAGAAGACGTTAAACAAACAAACATACATCCTTTATTCCACTGCACACAGCCTTCCGAAGTACTGTGGTCTATCCCATGTCGACTTCTGGGTGGACAGAGTCAGAGGGGGGAGGGCGGTGATTTGAGAAACTTTCTATCCTCCAGTGATTCAGCTGCCACGCCGGGAGATCAAACCTTGCGACCTCCGAATTGGAAGTGTCCCCGTTGCTAACCATTACACATCGCGGCAGAATATAATTTACCTAAGTGCCCGTTCCTACTTCTCATTTGCACGAGGTATGATGAATCTCAATGGGCTTTCACGCGGTAAAACATTTTTTGTTACACAATTAAATAAGTTAATAGCACGCACTTTTCAAGCTGATTTTTGCCACAGTGGGGAAGATTTCTGTTTGAAATTTATTTCGATTCCTCGTGATGTGATGCGGTTATTTCTGTTCCATATATCCTTGACTTGTCACCTGGTTAAACAAAGTCATCCTGAAACTCGAACACTTTCGCTGAAGTCAGAAGTCACCGAATTTCTCGCCAAACGAGCAAAAGGTTGCGGCGCTTGTGTGTGCGGTTTCATGCTCGGATGAGTCGAGATTCCATCGGATGATCACTTTTGACTTCCCACCAAACGGTACTGATTTTATTGACCTCAACAATATGATTGGATGAGTCAACCCGCACGACCGAGATTTGAACGCGTGACCTTATCGATTGTGGAAGCACATATTAACGGCGATCGCGGTGATGTGTTATTCCCACTGTAAAATTGCTTCAACGTGGCGCGTAACATGTTTAAATTGGGCTGTAAATGCAATGTATATACGTAAGCGTTCGTCATTTGTTTTTGATAATAAGAAATCGCAATACAACAATAAAATCTTGATGTATTGTTCAGTAATAGCAATTTATGCGCAAGTGCAATATATTGACTAAAAGTGAAATATCGATCGTAAATATCAAGCGAAAGCGTGCCATATGGAGTAAAAACTCAATACCTGGTAATGAATATTGACTTCACGTCACGAATTTTCTAAAAACAGAACTGGAAATAAACAAACGCTCAATAATGATAAAAGCAATAGCATGACAGCGTTTAGTATAAAAGTCAGTATTTTCTCTGTATACACACACACACAAACCGCATGCACGTACGCGCACACACCGACAATCGCATACACACAAACCCACACACACTCCAATGTCCCCCATTTAGGCTATATATATACTGCTCTTAGGTCAAATGATATTAGTGAGCACCTATTACGGCTGCTAAGAACACAGCGGGGTAATGATGCCAGCAATACACACACTTCCAACTGCTCTTGTACTCCTTGTAGGCTGTGGTGACCTCGGAGAGACACATTCTAAGTCCAGATACCAAAACATGCCACTGGAATGCATGGCCGGGAATGCAAACTGGGTGGCTGGCATCACGGCGCAGCGTGTGCCGGAACAGTGACCTCACTCCTCAACTGAAATATGCGCGCACGTGCGCTGCTCGGCCTCACCGTGCAGCGCAGAGCCAGTGAGCCTGGCTCAGGTGTAACTTGAAGGCTATCTCGTGACACCGAAGATCCCGTTGAGCTAGCTGCCCGGCTATGTTCCAAGGGAGATCCCCGTTGCGTGAGCACAGCAGCAGCAACAAAGGAATGACAAAAAAAACATCGATATTTCAGAGAAACGGGGACAGGGTCCTTAAGGGATGTTGGACAACTAACGGACGGGGCATTCAACGGTCGTAAACAATAACACAGGCGAATAAAAAAAACAATGCAGATGTCACGTGACAACTTAGTTGCAGGTGGAGGGAAGCTCTACGTTCTAGTCTAACAGTGACATGAACGCACGCACATCGAAGAAGACAGCGCAAGCGCGTTGCAGCAAGAGGCACCAGAATAAGTGAGGCAGACAGGTGCCAGTAAGCTGTGCATTTTGGTTTACTCGGGAGGCAAAGAGGGGGGGGGGGGAGAGAAGGGAGGCAACCACGCTGTAGATGAGCTGGCGAGGGCATTCCAGAAATGTGGAGCTGCAACGTAGAAAGACTTTCTACCACATTAAGTTTGAGCAATTGGATTTTTTTTTAGCATGGAACACGGAGGTACATCTGAGGCTCACGGGAGAGAGTGAGAGTACACAGGGTAGGTTGGTGGAAATAAAATACGCAAGGATATTTTCTAATGGCCATTCCCGCTACCCGATAAAGTGCACATGTACGTTCCGATCTGTGGGCTCCCGTTGCAAGACAAAGAAGATGCATGTTCACTCAACTGACTGCATGTTTAATATTTCGAATATTGAGCCTAATTTTCTTGATGCAAAGGCCACGTTTGGGATATCATTGGTAACGAGATAGAAAAACATAAGGTGAAAGCAAGCACTCTTAAGAGATAAGGCAATGCGATTATATAGGGTCCTGTGTAAAACCAATGAAGGCCGTACAATGTCATTCTTTGGTTCTTTCGGTAAAGTCACGTAGGTAAAAAATAAAAATAAATTAAATCAAGACGTTTCGGACGCAACACAAGCGTCCGTCATCAGGTGGGGCAACCACAGCAAAAACAATTGATGAAGTGGGCAAAAGAGCTGCTAGTAACAGGGGGTTATATAGATGAGGGAGGGGGGGCGGAGCCAAGGATAGATCTAGAATGAATGTCATATCTGTCAAGGAGGGGGGGGGGGTTGTTTGACCATACTTCACCACACCGGCCAGTGTGTATTTGTGAATGAGGAGGAGCAGGACTGGTTTAGATATCAACCAGTCCTGATGTTAGCCAAGTCCAGGAGTCCAACTCGGATGAGTGGGTTCAAAGTGCAATGTCCCTCCCCACGGAAGAGCAAATGAGAATTACATTGAAGAGGTGGCTCAAAGCGTATTGAAATGTGACACTATAATAAAGTTGCACCAGCCTAATGTCAGGTACGTGTCGAAGCTTCCAATGCTTAAATAAAGCGAAGTAGTCATGCAGAAAAGGGCAGGGCATTTCTCCACGTAATTTCACCTGATTTTGGCTCATTGAGTCGTGGATACTGCCACCGCTTTTATATAGCATTTACACGCCGTATAAACCCAAATTGTATTGTAATTGTGTAAAAAAAGAATAGAACTTATATGGGGGGAAATGTCATTAATATTCATGACGACATGCATGATGTAATTCCCACATGACATCTTGAATATGCATGGGTTCTCAAGACGTTGTTCAACCGGCCACTTATGGTTCACGTGGCATGCACGTGACGTCACTGCCACATTACCCCTCAGACAAAGGCTTACGTAGAAGTGAATGAGCGTTACACGTGCAATTTAATAATTTACACATTCCTCCAAGGCACCTTTTTGTCCCCCCAGGATAAAATGAGATCACCTAATATTTTGTCTTTTTTTTAATGCCAGAGTCATCCATTCCAAACTTTTGTAATTACAAGAAGGACCTCATAACTCTCATTTGAGACCGATATTACAATGGTATGCATTCTGTTTGTGGAATCCATAGAGGGGACACAAGAAATACGAACAGCTACAGCAAGAAATAAGTCGAACACTCATCTCCTTATGGGTAATCAACTCAGAAGTTTGGATACGTTCTCATGGGGTGGACATTTCACATTGCTGTGGCTGAGACCACCCTATTATTGGGATTTTGAATCAGAACTTTGCAACCACCCCCACTCCCCTTCTCCCCTCCTCCTTCCCCTCGCACCTTCTACTCCAGGGGTCCCCAACCCCTGGGCCACGGACCGGTAGCGGTCCGTGGCCTGTTAGGAACCGGGCCGCACAGCAGCAGGAGGTGAGAGCGGTGAGTGCGCGAGTGGCCCGCCCCCATTGTTTTATTATTCACCACTTCCATCCGCGCCTCTTTCCTGCACTGTGCACTCGTCTCAGTCACAGTGTTGGTAAGCCCACAAGCTGCTAACCCCTAGTAGCCAACATGAGTACAAAACAAACGTCGCTGGAAAGCTTCTTTGAAAAGGGGGAAAGACCCATTGATGAACCCCCCCTCCCCCGGTCCGTGAAAAAATTGTCTTCCACGAAACCGGTCCCTGGTGACAAAAAGGTTTGGGGACTGCTGCTCTACTCTATTACTGAAGTTCTTCTTCCCCTCACCTTCCTCTCCCCACATAAAGGTACACACACCCCACTCGCAGTACCCACTCGGCAGGCCAGGGAGCCCACATCTCCTCCCTCCTCCAAGTATTGGAGCGCAGCGTTTGGGACTTATGTCCGCGGAGTTTGTGTATTCCCACTCCCCTACATCACGGTTCGTGCTCTGCATCGGGTCTCCTAATGAAATATAATGAAAACATGAAAAAAAAATCATGAATCTGCAGGCAAGCGCCTACTCACACTACTGCCGGCGGAAGACCTCCACAAGAGGGGCCTGGTTCTTCCATGCTAGACAGACGTCTTGGAAGAGCTGCCAGTACCGACACTTCACCCCACCACAAGTGCGGTGAAGTGTAAATGTGGTGTAGGTTAAACGTTGAGTTTATAAGGGCTGGATGGGGAGGGTTGGGATGGGTGGGAGGGGAGGGTGGGGAGGAGCTGGATGGAGAGGGGAGGGTGGGGAGGGTGGGTGGGGAGGGTGGGGCTGGGTGGGGGGTGGGAGGGGTGGGGCTGGGTGGGGAGGGGCTGGTCACCCCGTGGTGCCCTTATAAAACTCAACGTTTAACCTACTCACGCCGGCTTGTGCCCGCCCTCACAGTCGGCCATATTTGCGGAATACACCACGCCGCCGTTGACCCTGGTCATTGACCGAGCAACCCAACGTTCCTACCAGCTCCCTCCGCAGGAATGTGTTATTTCACCAGGTAAGGCCCAGAAGCGACCAGGCTATCACAAACGATGGCTCTGCGAAGCGGCTCCACGGTGGTGAGGGACCACCGATGACTTCAACGGAGATGGGGCGCTCAAAACCTTGGCCACCCAGAGGTGAGACGATGGCCTGATTTGAATCCCAACCGAGATTGTGAACTGGCGAGACCTTATGAATGTTACATCTTGATTTGAAGCTTTCGTGACTGCAGGAATCCATACTCTTTGGTTCTTTCGGTAAAGTCACGTAGGTAAAATAAAATAGATATATTATTTTTTATTTTAGTATATTTTTTTACCTACTTGACTTATGAATGTAGTTTCAGGAAAAGTAGCTTTAAATATACAAATATAAAATGTAACTGGTATCAAACGATGTCTGTTCCTGATAATTATCTGTGGGCAGAACTTGTCATTTTTATTCGGGTTTTTTTTCTTTCAAATTCACATTTTAACAAACCGAAACCACAGATATGTGGTCGGTAGTGAGGGGGGGGGGGAAACCCCACACAGTATTGACTCAAGATACGAAATAATTACAAGTGCATAAAGCATGGGCCATAATATTATCTGAAGCGCACATTTTTGCGGCGAGCTAATCTAATAATCAATTGCCGCTGAGAAATAGTACGCATTTAGAGGGAAATGGCTGGTTCTCGCACGGGATATTGCTGGCATGAATGGCTGCCTAGAGAATTTCTCTGCTTAGCTCCCTGTAATTACGCGTACAGTGAAATTAGGAAGCCTACAGCGAGCAGGCCCCTCTCTCCCTCAGGTGGTGAAAAAAAAACTGCTTCTCCCAACTACAGGCGAAGTGTCTTCAAACGTTTAGCTCCACCTAGACACTTTACCCCCCCCCCCCCATTCTGTTCTCCGCCGTCTATTGACTTAAATAATGGATTTAATATTGATCATTCTTAAAGTGAGATAGTGCAAGCAATAAAACTATTTCCAGCAAAAGGCCTATCTATTGACGACAGATTCACTATCTTTGTCCATACACCAGAACAATCTGCCATTGCTCTTGCCTTGGCAGTAAAATGCGGGCGCTTGCTTGCTCGCACGGACGCACGCACGCGTGAGTGTACAGGGAAGAGAGAAGCGTTGGTGCAGTGTTGAGAGCTATGCGCTGTGAACTCCATTGCCTGGGCTTGATTACAAGACCTTCAACCTATCATGGGGCCTCATGTATGCCAGATCTGCCTAAAATCAATATTTTGCACGGCATGTGAATATCAGAAATGGGAAGACAGACATCCATTATGCTGGTAACACCACGCTCTCATGTGCTGTGCTGTCCTCTGTAGGTGCTTGCTAATGTCGCTCATACCAATAGTCTATAAGCTTGAACGGAAGATCTTTGTCGACGCGTGTGTCCCTGTAACAGACCCACCGAATGCATTCTGCGCATCTATAGCCATGAAATGGTCATGTGACACAGGGTTCTACTTAATCTAATGCTAATTCAGATGTGGGCAGCTTGTTTTCTGTACTGGCATATACTAGTTCCTCTCCCTCTCTGTCCCTGCCTGGTGCATGCCTCTGCGTGATCCTCCCAATCATGCTTCCAAAGCTCTGGATTATTAAGAGCGCGCGTTTGTGTGTGCCATCTCGTTCCGTGAAACAAAATGTCCCGAGAAAAATAATGAAACTTGGAAAAGCTAACCGAACCCCCCCTCCCCCAACCCCCCGCATACACACAAACACACACACAGTGAAAGTCAGCATCTCAAAAAAAACACAAGGAACATTACAAGTAAAGAGAGATTACGGGACAACTGCAGGTACAAAAAAAATCAATGCGGATATTGTATCTCCACTTGGATGCTGGCTTGATGGGGGGGGGGGGCTTCAGATGTCTCGGCTCTGCCGATGACAATGGGAGATACAGCGGCCGCCCAGGAATGGCGGCGCAGCTCGGGAGACTGGACCATCGGCTTCTTATCAATCCGACGGCGGTTGCGGCAATCGGTATCCGGAGCGTTCCCATTTAGGAGACACAAGTGATGCACGCCGATAGTTTCGCATTAGGCGCTGGCAGGCATTCTATGGACTTAAGGGGGAGGAGGATTGGATTGGGGTGGGGGGGTAGCGTAAGAGGGCGGTCGGTGGAGTCTCGTTATCTGTTTTGGCCACTGAGAGCCCCCCGCTGCCATTTCATCAGACCGGAATGGACAGGCCAACACAGTGCAGGTGTCCGGCCTGAAAACAAGGGGGGGGGGGCTGTGGGAACTCTCTTTCAGGTGACTGGGCCATATTGACGAACGAACACAAGTCTGCCTTTGGGATAATCAGTGGGGTGACTGGACAACTTTAGCCAATGACCATCCCAGGATTTTACATAGCAATGTGAGCTTGGAATTGCTATAACGTTTACAGTTAACACAGTTACAATGGGTGCCACAGTGGCGGGATGTTAACTACCTCGCCTGGTATACAGGAGGTCATGTATTCGATCCCGAACCTGATGCCTGCTGCTGTATATTTGGAGTTTGCGTGTGCTGGCCGTGGTCGTGTGGATTTTTCTCCGGGTCCTCTGGTTTTTGCCCTCCACATTTAGAAACGTGTGTTTAGAATATCTGGCTGCTACAAATAGGCACGTGATAAGCCACTTTGTTGAGCTGACAAATGTGGACAGGTCGCTTCTGAAAGAGAGCGATAGCTTAGTGGGCCTTGCCTTGTAAAATAAAAACAGTTTAGTTTTAATAACGATAACCGGACGAATGTCTCCCTATAACGTGGTGGTGATGGGGTTTGTATGACCATACTTCACCACGTTGGTGAGTGTACGTTGGTCAATGGGGTTGATGCAAGACCAGTTCGGATTTCAGTTATCAATTAAGTGACCCATGGCAGGAAATGACACGCAGGTCATCCATTTCAGAGGAGAATGTGCTAACTACGGCATCACTGCTCTGTACGTTGTATCATGGTTCCCATGCTTCCCTCACTTTGATGCTTACATGACTGATCGTCTTATTTGGGAAAAACTCAAACAAATAATTAGCATGTTTTTTTTATGGAATATTTTGCTAAAATTTAGTTAAAAGATTAAAGAAAACGCTGTGATTTTTTTCCTGCCAATTTGGAAAAAGTTCTACGCAAAGGTTGATAGTAACCACCTTTCGCTGAGCACATTAATTAGGTTCAAAATGAGCATTCAGTAAAATGGTATCTCAAAAACCATGCCATACTGGCAACGAGCCATTATGATATAAAAAAAACTAATAAAATGCCTTTGACTTATTGGCCGGGATGCATCAATGAGTACTAGCCACTGTGCCTTGCACTGTGAAGACCTGAAATTCAGTCTCATGGCAGTGAAGCAGCTACAGGGGTTTGTTACTGGTAGGAACCTCCTGGATACACCAGCCCACAGGGGATTATTGTGTCCGTCCATCGTGCATCCAAAAATGTGAGGGGTGGGGCTGGGTGGAGAGGGGAGGGTGGGGAGGGGCTGGGTGGGGAGGGTTTGGGAGGGGCTGGGTGGGGAGGGTGGGGAGGGGCTGGGTGGGGAGGGTGGGGCTGGGTGGGGGGTGGGAGGGGTGGGACTGGGTGGGGAGGGGCTGGTCACCCCGTGGTGCCCTTATAAAACTCAACGTTTAACCTACTCACGCCGGCTTGTGCCCGCCCTCACAGTCGGCCATATTTGCGGAATACACCACGCAGCCGTTGACCCTGGCCATTGACCGAGCAACCCAACGTTCCTACCAGCTCCCTCCGCAGGAATGTGTTTAAGCCACTTTGAGGGCTGAAACTCAGCTGCAGGAGACCAGGAGGCTTCAGGCCATGGTTAGGGCCTCAAGAGTAAATGCTCGTGTCTCAACATCAGCGAAGCAGAAACAATTGTGTTTCACGTGTTAATTGATGTCCCTGTGACTCAAGGCAAGTGAATCTTAGTGACAGCTCATGGCTTTTAAAGTGTCCATCTTAAACGTGTATTCTTGGCTTTTTCTGTCAATATTTTAAAGAAAATAATACAAATCATAATACAAATATTTTGTAGAATAATCCACGAAGATTTGACAGTCTTTTTCTTCATACCACATTTTACAAAGTGCTGAACGATTGATGGTAGGTCAGAAAAAAGTGCTTAGTTGTAATCAGAAGACAGAGTTGGGTAATTCATTACAGTACAGAGTATTATCAATATATGTAGGAAGGAAAGTTTGAAGTTTTGCCTTGTGTTTCCAGAACGTGTGTTTTCAGACACAAAACGAATTTGTGTCTCTGCCTCTTGAAGGCTCAGTGTACGTATTTATGCATGTCAAACTTATTTTGCACCGTATGTAGCCAGCCGTGCTAATCAGAGACGCGTGGGAAGGACAACAAACTAAACACAAAAAAGTAATTCTAACAAAATGAATGTGCAATTTAGATGTAAAAACGCATCATTTACAATGATCCCAAGAGGCAGTCACTACATTGAAGGCCCTTCTGTCAGCAGTGCTGTGATGAAGTAATTGCAGGGCTGCACCTTTACCTTTTGATCATTTACTATGTCCCCAGAGTGAAGCACTGTTCACCAACATTGTGCAATGCACCTCACAATTGTGTCCGTGCTCTCCGTAACAACCTCAAATGTGTTTCAAATCTCATTCCTTTCGAAACTCGCCGTGACCTCCACCCCTGCTTGCTTCAATGTTCTCGTCTCCTACTCTCCCTCCCAAATCCTTCCTCTTCAGCGGAGTATCATCTCACCCTCCGAATTGCCGGTTCCCTCCATCTGCCTCTGCACAATGGGAGGTTACCCCACCTCTTCTGCTGCTCCTCCTCCTCCCGTGCTCTGTGGACTTGATGCGTCTCTCTTCAAATCGAAACTGAAGAACCCCTCTGATTCCAATTGTGAACATAATTTCGAGACTTATCTCCTCTGCCCGTCTCATACAACATGTAGTCTATTAACCCCGAAGGATCAGTCGTTATATGATGCTGATGCGATGTTTGTTTCATGGTCATTATTGGATTATAATTTTTCCTTTTTTTTGTTTACTTTTACAATGTGGTGAGTGTAGTAGCCACTAATGTCTGGATGGGGTTATGTGAACCCACGACAGAACACACACACACGAATAATTAAGAGTTTTACCCCAAGCGATTTGTTGCACATACTCTGAACACAAGAATCTATAGAAATCGGCAAACAGATTAATTGTAACACACCCTACTCCAGACCAATATGTAGGAATCTTGTCCACCTTTTTTTGTCACAGTTTTTCTCGCGATGGTTGAGATGTTATCTCCCTCACCTGGTACACAGAAGGTGGTGGGTTCAATCTCGACCGACCCTGACGACGTCCGTATACTTGGAGTGTGCATGATCCCTCTCCCTGCGGTGGTCTCGTGGATTTGTATCCAGGACTTCCTGTTTTTCGCTCTAACTTTTCGAAACGTAAAAAATTAACCCGTAAAAACAAAGTTTTTCACTATAAATCCTTTATATGCGTGGTATTGGTTTTATTTTATTATTCATTTCTGTTTTACTTGAGTAAGAGTTTCATTTTTATGACATTGGTATTTTAAATTAAATATGAAAAAAAAAATTCCTAAAAAGTGGAAAATTTAGGAAAAACATTTTCACGAAAATAAATTGTCACACACAACGAGTCTGTGTGCAAAATGTCAGCTCGATTGGATCACGAGAAGTGGGTTAAAAAACGACCAAAAGATTTGCACGGTCGTAAGCGCGCAAGCAAGCAAGCAAGTGAACTTAATATAAAGGATTCAAAAATAGGGGTTTTCCCCTTTTTTCTGGCAACAAAACTGAAACCTTTTTACAAGGAATCATGTGTGCATTAACCACAATACTTGTGGTCAAAATGCAAACAAAAAACACACTCTGATAATATATGCATTGTCCTTGAAACTGATTGGTCCACACCAGAGACGGCTTTCTTTTGAGGCTCGTCTCAATTTAGAAACGTGCGTTGAGATTATTTCGGTGTGCCTACACATTTCCACGTGTGGTGATGTCGGCCACCTCAAGAGGGTATCATGTGTGGCCAGGTCGCCTCTGAAAAACGGATATCAGCTCAGTGGGTTTTACCCGGAAAAATTTAAATAGTTTAGTTAATTTAGCTTAGGTATTCCAGGGTGCATTTGTGATACAATACAACTATTATTCCTATTCAAAACCACTATTTAACAAAGCATGTTTCTCTTAGACACAGTATTAATACCCTCTGTTTATTCTTAAACAGGTCACTCATGACTCTCTTTCAACAGTCAAGCATTGGGATGTTTGGTCAGTTCCATCAATGCATGTTTGGCTGCACGTAGGAAAAAAACAGACTATCCTGTAAATTTTCATGTGTACAAGAGAATAATGCACAAAGCTCCACGTTACATGGTTAAAACCTACTTGCTGTACTGCTGTCTCGTGGTCACCTGGCAGCACAGTGGGTTTGACAGTCTCACCAATCCGTGTGGCCCACCAAAGCTCACCTCCAAAGGGATGAATTACAGGTGTGCATTTGCGGCTGCTATATGCGTAAATGACAATCAAAAGTTGCACCATCTCTCTGATAAAAATGAGCAAAAGGGGGCAACACTCTGAGCCAAACACGAAAATTCCACGTTCTCGTGGCAGGGACCAGTCTATCCAAGGAATGCCCATTGTTGATTTTCCACAAAGCGGAAGCTCGTTCCATGAATCCGTCTCCGACCAGGATTCAAACTCGCAACCTTTCAGTTTTCGAGTGAAACGCTCACAACCCAGTTCCACCTCCGATCAATGACATACACGCACGACCGCATTCAGGCTCTCTGAATTCACTCGCGCAGTATTGGTCCAAAGGGTTTGTCACGGGGAGTGGGTGCTTGTTCAGGACGCACAAGCGAGTCGAAGTGTATTCTGCAATGCGCCCGCCACCGTCGGTGTAACACAGTCGTTTGTTACGAGATAGTGCTCGGAGTTTAGTCAGGGGGCGCTCTTGATGAATCAATCCCTTTCATTTAGAATTTGCTTTGGTAAATGTAGTGCACACGGCATGTCCATTGTGGGTGGTGCCAGCTCCTCTCGATTTAGGGTGTGTATACACAAAGGGCCGAAAGGGGTGTCTGTTAATAGAATGAAGGCTGTTGCACTGGACCCAATTCCCTCAGGAGGTACTTGAATTCATTGCTCGTGGCCCAGGGTGGATTAAGCATTACAGAGGGCATGTGCAGGCTAATGATTATGAGACCACTTCCCCGTGTGTGTGTGTGAGAATGTGTGTATGCTGGGGAGTGGTGGTGTAGCGGTGAGCGCACTGCGCTATGAAGCCGCCGACCCTAATTCGATTCCCGCCGCTCACGACCAACATCAGTGACGATTATCTGAACCAGTCCTGGGCATCCTCCCCTAGGTCGACTCAGCCTCAAATTAGTACCTGGTGCGATGTGTAAAAGGATTGCCGCGAGAGAGACAAAAGTGGCCGGGCGTGGTGCTGGCTGCCAACCTCCTCATGTGCCGTGCCAACTTTCATAGGTGCTCGCTAATGGCCCCAACAGTCTGTTAAGGCTACACGGGGGATCTTTGTTTTTTTTCTGCTGGTCACTAGCACAGTGGTTTTTGTGCGTGCTAAAATGGCTGATACAACTCCTGACCAAGTGGTATTCAAAGCAATCTTGAATCTCCCCGAGGCTGATTAAGCACCAAGTGAGCAGTCGTGTCGCGGTTAGCGCGCTGCGCTACGAACCAGGCGGACCCGACTTCGTTTAAAGCTCACGACAAACACCAGCGACGATTCTCTGAATCAGTCCTGGGCCTCGCCTTGGTCGACTCAGCCTTAAAATGAGTACCTGGTGCGATGTTTTTAAAAACAATGTCACGAGGAAGAGAAAGCGGGCTGGGTGTGGTGTTGGCCACCCAGCCCGTCGTGTGCCGTGCCAAGTGAATAATGTTACATGGGTGACCTTTGCCCTTGTCTTTTGGTGGACACCAGCACAGTGGCTTTGCGTGCTGAATTTCGATGGCTGATAAGATTCCTGACCACGTGGCATTTAAACCAATCTTGGGTCCTCCCCGAGGCCAATGAAGCCTCAAACGAGCAATTGGTGCAAATGTGTAAAATCTGGTACTGGCACGACAACGGTGGCTTGTCTTGCAAACTAACGACACTGTCCTCCCTATGTTTTACACGACTGAACAAGGAGTCTTTGTCTGTGTCTTTGTGCGGCAAATGGCCATGGTGGGATGCAATAACACGAGCGAGTCAGTTAGGTGCATTGCAGTCGTATTGTTTCAGTAGTAATGAGTGCTAACGGTGAAGCTACCTTACACAAGCGGCACCCTACTTTAATACCATACCACCCCTTAAGTTTACTTCGTGAATTGCAGGTACATTTGCACGTGGTTCAATAGTTTCATGGGGTCTCACGCACGTACGCATATACTTGTCTGCTCCACAAGATGAAGCTACAAATAGTTATATACAAAATGCAAGTCGAATGCTTTTCATGATTGCACAGCATTTGCGGTATGATGAATATCACGAATATTGTGACTTAACTGCGAAACGTGGAAAAAAGCATATATTGGCACCGCAGCTCCGATGAACACGGTTGGCTACGTACGGTGTGAAAAAAGATCAACATACATGCAGACATTGCCAATAATTGTGTATATACTGGTTAACATTGCGCATGCAGGTATATGGTGTTTGATAATCAACTGAGTGCCCTCACCTACTAGAACGTTGGAAGGAAATCAGTGGTGAGGTCACCGCTTCACCATGATGATAATCCATCTACGCATTTATGTTTTCATCAATCTAACATTCATTTCTTATAATCCTGCTCCACTATAGTATTCACGAATGTGATGGTACGCACAAACCTCTGCAATCAAGTTTAATATTCCCTGCACTCACATGCATATATCCGTTACATTCATTGAACAAGAACATGTAAAATCTGTTTCAATTCAGTTTTGTTTTACTACTAAATGCATCCCACTCATTCCATAAGACTCTACACACCAAATTAATGTTTAACTTTCATTGAAATGCCTTTTACAATCCTGCAGATACTTTTAGGGTCTAACTTTCCCAACCGAGAGCTTACACAAATAAAATATGACTGGGATCCGTAAAATGTGCATATGGATATGTATTTATTAATCTAATACAATAATTGACCTGAAGCCATAGGAATTTGGAATTTCCACCAACGCCCTATGCTCATCATTGCCTTGCCTCAAACAGGGATGCTCCCGTGGTGCGATGTTTAGCACGTTGGACCTGCGATCCGGAGGTTGGTGGTTCAACTTGACATCCTGGTGCGCCAGTTGGAATATCGGTGGCACGTTTATCGAATCCCCTCCACCTCTGTGCAACCAGCAGTGTAAATGGGCTCGCCACAGTTTCCGTCACCAATGTTATCCGCAATAGAGGTTTTTGGGGTTCTATCGCGTGAATATAAATGTGTCGTTAAATCCGCCACCACCCGGCACAGCCGATTAGTAAGGTTCGGCATGTTTTGTTGATGTGACAAACCTTGCTAATTGGTTGTGTCGGGTGTTGGCGGATATACCGACACATTTATATTTACGCCATCTAACCCAAAATCCTCTATTATGAAAGCATTGGGTCACCGCTCATTCCTGCTGGCAGTCCGAAGCCCGTTGTGGAGATCCCACATTATTATAGTTGTAGTAGTTACTCTAAATACAACACTTCATTCACGTATCTGCCCAGAATAAAGTATTAATTGTCTTGACCAAAAATGAATTATGGGCTGATACGACTGTGGTCAGAACTTGAACGAACGATCTCACAAATGTAAACTTTGGCTGCTCTACGACATTAATTTCACTGCTTGCCGGAGTAGAATAACGATCGTAATAATACAAGGCCAGTCGAGTAAAATTATGTCGTGGAACACTTGACTCACAAGCACGAGGCTGCGAAGTTAAAATCAAGTTTGAGGGTTGACGCAGCTCCGCACATCTGTGAGACAGCATTGGAGGCAAGGGTTGGTGGAACGCGGGCAAGATTGCGAATCTCCGAAGCTCACTGGGCTGCGAGATAGCCAAGAGATGCAGCACACACACATTCTTGAATCCATCTGTGTCAAGCTTACTCTGGGTAATAATCCATTTTGCTTCCACGTGTCACACACTCGTTGTATGGAACTGGCAAAACTGCCCAAATTCAGGAGATATTTTAATAATTGGCGAGGCATTCCTGGATAAATAAAGAGTGCTGTTGTTATTATTGTTGTTAGAAAATGAGCCCACTTAATGTGGCGTACACAGCGATCATATTATACGTAAACTGGTCCTGCCATAGAAATGTATAATTTCCTCCATTGCTTCAGGGCCAAACCGGTTTGCAAAAAAAAACGATTACGTGACAACTTGATTTGATTGGCTCTGTCAGGCAGTGGAGGGTTATAGTAAAAAAAAACTGGAATTATACCTACATGGTAATCTGACCCAATATAAACTCGTTATGAATCATAATATTGGTCATGAAAGCCTACGTATAAAATTAAGGGTTACACTTTAATTCCTCATAAGTAATACTGCATTACAGAACCTGAACATAGCTAAGATGTTTTTGGTATCCAGTTACTGCATACAAAATAGAATTCGAACAATTTATGCCAGTATTAATGCAATATTTACATCAACGTTATATATTTTTTTTTAAAAACCTCTGGCTAACAGAATGATTGAATAAAAATTGAGGAGGGGAAAAAAATGACACAATCTAAAAAATTTGAGAAAAGTTGCATGGAGGAGGTGTTTTCCAGAACAATCCATCTTTTAAATAGGACATGATTCTCATTTTACAAATGTCTTTCTGACAAGAGCAGGCTCCGGGGTTTTGCCGGGAAACTTTACCTAAATCTTATTCATTTCATTCAGAAGCCACGGAATAAATTAGATTTATGTAAACGGGATATCTGCTGTCATATTTATATCAGATGTAGCATTTCCTGGGTTCCGGCAAGCTAAATGAAAGAGTCGCGCGTATAAATCTCTTTCTGATCGCTGCTCTGTATTACGACATGACCAAAAGCGCACATAAGAAAGCCTGTACTGATAAGCGCATCCTAAACAACGCCTGAGAAGCCACGGGGTTCTGTGATATTGACTGATCTTCTACCAGCACTCGATACACTTATAAACATACATACATAAATGCATATATATAGTGTCTGGTTACATAAGAGGCAATTTTTTCTGCTTCAAACGGTTGCCTTACGTACGGTGCGACATAAGTTCAACGTACATACGTACGGAAAAAAGTACTGTAATGTTAAAGCGCAGACGTATGAAAAGGTAAATACAGAATATTGCACTCGGTACACAGTCTCTCTCTATGCAGTACACGTACACTCGACAATGCCTCTCTTCGCACACGGTGTATGTCAATATTTTTGGTTTTAAAATATGCATTTCAATTTTTTTTGTATCCGATATATATTATTGGTGCAATCTGCTTTTTTTTTATCCCAGGTTTCTTTTGCAAGACGTCTTCTCGGTGGGGTTTAACAATCGTAAAATAAAGTATATCACGGTTTTGTGCTGCATATACGCACACACACACACAATTAATTGCACCTCCAGTTAGCACGGTTGGCTACGTGCAGTGCAAAAGAAGTTCAACATACATACATCTGGAGTTAATATATATATAAAAAATTCAGCCCTTTGTCAATGCATTGCCATGATAAGGCCACCCATTACACTGTGTAGGTTATGGGGTCTGTTTGACCTTGCTGCATTACACTGGTCTGTGTGTAGCTTTGTCAGTGCGAGTTTAGACACACTAACATAAACATGATAATAATATGACTATTCAATTAATCATTACTTACAGTTATTTGTCAACCTATTGAGGGATGAAAGACACCTTGACCACGAAGGTTGTTTAACCATACTTCGCCGGACTGGTTGGTGCGGTTCAACGAAGGCGACAAAGCCGGGACCAGTTCCGATATTGCTCACCACTGATGATAGCCGTGGCCGGGAATCGAATTCAGGTCAATGGGTTCATAGTGCATTGCGCCAACCATTCTGCTACTGCTCCCCACGATGATATCCAATATCTATATACCTAGATATGTTACATTACCGATACTACCGGTGAATATGTGGGTTTATTTTTCCACGGTATTGCAGAGTATGTCACGGTACACGCGTACAGTAATGTTGCACTGTCATGCGTAACTTGGAGCAGTTTAAAAGGGCAAACGTGGGGAAGTGTCGTGTTGTGTTTTCACTTTGCCTCAATTTACTCTGCAAATCAGATCTGATCCAGTGCACCAGGCACATGTATCTCTTCATAACGAGGCGAAGGGATACGCACTCAACAATTATATGAGTGGAGGTTCAAACGATCCATTGTCATAGAATGAGTGCGTTGACGGTAGCGGTTGCTATGTTGAACGATACATTCATAATGCGCTCACAAAACATTCGAAATCGCCTTTAACATGGCATAAATCACGGGATGTTACGCATGCACAATCTATTTAAGAAACTTCTTCATTAACAAGCGCTATTAAAAACGATGACGAAGATAACATCATCTTTTAAATACTGCCGATGAAGTCGTTAAAGCGATACATACCTTCAACGGATATTTAAATCAAGGAAGAAAAACCATGCACATGCGTGGATTCTGTAATGCTGCCCAACATGAGTTTGTCCTGTTGTAGCATTCAAAACATAGCACTGGCACCAGACACGCAGCAGGACGCAGTGCAGGATGAGGCAATGGGGTTTTGATAGCGGCTTCACCCACGAGGTTGGATCAACTCACCCCTGTCATATTATTGTGGCAATCGCAGCACTCTGAGAGGGCTGTAAAGGATAAATGAGCATCGTGCCATGCTCATTTCACTGCGAAACCACTTGAACATTAGAATTATGTTGCCATGTCTATAATTTAAACAGCAACACAAATCTGCACGTCTATCTTCATTAACCCCATTATTTAACCACACAGACCCTATACCATGGTGTCCCCTCAAACCATCATCTCACGGGAATATGTAAAAAAGAGTACCACTTGTGGGAAGGCAACAACGGTTAAATTTCGATTTAAAGCTTTCGTGACTGCAGGGATTCATCTTCTTGGTTCTTTCGGTAAAGTCACGTAGAAGGGAAATAATAAAATAATAAAAATAAAACATAATAAAATTATTCTCACGACGTTTCAGCCACAACGCAAGGAGCCGTCCTCAGGTGGAGAACAGGTCTGTCGAGGAGACAGAGTCTGAATGTCTCCTCGACAGACCTGACTTTACCGAAAGAACCAAGAAGAAGCAACAACGGTTGTTGGAGTGACTGTCCCCTGTCACAGGAAAATGGAATTTCTACCACTAGCTCTGGGCCACCGAAATTAGGTTTTCTATGCAACGAGGTTTCTCCGCAGGGTTGCCGGGCTCACTCTCCGTGATCGGTGGAGGAGTTCGGTAATCTGGGGGAGCCTCGGAGTCGAGCCGCTGCTCCTCCGGATCGAGAGGAGCCAACTGAGGTGGTTCGGGCCACCTGGTGAGGATGGGGCCCCCGGTCGACTCTCCCTGGAACTCTACCGGGCGGCAGCAGCAGCAGCATCAGCGTCCCACTGGGTTAAGACCCCGGGGCCGGCCCAGGACCACGCTGCTGCTGCTGGCGGGACGATGTCGCTCGGCTGGCCTGGGAACGCCTGGGAGTTCCCCAGGAAAAGCTAGAGTCTGTGTATAGCAGTGTAAAGTGTAGTGTATTGTAGTGTATATTATAGTGTATAGTAGTGTATAGTATATATTAGTGTATAGTGTAGTGTATAGTGTAGTGTATAGTGTAGTGTATTATAGTGTAATGTATTGTAGTGTATAGTGTAGTGTATTGAAGTGTTTAGTGTAGTGTACAGTGTAGTGTATACTAGTGCATAGTGTAGTGTCTAGTAATGTATAGTGTAGTGAATAGTAGTGTATAGTGTAGCGTATAGCAGTGTTTAGTATAGTCGTGTATAATGTAATGTATAGTAGTGAATAGTAATTTAGTGCTAGAGTCTGTCGCCAGGGAAAGGGAGATCTTGACCGCCCTACTCAACACGCTGCCGCCGTGACCCTCACCAGGACAAGCGGACTGAGAGACAAACGAACGAACGAGCTCTGGGCCTCCTCAAGAGAAGAGCAATGCCCCCAATTCCCTCATGAAGAAGGGAGAGATGCCGACATTTTGGACGCAACTGATGACGACTGAAAGGCAATACTAGTTGATTTAGGAGGATGAGGATGATTGAACAAGGTTGAAATAGGAACCAGAAAACATACACACTATGAAATGTAAACAAACAATACACTCACAGTATTGTATTCTTGGTTGTTTCGGTAAAGTCACGTAGAAGGGAAACAATGAAATAATAAAAAATATATATTTTTTTGTTTCCCTTCTACGTGACTTTACCGAAAGAACCAAGAATATGAATCCCTGCAGTCACGAAAGCTTTAAATCAAAATCTCAATGTTGTGTATAGG
Source organism: Lampetra fluviatilis (assembly GCF_964198595.1). NCBI lineage: Eukaryota > Metazoa > Chordata > Hyperoartia > Petromyzontiformes > Petromyzontidae > Lampetra > Lampetra fluviatilis. The sequence continues at coordinate 3,824,657 of NC_136299.1, forward strand.
CTCCACCGTGCATTATGCAATACGGAAACACCGTGGATTGGAAATAGGCACATTTCAAACATAGGAATACAACTATTGCGAACCAAAAAAAACCTCATTTTAGTACGCCAAATGAACTTTAAATAAACGAAAGTGTTTTGCAAATAAAATATCTAGGTTTACCTCAATTTGAAACGTCTAATGCATTTTGTGTATAAAACTTCAAACATTTCTTCTTCTTCGTCCACCAGCATCGCCAAATCCAGGCTCACCCAATTTAAAGCACAGTAAATACCAACTTGTATTTATACAGTATATTATTTATTTTAAGAGAGAGGTGGGTTTACAATTTTACCCACTGTACCGTGTCCCCGCTGTTTCCCCCTCGCCCGCCCGCAGCTATTTGTACACAAAAGAAAACGCCGCCACACACACACAAAAAAAACAAACACAGGATTAATCTTTCCCTAAAAGCGTTTCAATATATCGCCAGAGCAGGTTTCTATTAAAAACAAACAGGGGGTGCAACCGGGCCGATATAATTCTGTGGGAGTAAATGTTAAAACCTACAGAGGCCCTGTGCCCAGGGGGTCAGAGTGTTAAATAGTTTCAGTATCTGAATGTAGAAGTGTGTGTATGAATTTTTATTCTTCTTCTAAAATATAAACTTGCGGAAAATCTCAATAAAAAACTACAAAGTTTGAAAACCTGAGGCATGTGTGTGTATATTAGTCAGTGTATAAACACTTATAAAAATAGGCATGATATATTGTCAATTTTCTTACCAAACTAAAGAAAAGATCTGAAAATCGAGCCTACATGCGGACAATTCGGATTATCCAATTTTATTTTATTTCCGATTAATCCAAAAGTAGCGGTGAAGTCAGTAATACGACGTCGCTTCTGCACTTTTCCCCACCAGTAGTGCAAAAATATACAAGGCAACTTTCTACCAAAGGTGTAATTCACATGGTGATGTCATAATTGTTCGCACTCGGGACACTTAAAATTAGTATAACATGTCAATGATCAATATCTGAAATTTCCCCTTGAAATTCCAAATATACAAAACTCGTTCCACGTGATTTTTTGTTTCTCTTATCGGTAGGATATCTCGAGTTAACGCCGTATTAAAATGCACGTGAAGAAATTCGGGTCACATGGCATCATGAGAAACTGAATATAAGAATAGTTTTTTAACCCTTTCTGGCAATAAAACAGGTGTTAAGATGTTAAAACACCAAACTGAAACCTTTTGCAAGGAATCATGTCTGCATTAACCACATATACTTGTGGTGAACATGCTACCAAACAAAAACATGCTCTGGTAGTATTTGCATTGTCTTTGAAACTGATTGGTCCACACCAGAGACAGCTTTCTATAGAGCCTTGTCTCAAACGGCGTTAGACCAGAGGACCCCAAAAGGCGAACAGCACAAAGACAATGCCACTATTGGGACATTTATAGCTCGGGCTGAGGAGCTACATTATGGGACCTTCATACTGGCAAGGGATGTCCCATGATGAGAAACTGTATTGATATGGCATGTCCTGTACACGTACATAAGGCACACATGGGAAAAGAGCCTGTGGCTCATTGCAAGCTCATAGCTTCTCTGGTCTGGCCACCAAATGAAAATGCTAAATGTATGATTTTTTTTTTACTGTTGGTATGATAAATATTCAATCGTTTCACTTTCATAAGTAGTCATCATCGCTGAATATTCCCGTCACCCAACCAGCGAAGCTTTCTGTTGTATACAGCAGCCCTCTGTAGCATTCATGGGGCTTGCATTAACGGACAATGGCACACGGAGATGGCTAAAGTTATTAAATAATGTACTTTATATTTCGTGTGAACACTTTCAATGCTGAACCTCAAGATGTGCCAGGCAGAAGGATAACTTTTTTTTTACATTTTGGCCAAAAGAAAATTCTCTCCATTTTCATTGCAACACAGCACTAAAAGTGCATATTCAACACCACCGAAATCTTACTGCGTCAACATACGCAGTGCCCCTTACAAGCACATCCGATTGACTCCCCTTGTTAATATATTGCAGGCGTAGGCCAGCAGTGGACGTAGCGTAATTAAGAAATATTACAATTAAGAGCCAACTAATTCCAGTTATTGACTGTTTCAAGTGAACGTGGCATATCACCCCATTGATTCGTTAACTAGGGCCATATGTTACGCACAGCTATGCCTTTGACATGCGTCATGTTTTGCCATTGATCTCCCGGCACAAAGGGAATGCGTGGCGCTGGCGAGAAAGGCAAGCTGGCTCCATACTCCACATGAATGCACGGAGTGATCCATCAAGTGATTTTAAAAATATATATTAAATTAATTCCCCTTTTTGCTAAGGTGTGGAGGCGTACAGGAGTAGCTGAGGCATGGCTACATGCTAAGGGGGAGCCTGAGATCTCCCTGTGTGTGTCGCTGGAAATCGCTGCATTTACACGGCCTGTGTTGGGATGTAATTGGCTGATGTTTTTGTTCGGTGCTTGGTAATCTTGAAGAGAACGCCGGCTTTGTTGTGGAATCACAGAGGATGGCCTCAACGTGGTGATCCATTGCTATTCGTGAGCAAGGTTCTATTTGCACGGGACAATATACACAGGCATGGTTCAATAGGCTCTGAGGCTTGAGTAAATAAGACAGACAAGCATGGGAGAGAGCACACACACACACACATGCATGCACAAGTGCATGCTTTCATACACGCACACAAAGAACCCCCGTATATCGCCTTTAACAGACTGTTGGGGCAGATGCTGTTAGCGGGCACCGATAAAGGCCGGCACGGCATACAACGAGGTGGGTGGCCAGCACCACGCCCGGCCGCCTTTGTCTCCAAAGTGCCAACGATTTACACACCGTACCAGGTACTCATTTGAGGCTAAGTCGACCTAGGGGAGGCCCAGTACCAGTTCAAATATTCGATTCTGGTCTTGTCCACGAGTGGAAAATCGAACTCGGGTCACTGGGTTTATTGCGCAGCGCTCTATCCACGACACTGCCACTCCCAATTGACTACTCCCAACATGCGTGTAATCGCACACATGCATGCAACCATGTCATGTCGAAGTGCATGCACTCAGCGATAGCAGACATGCTAAGATATACGATTATTCCATTTAGCTTGGGACCAGCGGAGCACCTGTTAAGGTACATTACACGAACCGTATCATACACAAATGTATATATTACACAAACGAGTGGAATGTCCTGCACCACGACTAGTCACGATGTAAAGTAACCTATGCCATATTCTTAAAATTATTTCATGCTGAGTTGATCTAAGGGAAGTCCAAGCACCAGGCCAGGCTACAATTGCCACTAATGTGTATGGCTAGTGGGTGACCCCAGGTCACTAATATTATACATCATTGAAGCATATCTGCATACCCGTATGTAGTTCATTCATCAACATGTCACTGCTACACACACACGCACGTCTGAGAGATACAATAATCACATCTATGAGACCGACGGTGGTTGAATATGTGCGCGCACTCATATGCGTGTGTATTTGTTGCGAATATTTTAAGAGTAAATATTCCTTATGAAATCATCTTAAGGCTCTTCTTCGATGAAAGGTCGCGTAATCTGTGGATTAACACGCGTATACTCCCCATTTCGTTTGACGCTTTTAAAACTAGAAGCTGGATAGCCCACATTAACCCTTTCCTGTTCCAATGACGTACATGTATATACATTATCCGTTTTACCTCCGGTCGCGTTCAAGATAACATAGATGTAGGTCAACGGAATAAAAACTAAAATAAAATAACTTCATCGGGACCAAGGCTCCCACAAGGCCGTGCTGGAGGGCGTGTGGCACAGTTTGGCGCCGGCTATCGTAGAGTGCAGTCATGTCACTACAGTTCTCTGCGGTGAGTGCGATGTCTTTAAAAACAACGGCACTACTACACCTCTCTAAATAAAATTAACACTGAGCCGCTTGTGTGCTCCGAGATTCAGCGGTAATGGGACCCCCACCCTGCAACATTTGCTGACGTCTCGGAACGGGAAAGGGTTAATACCACGCTATCATCAGCCGTGGTCAATCCACTGCTGGATGAAGGAATCCTCAAGTTGCCGCTGCCAAATCTCACGATTCTGCGACGCCGGAATGAGTAGGCCCCGTAGCTGTGATGCCACCCACCCAACCAGCCCAGCCTCTAGTAATTTTGAAATAAATTAACCCACCAGCATTCACAATGCCCTGCTGTTTCAAACAAACCGTAAACTCAAACCCTTTAGTAGCCCAGCATGGTGGGGGGGGGGGTGCCCCAAAAGAATGTTTATTTCTTTCAATCTCTCTTGCGTAAAGGGCAGCTCCATTGAGAAGAACACAGCTCATTTAGCAAAGATGCCCAGTGGCATTTTGCTGAAGAAATTCATTAATTTTCCCGTGGATTTCCCCGGTACGGAAATCTCTGCGATGGCAACACTGGACTCGTACGGAACAAGACGCACCGCGCACTTTCTATAGACAATGTGCTGAATTTAAATGCGTATTGAATTTACCTTATTAGACCTGTAACTTAGTAGGCATGTAACCGATTTAATTATTAAAAGAAAATCATGCACGCAAGAATGTGTGTGTTTTTTATCGCACAAAGTTTAAGCAATTAAGACGCTTATATTCAGCCTAATGCAGGGAACGAAACTGTAAAGCAAGACGGTACAAACTTGTGAAGTCACAACACCCAAACTGTGACAATTAACAATTCGACAGTCAATTGAATCGGATTGTCACGTGGCAACCGATCCAGCTTGTCAGCAGACCAGAATTTTGTCCGAAGTTTTTTTTCTGGAGATCACATCCAGTATCATCAGGCACGCACAAAAAGCCCAGGTGTTAGCAAAGCTCAGCTTTAAAAACAAAGGGACATTAAACCCTACATGACGACCTAAGCCAAATAAAAACTAATTAAGAATCAGAATATTGGCCGTGAAAGCCTACGTCGGAAATCAATTCACAATTCATCAGTTTGGGGGGAGAGAGAGACGGTTGGGGGGGGGCGGGGGGAGGGTGGGGGGAGGGCGGGAGGCACGTGACATTACCGTTCCTCCGATTAGCACAGTTGTCTGAGTATCATGCGAAAAAACTTCAACATTTCCATATACATACCTAAAACAACAAACAACAACAACCGCCATTCGCCACTAAGTGACGTCACCACAGCGCTTGTGCCAGGCTAGGTGCACTTTCGGGCCACGTGAAAGTGTCGAACACCCGCTGGCAGGTCACGGAACAGACCCAGGTGCCATGGGTTGACCGACTTAGATGACCGGCCGATGCACCACAGACGTACCAACATACGCGCGCAACATACGCGTGTTGCAGGAGCAGCTGCGTGTCGTGCGACCGAGGGAATCTCCCGGCGGCCGGTGCCTCTAACCTTCTCGGAGCATTCCCACTTTGAGGCACTTCATGAAGCGGCAGGCCTGGCAGGCCTTGCGCCTCCGCTTCGTGATCTCGCACTCGTTGGACGCTGGGCAGCTGTACTCGATGTTCCCTGAGACACAAAGACACAGAAACGCACGCACGCGCACGCACACACCGGGCGCACGTGAGCGCACGAGGGCACGCGGACCGCACTGCTGTGCTCGCGATGACGCGAGTACATACGTGTGTATGTATGTATGTAAGTATGCTGAACTTCTTTCACACCGTACGTAGCCAACCGTGCTGATTGGAGGTGTGCGGGGGAAAAAAATAAGCATCGATAAAGTATCGATGGTGCGAGAGGAATTGTTGATCAGGAGCACCGCTGGTGGTTACTGGCCATGCGCGGGCCTGTGCTCCCAACCGGCCCTTCGTCGGTCTGACGACGCTGGGTTGATGGGACACAGCACAACGCAAAACTGAGAAGCCCAGTGTCGTGGCGACGAGTTCCGAAACCTTTTTTGTGACCCAGCAGTGAAACTTCACGCGAAATCAAGTTGATGTATTGTACAGCTCCCCGATGTCTTTTAGGATCGTATTTGCGCGTTGTTCGGCACGATGTCTGACGTTGCTGGATATAATTGCTTTACTTTCTGAAGAAGCTACCTCAGCACGTGGAGTGAAGTGTCGGACAACGTGCCAAACAACAGCACAGTAGAACAATACAGCCGCATAGCACTACCAGAGCAGCAGAATAAAGATCATCGCTATGCTCGACAATAGCCAATGGGATGAAACATTTCCAACTAACATTGGTGGTGGCATTTATTTGTCCGGGCAATTTATGCTCCTGCATTGGGATGTTTACTCAATAAGTGGTCATCTAGGTTAAGGAGCACTTATCTTCATTTTCAAATGTTGAATTGGGGTGCCATGGCTTTTCATGGCTTTGCCCGGTGACCTGCTCTTGAAAACGGATATTGGTGTGATTTCCCCCCCCCCCCCCCCCCAACATTATGTTTTATTAACATAACAATTCAGGTACACACAGAGGTTATGAACGGGGGCGTTGAGACCAGCGAAAACGCATTACGGATTAAAGTGCAATGGAAACCTGTCTAAACAGCACGTTTAAATAAACTGCTCCGATCAACTCCACAACCCTGGTGCCTCCCTAAGCTGTAGGAGAATACAAAAAAAGGCGGGGAGGGGGGGGGGGCGAAATTGGCCCCAATTTTGACTACCGCTGTGATGAACGTCGGCGTGCTTTGGGTATTTAAACGCACAAGCTACTGGGCCAATGGGCAGAAATCAAAGCCTCGAGTCTCCCATGCAAACTCGCTCAGCGGCAAAAGCACATTGACTTACAAGGCCACGCAACCACTCATCGTGGCTAATGTTCCCAATTTGGTCCCGACACCAGCAGACAATCAAGCACTCTGGAGAACGGTGGCTTTTTTTTTATGTGTCCACACAAATTAGCAGACAGCATGCTTGTTTGACGATGTTCCCAAAGCACATTACCGTGGGAATTCGGTTAGATTTGAGCCAGCGAACTGTGAAGCAGGAGGCTGGCTCTGTAGTAACTAGACGACCCACCCACCCCCAGTAAATATGTAAATATGTGCGCTGTTATGTGCATCTTGAACAATGAATGTGTGCGCATATATAATGTGTAGTGGAAAGACTCCACCACTGCCGGATGCATGCACAACTGCGCTGGCGTGTGCCGTCTGTGGACAACCCAAGTTCGATTCCTGTTCACGACCAACGTCAGTGACAAATGTTTGAATAGGTTCTGAGCCTACCCTAGGTCGACTCAGACTTAAATGAGCACCTGGTCAGTGTGTGTATACGAATCAGCACTCGGGAGACAAAGGCTGCCGGGCATCGGTAATTGCCACATCACCGCTTCGTGTGCCGAATCGGCCTTTGTAGGCGGTCTCTAAGAGCACTTGCCCGAACAGTCTGTTAAAGGCTATACACGCGATCTTTGTCATAGTGTTTTTTTTAATAATTCACCTCTCCCACCAGCGATTAGATGGAACAAAAATAATCGAGTAATCTTTGGCTGGGCTGTAGTCTCGTTTTTGCTACGGCTTCATTTTTACAGCAGCGTTTATTCCAGTTCATTCGCCACATGAGTCCAAATGAGCACGAGTGTGTAATTTACGCAACATAACAGACGTATAAAAAAATAACAACCAAATCCTTAGATTAATGTATCACGATGATACGTACTCAGTAGACATGCAACGTTGGACCAACACGTTGGGCTAATGTCGACCCAACATTCCGTATATAATGGGTACCAATGAACGTGGGAGTCAATGTTAGTAGCCGAGTAATTTGATGCATTTGTGGTTCGGTGCGTTGTACTACAATCACTGCCACATGGGAATATATTCACACATTTTTGGATAAACTTGTCCTGGGCGTCACTTAGGTGAACTCAGCCTTTAAAGGTGTCTTGCCACAGCACCTGATGAGACATGAATGGAGGCTGTGTTTTTTTTTCCATCATTGTGTAAATAAGAAGCCGTGTAAAATATGTGTATGTGTAGACAATCGAAGTGTGTACATGTAAACAAATACAGATATGTACCACAAACATGTTTTGTAGAACAGAAAATTATACGCTGTGCGTGTCTGTGGGTGCGTACACACGCGTGCGAAAACGACCAGTCACACGAGTTCGATTCCCGCTCTCGGCCAAGATCAGTGGCGTGTATTTGACCCGTTCCTGGGCCTCTCCTAGGTAGGCTCGGCAATAAAACGAGAATGTGGTGCGACGTGGAAACATCAGCAACGGGGACGCAAAGGCAGCTGAGCGATCTTAGTCTTTGTCTATAAAATATAATTTTCTTAGCGGTTTCTACAATGACAACAATGTCAATATTACTCTATGTTCCATCATCTATGCAGCATTATCAAATAGTCAATAAAGACAAATAACCACGCACAAGCTGCTCATTAACCTTTGAACTTATTATTTCAGAAATTTATTTTAATTAAATGACCCTTTCCAAGCCATGCTGTAGGTCTATCAGGGTCACGAAGGCAGCAATAAGCCAGATTCACATTTACCCTGGTCCTGAGTTTTCTCACTGCAGACAAATCGAGGTAAGTTGGGTTAACAACAATATTTCTCTACTGCAGACTCGCCTTTTATCTACGACCCCATTACTCGCGACTCCTACAATCAGAAAAAAGTCAAGGGCCAGTGAAAACTCCTATTATCCATGCCCCTACTCATCCTACTATTTACGTATGTCCGTGATTTGTTTCCATGTATTAACGGTGAAACAATTTGCGGATAACATGGCCGATAAAACACTCGTGTTTGGTGGATAAAAAGAGTGCTCTTAATGTATTTCATTTTTATTTTAGTGAAAAAAAAACTTCTGTGTACAACAACCCAATGTGTCACGCCAGTGACTGCATTGCAAGGCCACCATTCGTCTCCTCTGCAGAGAGACACAATCACTGCCGGTCACGTGTTACTGCGCGTCCGCATTTGCCGAGGCTGCTTAACTGCAGCGCTTGCACGCCACGATAAATTTGGCATCAAACGGCAGCTAATGAAGTATAGAGTTCTACCCCTTAGGAAATCAAACATTCAGCACTCGGAGCTTGAAAACACAATCATCAAGAGCTCGCCACGGCCAATGCAATTGATGCCATCGCAGCTCGCCTTCACTTCCTCCCTTCTGCCAGATACAGCCATTGGTGCACAGTCAGCACCACAACTTCCCAGCTCTGTTATGACAGTGGCCGATGCTTTGCCTTTAGCCACACAGAGAGCGAGGCGATGCATTCTCGAGCGGCATCCTGAAAGGAAGAAGGGCCCATTACCCAAAAGGTCACCGACACTGAATATTTGTTGTTTTTTTTCCCCTTTGAGCGAATTTCTATTATTTCGTATGGAAATAGCTGTGTTTTTAACTAAAACTGGCTTTGTCAAAAAAATGTATGTTCAGGAGCTATATGCCAATGTCCAGGTCTGCTAACCACTCAGAGAGGGATTGAGGAGAGAGAGTTTCGTGTGGGTTTGCCGTTCGTCCTCCTCTGTTGAAGGAGCACAGGCTACTGTGGTTGACTGTACGGTCTATAGTTGGGGTTGCATGACGAATATATATTTGTGCATTTGCAGCGCACTTTTTTTTGGGGGAAATACTGTTGAAAAGGGGTCCTGAAACCCAGTGAGGCCTTTTTGGTTATACAACTGACAAAGATGGTTCACTGTTTTCAGTGTTCAATGAATAGAAAATTATATTATTATTAAGTCAGTAGCGGGTATAAATACAGCATTTGGCATTTCTATTTTTAACGTGTAATTCAAATGCACGTGCAACCTTTTGCGTCCGATGCGTGTAATAGTGCTAGCTTTATTTGAATCACTACATTAGTGCAGATTCCTTCGAAACCTTAAATTACGTCCATCATTGGGCCCTGCAAGTTCTTCGTCCTATGCCCATGCAATGGCAGGAAAAACCTACAATCTCGTCTCCCAGAACTGAAGTGTCACCTATTTCAGGAGAGCCCTTGCTTTTCCGCGGCTTAAATGAGCCTCTCACTTAAGCCTTCCGGACACTTCGCTTGGCATTCACAGGGTGCGCCGGTGTAGATGACCAAAGTTTACAGACAAAGGAGGTGATCACAGCAGCTGTTGTAAGCAACTTAACACTGCAAACGTGCCGCACCATCTCCGTCGTGCCTTGTGCCCAATTATAGTCGCGCGCGGCAAAGGTTTTTAAGATCTGGTGGGAGCGTTCAGCTAATGGAAAGTTGCTTAAAGCAAAAACTGCCAGTTGTCCCTGTTAAAAGAGTGAGGGAGATCCTATCTGGTGTACGACGATCAGCTAATCCGCGGTAATAGCACACTTGCAAATGTGCTCATTATAAATAAAAGAGGCGGTTGTGCTAATTTTGTTGAGGGAGCAATTTTTTTTTTCTTCCTCTTCTTCTGTTGAACGTTATTTTTTAACATTATTAGCGCAAACGTAATTGTACACGCTACTCATTATTGTAACGGTTTGTGCAATAATACAAATAGCCAGCCAGCTGTGTGCATTCTGGATAATTAGTAATTAAAGGTGACCTTTGAGAATGTGCCCACTTATAATGTCCCGTGATTGTGAATGGAAAGGGCTGCCATTACTGTCTGCGCATGAGTGCTCTGCTCATAAACGGACGAGATGTTCTGAGGGATGCCGCCCTGATTACGGGCGAGAGAGGGGGCCATCGAAAAGTTTGCGGCTTCACGTAAAACACGGCAACGTGTCCCAATGAATCCACAATTTTTTTACGCGAGGTCCCCTTGTGGTAAAATGCATTTTGATGACCTGAAACTTAACTACAAAATGCATTTTTTTTAACAGGTAAGGCTCTTACTCTTTTTTCGGTAAAGAAAGAACCAAAGATAAATTCCTGCCGTGAAGAAAGATTCGAATCCAGATAAGGCTCTTTTTCAGAAGCGACCTGGCCACAAATGATTGACCGACGAAGTGGCTTATCATGTGGAAATGTATCGCAGCCAAATACTCTAAACGCACGTTTATAAACACTGGAGCATCAACACTGATGCTCCAGCGTTGCGAGGCATTCGCTCATCTTTTCCCCAAAACAGCCGTTTGCATGAATCGCTGCGTAAACCGCGAGACCACAAGCTGAAGTCCAATGTGACTTGTGACTCAAACGACGATCGCCGCAGCGTAAGGGTGGAGTTTGACCACAGGATCACTCCTGTTGACTTCCCCACAAAGTGGTTCCCTGTTTTATCGACCCTCCAGGGATTAATGACTCCCAACCGAGATTTAAACTTACAACGTTCAGACTGTGAACCGCTGGCCACAGATACAAGGTGTCACTTTATTGTCACTGGAAAATTGCTTTCTCTCTGTGGTGAGTTAATCAATGAATAACCGTGGAAGCATGTACAAGTCACTGGTAGCCATGTCGCGAATGGGTATGGATTTCTCCAGATTTCTCCTGATTTATTCGGATTCATATGGATATTTTTGTTCCACCCCAGAGCTCTCAAATTTAACGAACACAAATACAAGCACCACGAAAGTGTCTGAATTAATCCACGGCAATTAAATACGGTCGTGAATCATGAAGGTAAATTCCTATTCAAGAACGGATCAATCTTTGTTGCAGCAGCTCTTTTCAGGTTGGGCAGCGTGTCGTTTTGCCTGATGTCCGACGTTTCGCCTCCAGCAGCTTCAGTTCCTGAAGAAGCTCTAATTTCCTCCATAAACCACTAGTTTCGGACATCGTGCTGAACAAACGCATGCTTGCGCCCGACGGACAACGTCCGGAGAGCCGTACGGCGCAACCTCAAGGAAAGCCGATGCACTCCGTCGCATCGCCGCTCCTTTGTCAGGCTTCACAGACTTGTTGATCAGCCCCTCACCGTGCCCTCCCCCTGTCCCGCTCTCACTCATTCTCAAGACGAGGGAAGGATTCTGCACCCGCTTGAAAACGTTGCACGCTATTCACTCTCGGGCCGCACGGGAAGCCGGTCTCGGGTGATTCTCTTTTTTTGTTTGATGGTGAATTTCCAAGCTAATCGCACTTTGTAAAGCGATAATTGGCATTGACAAACTTGACTAATTGAGAGGGTGTCGTCGTTCAATTTGACACCGATGTCTGAGAAACAAAAGGGGGTCCAGGTAGCAGAGGAGGAGACAAAAAAAATTCCCTGATGAAATTTGTTTTGGGGTGAAATAGAAGTGAAATATGGCATCAGTAATACATTTTAGTCAATGAGTTGGTTATTTTTGTTAATTGATCATTGAGCGCGATGATAAAACACGCCTGCACCTTGGCGATCTGGAGGCAGGGTTGCCCGGATCGTGAACATTTCTACGGGAGCCTCACAGAATACAACAAATTATGAAATCTTCAGAGGACGGCAGTACAGAAAGTGGGCTCTTGATCGAATAACATGTGCACACTTTTACGTGTTATTCTCCAGTTTACTCCACAATTGAAAACTTCGATTCAAATGGAAGTGAGGCCCAACTTCTCAACAATGCAGGATTCTCTGGAAGAGTCTTGGGGGGTCTTAACACTCCATGAGGCTTTCTGCACCTCCGATTAGCGCGTTTGACCACTTATGGCATGAAAGAAGTTCAACGCACATACATACCCTGGATAAATGAACAAATCGCAGCAGAAAACAATTCGCTGGCCTTGATTGGCACCTTGAACATCGTGCAAATCCGGAAAGAACCACGATGAGTGACGGACCACAGACGGCCACGGGTGACAACCGAACTCAACCTTGCCAGCGCGTCTCCTTGGGCACGAGGGGCAAAACGTTGGGTACCGTATCAGCGGACGAACGCGTGAACCGCCCCCCCGCCCACGTGGAAGCGCCGGCGAGAAGCCCCCTCACCCTGGATGGTGCGCTTGAAGAACGCCTTGCAGGCCTCGCAGGACGCCACGCCGTAGTGGTAGCCCGACGCCACGTCCCCGCACACCAGGCACAGGCGCTTGGGCATGGCGTTGAGCATGTACTCGCACTTGGTCTGCACGTCGGCGCCCGGCGGCGAGTCGTCGTAGCGCTTGCGACCGTTGGGGCCGCCGGGCCCCACCATGGCCACGGCGGCCGCCGCCGCGGATGAGGCGGCGGACGAAGAAACGGCGGAGGAGGCCGCCGCGGCCGCGGCGGAGAAGGGCGAGTCGAGGCCGTTGTTCCGCGCGTGCGTCGAGTCCGCCGCCGCCGCCGCCGCGGCGGAAGAGGAGGTGTGGTGGCGGTAAGGGCGGCCGTGCATCGCCGACGAGCTCATGCCGACGCCGTAGCTGCCGCTCGTGTCCGACGAGCCGCTGGGGCTGTGCTGCTGCGCCAGCGAGTCGCCCAACGGCGAGGGGCTGCACGGCTCCGTCTTGATGTAGGGTCCGCAAGACGGCAGGGAGCCACGGTCCTTGGCTGACATGCTGCTCAGGGGCCTGGGGAAGAGGCGGGCGGGCAGAGGCGCAAGAAGCGGAAAAGGGTGTTTGTTTAGTACGATTAGTTCGTTAGCTTCTGATAACCCGGCATCAAACCAAATGGGGAAGTTAATTTTTGGAGCTTTCGTGACTGCAGGAATTATTCTTTGGTTCTTTCGGTTAAGTTGCAATCGAAACGTCGCTATTATTTTAATTTATTATTTTATCTTTAGACGTGACTTAACCGAAAGAACCAAAGAATAATTCCTGCAGTCACGAAAGCTCAAAAAATTAAGATTGAACCACTTCTACGGGGAAGTTTTAAGCTTATCTTTTTTCTCTCTCTGGCTATTTGTTCTCTCTGCCTGTGTCCTCTCTTTGGAATTTTCACACTTAAATTCTAACTTAGCAATCTTTGAAATACGTAATCAACCAGGCTATGCGTTAATTGTGTGTTGACCGACTCTCTGTGTTGCATTACATCACATTTCGATATTTTGCGAGGTTATTTAATTTTAGTGTGTCTTTCTCCTAATTTTCAAGCTTGCGTGCCGTGCCACGTCGTCATCTTACTTGCGCAGCAGCAACACGTTGCCGTCCACTCATTGATATACTAATTTTCTCTGCCCCCTCCCTCTCTCCGTCCCCGCCCCCCCTCCCTATATTTAAGGGACCGTCACAGAAACGACCCCTCTCTCTGTGCCGATATGTGTCCTCTCTCTGTGTGTCCTTGTGATGTCTGTCTGCTTGTATGTCTGTCTATAGTTTTCTAGTTAGATTTGTGTTGCTATTTCTCTTATGCCTGATGATGATTGCTTGTGTTGCAATCGAAACGTTGCTATTATTTTAATTTATTATTTTATCTTTAGACGTGACTTAACCGAAAGAACCAAAGAAGAACAAATGGGGAAGTTTAGACCTCCCTGTTACACCAAGATCTGCTCGGCCATCCAACGATCTCGTCTGAGATCCAGAAAAACAATCTGGGATTGCCATTCGCGACAGTTGGACGAAGCGGGTCAACCGATGACGACTGGCGAGCACCGTGGAGTTCTGCCGAGGTTACAAATGAAAGTTTCATCGGGGACCCCCACCATCAACCGCTTACAGTGACCGCTCGCCGCTGCACGCGCCTCTTACACGAGTGGGAAAATAAAGAGGACCCCCCCCTCCCGCACAGTGCGGCGACTGTGACTGCGGCCACCCGAACCAAACGATGGGACGGCATCGTGGACAACTGCGTCGTTCCACGCCCACGTGCTCCGTGGGATTGTAGAGCATCAGTCGCGCTACTCCCGAAGCTATCGCACGGCTCTCTCCCCCTAAACCTGGACGTATTCTGTACACGTGTTTCCCATACGCGCGGAGACGATTAAGTAGACGAGAAGTCGAGAGGTGAGGATAGTCTCGTTTGCAAGAGTCACCGAAATGACAAGATGAAATCAAAACAAAACATCGCGAGGAAAGACCGTATTAACATCGAAGCAAAACAACCACCTCGCAGCAGAAATCTAAAATGTTGTTTGGATACATGTATAAATGTTAAATTAAATATCCTGAAAGGTAAGTCAAGAGGTCGTCATGGGCAAATTAAGTTCATGGCACAACATCTCACCAGCAGGCTGCACACCAGACACCCAACTTGCAAGATTTGATCTCATTCTCATTGTCTCATCTCGTCCCACGTGGGTTTAGGTCTTCCCCTGTTCTTGATAACTTTCGTTCCGTTACTCTGCCCACGTATCCCACCCATCACAATTTCCTATTTTGCTTACCATCCACAAGAGCTTGTGTACCGCATTGTTTTATGAACGCCCAAGTTATTTACCCCATCCTGCATTGACGTTCCTAGCATCTCCTGTATACACTTAATGCCAAAGGTTGGAAGCTTTGATTCTGTTAAAGTTCAACTCTTTTTGCCACATATTATATTAACACAGATCCTAACATACGCATCATGTTAGCATTACCGTTGACCTCTTCTCTCTTTGTAAGTGGCTCATGTAGTCCGTCAAATCTTTGCTCTGCAAATGCAAAACACCCCTTGAGCCCCTTCGCATGGCAGTCTGCATGCTACACACGCCTAACTCAGCGCAACGTCTTCTCCGTTCTCCTAAAGATCTCTGGGATCACTGCTGCAATCTCGCCAGCTAAACTAAATGATGAACTATTTCGATTTTACCAGGTAAGGTCCACTGGATGTTTTGATAGCTCAACGTAAGTGGCTTACCACGTGGAAATGTATAGAAAGCAACTACTCGAAACGCATGTTTCTAAATGTGGAGGGGAAAAACCGGAGGACCCGGAGAAAAATCCACGCGACCACGGGGAGAGAGACACGTAAACTCCAAATATACGGGCGTCAGAATCAGGATTGACCCCATGACCTCCAGGTAAGGTAGTTAACATCTCGCCACCATGGCGCCACGTTCAACCTCCCAGTGCAGCAGCTGAAACAACGGTACAAGCGTCTTAACTTGCTCCCTCTTTGTCCACCCAACAGTAGAAATGTTTCCACCACAGTTAGCCGATAACCAAATCGAGTGTGATTGGCTAAAGTGTGGGTACTTCCACCTCTGCCACGAGGTCTGGCCAGTGTGGAGTAGGCCAAAATTCCCTCCAGAGCTCCCACCGGTGTGGTGTGAGCGAGCAGTGATGTGAGCAGGAAATTGCAGGGCTGCACCTTTATCTCGGGCTTCCCAGGAGGTAGTCGGGAGGCTGAAGAAGAGTGGGTGCAGTGATGCATGCCTCATAATCCGGCCACTTTATTTGAAATTGAAAGTTGATGAGAGGTCGAGACCTATTATGAAGCCAGTCAACGTCAGCAACACTGATCCAACAGCGTGGAGTGAATGGCATTAGACTTGAGAGGAACATGGCTCAGATCTCTGTGGGCTCTGATCGTTTTTATCCAAATCCGCTTCCCAGCTGAAAAATTATCCGTAGTCATTTTTTAGATCGGAGCAGCTGATGGCAGTGCCCAATCGTGATAGGTATTGGATGAGAGTTGCTCCGTAGGAAGTTATTACGCAATACTTGCATTACATAAATAATCGAGGCTTACAATCGGTTAGGATCGGGTGATCAGGACGAGTGCGCAGACTTCAGAATGTGACCCTTCTCCTTTCCGTATGGCTGATGCAGATGCAGAACAACGACTACAATTTCACATTCAGGTGGTCAAGCCAGATAACCGCGTCAGGAGCCAGCGGAGTTGTATCGCTGCGATGCCTTCTTCGTATTTGTGGGTCAGGCATTGCGTCGTTACCCGTTGCACGGTCCGTTCTGGGTGGCCACAGTTGCACGCTACTGGAGAGTTTTTAATTTTCCATTTGAATGTGACCCTAATCAGGACCACGTCCGAGTGGCTAATTTGAACGTGGATGGGAACGTCTGCAGAACACGGTAACCATTCAGCGCGCGCTGCAGATTGTTGAAGTGCGTCGATTGCGATGGACTATTCCGGTCACGAGATTGCTGCAGCCGAGGGGGGTACGGGCGCTAAGCGACTGTCAATGACGTTGACGGCGCGAGTTCAATCCCAACCGTAGGGAACCAATTAAGGTTAAAGAATCTTGAATGCGTAATTAATATTCGTCCAAGTGCAATGACCGTAAAGTGTGCATTGTGAAGGTGCAGCCCTGCGGTCGGCTTGCTCACGCCACTACTGCTGCAAGGCCCTCCACTAGACGTAGCTCTAGAGAACCCCTCTGGGGCGTAATTTTTGGCCTACTCTTCCACATCGGCCACATGTTGTGCAAGAGGTGAAAGTACCCACAATCTACCCCACCGCATGCAATCCGACAATCAATAAACTGTTGATTGGACATCATAAATGTTTTTTTTTGGGTTAAATCGCGTAAATATAAATGTGTCGTTAAACCCGCCGCCACCCGACACAGCCAATTAGTAAGGTTTGTCACGTAAACAAAACGTACCACTTCAGCAACATCGGTGTGGTGGAGAGTAAACTCACAACATTTACAATTCGAGTACGACGTTTCGCTGGTGATCACAAGAACCAGCCTCATCAGGCGAAAGGCAGACATTTACGACACATTGACATTTACGCTATCTAACTAAAGTAAAAACCCTTTGTAATGGATAATACCGGTCGCGATAGCCTACGACGTGTTAAACTGATGAATGGCATCCCCAGGACGATGCCCAAGTCCATGGGCAGCGAACTTTGGGCCTCCTGTTCCGTGTGGAACTCTGCGGAAGGAAGACTGGGAGTCCGGTTCGGTCGGGACCTTCAAGTACCACCGACAATCATTCCTCTTTCAGAAAGCGTTTCTTATTTTAGCCTCGGGCCAATTCTTCCTCATCCCATTGCTATTGGTGTAAAGCGCCTTGAGATTGCATGATGAATGACATTACATAAAGCTGTAATTATGATTATACTGTATACTGTTGGGTGAACAGAGCCGATTGGGGGGAGGGGGTGGGGGGGATTCCACGAGAGGGGAGCTCCAAATAGCCCACCATAGCAAGGATTTGACCCATTCGTTCACGCTGGCCAAATGTCTTTGTAAGAGGTGGAAGTTCCCACACCTTACCCCACCACACCTGACCTAACTGTGCCGCACTCGTTAATACTGCTCGCTGGACAGAGGTGGGTGGGATTTAATAAACTTGCGCCATCGTTTCAATGGGAGATAGAACCGTCGATTGCAGGTCCAGTGCACTGACCATGGTGAGCAAACGCATTCTCTCTGTTTATATACCTTCTGACAAATGTGTGGATGAGAACAGTGGTGGGAGATTGGCCGTCAATATTAATCGGGGAGCCTGGGCCAACAGCGGTTGTACTTCTATGTTCCTACGATGGAAACTGTCCACGGTCTCGGGTTAGGGCAACTATTGTTGGCGTTCCACGAAGTCACTCATTATTCATTTCTGGAGGGGATGATTGGCTGCGTTGATCAGCGGACACAAAAAATTGGATTCAAACTGAAAGGTAATACGCCTACATTTAGGCAGCAGATGCACACCGCTTTGATTGAGGGCAGATTAAATATATACACACACAAGAGCGCAATAAATCTCTATCTAGTTATTGTTTTTTTTCAAATGTCCATTCTACAATGTAAACCTGAGACGTGCCAAACCTTATTCAGTTAATCTACGCGCGCGTATTTATAACTGTACCGAGTTTAATTTCGCGCCATTTAATCATTTGTCCCACGGTTCCCCTGGGACAAATGCCGGTCTCGCACATGGCCGAATGTGAAAAACAAGAATCTCCTGTTACAAGCGGAGACCCATCTAAACAACAGTCGAGTTTTGGGTTGGTAAATCACTCGGGCGAAAGAGCTAACACCCCCCCCCCCACCATACCGAGCCTTGTGATGTACAGCAAAGTATGGAGAGGGAACATGCAAAGTTTAAAAATAAAGGCTTTTCTTATCTGAACCATTCATGTTTTGCATATCAACACATTGGCCATCTAGGGTGATCCCCAGAAGGACCAGTGTTGTACGTGTGTGTGTTCAACTTCTTTCGCACCCTACGTAGCCAACCATGCCAAACGGAGGAGCTCAACCATTAGTGAGCTTTCAGTAAAAATACACCGCACATCCAGATCCTACCCAGGTGAGCTCAGCGGGTAGAGTGAGAGAGATGCACAATGTGGGCGGTTGTGAGTTAAAATTTTGATTGGGGATTGACTCAGCCCATCATCCCTCTGGGGTCGATAAAACATGTACTAATCTGTGGGGAATTCCTATGGAGAGACTCGCGCCCACCATAGGTTTGTGGAATTTCCCCCAGTGGCTCAAACATGAGCACCGCCTCAATGCTCATTTGAACACGAAATATTTGTTTTCACTTATTCAACAAAATCCTTGTACATATTTCTGCAGCACAGTCCAGGATAAAAAACTGCTACGTGAAGTAGTTCTGCAGTTAGTCCAGGACCAAATTGTCAGGACACAGATAGTTACATTTGTCAAGAGTGAATTGGCAAGACAGAAAATAAGACACTTTTCAAAAGCTCACCTACCCATTGGGCATCTTTATCAGACGCCCCATCAATATGTTTCAGTTATGTGCCTACACCGACAGATTGAAACTAGTTTTGGCCCAGCTGATGTGTTCTCTGTTGACACCCCGGAGCAGCCAAGACCATTATTAAAGGTTGTGATGAATGATGTAACTCTATCAAGGGCACACACACACACACTTTTTGTCCACGAGGAATGATTGCTGAAATGGTTCCACGTGCTGCTGCAATGTCAATGCCTCCACTGATATTTGACTCTGGTGGCATATGTACAAGCCCACAGCTATAGAGCAACTGTATGCGTCGTGCATCCACCTGGCTATGAAACTAGGTGCCTGCAGGATGGTGTATATGTAAAGTGGGTTTCTGACCTATCAAAGTGGACTTTGCTTATATTTCTCAGGGTAGGGGATGGTCTTCTCGGCTTCTTCACAGCTCATAAATACGTAAATATATGAGCTGACAATCGAATGATTTCGCCATTAATTACCAGCGTCTGGGTTCAGATATTTCCACCTTGCTGTCCACGCGAACGAACCTCAGACGGGAGCCCAGGATGTCGGCGCAGGTTTTCAGAAGTGGCGTCTCAAAACTTCAACAAAGCCATTGCATGAACCCCGTTCAAACCAGCATCACGTCATATCAAATGAAGATACGTGAGAGCTAATTCTGTAGCCAATGGTGGATAATGCTTGACTCTTCATGCTCTGTGAAGAAGAGGCTTGCCCCATGTCAATAATGCGAGCATTCATAAATCAGCCATCAGAGCTAGGCTGAGCTGGCCATGGATTGAATAACACAAACATTTGTATTTTTGTTTCAAATTCACCAGTGAGAAGCCATCGTCATTGACAGAAGCCATTAACTTGTTACACTTGGAAACTTGGTTGCATCATTGGAGGTTGGCCAGACCTGAAGCCAGCGTTTCAGTGGTGCCTGCTTAGTGCTACGGCACAGCAAACGTAGCTACTTATTTATACTAACCTCAAACAGAGGGATAAAGTGGGAAATATGACAGCGAGGGAAACCCTGAAGTCAATCCAGGCGATAGGGTCAGCAGGGAGGGAGGAGTGAGATTGATAGGAGGGCATGAGAAAGAATGAAATTGAATGATAGGGGGTAGTGAGTATGAGCAGTATTGATTGGCAGAAAGTTGAGAGAAAATGCTATCCCCTGCACATGATTAATGTGGCGTGAAAATGCGACACAATGGTGCGCTCTTGAAGAGAGTGTGGTGGGATATTGTGCATGTGAGTGGACGGCTATTTTAATGCCGTGTCTGTGACACATAATTGATATTCTCCAAACAGAGAGGGCATGAACCTGCAAGCCTCATTCTCAGGAATAAGCAACGCATATGCCCAGTGTGAACCGCAGTGCTGTCCCGAAAGCCTTCACCATTACATAATAAAACAAGCTGGCAAGCCTGATGATTGAATACGCATCTGCTTCAGTGGAAAAAAAGATAAACTACCTCATTGAATCTGTCAAAACTGGTGCGTAGAGGCATCAACGGCATTGCCCATAATAACCTCCCGACCTTTTTTCATAAATATGTTAAGCCACAGCATAACAAACAACACGGTTAACCTAAACAAAAACAATACCTCAATAGCATACATTATTTGGTGATGCCGCTGCAGCATTGGCAGTGGTGCACAAAACACAATCAACAGAAACACGAGTCAACAAAACTTGCCAAGAAGGGCCGTCGCCTCAAAACTTAGCCGATTATATTTTCCTTTTAAGGCTGCAGTGCTGTTGACAAGTGTTTTCTAAATGAAGTAATATTAACATAACAAACACTTTCTTTTTCTATTCCCTCGTTGCTCACGAACTTGCTGTCCACGATTTTGGCTATCCACGAATTGTATCTGAAGCTCTACACAACTGCGTCGAGAGAGAGAGAGAGAAAGTAATGAGATAAAGTTATCAGAGATAAAGTGATGTGAATGTGATGAGATAAAGAGATGAGATGAAAGTAAGTTAATTCAGAAACTATTATGTAATAGTTTAATCATTCATTTTCTTTTACTTTATGTTTATGATAACCGATTTTTATTCTGTCGTGTTATTATGATAATTCGCATGCATTTAATAGCTTATTTATGTACTGATTTCAGGTAATTAATTTAAAAAGATCGATTTTCGTAGGCCAATATCATTAGCTGCGAGATTTGCAATTCGCGAGCATCTCCCGGACATATCCCTCGCGAATAACGAGGGAATCCTGTACGCGTAAAGAAAAACGACGGCGGAAATCCATTAAACGTACGGTGGGGAGGAGAAGAAAAAAAAACAACAACAACAACAAACAACCCCACAACGAGCAAAAAGAAAAAAGCAACAACGCCAAAAAATGTTCGACGCCAATGAC
This sequence comes from Lampetra fluviatilis, assembly GCF_964198595.1. Lineage (NCBI taxonomy): Eukaryota > Metazoa > Chordata > Hyperoartia > Petromyzontiformes > Petromyzontidae > Lampetra > Lampetra fluviatilis. The sequence continues at coordinate 3,846,357 of NC_136299.1, forward strand.
CTGTCAAGAGAGATCGCCAGTGCGTGTGCGGGCACTAAAGGAGATCTTCCCCGTGCTGAAGATATCATCGCGGGGTAATTACGGTGCAGCAGCAGCGGCAGCGGCACCGGCAAAGTGTAGCGGTGGCGGCGGCAGTTGAGCGGGCGAGCGGCCCCACGCTGCATTGTTCACGTGGAGTCGCAATTAAAATGTGCGCCGGGTTAGCGGGGAATGGACCGCAGAACCCGTTTAATCGTCAACGGCTACCCAGAGCCCAATAAAGAAAGCAGCCCTAAATATGGCAATTAATTACAAACTTCATTAGCGATATTGCCGGGAGGCAACCGAGGGCACTTCACACACGGCGGGGTTGGGAGGGGCTGGCTTGGCATTTCTGAATTCCGTTCTTTTATTTTATCCCCCCCCCCCCCCCTTAGCCGAAAATGTCAAATTAAACTACTTTAGTGCCTTGCACCTTTCTCTTTCTCTCTCTCTCGCCTGTGTATTTTTTTTATTCTCCTCCCCATGCCAACGCCACCCCCCTCACAAAATGGAACTCCTGCCTCCCACGGAAGCCCCCTCACATTACGAACTCTCTCTGCCCATTTTCTTTGCACCCCCCCCCCCGCTGCCACCCTTTCTTTCTCTCACAAACGTAACACTTCATCCTTCACCCCATAGCCACCACCAACACCACCACTACCACCATCACCACTTAAAACAAATATCCCCACGACAGCCTCAACAAACTGTTGAGGCGAGTGCTGTTAGCGAGCACCTATGAGGGCCGGCACGGCACCACGAGGGGGTGGGTGGCCAGCACCACGCCCGAACGCCTTTGTCTCCCCAGTGGCGATGCTTACGCACCGCACCAGGTGCTTATTTGAGGCCGAGTCGACCTAGGGGAGACCCAGGACCGTGAGCGGGAATCGAACTCGGGTCGCCGGATTCGTAGCGCAGCGTAGCGCTAACCGCTACACCACCACCACCGCCTCCCAACTGCCACCACCACCACCACCTCAGTGCCTCCCACCTCGGCACCCCACCTCACACCTAATATAGATCCTTTTAAGTGGCTACATTAAAGATCTTTAATGCCGCGCATGATTCATGCGCGCGGGTGTCACAGAGCCATTACGAATTGTATATTCCGTCACACTCCCCTCTGTCTGCTTGATCAGAGGGCGCTGCTGCTTTGTACAGGCGGCGCTGTTAGAGAAATGTTATCTCGGTCTCATGAAGCCAAAGCTTGCAATTTAATGTTTTTTTCCTCCGTCGAGTTTTTTTTTGTAATTTTTAATTAAAGGACTTCCTTTCACTTTACAATAATAGAGTGAATCCTTTGGTTCTCCCTGTTTTAATGCTCTATTTTTTTACTTTCATTTCTCCGTCTTCTTTTGTTCGTCAAAGAATGGGGCCCGGTGGGCCTTCTTTCTTGAAAAGAGTTGAGATAAAATTATAATACAACAGCAAAAATGCTTTATCAAAAAAAAATTGGTCAAGTTAATGAATAACTGAGAGAAAACCTACACTTGTTTTGGGGACCAAACATTTTCTTAAACTTAGCCAGCCCAAGGATGAAATGCGCCTTACAATTGTAAAAATGTATTATGACTCCTACTCAGTTGTACACCGAAATACACAACTGTTTTCATGATGATAACGATTATAATTCACAGCCCTTTGTCAATCCAGCGATGGACGATGGCCTCCCTGGAATTGTTTGATGATACTTCACCACGCTGGGTTAGCGCAGGTTGGTGAAGGGGCGGTAGTACAAGTTTAAATACTACTCACGACCCGATGTAAGCCGTGTACGGGAACCAAACTGAGATTCCTGGGTTTTTAAACACAGGCCGCCAATAACCATCATCATCATCATAACCCATGTTAAATCCTAATAATTTTTATTTTACCAGGTAAGGCCCACTAAGCTATATAGCTCTTCTTGGCCACAAATGAAAACTCAACGAAGTGGCTTATCACGTGGACATTAATCGTAGCCAAATACTCCAAACGCATGTTTCTAAATGTGGAGGGGAAATCCACGCGACTCCAGAAGAGAACATGCAAACTCCAAATATACAGGCGTCGTCAGGGTCATGATCGAACCCACGACCTCCTGTATACCATGTGAGGGCAAAAACATCGGTAAAAGGCCTCTCCAAGCCACCACCATCGCCTATCACTGTCCTGCAAAAATGTAACGATCCATCTGCAAATGAGCTGATGTCAGTACTGTATTGTACACATCCCAAACAGGGATAATAGGTATTCTTAGGTTTTTTCGGTAATGTCACGTAGGTAAAAATTAAAATAATAAAAGTAAAATAAAAATAAAATAAAAATCACGACGTTTCGGAGGCAACACAAGCTTCCGTCTTCAGGTGGAACCGTCACAGCACGATAGCTGTATCAAGTGATATCAAGTGATACAGCTACGTGACTTTACCGAAAAAACCTAAGAATATGAATCCTTGCAGTCACGAAAGCTTCAAATCTAGAAGGGAGAATAGGTTTAAGAGGGGGGCGGCTTCCTCGTGGTTAAATAAGGGGCATTGATTGGTTGCATCATACACTGTGTTCACGCACACGCAGAGTCACGAGTGGATCCTCAATACATTATACGCTGGAGACAGTAAAGGTGGCGAGAGAGAACTGGGACATGATTTACAGACACAACGTTTAAGAGGCAATTAAGTTCCACATTTATCATTAATTCACGGCATCATTCATTAATTCATTTAGCCCTTGTGTGTTATTTCCCTCATTATACGCTCCTACGTTTAGTTACGGGGTTCAATATTTAAATATGGATTTCTGTGTGTGCATTTGTTAAATGTGTGGTTCTACGTAACCATTCATCATATTTATTTTTAAAATTTAAAGTGAACAGAATTTCACAAACCAATTTTGGAAATAATTTAAAGGGGAAAAAGTAGCATTTTCAAGTAAAAGTCAATGTGCCCAATTCATGTAGCTATTTTGTTCAGTATTACACATGCCAAACAGTATTGGAATGTTATATGTAGGCTATGACCGATGTATGTATGTTGAACTTCTTTTGCACCATACGTAGCCAACCCTGCTAGGTCGTGTAAATATGTGTTGAAGTAGTAATTAAAATCTGAAAACGAACCTATTTTTATTTTACAAAATAAGGCCCATTGAGCTATATAACCCCTTTTCAGAAGTGATCTAGCCACAAATGACAGCTCAACAAAGTGGCTTATATCATCGTGTGGAAATGTATGGAAGCAAAATAGTATGAACGCATGTTGATTCTAAATGTAGAGGGAAAAACTGGAGGACCCAGAGAAAAATCCACACGACCCACGGGGAGAACATGCAAACTCTAAATATACAGGCGTCAGGGATGGGATTGAACCCACGACTTCCTGTATACCAGGCGAGGTAGTTAACATCTCGCCACCGTGGCGCTACATACATGTTTCGTGTAATAAATTTGCCACGTTTCTGTCACGTGACACTCTTCGGCTGCCGTCGGGTGGACGATAATTTTACGACACATTCTTACACGATGACCGAACCCGAAACAAACCAATTATCAATCGAATGCTCGGAACACATTCGTGCGTTCATCACATTTGTAGCGTAGGCAATGAAAAAAAACAGAACTGAACGAGGCCATCTGCAGAGATTTTGAATTTAGGGCCGTTTTCATTGTTTAAAATGGGGGGGGCGGAGGGGGGGATGCCGCATGGCGTAATTCGTGCGCGATTGATTCCACCACAAGAAATGCACCACCCATATATTTTTAGCCCCCACCACTCGGTTTGCGCCATTGGCTGGATGGCCTCCAGTGGGCGGAGCGGGAGAGAGAGGCGTCAACGTTTTCCGCCAATATACAAATCGATGGAAAAAAAAGTAAGTCTCCCACATCTGACTCGCTGGGGGACCGAAGTAACGTGTAAGCCAATATACGCGAAAAGGTTGCGCAGAGGCCTATATTAAATGACAGTTACAACGGGCACAAATAGGTCAGCGGACATAAATAAAGTTCTCGCTTGTCCTGAGGTGAGGAAATGCTGTCCTGTGCTTTTAGAGGCAAGCAAGTGTTCGCGAGATTACAAATACGTTCCCGCGTAAAAAAACCAAAACAATGATTGGTTCCATTCCACATTGGTCCAAACTCTTGAACGATGGCAACCGTTTAAATAGAAGTTTGTCAGGCAATAAACTGAAAATAAATGTATTACCGTAAATACTTTAAAATATGTAACGAATTCATCCACGCGAAAATTTGTTAATTTAAAAAAATCAGCCAGCTAAACTAATCTGAAATTGGTAGGACACAAATACCGTAATTAAATCCGTTGCCTGGATTAGTCGATGGAAACATTCATACATAATGGAAACACGTAAATCACGTTTTGTTCCACTGTGATCTTTCGAGCCACATTTCATTCCAAACTTCAACGCTGTTTGCCCTATTCTGCCATCAAATTCCCAGAATCATCTTCGTCGTGATACACATTATTAGGACACAAAAGGCCAACAACGCTGTCTTAGCAAACCAGCGATGATACACTAAACTAAGCATACAATGTCTCAGTTCATCGATTACATTCGATTATTTGCTCGTGACGCATCAAATAATGCACGTGAGAGTCTAATGTAAAATATTTGCTCGTGTGATTTCATTGGATGGCCGATACAAATGAGACAGAACAGGTGACACAAAACGTAAAAACAACAAAATACAAACCAAAAAATACGAGACAGATGATTCAAGCAAGTTCAACGACACATTTACGCGATCTCACCCAAAACAAACGTTATTATGGACAAGGAGACAAAATGAGAGTACAAATGAGACAGAGGGATGCAGTCCAAATAGAAACAATACAAAGGAGACAGCACAACCGGGATCGGCAATACAAAGGAGACCAAATAGAACACACGAGCGAGACGGGATACGCTTACGTCCAAGTGCAGCACTCATATCGCATGATACGGCACAGTTGCAAAATGACCAGAATTTGCGATCGTTAAATTGTCGGCGAGAGTAGTCCCCATTCAAGGTCTATACAGAGAGGGACTGTGTTTAGTGGGGCACCTGCAGAACGAAGCTATGGAAGTTCCTGAGACCTGATACACACGGGTCAGTCGCTAGACCTTAAGTCAGAATCATGGTACACTGTTAAGCAGGGGCGGTTTCTTCATTAGGGCGATTGGGCGACGCACCACCAATGTCATTCAACCACAGAGTCACGCTAGCCGTCACTGTGCCTCTGGATATAGTCCAATCAGCGTCATGTCACGTTCTGTGGAGTACCGCCTCTTTTTGGGCGATTTCCCTCCAGCTGAGAATCGCCCCGAGTGGTCCCATAGACTTACATTCAAAGATGTTTTTTTTCGAACAGGGGCGCTGCAATGCATTCTCTATGGGTTCCGGGAGGGCTCGCCCTAACGTGCTTACGTCATCATACGTGCTTACGTCATCATACGTAAGCACGTTTCATCCAACAATATAATTTGTCGCCACCTAGTGGAATCTTTAATAAAATAAACTTGAGTGGTTTGTTTTAATAGTGAGTATAGAAACAAACAAGATGTATTGTAAGAGTCACTTTATTTTTCATTAATATTAAAGAAGTGAAGTTGCCTTTACATGCTTAAGCTGTTAATTTATCCATTGCATGGGTGGACCTTATCCTTATCAATCATCCAGACATTTGCCCCCCTGAGAGATTTTGCAGGAGCCGCCACTGCTGTTAAGAGCTGACATTGTAGGTCAGCTGTTGACTCTGCGACACTTGCAGGATCTTGCAAAAGCTTAGAAACAAGTATTAGCATCAAACGCATTGGCTATGATGATCTCTTTATCTTGACCTATGGGAAGTGAAATTTCGATTTAAGGCTTTCGTGACTGCAGGGATTAGTATTCTTGGTTCATTCGGTAAAGTCACGTCGAAGGGAAATGTTTTATTTTTATTATTTTATTATTTCCCTTCTACGTGACTATGGGAAGTGGCTTACCAAATCATTTCAGTCCAGCAGTTCCAGTCTGATAGAACACACGTGCGAGAAGGCACACGCATACGTCACAAAAGCAGCACTCATATTGCATGATATGGTACAGATGCAAAATTAATACATTCTTGATTCAAACAATGACCCTGAATTTGCGATAGTTAAATTGCTTTGGGGGGGAGGGTGAATCATTCGATCCCTACGATCAACACATCCGGCCTTAGACAAGTGCCCCCCGGTTTGAACTTGAATCGGCAGTGTTCGTAACAATTCTCCCATCTTTGACCAATCCATCAGCCCCAGACTCCGTTCGGCAGGAAGTACGTCACCTGCTCAGTCGTTCTACTCCTCGTGCTCTTTGATCTTACGAGTGACAAAATGGTTATTTAATAAAATCTGTCCACAGATGCACGTTAGCCCAAATAAGCATCCCAATGTATGCGTATTTGCTGGAATTTGCAATTCATGTTTGTAATAAATACATTCCTAATTTGCGGCTACCACTGCAATGTCGTTTGATATCAAGATTCAATGCATATGAGCAATAAGCTAATAATAGCACGCCTTACAATCAGTGTACAAAGTAGATTATTATACTTAGTGCCATCCCTAAAACACATACATTTACATGAATATCATTAACAGGATTGTCAATTTCCTTCACATAGATTTATTTAGCATTCATAATGACATCTGACTACTTAATGCATGTACACATTTTTTTTATGGACCAAGTTGCTAGTGACAGTTGTGTGCTATCGCTAACATAAAACCTTACCTCCGTCATTAAAACTGCCCTACATGATACCAGAATAACACGATGGGCAATGCACCCTTGGATGAAGAAAAGAGCAGGACCACTGCCTGTAATGTTGATGATAATATTAACTTGCAGCCCTTCACCAATCCACTGCTGAAGAAAGGACCCCCCCCCCCCTGCAACACGTTCGTCATGAGGGTCGTTTCGCCGCGCTGGTCAGTTCCGTGTTGGTGGTGAACCCGCCACTTGATGATAGCCGTCGCCGGCAATCAAAACTCAGGGTTGCAACGAAATGATATCTGCCTCGCTGCTGGCACATCAGTGATTATGACACGTGTTGCAAGCAGCCGTGCATCATGGGAGTTAACTTCACCGTGACATCGCACGCACCGCTGCGGGCACGGACAAACGTTGCAGAGGTACCCTGGATGCTAACACGCAATGTGGTGGCACTCATCTTCAACAGCTGTCTTTAGCCAACACTCGGGTCCCGCATTCCTATTGCCAAGGGCATTTTTCCCCCAAAAGACAACCTTTGCTGACTTCATACAACATGCAACTTATTGGTTCCTCTACCTGCTGGATGGACAATGAGTTGAATTCAACCGCTCCGTCTGGGATTTTAACTCACAGCCTTCTGATTGCGAGCCAAGCCTACTAAGCAGAACAACTTCGGGTAGAGACGTATCGCATTTTTTTTCGTAATTGCAGCACAGTACAATATTAATTCAAATACTTGAAGGAGGTAATAGCTGTCATTAAATAGTACGCCGATGCAATCATAACAGCTCCATTAATGCTGGGAAATTGTAAAAAAGATCTGTCGCAGATCAATGTGCCTACATATATTTATGGCCAGAATCGGTTGGCATTGTTCATGTATTCATACCAATGCTTTCCTGGCCAACCAAATGCTAAGGCCCTGCCACGAGAATGTAGAGATTACATTCCGAAATCCAATGCCAGACACAAACAAATGTCTTAGAGATATTAAGGGCTAATACATGTGCAATACTCAAGCCACACATAGAGGTCACTCAAGATACCCGGGTCACTTGATGAACCTGCTTGACCGAACCCCACACTGATGATCACGAAGTTAACAAAACCTGAGCAGAAATGAGCACCGACACATTACTCATTTTAGCACGACGGCTCTGGCTTGCTTCTGATATGCGTTCACGCGGTCACAGGAACACACGGTCATTTGCTACCTCCTTTGCAACATTAATATCCAGTCTCCAGCGGGTGACATGACGTGTTTATACTTGTAGGAACCTCCTGGTTACACCAGCCCACAGGGGATTATTGTGTCCGTCCGTCCTGCATTCAAAAATGGGAGGGGTGGGGCTGGGTGGAGAGGGGAGGGTGGGGAGGGTGGGCTGGGTGGGGAGGGTGGGCTGGGTGGGGGGTGGGAGGGGTGGGGCTAGGTGGGGAGGGGCTGGTCACCCCGTGGTGCCCTTATAAAACTCAACGTTTAACCTACTCACGCCGGCTTGTGCCCGCCCTCACAGTCGGGCATATTTGCGGAATACACCACGCCGCCGTTGACCCTGGCCATTGACCGAGCAACCCAACGTTCCTACCAGCTCCCTCCGCAGGAATGTGTTATGATGGCGCCTCTCAAACAAGTTGCCGCGTCATGTCAACCCTCGGAGATGGCACTGCGCCACTGTTTTCATAGTTGGGCAGCACTAGACAGAACCCTCGTACCTCCAGGAAGATGGATTGGTGGCCGTTACAACATTTGGTGACCGGACTAGGACCACCAACGTGTTATACTCGAGAAGCTTATATCTCGACTGCAGGTGACGACTCGGATTCACTCATACCCAAGAGCCTCACAGGTAATTACCAACACCAATGTCCACACTCGGAGAGATTTTGAGGAAAAATCGACTCCTGTGTGGAGACGACCGACAGACCATGCTCGAGACGTTTTCCACCCGCGTCGAAGCGTCACCCCTCGCCACGGAGAGCGCTATCGCTCACTCGTAACCTACGCAGGTAACGTTTGTGTTTTCATGCACCCGTGCGCGTGTGTGTCCGTGTGCCTTTGGGGTGCAGTAGCGCAGTGGACAGCGTGCTGTGCTACGAACCCATTGGCCAGAATTAGATTCCTGCTCACGGCCAATCATCGCCGGCGAACAACTGAGCTGGTCTTAGACCTCCTTTAATTAAACTCAGACTTGAATATTTGAGTACCAGGCGCAATATTCAAACAGCAGAACTGGAATATGAAGACAGCCGGGCATGGTGATGACTTTACGACTTCCTCGTGTGCTGTGTTCTGGCCTTCATAGGTGCTTGCGAACATTCCCCAAAAAATGTGGAGGCTCCATGACTGGAGTGGCTTAGCAACTTGCATTCTTTGCACATGCACTCGTGTGCTCTGTGGTGAACATGTGCTACCCTAATCATCCTTTTCATCATCCTTTGCCTCCAATTAGCGCTCTTTGTTCGCCCGTGAAATATAATGATAATTAGGAATGCACCTGTGCGTGCCACTGCACTCCGGTTTGCTGCGAAGCCCAGGGCAGGACACGAGTTCCGGATGGAATGGAGCTGGATTTTTTTGAGTCACGGCTAATGGCAGGTACTTAAGGTGGCTGCATGGGGTGAGAGAGCAAATGCCAGTGACGAAGCACACGACTGCACTAAACCAATAACGGCTCAAGATCGTGGGTTAAAATCCCAACCTCCCATCCAAGATATAATTGCATAAGGTGGATTTTTTTTGCGTTCAATTAACTTTCTTTCTCAAAGTCGAAATGCCTTCATACCCAAGCGAACGTGACTTAGTCCCTGTCACGTTGTGTTCAGAGTTTTGAATAAATGATGGAAATTCCACATTCCTTTGCCAGAAGTGATGTCCTCCCACAAGGTGGAACTCATTTGCTTACCCCTCTAGAGCAGAGATGCATACCTGTCAACCCCTTGTCGGTGCCCTACCTTATTACTGACCAATTCAGACCTTATTGGTCACCCCGTGCCCCTTATCAATCTCAAGGGTCACCCTACAAAGTCCCACCACAAGGGAGAAACACAAACAAATAGACACATTTTTGCCCGTATTAAAATGGCTGTACGCCGTATGGACCTGAAAACGCAATTTCCCTGTACAAGAATATGGGTAAACCGTATGGGTTGACAGGTATGGAGATGTCTAAATGTTTTGCATTGAGGAGGTGGATTGGCTAACAAGCAGAGAGCCACGCGCCTCAAACATTGCCAACAAGTCCATACAGCTACAGGAATGAGATGCATTCAGAAGACCTTTAAGAGATATTGAAGAGGGGTGTATTCGCAAGACAGAAACGAGGCAATAGATATATTTAGCAGAGATATGGAATTGTTGCAGTTTTTTTCCTGGATTTTCAGTTTGCAAATAGTCACTTAGTCACTTTAAGATGTTTTATTGTTCATGTTTTTTATTTGTTGCGGTTGCACCCGATTCAAGAGCCGAATGGCTCACAGGGCTATACCTAATAAATGAACTTGAAAACTTGAAACGTAAGATAGATTGTATTTTATTCTTGTGCGTGGAAATATGTTCAGGAGCTAATTGCCAATGTCGAGGTCTGCTCGCCACGTGAGGGCTTCAGGAGAAAGAATCCGTGCAGTTTTGCTGTTTTTCCGTTGAAGGAGCGCAGACCACACTGACTCACTGTACGGTCAAAGTTTGGGATGCATTTCCACAATCACACCACTGTGGCTTGTCTTTAATGAATCCCGATGCTTCCTTATTTGTCTCCATGTGTCTCTCTGTAGGTGTACTATATGGTCCACAGTTCTGGTTGCATGGCCACAGCTGCACATCTGTGGCTGGTCTTTAATTTCCAATCTATGAAGGGCATGTGCACATTGGCCTGTTGATAAGATATATGAGAGAGATGGAGAGGTGTCATATTAAGAAGAGATGTTAATGCTTATCCCGTTCAGATGACGTGCGTATACGTCATCAAAACAAAGGCGGAAGAAAAACTTAAATAAAATCACTTTAACGGGTACCGAGGCTCCCACAAGGCCATGCGGGAGGGCGTGTGGCACAGTTTGGCACAAACTATCGTTGAATGCGGTCGTGTCGCTACAGTTCTCTGTAGTGAGTGCAATGTCTTTAAAAAAAACAATGGAGCTATGCCTCTCTAAATAAAATGCACGGTGAGCCGCATGCACCTTCTGAAATTCAGAGGTAAACAGAACACCCACTCTGCAAATTTAAAATGTCTCGGAACAGGAAAAGGTTAAGAGAGGTAAATATATTTAAATGGGATTTTTTTCTTCTATTTGTTTAATCAGATAAGGCTCATTGAGCTATAAAGTTATTTTTCAGAAGCGCTGTGGCCACAAACGACGAAGTGGCATATCTTGTAGAAATTTATAATAGCCAAATACTCCAAACGCACGTTGATTCTAAATGTGGAGGGAAAAACCGGAGGACCGGAGAAACATCCCCGCTACCACGAGGAGAGAGAGAGAGACACGCAAACTCTAAACATACAGCAGGCGTCAGGGTCGTGATCGAACCCACGACCTCCTGCAGACCAGGCGAGGGTTAACTTCTCGCCACCGAGACAGGCGAGAGTTGCAATGAGAAGAGACTGGGCGATAGGAAAGATCTTCGGAGAGAGAATCATCAGAATCTTGATTTATCCTGGACAAATCCGATGATCTATGAAGCTCTTTTCACAGATGTACAGCACATGGGAGTGCTGTGCCGCATCCCCACCGAACTGCCCCTCCCCCCGGCCCGCCCGCCCGCCCCTCCTACCCTGACAAGGATGACTAAGATAATTATTTCACACCGTCGTGTGAATAATTAACTTTATTAATTTAATTTCATTTCAAAGCCTTGGTGGGCGGTTTTTAACGACAAGTTTAAATGATGCCGCAGGGTCGGATTAAATGAGTCGGCTGAGGCAGAGGTTTGGCCCGCGGATCGCGTTTTGGACAGTTCTGCTCTTAGGGGGATGGCCGTTGATTTGATTCCCAACCACGATTTTAACTTATAACCATCCTACTTGAATGCCACGTGCTCCATCTACCAAACAATTTATATCCCAAATGTGCCACTGGAGTTACGTGGCGAGGCCGATACGCTCACTTCCGGAATGCCTACAGTCTGCAGAGCGTCACACAATGTCGACAAATAGGCTCAGAAGAAGACACTGTAGAACTACTTCTCGAGTGACTGCAACAGGCCTTTCTTTAGTTTAACACGTAGCAGGCTTTCGCGACCAATATCATCCATAATAGAGGGTTTTGGGTTAGATCGCGTGAATATGTAAATGTGTCGTTAAAACCCACCACCACCCGACACAGCCAACTGGCTGTCGCCTGATGAAGCTAGTTGTAATTACTGGTGAAACGTCGTACTCAGTTTGTAAATGTTGTGGCTTGGCTCTCCAAGACACCGGTGATGCTGTACTAGTGACGAATTTGCACGTTCTGTTTACATGACAACCCTTACTAGTTGGCTGTGTCGGGTGGTGGAGGGTTTTAACGACACATTCATATATTCACGCGATCTAAGCCAAAAACCTTTCTTCATTGGCGTCAGTGTTCTTCATTGCAAGTCCCGTGGGTGACTGGCGGCCCTTGATGACAACACCCCTTGCGGGCAGTGTGGCGGCCTTCACACTGATGATGTCTTATCGGCGAAAGTATCCCCAATCTCTGAACATTTATGAAGAACACTGCTCTACGTGGGATGGCGCTCCTTTGAGGTCTATACAGAGAGGGACCGTGATTAAGTGGGCCACGCGCAGGACGGAGCTATGCCGGTTCCTGCGACAGGACACACAGGGATCAGTCGCTAGACCCGAAGCCAGAATTATGGGACACTGTTAGAGCTGACATTGTAGGTCAGCTGTTGACTATGCGACACTTGCTGGATCTTGCAAAAAAAGCTTAGAAACAAGTGTTAGCATCAAAAGCATTGACTATGATGATCTAATGATCTTAACCTATGGGAAGTTGTTTACCAAATCATTGTGGTCCAGCAGTTACAGTCTAATATGCATAGTAGAGACTGAAATCTGAATGTTGTATCTTTGCATGCTAACCACACTTTATGACTCTCATCTATCATACAAATTAACATAAATATTCCATGTTTAGCCTTCCGAGTTCCAGTGTTAAAATCGCGCAGATTTAACAACGCACAAACGTGAACTCATAAACAGCGGGAAGGCCAAACTGGCTCCCATCATGCCGCATGCATGTCAGGTGACGAATACAGCGCATGTGCAATGCTTTCAGCCGTGTTAACGCCACCCCAGATTAATTATACGAGCGGTCCAGGACTGGTTCAGATTCTACTGAAGCCAATGATCGAGCCACATTTTCTCACCCTATAAAACAAAGACACCCCCTCCCCCCCCCATAGAACACGTTTGGGGAAAGTGCTGTTAGCAAACACCTATGAAGGGTGGCACAACACACGAAGGGGTGGGTGGCCAACACCACACTCCCCAGTGGCGATGTTTACACACCGCACTAGGTACTAATTTAAGGCCGAGTCGACCTAGGGAAGGCCCAGGACCGGTTCAGATCATCGTTACCGGTGTTGCCCGTCAGAGGGAATCGAACTCGGGTCGCCGGGTTCGTAGCGCAGTGTGCGAACCGCTACATCACCGCTCCCCCCCTAAATCCTATGCATACTCACACACACACAGTGGGACGTTCTCAATATGAATCCAGTTTACATAACCACTTTGCGCGCTTATTGCTACACACCACATTCCGTACGTCGTAGCACCAGTTCAGATTAATTATCGCCGTTCAAAGCCCCATATCATGCACGCCGCGATCACGGCCGTGCCCGTTGAGAACAATGGCACACACGCACGCGCACACACGCACGCTCACACACGCGAACGTGCACACACACAAAACCGCGCACACACACGCACGCGCACGCACGCGCACACACACACGCACGCGCCCATACACACACACACGCACGCGCACACACACGCACGCACGCGCCCATACACACACACACGCACGCGCACACACACGCACGCGCCCATACACACACGCACGCGCACACACACGCACGCACGCACGCGCCCATACACACGCACGCGCACACACACGCACACACGCACGCGCCCATACACACGCACGCGCACACACACGCACGCGCCCATACACACACACACGCACGCGCACACACACGCACGCGCCCATACACACACACACGCACGCGCGCCCGCAGCTCGCGAACGCGCCAGAGGAGGGTGGCGGGGCGGGCGGGGGGGGGGCGAGCTTACGAGCGCGCGCACGTCTGGAGACAGCGCGCGCGCGCGCGTGCGCTTAACAGCGCCGCCGTTGCACACCGCTCACGCGCGCGCGCTCGTGCTCGTGAGCGCGCGCGCGTGTGCGGGTCGCGCGCACACGAGCTCGCGCGCGCGACCCGCACCCGATACCCCGCGCTGTGTACGGCACGTGTCCTACGCCCAGTCCATATTTACTCAAGGATTATCCCGCACCCTGCCTCTCTTGGCCACACTGCGCCCTCCCAGGAATTCCACCGTGGAATTCTTTGATAGCGTTCTTCTTTTTTTTTTGCGACAGCGCACTTAAGGATTACATACCGTGCCTAAAAGGATTTAATTCGTACATTTGTGATACACTTTTGGTATTACTGCCCTTGTGAAATACGTCCCGCGTATGATTTCAATATCCATTACCTGATAGCTCGCCATCACGTTTCGCTGCATTTATTGTTTCGGGAAAAGAAAAAAGAAATCCTCGACACGAGGGAGGTTGCCGGCGGCTGCCAGGAGGGATCAACGTTGCTGGTACCCCAAAGGAAATAGGACGCATTAGGGTCCGCGTGTGAAGTGGCGGATTTGTGAGAGTAATATTGCGTCGGAATTTCTCTCACCAATCAATCAAATGCCCGCCGCTATTCTCTTTTTTTTACCTTACCCCAGAGGAGATCCGTTATCTCTCGCGCAATGCTCTATCCAGCGGTGCCGGCTGACGCTGTGGTTGGATCGAGAGCCTGAGAGAGCTTGAATCGCAGTGGGAAGATTTCCAGTTGAAACAATGGCCGGGCGGGGAGGGGGGGGGGTCAACTCACAATGCCTCCAGAAACGCAGATCGTGAGCAGCACCACGCTTACGGAGATGCAATATTGGCCCCGTGATGTGGGTTTTTAGACCTTTCACTGATGGCTCAGGCAGTCAGCCACCCACCACTCCCAACCCCGTCAATGGAGGTGAAATCTGCCCCAATGCTCACCAAAGACTCATTGACTTTGCATGTCCAAATTCTGAGCTCTGAAACAAATATGAACTGTGCACAGATTTTATACCGAAAAGAATAACAACAGTTTGACACGTAGGCTGTCGCGGCCAGTATTATCCACGATAGAGGTTTTTGGGTTAGTTCGCGTAAATATAAATGCGTCGTTAAACCCACCATAACCCGACACGGCCAATTAGTAAAAAAAAGAAAACCTGGATGTGGCTGGACAATGCACGGCTCTTGCAGGTGTGATTGTTATCTTCCTAATTTCCTGGCATGCCAAACTTCCTCTGCATAACGCGACGGTGCCACTTGCAGATATTCAAAGACCATATTGCAGACGACAACACGGTACACTGAGCATTTGTTTGCACCGTATGCTCTTGTGCATGTTGTCTCAGAGTGGACTATTGGATTCTTATTTTACAGAGCGTCCAATATCACATAACCACCGGCTCCTCTTGCTGCACGCACTGTACTCAAAGTTCAGGTCTCGATATATAACGATGACAAATAGGACCTCTTGAAACGTATAGACTGCTTAAAAATAGCCAAGTCCCAGCGTCTCATCTGTCCGACAAACAACGGGTGTGCAATTATTTACATTGGAAGTCCTGAGTCAGCGGAGGAAATTCCACATTCTTGTGGAGGGGATCAGTACTTCATGAGATGACCGCTTAAAATGGGTCCCATCGAATATTCAATCGGCTATATCTTAAATCAATAAGATATCTTAGCCTGATGGCTATGTTCATGAAACCAAAACAACAGGTTTGAATAAGTTTGGAAGTGTATTTAAACTACGCATTTATGCATGCTCGCGCGAAAGTGAACGTGCTTACATCTTGTAATTGTTCAAATAATGACCACATAACCAAATTAAAATAAAGTTGTTTTTCAACTATCGACAGCGCATTAAGAGTATTTACCTCTTCGTAACGGAAGCTGTGGAAGGAGAAATGAAGTTATTATTTTGCATTTTATTAATCTAAGTGCTAATTTGTAGGTGATTTTCCAAGTTGAGATATTGGATGGAGCTGAACACGACCGGACACAAGTTAACAACTCTTGCGAAATTACATGAACATCAGTTTCACAGCAGATGGTAACACCTGCAGTGAAAGCAACAATGCCCACATGGATGTGTTTTGCTTTCCAACCCAGAGCAAGTTTTTGGCGACCAAGCTAAGTGCCACCGCGTGCCGTTTTATCGCAAGGCAGGAGAGACATTAACAAAAAGCCAAGCCCACACACACACACGCGCGCGCACACAGGGCACACGGACAACTTTACAGTCCAGCAAACATATGGACGGGGTGTCAGATGATAATTTAGGAGCGCTCAAACACAATACAATCAAGATGCGCGCAAGAGCTGCGATTCCGTTATTCGCATACACGCCGCTGGTGATGCTTTAGCTGCAGCTGTTATCGGCTTCGGGCGGATATAAATATTCCCGGACAGACACCGTTGGACAGAGTGCGGCGGTCTCGGTATATATATAACACACTGTGTGTCGCGGGCACAGACAGGAGCCATTCTACTCCAGTTTGCATTTGCCAGTAAAAATAGACAGAGACCTTCTTCGTTACGTTTTTTTTTGTTTGTCTCCTCTCTCTCTCTCTGCGTGTTTCTGGTGCCACTCCCCTCTTGCCAGAGCGGAGCGCGGTTACCGAGACTCGGGATACTCGGCCGCTCTCTGTCTTTGCTCTGGTGATTGCATTGCACGTTTGCTGCCCCCCCCCCTACCCAACACGGATCGTAAGCCAGCCACCGGAGCGCTTTTGGCAGAGCCAATTCCCTGCGCGACCGAAGAGCCCCCACTATTTCTCGCTTGGGCCTCGTTCCAGCTGTTGCGAAATTTGTGGTCGGCTCAGACACGTGCTTCCCGTATGTGCACATCGTGAATTAAATGGGTGCTACATCAATTACAATTGCGACCGACAGGATACGTGGGGCCCGCCTGATTATATAACGCGGGGGGGGTGGGGGGGTTAACTAATTATGGTTAGAACAGCTTTGGTGAATGGGCGGAATGAATAAAAAAGAAACGTGGAAATGGGCAGCGAGGTAGAGAAGGAATGGCACAGGACTAAGGATCCCAATCAAAAGCGGTTGGCATTGGAAAAGATAATTTACCAATGATTTTTTTTCCTATTATGCAACCAATGGAAAAATATGTTCAAATCTAAATAAAATAGGCTTCCACTGGAGAGCCCTTTCAATAGTGTGGTATATTCTCACAATCACATGAAGTCAACGCAAATTAAAAGTGTGTTTCAGCTAACAGGCAATGGCGACGGCGATCATCTCTGGTGGTGGTCCGGAGTCGGCGGTTGAAATTCCACGTTGCATTCACGAGGTTCAGTCGATTAAAGTGGCAATACATGTTTATTATTCTAGAAAGCAGCACTCGTGCTACTGACCCTGACGAAGAAGATGTGCCGACTCAACCCTGTGCTGAGAGTTCTGACTCGGAGCCCTTCTGATTGAGTGAAGCCACCCAGGAATATCTCGAAGGCAGTCACAGAACAGTGTTTGAAACAATCAAAAGTTTGAATATAATATGTCCAGCCAACAATAATTCCTAACAGCTGAAAAAGTGCACTGACAAAGATAAAATACCAATGAGTATACAATGAGATTAACGGCGTTTCGTCCCCGGGAGACAAGGGACAAAGACAAAGATCCCCCGCAGAGCGTTAATAGACTGTTGGGTCAAGTGCTGTTAACGAGTAGCACCGATGAAGGCTGGCACGGTACACGAGGGGGTGGATGGCCAGTACCAAGCCCGGCCGCCTTTGTCTCCCCAGCGGCGATATTTACTCACCACACCAGGTACTTATTTGAGGCTGAGTCGACCGAGAGGAGGTCCTAGACTGGTTCAAATAATCGTCACTGGTGTTCGCCGTGAGCGGGAATCTAACTCTCATTCAGCCAAACGTCTCAGAGAAGCACAAATAATGAGTGTAAGTGCATTGTTTTGCACACAACATTGCCACTAGGGAGACAAAGGCGGCCGGGTGTGGTGCTGGAAATGCACCCCCTCGTGTGCCTTGTCGGCCTTCATAGGTGCTCACTAACAGCACTTGCCCCTACAGAATGGTAACATGGGGGATATTTATCTAGTCTTACACATATTATTCATCTAAGATGTCTATCTTGATCCAATTGATGTAAGTAATCAGTATTACAATTTGAGAAATTTTTAATTTTTTAAGTGAAATTCCAACGTGTTAATAGCAAAGCATTTGACCAACAAAATGAAAAGGGACTTTTTTTTTCAGACCCGTTCACTAACTCGGGGGTTGCTGTCAGCATTACACCCTGCCTCTGTGTAGCGAGGCATTCTTGCAACCTCAAAAAAACTATTCACGTGCATGACGAAACTTAAAAAATACTTGCGAGCTTTGCTTGAACCTTGAACTTTGGTGACACCCACAGTGTGTAGAACTCTACGTGGTGATGCCAGGTGCAAGCTTACAGCTATAACATAAGAGGTAATTTCCCATCATTTCGCAAGCATCATTGCGAAGATTTGAAAACAAAACAATCGAAACCTACTCATGTCTTGCCCGTTCGTAATGCTATGGCAACTGCTCTTATGGCTAAGACAGGTTGATTAACCAAGACAAGGAAACCACGAACTTGTATAAGTTGTCAAGGAAATGTAATATGGTAATTCCCCGATTCATGTCTCCCCCTTTTACATTGTCACTTGATTTATTAACACCACTACCTGATTTTGCGTCGCCTCAACCCACTCCCACGTCGCTAACTGCATCGGCCGTCCTTTCTCGTTATGCGTCGCTCCTCAGCCTTCGCCTCGACATCCTACCCTGCATATCGCTTCCATTTATGTCGTTGGGACGCATGCAGGAACGCATCCCCAATGTAAACCGGGGTATTGCTGAAGTTGAATAATACAATCTGCTGATGCCGAAATGGGCTTGAGTCTACGCTCAGATGATTGACCAATTGAGCCGACGAGTTGCGCTCCGCTCAACGCGCTGCGAGCTTCCCCCACGGATGGCTTCAGCGTAACTCCACGTGCTGGGAGCAAAACGTCAAGAACATCATGCCGGGCAACAGGTGGTAGGTTCCAAAACACGCGCCCGAGAGCAATACCACGTGGAACGACGGAGCGAAAAACATACGCAGTGGAATTTGGCTCGTTCAAAATAACAAAAAGATGCAAAGCTTCCAACGCTCAGCACGCGTGGGTTTTTATCCGGATGCTCCGGTTTCTTCCCACATGTAAACACCCGCTAATTGGGCGATAACACCTTAACACATAAAGGACTCATATTCTTAGGTTTTTTCGGTAAAGTCACGTAGGTAAAAACATTAAAATTAATAAAAGTAAAATAAAATAAAAATCACGACGTTTCGGAGGCAACACAAGCTTCCGTCTTCAGGTGGAACCGTCACAGCCACGACAGCCGTATCAAGTAAATGAGAGATTGCAGGAGCTACCACTCCGTTTATATAATGGTTGGAGAGGGGGAAGGGCCAAGTACAGCACACTTTTTATTCATATGGTAATCTAGAACATAAAGGACTGCAGAGCTTGGACAATTGCCGGTGCTGGCTCACCGCTTGGCCGCCTTACTGCTCGTTCGCGGTTGCTCGCTCCTCTGCGTCTTTCTCGCTCTCATCTATGAGAGGGAAAGTTTGCTGTGCGGCATGTTACGAGTTCAAATTATTATTATGATTATTACGAGGATAAAATAAGCGAGTTAGCAACACTGATTCAGAGGTGGAACATGCACATTTCCATTGCGGGGGACAATTTCTCCATCAGGAACTAATGATGATGTCCCACAAAGTAGTAATCAAATTAAAATGATGGGCTTTTAGTCAATCACTATCCAGGATGTTTTACCTCTCAAGATTTTAACCGCGAGTCAAACACTCGAAAACCATAGCGCCGGTCAACATAACTTTCATCCAATTCGCTTATAGCAATAATTATATTGCGTCCAAACGTTAAGATTCGCCTGACGAAATAATCTACCGATTGCAGCGAGACATTTTAAATGATTGTGCGAAAACCGGCCACGTCCTCTTGAAAACACGACAGAAGGTAGCTCAATGACGAGCAGAGCATTAAATCGACATCCAAATTCCGCCGGGGCGAACTAGACCTTGTGCAGAGCGAGAGAGAGAGACAGAGGAAAGACAGATGGAGGAGGCCGTTGCTATCTGACGAGCTCACTAACCAGCAATTCATCCTGCCATGGGCTGCCAGAAGCCCGGGCGAAGTGGAACTCACAGGCAGCAGCTCACCAGCAGCTGATCTGCAGGACAGAGGGGAGGGGAGGGCAGAGAGGGAATGGTGAGAAGGGTGTGGGGGGGGGGTGTAAGGGGGGGGGGGGGGTCGCTGCGGTGGACACAGAAAAATGCCCCCCCCACCCACCAACCCATGCATCCCCACAACCACGTCAGCGATGTAGGCGCACGTACGTTGAACTTCTTTCGCGCAGTACGTAGCCAAACGCGCTAATCGGAGGTGCCCGGCAGTGGGCACCGGCGCGACCGCGAGGAAAGACGGGTGGCTTGACTCGCGTGTGTTTGGCGAGGCTGGTGGCGTGTGCACGTGGTGGTGGTGGTGGTGGGGGGGGTGTCATTATGCTCACGGGGTACGTCACCGCCTGCAGGATCATTCGCCCGTGTACATTTGGTTATTGAGGTTTGTCGCGTAAAGATTTGCAACAGTGTGATCTCGCGCGCCCACACACATTTTGTGCACGTGATATGAACGTGTTCGATAGAACGCGTTCAGGGCAGAGGTCGCAACCGGGTACCCGATACCCGTACCCTACCCGATACCCGGCTACCCGTACCCGGCCGGGTACGGGTACGGGTAGCCGTTTGCGACCCTGGCGAGCGATACATTTCCACGCGAGAAGCCACTTCCTTGAGACGTCATTCCAGGGCCAGGTGACTTCCGAGAAAGAGCCACATAACTCAGTGGGACTTACCTGGCTAAATAAAAAAACATAGTTTCGTTTAGTTTACATGTTGGTAGTACTGTACAGATGCTACCCAAAATAGAAGAAATGCACGTTTAGCCTGATAGACGATATGTGAAGTTGTTGTTAGCGAGCGCCTATTAAAGTGATCGCATCATCATTTAGCGACACTTGTAGTGAGCACGCAGACGGCGTGATCGTAGAGAGGGTTGAAGCCGAGCATGTGTACGCTTTTTCAAAGCATCACTTTTGTTTTAACAAACTCCTTCTCTGGAGGAAGACCATTCGAAGTGCTATTTCCGAGGTGCGGACAACATGTTAAACTTTGAATGCTTTAAACATTGTTTCGTAACACAGATCAACGGCAAATGGCATGAATAACGTTGAACAAGGTCAGCGCTGCGAACAAGATGAGCAGCCTCTACACCCCGACAGCTGCCTCCACGTCTCCCCACACTACCGATTTGATTTCCACACACCAAACCAGGTATTCGTTTAAGGCCGAGTCGGCCTAGGGTATGCCCTACACACATGCATGCATATACGTAACTCACGACACGCCGGTAGTCCCCCGCACCTCAAATTTCAACCGCAAATTCCGATGTGCACGGTCGGCTACGTACGATGCGGACGAAATTCAGCGCACGTGTGTCTATCGTGAAGATTCAATGGCCACGGCACGTGGGTTTGGAACCTCGTGCCCGATCAAAAATGTTCTTAACGCACCTCTATACATAGAACGAGCTGACCAGCACAGCGCCACGAGCGATCTTTCAGTGTTTCAACAAATTCTTTCCAGTTGCATTGCGAAGGCCTGAACCAGTCGTGAGCGCGCGTGGCGGGGAGGGCAGCTGTGGCATTGTAAATCACTTGTCTCTACCATTCCGAACAAACACGAGTTGGATGTCAATGGGAATGAATACTCTGGAGAAATTGCTCGTGAAAGGCTTCCATGTCATTAATTTCTAATGTAACAAGTTTCTTTTTTTGGTCGTGTCGTGTAAAGTAAAGAAGAAAAAAATAAATCCAGTTGTGCGGCACCGACTGCTGTAGAGAGTGGTCAAGGGTTGTCTTAATACCTTTCACCGTCCCTCCCCGGCCACTACTTTGTTGAAAAGTCAAGTATTGTGGGGAAGGGGCATTTACCGCTGCCATAGAAATGTGGAATTTCCATCACTGACTCAGGGCTGCCAAAAGAAAATAAGCACAGCCCCAGAAAATTTGGCTTTTTTTTCCACTAAATGTAAAAATAATATGTATACCCTCTAATTGTTCACATTTTCACACATCAAGTACAAAGACAACGATCCCCCGTGTAGCCTCAACATAGTGTTGGGGCAAGCGCTATTAGCAAGCAGCACCTATGAAGGCCATGACCAACTTTGTTTACACATCACACCAGGAAATCGATTGAGACCGAGTCGGCCGAGGGGAGTTCCAGGACCGGTTCAGATAATCGTCACCGGTGTTGGCTGTGAGCGCAGTGGACTTATCCACTTCACCACGGCTCCAAAGACACAGTACCCATTCAACGGCTGAGTCGACCTAGAGGATGCCCGCAACAGGTTCATATGCCACGAAGCACTGATATTATTCGTGGCTTGGAACAAGAACCCACGGTCAGCCGGATTGCAACTCAGCGTGGGCATGAACTCGGTGCGAAAAGGACAAAGACCAGCACGTGCAGCCCACACAGGCTGCAAGTGTTGCTTGTGTGTGTGTACGTGCACGCAGGGACATCTATTCTCAATACTTTGAAAGCTCAACAGGCAAAAAAAAAAATCTGTATTCGGTTGCGACGATATCGAAAGAAGATTTAGACTCGAGCTCAGACTGCCCTGACAGTACATTCGGAAGCTACCGCGCATTACTGAATGCAGGTCGGCTTGCCAAAGCGCCACCTGCAAGCTAAGCGCCAGCAGTTCAGGCTGAAGCAGGTGTCCGATGGCAGAATAACTGGATGGACCTCTTAACCCTGCACAGCAACCATGCTCATATATGTGAATACATAATACACTTGGCTGTGGTAGCAGATGTCACACATTCGAGAATGTATGACTAACATCAATTACATGCGAAACCACATTTCAGGCCCTGGGAATTTGTTTGCTTTTGGCTAAGAGCCTACACTTACTGTGTTTCTTTTTGATGTTTTTTTTTTACTCAATGTTTTAACGGTTCAGTATTACACATTGCAATACATGTTTATTTTTTTATTTTCAATGTTACGTGCTATAGCAGCGTCATGCCATGTGACGGTGACTTCATTTGGCAATCACGTAGGGCAACGAAATCAGCCCGTGTTAGACAACAGTCCACAGAAGCAGCTATCACAGAATAACTTCGGAAATCTCTTCAAGTGACCTCGTATCTACACTTGAGGGCAGTGCTGTCGAACAAGCTGACAGAAAAGGTTCGTTGCGTGAAGGTAACAATTTATATTTGTAAAAATCAGAGCCGGATTTTCCGCCAAATAAAGCTTGAAGCCAAATTTAACGCGATGTTTTTTTTGTCGTGTGTGCGTTCCGTCGTTTGGTGACCAACTCTGGGAACATCGGCTCGCTTCAATTGGTGCCATCACAGGCCCCTGTGCGAATGCAAACACAGCCTCTCAGCAGTCAGCTCACTGCTGCTCTGAACCACTGAGCCACTGAACCACCTGAGTATTCCACGTTTAATGTTTCACTTCCTCGCAACAAAGGGTTTTTATTTGCGGGGTTAGATCGCGTGAACATCAATGTGTTGTGAACCCACCACCACCCGACACAGCCAATCGGTAAGGTTTGTCACGTAAACTAAACGTGCTGATTGGTGACTACTTCAGCAACGCGGGTGTGTTGGAAGGTAAACCCACAACATTATATTTATGCGATCTAAGCTTAAAAAAAACTTTATTCCGAATAATATCGGTCTTGAATGCCTACTACGTGTTAAACGTTTAAATTACTATTCAGAGAGAAGTTGTTTCTATCCTGTGTTTAGGATAAAACGGTGACCCTTTAAAATAAAAAAGTAAGGCACCATTGATATTCAATATTTCTCAGGCAAGTAAGCCCTGGATGCATGTACAGTAGTTGAATAAGAAAGTGCACAAAGTATTTAAAATGCGCATGTGGGTAACTTTTAAACCATACCAGTCAAAATTGTTGCTTTATGTTCGGACATCGTGATGTATTCCCGCGCGTTCCTCAAAAGATGCGGCGATTCAAAGGTAATGCCGAACACAGTTATGAAAACATTAACACCCCATCCCCTCTGGTCTGCGCAAATGATTGACTCACAAGTGACGACACCACATTTATCAAATTATTAAAAATGTAAGAACGAAACAGGAGCATTTCTCCACAATTCTGGCTGTCGCCTGATGAGGCCGGTTGCAATTACCGGCGAAACGTCGTACTCGAATTGTAAATGTCGTGGGTTTACTCTCCGACACGTTTACGTGACAAACCTCATTAATTGGCTGTGGCGAGTGGTGGCGGATTTAACAACACATTTACATTTATGCCATCTAAGCCCCAAAAAAACCTCTCATTATGGATATCGCTCGCGAAAGCCTGCTACGTGTCAAACTGCAGACTTCTACCTCTCGTATAGACGTGTCAAGCAGAGCTGGCGTTAAGACAAGAGGGCTTTGGCCAGGACAAGTCATGACCGATTGGTCAAGAATAAGAACAGAGTGGCATCCAAGGAATGGAACGCGTCTGACATCAGATCCCTCAAGGAGATGGAGCAACGAAATTAGCCAATGCGCATGCGACAGATGGGTCATTGCACAAGCGGAATCGCAGGAGATGGTGGCGACTTGGGGAGGCATTTATCCAGCAGTGGATTGACCACGGCGGATCATAATGACGATGATCTGATAAAAAGTGCCTTGAAAGGTGTCTTAGAGCATGCAATGGTCTACGTTTGCCGCTCTGGCTGGCGCTGTGGTAAAATCACGAGGCTCGCAATCGGAAGTTTGCGAGTTCAAATGCTGGTCAGGGGTTGGCTCATCCGAGGTCGATAAAGTAGGTACTACATTGTGGGAAGGTTGTCGTGGCCATCCCATGAAGATGAGGAACTGTCACTGCCGGTTTATGGCCGCCCCACAACTCATTTGACCAGAGACCCCACACTTTGACCTTTTTTTTTTGCTGAGCAAGGTTCATCACCGGCGGAGAGTTCACTGCCGAGATTCGCAAGTCCAACGCATTCTGTGCTGTGTGTCGCGTCTACAGACACGTGGGGTGGGAAGATTCCAAAATAAATACTTGTCAAGATCTGTATCAATTTACAGTACTTGCCACGTTAATATCGAACGTAGCATGGCCTTATCTAATTGTATAAATTGTAATAGCGGAGTCAGATCCTTCTGTTATTAATGATCTACATAATCTAATTTACCAGCGATATAAATAAGCATCGTGGGATTCATTTAATAATGACAATACAGTAATGGAAACGTATATGCTACTTGATATAGCGCATTATTGGCTACAAATAAACAACTAACTTTCCATCTTGCTTTGTCTACAAGTTTGCAGCTATGTAGTTTAGAAAACATTGCGTTTCCATTCATGCATACGTGTTTGTTGGAAGTATAAATGTTGAAATCGCACGTTGGAACTTCCTGCCAATATTTAGAAGAAGAAAAAACTCCACACAGCTGCTATTTTTCACGTAAAATTAGCGGAAAAGTGGTTTCCGATAACACCTTTTACCACAACCGCATCTGTTTTTAACAGACTTGTTCTCAATGAGCAATCTGTTCAGGACAAAGAGCACCCATCCACAGCTTTTCAAGCAAAACATAGATGATCTTGTTTCTACCCACTGCCAAGCTATAACAGCACCCACGCGAAGACTTGCGCGTGGGATTGCCATAATCACAGTCATATTCACCATCGTAGTTAACTTTTTAAAGTAATCCACTCACCCATTAATTCAATGGGAAAAAGAGATCGCCAGTGTACGTCACGTAACCCGAGAAATATGGTGGTATGGTGGCTAAGGCAAGCTAATGATATTCCAGTGGAGTGCCAGTAATGCTGAAAATCTCCACTTATGAAATGTGATATTGTGCTCCCTTCCCACATACAATCAGGTGTGGTCGGCTGCATTGTTTAAGCCCATTCACTGATGCACATACAAAATGAGAATATTATTTTACGAGTGTATTTGTAGTTATTTCAAGGAGGCACAGCCGTGGAGAATTATCAAGCAATTGAAAAGGAAATAAGAAGAAAAAAAAAAGCGAAATGCGCCCACCGCCGAAGACGGCATGGCACATTGTCTGGAAAAATGCACCCCACAAGATATTGGTGAAAAATCTTGTGACGGTTCAGCACACGT
This sequence comes from Lampetra fluviatilis, assembly GCF_964198595.1. Lineage (NCBI taxonomy): Eukaryota > Metazoa > Chordata > Hyperoartia > Petromyzontiformes > Petromyzontidae > Lampetra > Lampetra fluviatilis. Next base: position 3,872,664 of record NC_136299.1, read on the forward strand.
CCTTTTAATTGGTTGCGTCACATCTACCGTCTCCTCTGATGGGCAAACACCAACTGGTGGTGACTAAAGGTCACACATTGCTCGTGTCACGACCAAATTAATCCCTCGTGCACAATACATCACCTTTCCTAAAACTATTGCTGTTTGCAAAATATGTTTTTTTTTCTCTCCCAAAGCTCCGGCAAAACTTCTGCAATTTAGCTCGTCTGCTAAATGTTAGTACCGTGAAATGAGAATGGATTCGCACTGCTTAGCAAACTCAATAAAACGTGTTGTAAAGTCTTAGCATGCTGTATGGTCATAGCCTTTGCCTAACCCATGGCAGTACACATACACTTAAGTTGAATGCCAAGAATCAAAAATATACCTCGCTATGTGCTATAGCTACAGACGTCGTCTTGCCAAACAACTCAGGGTCTCCTTATCCCAGGCAAGTGTGTGGTGGCACTTATCTCCATAGGCAGGCCTGAGGCCAGTAGTGGGAATTCAACAGTGCAACGCCCAGGTGGTCAGTCTCTCAACAGCAAAGAGTACATTCACTTTCTACAAAGTGATTACACACTTAATCAACCGTCGAAGGTTGATAGGATAAGTTGAGTCAAGGGTTTAAACACCGGGCGTGTAACGGTGCATCGATTCGTCAAGCTAAATAAATGATTATGCTCACTGCACGTGCTCCGACATTGGCGAACGTAAGCATCGATTATCTTAACTTTGTATATATTGTATTTATCAGCGGCAAGAGATGCTACATTCACCACAATGTAAAATACAGTCAATTCATGGAAGTGCATCACATTGCGGTGGGAGGGAATCAGTCCAGCGCACGCTCACTCACTCACCGTAATGCCACTTGGCCAAATTCATTGCCTTGTGTCTATTTAACATTATTACAATTATTTACGCAGGTCAATGCTCGTCCGCAGGGTTCGCTATCGCTGCGCGCAAATATCTTTTCTCATCTTGGCGATCCTTTTACCGATCCATCGTCCGTTCACCCCGCTGAGCGCACAGACTGCCCATGGCCCTTGTCTCTTCCATTCCCTCGTCTCTGTCTTCCCCTTCGCTCCTTCCTCTCCCTCCTCTGTGAAGTGATTTTCTTACCTTTCCTACAATTTGCACTCCGATCGTTTTTTGTTGTTAAATTCATTTTTTTTTGTTGGGATGTTTCTGACCCGCCCCCTTTACTTGACATCTGTCAAAAATTTGCTTCATGGCTCATCGTATTTCTGCAGGATAAGTAATACAATAATTTTTATTTTATAAAGCGCCTTTCATATTGAAGTATCTCAAAGTGCTGTCCGTAAAAATAAAACTACACTCACGAGTATAGATGCAATCTAAGAGAAATAGAAAGCCGATAATAAGAATATCAATGACCACTCGTGAAATTCCCCCCCCCCCCAATCAAGTACTATGATAAAAGTGATTAATCGTAATAATTGCAAAGTATTCAAATCAGACAACCGAATAGTTGTTTTTATCTGAAGTTACAGGAAAAGCCCGCAAGTACAAAGTGGTGAGTTTTAACACGTGATTTCAAAAGTGACACAGACTCAGAAATCCCCAATCGCGGAGCCTGGATGCAGAAGCCTCCGTCCCACCGTGGAACGCAACGATTCTGATTCGATTCTCCTGTTTTCATCGCATACTACTCGGGGACACCCAACAGCTTCCTCACTTTATCCCGGTCGCCTTGATATTGCGTTTTCTGGTTCTGTTGGTTCACCCCCACCCCTCCCCGTATAAGTTGGTGTCGCTGTGGTTGCTGAAAACACAAATACAAAGTCAAGAGGGCAACGGCATAAGGGGGCACTTGAGAGTTAAAGGGCAGACGCTCCTTGCCCAGCGAGAGAAAAAAAAAGAAAAACACCCTCTCTCTCTCTACATAACCCTGGGGCTCACATTCGCATGCACGAGCTCGTGTTATTTGTCCAGGGATTAACCCACACTCCATCCTGGGCTCAGACAAATGTGTTGGCTATGGGATTTCCAGGGTGCCAGGTGCAGTTGATAAATCTATTCATTGTTCTTTATGTATCCAGGTGAGGGCCATATCGTTGAGATACGTAATCATTTTTTTTTGGACGGGAGAACAGAATGATATTTTAAACAAAAAATTAAGGCAGCCGATGTTATTTATATATTTATCCAGCTTTCATGTAGTTTGGCTGCGGGTGAGTTTATTTCATCTCGTAAGTTTTGGGGTGTCACGGCGGAATTCCATAGCCTACTCCTGTGAGTTCTGTCACCGGGGATGTGATTTAAAAGTCTTACTTTTGCAGGAGACTGCACAAAAAAATGACTGAACCGTCTATATGCTGGGTGCTTGAGGGTTTGCTGTTGCCCTGCCTAGGTCGTGCCGTGTGTACCCCCATACCCTTGATCTTGATATTGTTTCCCTGTGGAGTTCTCACCCCTTTATCAATGCAAAAATGTGGTTGTAAGATTTAATTTACGTATTGAGCTTCCATATTCATTAAGTATGGTATATATATATAGCATATATGAATTAAAAGTCAACTCTGAGCAAAGTGGGCATGCATTTTCTCAGTTGGCTTGCCACGATAACAATCGGGTCATCTTCTGGTGAAACTGGCCACCGCCATAGAAATGTGGAATTAACAATACTCGATTGATCGTGGAGACCCTTTTCTGCTTTGTCTTGACCGACCCCAACAAGATTAAGTACAACATAAGATCACTCCTTCTTCACCTCATACTTTTGTACGTATATAATTCTTCACGTGAAAACATTTAAGCGGCTACTTCCCAATAAGCAATTAGCGCTGGCAATTTAATTTCCTACGAGGCACAAACACAACACTCATTAGCTGCCATTTGGTGTCAAATTTATAGCAGCGGGGCCTTCATATGGAGCATATCAAGCTACAGAAAGAAAAAAAAAACACGTAATTGTGGCCAACAGTAATTAGCATTCCCCTGTGGGAAAAAAAACTAAAAAGGAAAAGTGGTCACAAGCCAAATATTTTCATGGCCAATGAGTGTCATGATATATATAGATACACACAGTGCCATCTAATGGGTATGCGCCCACAGAGGGCAGGCAGCAAGAAAAAGACCTAAAACCAGACGATGTGATACTGTCACAGAAAGACCTTGTGCGGTGGGATGTCATCTGCGCAACATCTGGGTGATTTAGCAGAAAGACAAAAAGCAGTGGCAGAGTGTGATAAGCGGTCATCGTGCCGACAGTTTTGGCAGTGTTGGCATGTTGACCACTTAACCGTGACTTAATGAACCGGCGGTTGTCCAACGGAGGGACTGGCATCTGCTAAGAAAATGTGCAATTGCGTCACCAGTTCATGGCCACCGATGGACGGAGCTTTAATGGAACGACTATCAAGGAACGCTGGGAATACGAGAGCCTGCCCGTTCGATGCGTGTTGCACGGGGCTGTTTGTCCCAACAACCTTCGCTCTTGTTTCAGCCCATTCCCCGATGAATGTGCAAAATGAGAATAATATTTTACGAGTTTATTCGTATTTATTTCGAAGAGGCACAGCCGTGGAGAATTATCCAGCAATTTGAAAATAATCAAAACATTACAAATGTGCCAACCGCTGAAGACAGCTGGAAAAATAGACCCCACAGGATGTTGGGTTAATGCTTGCAAAAAAATTGATAACACTGTACGATTTTCTCCAAAGTATACATGACAAAGGCACAATAGGGGTTCGATTGGTGAAACATTGTAACCGTATCGCACGTTTTATTTGGTTGCGTCACATCTGCCGTCTCCTCTGATGGGCAAAAAACCAACTGGTGGTGACTAAAGGTCACACATTGCTCGTGTCACGGCCAAATTAATCCCTCGTGCACAATACGTCACCTTTCCTAAAAGTATTGCTGTTTGCAAAACATTTTTTTCTCCCAAAGCCACGGTTCCGACCGGACGCATGGGTAGCGCACTTTGCATTAGTGAAATTTACTTCCGTTTTATTGGTAGGAAGCTAATAGCAATTACCTTTACACTTCACGGCAGCGATAAAAATGTACAGAATGTGGAGGGGAGGGGGCAGGGCATTCTCATAATCTGGTAATAAAACAAGCTGGGCCGCTCAAACGACTGGAATTGGTTTCGCGCATGCTGTTGTGCAGTCTCTACCGTTGGACTAAGCTGTTGCGTGAATGTTTGCACTCGAACTCGACTATTCATATATTATCAGCCAATCATCCCTGGGGGTCGGGGGGGGGTGTAAAGTCAACAGCGGTCACCCAATAGAAAGATTGGCGTCTCCAAAATCTATCCCCACCACCATCACGGCACGGTCCAGTCGGCCGTCACGAGGGACTCGTGGGTTCGCCAGATCTGTGGTGACACCGGACTAACGCTATTAGGAAGCCTCCTTCTACAAGGCCGTGAAACCTGAACACTGTGCTTAGTACATTGTGGCGTTCATGGCCCACGTGTTTCCGATGGTGGTGGTGATGGTGATAATGAGATCAATGTGGAATTTCCACCACTGGTCTCGCGGTGCCCTTGTAGATGAGCAGTGCATCACTATTAACGCCGCTTCATCACAGAATTCTGGGTTCCTGAAATGTATTCCGACTCCCTGGACCTTGAACTGAAGATGCCTTTTTACGTAGTTCAAAGAGAAATGTCGCATCTCATTGACGCTCGATTTGATCGTGAACATTGTTCTTCCACTTCCCAGTGAGCTGAGCCATTCATAATAATAATAAATTGGTGTGTCAACCGCTTGTACTCGTGACAACTTAACTTATTTGGCCATGTCAGGTGGTGGATGGTTTTAGCAGAGGTGTGGACTCGAGTCATGTGACTTGGACTCGAGTCAGACTCGAGTCATGAATTTGATGACTTGCGACTCGACTTGGACTTGCATAACAATGACTTTGTCCCACCTATGAGATGTGGACTCGAGTCATGTGACTTGGACTCGAGTCAGACTCGAGTCATGAATTTGATGACTTGCGACTCGACTTGGACTTGCATAACAATGACTTTGTCCCACCTATGAGATGTGGACTCGAGTCATGTGACTTGGACTCGAGTCAGACTCGAGTCATGAATTTGATGACTTGCGACTCGACTTGGACTTGCATAACAATGACTTTGTCCCACCTATGAGATGTGGACTCGAGTCATGTGACTTGGACTCGAGTCAGACTCGAGTCATGAATTTGATGACTTGCGACTCGACTTGGACTTGCATAACAATGACTTTGTCCCACCTCTGGGTTTTAGCGACGCAAATCTGGTAAGGTGATTACGGCGACTAAAACCCACGCGTTAGAATTACGACCGTGTAGGCTTCCGCAGTTGAGCTGCGGAGAAAATTGGCAAACTAAAGCTTAAGTCGTGGGCCTTATGCCGAGGGGGTAACGCCTATTAGCCAACACAAGGAAAGCGAGGCATCATGAGTTGTAAATGGAAGAGGTAGTCGTTGGAAAAATGCAATCAATGCCGAGCGTGACTGTAATTGGAAATTGAATATACCCGATAGATGGGAGACTATGCTGAGGGTCTCGACCAATTTCGCTGTCCGACGTTTCACTCCAGGTGCTGGATGCTTCTTCAGGAACTAATTTCAGAGGCGTCAGCTGGGAGAGCTGTCCATAACTGTTGTTTTAGATTCAGAATATGCATTTCGACTGGAGGAATCAGTATAGAGAGACTCTTTAGCATTGTTTTTACTTTGAAATCATTTATATTTATACTTGTTACCTGTTACAGATATTCTTATAATAATCAGTATGGTTTATATCGTGTGTGGAATTTTCACAGCGAGTCCTGACCAGAAGTTAGATGGAAAAGAAACGCATGATCAAAGGTGATCACAGGATTCCCCGCTCAAATGAGAATGGGCGGGGTGGGGAGGTGCTCATGTCATGTTCACAACCACAGCAGGTGGTGGAAATTCCACATTCACATGGTGAGTCCGTAGGACAACGAACGCATACAAATAGATACAAAACACATACATTACCTTATGTATATAAAAATTATAAAATATATATACACGTTTAGTTTATTTTATTTATATTCCAGTTCACAGTCTGACATGAGCTTTGCTTTACGTAGTATATGCTAAATAAATTGGGCCAAAATATATATTTTTAAAAATGAACAACTCACTGGGGGGGGGGGAAAGTGCATCATTTATACACGCGCGGTTCTTTTGTGTAACGCTGACAAACTGCGCGAACCAAGCCGATGATCGCTGCGGTTGCCAAAGAAGTACGGGATAAAACACACAGATGAGTAGTACACAGAGAAATGACGTCTGCGTACACCGACAAGGAGAGAAGAAGGAGAGAACCAGAGGATGGAGAAGCACCATTTGCATGCCGGGGAGCTTCTTCAGGGACCGAATTCACGGGTGCAAATCAGAAAGCACAACGGAGGGCTGATGCGGCTTACACGGCGCGACCGCTGAATCCTACACGGTGGCCACAAGAGATGATCGCGACTCGACACTTGCTTGAGGATGGAGGCAAATAGAGTTCAAATAAAAAAATAGGCAGAGGGTAAAGGTGCAGCCTCGCAATTACTTTGTTACGCGGGTGCCACGGTGGCGAGATGTTAACTACCTCGCCTGGTGTACAGGAGGTCGTGGGTTCGATCCTGACCCTGACGCTTGCTGTGTACTTGGAGTTTGCATGCTCAATCCGTGGTCACCGCGTGGATTTTTCTCAGGGTCCTCTGGTTTTTCTCTCCACTCTGAGAATCAATGTGTGTTTAGAGAATGTGGCTGCGATACATTTCCACATGATTAGCCACTTCGTTAAACTATTATTTATTTCGTGGCCAGGTCGCTTCTGAAAAAGAGCTACATAGCTCAGTGGGCCTGACCTGGTAAAAATAAAAATACTCTCCGGTTCTTTCGGTAAAGTCACGTAGATAGAAAAATAATGAAAGAAAACACGACGTTTCGGTCGCAACACAAGCGGCCGATGCAGTCACGAAAGCTCCGAATCAAGATTAAAATAAAAATAGTTTAGTTTGTTTTTGTATAGTTTAAATTTGCTCACTGCCAGCGGAAGGCCCTCTGTTAGAGAGAGCTCAAAAGAGTCCCCTCCAAATGGTACGGTGGCCGACTTTTGCACGCCGGACAGTTTTCTCCGAAGAGGTGGGAAGAGCCCAACTTGACCCCACCACAATCGACCTGCCGATCGACTGCGCTAAACTCATTTATACAGCTGGGTGGATGGCGGTTCGACTCCTTCAACTGCCGCGTGCAAGTCCAGAGTGAGCTAACCGTTACACCACGGTGGCTACCCTGAAGTTCACTGTTGTTTTAAAGCTAAAATAATACTTTTTTACATGAAACTGCACTGAAATCTAAGTAAAACTGAACGTGAAATTTTACAATTCATAAACAACTTTACACAAACTGCCATGCGTTTGAATCTGTTTGTGTCATATTGCTCAAAGATGCCACGCAACCCGCTGGGAACCTGTGTATCTGTCTGTATGTTGAATTTCTTTCACACCGTGCATATCCAACTGTGCTAATCGGAGGTGCGGTGGAAGAACAAACTACACACAGAAAGCGGTTCTAACGAAATTAATGTTTTATCTCAACTTAAAAGTGCATCGCTCCAGTGGCTTGCTAATATCGGAAGGAAGAGCGTTCCAGACGGCCACAGAAGCGCATCTGAAAGCGCGCCATGCGGTGACCGTCTTTGTTCGATGGCCGAGCCAAAAGTCGCCGCTACGTGGATGACCGGAGTTGGCGTGGTGTATCATGCTCCTCGACGAGATGAGCGAGGTGTCGTGGTTCATTTGTGGCAAGCACCTTGTGTGTGCCTGCCATGAGTTGTTCATGGGGAGGGGGGGTTGGGAGTTTGGTGGTGGGGTGGGGGGGCGGGGAGGTGCCTCTGGCTGCACGTTTCATGAAGCAGGGTTGAAACAAAATGACGACGGGCTTTGGAGAATGGAACAAGCGGTGCATGGGCCGATTAATGAAACGTGACCGGAACTAAGGGGCCGTCCATAAATGACGTCACGCGATTTTGGACGATTTTTGACCCCCCCCCCCCCTTCTTCGTCACACGGCGTTACTAAAAGTCAGACCCCTCCTCAAATATGACGTCACAAAGCTCTGCCCCCCCTACCAAAAAAATAGAACATGCTTAATGTGGCGCTGCACTCTGATGTTGTAGGAGAAAACATTTGTGAAAAAGTCGATTGAATTATGTAGAACGTGTTGTCTACATTTATTTAAAGTTGCGCATTTTTACGTGACGTCACATTTCTAAACCCCCCCTCCCCTCGTCACACATCGTCACAAATGACCAGAGGTGCGGACTCGAGTCATGTGACTTGGACTCGAGTCAGACTCGAGTCATGAATTTGATGACTTGCGACTCGACTTGGACTTGCATAACAATGACTTTGTCCCACCTCTGCAAATGACTGACCCCCCCCCCCCCAGGTGTGTGACGTCATTTATGGACGGCCCCTAATGGAAACTCAGGCACGTTTTTACCACGAAATCAAGCACAAGATGTGGAACACAGCCCGCACATCGGAGTGAGCACACGGTCGTCACGGCGGCTGCTTGGGTAAATCTACCCGCTATCCAACCCCCCGCACAAGATTTTGTCTCTTTCTAGAGGGGGCTACTCGCAGGGTTTCGTTATTCACTCGATGGCTTCCGGAACGCTGCGAGGCTGCGATTACCTGACTTAGGGCACTATACTACGAGAGTACGACATACTTATACACCTACCCATAATAGTCCTACAACAACAAAAACATGATGATTATTATTATTTTGTTGCAGCTGCAAATTACTGTTGGCAGTGTTGCACAGCCACGATTGAGAGCGACAAAAAAAAACTCAGCACAATTGTCAACGCCACTGTGGACTTCAGAGAAATAAATATATCTAATTTGTGACATTTCCGGCAACAGATCTGTACTACACCTGCTCTAAAGGACCACCGCCCATGACAATGTGATATAATTGTACTTATAATCCGACGAGCAGGTTCATATGAAAGCAAACAAAAAAATACCAAATCGGGTTGGATGTATGTGGCCAAAATGATTCCTGGAACTGTTCCTCCAGTCTTGCATGGTCAGCTTTGGGAGGGTTCCTTGCGAAAAATAATCAGTCGTCTCCAATTGCAATTGAGTACATTTTCGCATAACGTCGTCTGGTGTTTGGCATTTTCAAAGCAATGTAGTGTGATTACTGGGTTACGTTTAACACATTCCTGCGGAGGGAGCTAGTAGGAACGTGGGGTTGCTCGGTCAATGGCCAGGGTCAACGGCGGCGTGGTGTATTCCGCAAATATTCCCGACTGTAAGGGCTGGCACAAGCCAGGCGTGAGTAGGTTAAACATTGAGTATAGCCCCACCCTCCCCACCCAGCCCCTCCCCACCCAGCCCCTCCCCACCCTCCCCACCCAGCCCCTCCCCACCCTCCCCTCCCCTCCCCACCCTGCCCCTCCCCACCCTGCCCCTCCCTCCCCAACCAGCCCCTCCCTGCACGACGGACGGACAGACAGAATACTCCCCTGTGGGCTGGTGTAACCAGGAGGTTCCTACCAGTATTATGTTATTGAAATTAGGGTGATTTTACCTAACAAAAATTAGCAACTCTGTGCTGCGCTCATAACTTGGTGTACACACATCGGCTGCTTCTGCTGCTGTTGTTCACATTGACTTAAGATGCTGACATGATCACTTTCCCATTTTTATTGTTTTGTGGAATAAATGTAAAATTACACAAATCAAATACATTAGGGGGGCGGGGAGGGTGGGGTGGAAGGTAATAAACATGCACGTGCCGAGTACGAGAAATCTGATTTACATGGTGACAACAGAGGACTGTGGGATTAATGGTTACCCGCCTTTCGTAATCTGATTACAGTAATGCATTACTTTAGGATTTTGGCTAGCCATCGAACAAAGATGGTCGGCCACTGCATCGCACGAATTCAGATGCGCTTCTGTGGCCGTCTGGAACGCTCTTCCTTCCGATATTGGGAAGCCACTGGAGGTATGCACTTTTAAATCGAGATTTAAAACTCACGTCTTTGGAACTGCTTTTTGCGTTGAGTTTGTTGTCCTTTCCCCGCACCACCGATTAGCACAGTTGGCTGCGTACGGCGCAAAAGAAGTTCATCGTACGTACATACGTTACTCGCGCAAGAACACACGGTCTTGGAGGGCTTTTTACACTGTAATAATCCTGCAGTACATGTCTCAGGCTTATACGGAGCCCACGTTAACCCACAGCTCTTAGCCACGCCAAGCTGTGGTGGTGTTTTCAGTGCGCTCTCCCTGCTGTGGTCACATATCGAGCATTTATTTTCTCAAGCTCTCACCGACGATGTTGAATCGCAAACGTACCTGTTAAAAAAACCGTGGAGGTCCTAATTTAGTTGTACGATCCAACACCATGGCGCTACTGATAATGCAATGTTCCGACTTGTGGAGCAGGAGTGGTGAGCAAACAATTGCAGTGCTGCACCTTTATCTTGTGGGAAATCAACAGTTGCCATCCCACTGTACAATATCTGAATATGTATCTATGCTGGAGGAATCCGATGAGCTATAAAGCTCTTTTTCACAAATGTCCAGTCGGGGCAGGTCAGAACGTTACAACAACCAACAATGAAAACGAAAACGATACGAGTGCAAAGTATAGAAAATGTAAACATTTTACGAATGAAAATAAACGATGTGTTTTTTTTTTATCTTACCAGATAAAGCCCACTGAACTATTCGCTAATTTTTCAACAGGGGACCTGGGCACACGTGATAGCTCAACGAAATGTCTAGCAGCCAAATGATCTAAATACTCTAAACGCACGTTTCTAAATGTGGAGGGAAAAACCGGAGGACCCGGAGAAAAAAAATCCACGCGACCGCGGGGAGACAGACACGCAGACTCGGAATATACAGCAGGCTGGCTCCAACCACAGACGCGTGTATTTGTCCAGAGCCAGCACTGCTCCAACGGTTTTTGAGTTTTTTTTTATAGTGAATAGAAAGATTAAAACAATTATAATTTAGAACATGTCTGAATACATTGTAATCTTTACACGGTTGAAAAGGGGGGTGGGGGGCATACGACTTTGGAGTAGAGATTTGAGCTGCAATGGGTGAGAAAGAAGAGGCGGGGGGGGGGAAGAGGGCATTTGTGTAAGATACACAATTCCAGATAAGATTGAACTCAAGATTTTGAGACAGCACACTTTACAATGGCAAACCAGACGATGGGATTTTATTTTTTCTGTTCTGTTTCTCTAACATGCAAGTTCTTGTCGGCGTTCATTTCATCCGTTCTCTTCTCCTTCTGATTCAGCATTTGGCAAAATTTTTTTCTTCCGGTTTGCTCCGGTCCACCGTGTCGCTCTCGAGAGCTGGTTTGGCAAATGATTCTGGTGCAATCTAGTCCCGGTTACATTTCAGTGGCCTATCGCCCATCGCATCATGCTCATCTTCATCTTTTATTTATATAGTTCTTTTTGTTAAAAGCTATACTCTACTTACAGCATGACAAAACAACACAAAAAAAACCCAGCGACATCTTAGTGAGTGAGTGCGTGCCTTATAAAAAAGACCAGATATATTTTCTGTACTATATAAAATACATCCTATGTGTGTGGCATAACAATACATTGTTGAGTACTTTACAACACTTTGTATAGAAACATGAAAATGTAATTATACTTGTTAGAACATATTAATTTCATTGAGTTATTTGTATTACGCTGATGCAGAACTTGTTTTGCTCTGTTGCTTTTTATTAGTGACCACGATTCTATTGAAAACATTAGAATCCTTCATCACTACACTGTTGGATGAATGCCTCGCCATGCTGTGCTGGTCGTTGGGGTTGCCAGACCATACTTCACCAATCCTGTAATGTTGTGCTTTATTCCTAACCCTGTGCCGCTCTACCGATATTCTGTATTTATCTGGGTCTCCCCTTGCAAATGATGAACTTATCTCAATTAGCTCTCTCACCTGCCTTCAATAAAGAATATCGATTAAAACACAGAAAATATATATCCCGGTTGAGAAAATGAGTTACCGGTCCGTGGAAAGCCAAGAGTGGTTGTTCAATGGACGAAATGCTCCTGCCATAGGAATGTGGAATTTCATCCGCAGGCTCTAGACTCAGCGCCATCGGATATGACCACCACGCTGTGTCCATTTGAGTAAAGAGATTAATTGTATTGGTATGAATATGGGCGTATTCAGACAGAAGAGAAGCAAATATCAGACGGCATTCCCTTCCCAAAAGACTTGAGGATATGTATGAGCTCAGCCTCCGTATTCTGGTATTCGGTTACACGGCGCTGCACATTGAAGCGTTAATTTCATCAGCAAATGCAGCGAGTTCAAATCTCGATTAGAGGTCAACGGTAGCTCATCATTCCCCCTTGTTCCGTAAAATGGGTACCACCTTGTGGAAACACAAGTGTGGAGAGACTAGAGCCCTGTGGAGACACGGAGCACTGCCATGGGAATGTGGAGTGTGCAACAGTGACTCCAAACGTGCCAGCCAAATGCTTGTTTGAGCGTGGAGATGGTGACTTTTAAACTTCAGAATTTTACAGTATTTTGTTGTTGTTGAAAAAATGGGATCTGGAAATTCAATCGTCATGGCCAAAGTAAAAATTTAATGCGCGAGAAAGCTGGTCAAACGGTTTTGATAGAGAAATAGCAAGAACAAAGAAAACCAGGCACACTTTGAAACCTCACGTTTGTGTACTACAGCATTACGTAATGTAACAGCATAACGTGCAATAAAATAAGGGGAGGCTATAAAACAAATACACGGACATGCACAGTAACGAGCACGAGATTGCGCGTACTGTGACCCCAGTTGGCGCCCTTGTTTCCCTAAACGTTCCGTATATGCGCAATCTGCTACACGTTTTTTTTGTTTGTTTCCAATACATGTCAAGCATTCAGCCTGCCAGGCGTGACCAAGAAGGCCGCAACGTACATACAAATGGGCACGGAGCCAAAGCCCGGGCTGTCCACACCTGACTTGGGGAATGCGCTAAAAACCAAACGCTGCATCAGGCACGGGACTCCCGCACGGTCACGCGCCTGCGCTTGGCGATGGAATTGCGTTTGACAGCTACATCAACTGCGTTATTAATACTAAGTAGCAATGGGGCAGCGGGAAGGGGGGGGGGCTGTGCGGCTGAGAGATACATCAATGCAGAGGTATTCGTAAAATGTACACTTGCATTTTCGATTTAAAGCTCTCGTGACTGCAGGGATTCATCTTCTTGGTTCTTTCGGTAAAGTCACGTAGAAGGGAAATAATAAAATAAGAAAAATAAAACTTAATAAAATAATTATTATTCACGTAGAATGGAAATAATAAAATAAAAAATATAAAACATAACAAAATCATTACTATTTTATAATGTTTTATTTTTATTATTTTATTATTTCCATTCTACGTGACTTTACCGAAAGAACCAAGAAGATGTACACTTGCAGTTGTTGGGCTACGGCGGCAACGTACGGAAGCTATGCTCGTGACGACGCCACTCTGCGTCGGCGAGGCATTGCGAGCCGTTGGGCAGAATATCGCTGGGATAATCCATTTCGCCGCCTCATGTTTTACCTTGTGCTGCGAGCAGGTGCGCTGGAGAAATGCACTCGATTTTAACGTGTTTTTTTTATTCGAGCAAATTTACTCTAAGGCAGTGGTTCTTAACATTTTACTGCAGCCTTGCACTCCATTGGTTCTCAAACGTAAAAACATGTATAATGTTAATACACACATATAGGGTTTGATGAAACAAAGTAGTGTGTACTGATTTGCCCGTGCAAAAGTTTGTCTTTTAGATTATTTATCTTCGAAAAAAAATCTACCCATGTCTCACAGGGAATGCGTGCACCCCAGGTTAAGAAGCACCGCTCTAAACTATGCTTAGGGGTTCTTAACGAAGGCAATGCCCCCACCTTTTTATTTATTCACAAGAACGCCTGCCTCGCCAAGTCGCCAGGCTCTTTTTTAAAGAGGGTCTTACGTTGGGAGGCTGTTTGGCCCATTACATTATTAAAGCAATTGCTTGGACGCGGTCGGAAATCAGAGTACGTGGAATAAAAAAGCATGCACACAAAAATGGGTTCATGAATCCACTTTGCTGGACTACCATCTCTTGGCCCCACTGGGTTTTTGAGATTTATAAATCGGTGTGATCCACCAACATTTGCCTCTAAAGCACTGGATAACGGTGTACAGCACCCAGATTAACGTGCTTACACATCGATGTGAGTACGAGGTGGGTATACTGAATGTATATATTTTATGATGTACATATAATCTATCATTACAATTAACAAATCCACCATAGTATGAACACATTTATCAAAATGTGAGTGTCTCCCTGCTCAAACAAGCATTGATAGGTCTGTGTTCATCGCCACACTGCTGGTGCTGAACCCGGTTGTGGCAATTCCATATTGCTATGGATGGCAAGAGCGAGTTTATCCAGAGGAAAACCACCATATATGTAAGAAGTATGCACACGGTCTATGCAGTTATACCAGCAAGACGTGCGTGCCAGAATTCTGAAGAGGAAACGATAACCGACAAAGTAGTTAATTCATATTTCTGTTCATCTGCCGAATGCCTTTGATGCAAGTGTAGAGAAGTTCCGACGGACGTACTCGGAGACGGAGGTAAGTTAAGGGCTTTCGCCAGGGTTTATTAAAGCTGTTACAATAAAACACAGGGTACACAGCTCCCAGGGGCTAGGGGTCCTACTCTGAGTCCGGGTCCCTGCCGGCTAGCTCCAGTCTCTCTCTCTCGTGTCGGATCGTGAACTCTGCCGACTCCACCGACCGGAGAGAGCAGCACATCTACAGCTACCACCGGCTTCTCCCCAGACTCCCTATTCGATCTCTCTCTCTCTACCCCTGGTTCCCTCTTCACCCTTCTTACTCTACCCGTTCCCACAGTGACCCCGCTTACGTCACGGGGTATCCCTTAAGTACCCTAGGAGACGTGACGTCATCGCACTGAACGGCACACCTGACGTCACGTCTCCATTTTACTCCTCTACACAAGTAAAAGTCGCTACCACTTCCGTGACCATGCTAAGATCCTGCAACCGTTACGTAGTTGACATCTGGGCCTCCGACGTCTGCTCTTACAGCCTTCCTACCATGGGGCATCGGCCTTCCCCTTGATCACTTGCCTCTGGGTGCCACTCCGATACCAGTGTTGGTAACTGCTGCCCCTGCTTCACCCTACCGCTACACTTTGTGGCCCCAATCATTGCAACGTTTTATTCCTGCTTAACAACAGTCGTATATATATAGATCCGATACCAACGGAGGCAACGCGTTTTAACTCGCTCTGGGATGTTTCAATAATTGGGCATTCAATCGCTCTTCGGGGGTCCAATGGGGGTCTAGAATTCACTTTGGGTCCGAGCCTAAAGCATTTCCGTGGAGTTCTGTGAACTTAAAAGGCTCTGCCGATTTGTAATCAGCGCTGGCTACGGCAACGTCAGCGTCTGCTGCCTTCTCCTGACGACCGCTGCACGCACCCCATTCATAATTCGGCTGGGGTCTCACAGGCAGGAGCTCGTTTCAACGTTTGCGTACATATACGTTCCCCACGTGCTTACATTCATAAATTGCTTACATTCATAAATTGCACACGTAAACACTTTACATACCAAACGGTCAGAAGGTGTATAACGTTCCAGACACATTTAAATGCCATAATGGACATGATTATATTTTATATTATAAACTGTCGGGGCGAGTGCTGTTAGCGAGCACCTATTACGGATGCCTTTCTCCGGTGATGATTTTCACTCACTGGCACCAGGCACTTGGGTTAGAATCATTCTTAGTGAGGGCTCAGGCCTGGGATCGAAAACAATTGGATTAACAGGCCACAGCCATGCTGATGAGACACAGTAAAGTAGATACCATTCCAAGGTTGTCCTATTTCACCAAATGTGACTGAAAAAAATATCGATCTGAAAGGCCATTACACCAATTAATTAGGATACCAGTTATTATTTTCAGTGATTAAACTGCGACCTTGTCATTTATGTTTCATTACATTAATTTGCCAAAGTAGCAAAACAAATTCATCACGCGAACACATTCATTCATAAATGTACAACAGATTTTTTTTTTTTATGAACAAACATATATTGGGGACATTGGAGCAAAAGGCTTGTGTAAAAACTGCAGAAATGGAAGAGAAAATTCCAGACTTTATATTGTGGCCAATCACAAATGAAACCACACACAAAAAAAAAACCGGCAAAAGAACTGAAGTAGAGCTGCAGTGTACGGAACCTGATAACAACCAATCAGAGCCAGGGACTTCACAACGCTACGCAGCGATGCAATGTGCATTGCACGCATCGTGTAGCGTAGAGCCGGGGCGAATTCGCAACATTACCTCAACGCCCCCTCAGCTTGACTTTATGTGGCGTGCAACAAAAAAAAGCACCAATTCAACTCGGATGCACGCCGATCATTGCTCTGTGTCGCCGAACCGTGAATTGTGCTGTCCATTAGGCACTGGCACCTCAACAACGCCCATATCAACAGCACTTCAACCATGTAGCCGACATAAAACATCTAAACGTAAATTCTAAATGCCTCCGTACTCACGCGAGCGTTCGGAGCGATGAACAAACAGCTCTCTCCCTGTTGGCCGTACTAATCTCGCGGTTGAAAGTCCTCGTGGCTACGGTTGTGGGATCAGACTCTCCGTATGATGACTGCTCGTGACTTAAGACACACAGAGGTATTTTTGTTTTTATTCACCCTGGAGAAGAGATGTGCTGAGTTAGGTCCTCGGTGAAATTTAACCCACAGGTCTCCGACTTCTGCGAGCCAAATGTTCAGCTCGCAGTGCCACCAGCCTGAATAACCACTGAGAAAACATAAAATCATTCATGCAAATGTATAGCCCCGTTGTCAATTCATTGATGGATGAAGGCCTCCTGAAGCCGTGTCAGTCATGAGGATTGTTTGACTCAATTGCACCACATCAGGATTCAGGAATCAATTGCAGGTCAACGGATTCATAGCACAATGCTCAGACGATTGTGCCACCACTCCAACCCAAGTAGTGTAAATAGAAATAAAGGGATACATACATCTACAATATACCGGTGGTTCTTTTGCGGTAATATTACCATGGGCCAATGCTGATCTCCTTTTTTTCCATTGCCCTGAGTCAGTGATGGAAATCCACATTCCCATGGCAGGAGCAAAGCTGATAAATAGGAAAACCTTGAATTGCCTTAAAAAAAAAGTACTCATTCCTTCAAACGAATTTGAACTCGTGACCTTCCAAGCGAGTGTAATGTGCTCTAACTGCAGCGCAATCTGGAAAAATAAATTATTTGTAGAAAACAGGACTGAAATGTAAAAAGACACGAATCCCCCATACAGACTTTGTACGTATGTTCCGTATGTACGTTGAACTTATTTTGCCCCGTATGTAGCCAACCGTGCTAATCGGAGGTGCAGGGGAAAGACGACACACTAAACACAAAAAGCAGTTTTACAGACTTTTGGGGCAAGTGTGTTTAGCGAGTACCTATTAAGGCCGGCACGGTACACGAAGTGGTATGTGGACAACACCACAACCTTTGTCTTCCCAGTGCCGATGTTTACACACCGGATCAGGTACCGATTGAAGGCGCAGTCAACCTAAGGTGGGGGAGGGGGGGTCCAGAACCAGTTCGATTATTCGCCACTGTTATTGGTCGTGAACGAGAATCAAAGTCGGATTGACGGGTTAGTAGCACTGTGCTCTAACCAGACTGTACTCCAGTTCCCCCTAAATGCAATGTATGCATACACATACGCACACAGGCATAGACTTTAGAAATTGTTTGCTTGTTGATGAGTGGAAATGTACACAAAAACCAGGGCAAAGCTAACGCTTTGCACATTTACCAGAAGGATATTGCCAGTGATTTGAATGCATGTTGGCCAAAAGTTGTATTATTATTTCATTGAACAAACTGCTTTTTAGATAAAAAAAAACAAAGATCCCCCGTATAGCCTTAACAGACTCTTGGGGCAAGTGCTGTTATCGAGCATCTATTAAAACCGGCACGGTACACGAGGGGGTGGGTGGCCAGCACCACGCCCGACCGCCTTTGTCTCCCCAGTGGCGATGTTTGACACACCGCACCAGGTACTCATTTGAGGCTGAGTCGACCTAGGGAAGGCCCAGGACCGGTTCAAATAATCGTCACTGGGTGTTGGCCGTGAGCGGGAATCGAACTCGGGTCGCCAGGTTCGTAGCGCAGCTTGGCGCTAACCGCTACACCACCGCTCCCCATGCGTCCGGCCCCCGTACGAAGAAGAAACGCACACGCACGCACGCGCGCGCGCAAAGACGCGGTCACAATTTCGGATCACATTTTTAAAAAAAAAATTGCGCTCCGCCAAGCTGACCCTAATTAGTCACGATTGTTCGTGCCGCCTCTCTCTGCCGCTTCGTGTGGCGGGCGCGCTATTATAACGTGATTGATGAGTGGGGTCGTGAACTATTCCGAGTCTGTCTTGTCCGGCCGTGCGCGCGATCCGCTCTCTCTCTCTTTCTCTCTTCCCTCTCTCCCCGGTTACCTTCCGCGAAAAATCCTCGACACTAGTGGGAGATGTGCGAGACACCTCGCGTGGGATTCCCATTGTGTCTTCATGCCCCCCCCCGCCCCCCGACCCCCGCAATCAAGGCGCAAGAAAAAAAGCTACAGACGGGAGTCTAATTTCAACCTGATTAATATTCACGAGAGAGCGAGAGAGGGTGAATTAATTGAGCATTTTGCAAAACCGAACGATGGTAGTGCGTGACGCAAGTTAAAACACGCACTCTTGTTTTAACATTTATGGCGATGCCTAACATGTGCACGCGTAGTACATAGTGATGAGCCCAATCAGTTATGGTCATGGAAAATAAAGTTATTGCAGGTTTTTCCCATAGAAGGTGTCATATTTGCAAGATGGTTTTGTCTCTCCTAGGTTGACTCAGCACAAAACATGTAGAATATAACTATCAACAATTGGGAGATGTCATGTAGATGAGTGATGTCAATCAGCTGAATGTGTGTGGTTACTGTCCACGCCATCACCTCATATGGCCCATAAAGTCTTAATATGTGCTCACAGACATTGCTTGCCCTGTGAAGTCTGAAATTGGGAACTTTAACACACAGAGATGCAGACACAGTAACATATATAGATAGTACTTACCACGATCAGCATTTGCTCCTTCAGTTTGAAAGCCAAAACAAGATCTCGATATGAAGTGTGTGTACGTATATGTGTGTTTCTAAATGGCAAGTAAGAGATTTGAGAAGGATATTTCTACGTGCATACACTCTGACAGCCCCCCTCTACTAACATTTTATCACAGAAATAATTGAAACTTCAGAATAAAGCAGATATTGGGTCGAAGATTTATGAATTAAATTCTAAAACTTTATGACCGCCATTAACAATTTTATATATGTAATCACACAAACACACACACATATATTGTAATTATAATAAACTTGACAAGGCAATCGTGCCTCTTTCGCATGAATGTTGTAGTTAAAACAAATCATTAGCGATGAAAATGTCTCGTGTACATTTTTATTTCGTCGTCGGTTATTCAAACTCGTATCAAAGGCGATTAGCGAAAAATGCCACGGCTCTAATTACAGCCCAGTTATGACGTCTTACATAAACGGTGCGTTAAATATAGACACACACGTTCGCAGCACCACCCGTCACTTGCGCGTGTACTCACAGCAAATTGCAGCCTTCATTTTCAGTAATTCCAAAAAGAGGCCCTCTGTACGGCTCACAACCTCTCACTCGAACGCGGCGTCGCCAAGTCGAGTCTGCTTGCGTGCGCGCGCGTGCGTGCGCGCGCGTGAGTGTTGCGAATATAAAACGCCAAGCAGTGCCGCTGTGTCTCTGCGTTTGACTTCGAACCAAGAGGACGGACTTGCTCCCCTGCGCTCTGCACAGCAAATGACAACGTCGGCAGCTGTCCGCACCAAACAAAAACCACGGCGGTTATTTTTTTCCCTGTGAGTGGTTAATAGCCAGGCTGGGCCGAGCAAATCTAGAAAAATAAAAACCAATCACTCGTCTTGATATGGGCTGGGTTTTTGAGTGGGGTGGGTGGTTGGGGGAGGGTTTGGGTGAGTGGGGGGTGGGGGAAGACACGGGGCTTTGGTACATGGACTCTTGGGGAAGTGATGGGGAGTGGTGGTGGAGGGGAGGGTGGCTGTGTATTTGTGCATGCGCGTGTGCGTGCGTGCATGCGTCTGCGTGTGTGTGGGGAGATGTGCGTGTGTGTGTGTTGGAGTGGTATGGGGTAAGATGTTTGTATGGGGGCAGCGGTGGTGAAGCGGTTAGCGCGCTGCGCTACGAACCTGGCCACCCGAGTTCGATTCGCGCTCACGGCCAACACCAATGATGGATTATCTGAACCGGTCCTGGGCCTCCCCTAGGTCGACTCGGCCTCAAATGAGTGCCTGGTGCGGTGTGGAAACATCACCACTGGGGAGACAAAGGCGGCCGGGCGTCGTGTTGGCCACCCGCCCCCTCGTGTGCCGTGCCGGCCTTCATAGGTGCTCGCTAACAGCATTTGCCCCAACAGTCTGTGAAGGATATACGGGTGATCTTTGTCTTTGGGGTATGGGGAGATGTGTGCATGTAAGTGCATGCGGTACTGCAAACGGTTAACGCGCCGAGCTACGAACCCGGCCACCACCAGTGACGAATTATCTGAACGAGTGACGAGTATCCCTGGGCCTCCCCTAGGTCAACTCAGCCTCCACATGATGATACCCGGTGTGATGTGTAAACATCGCTACGGGGGAGACAAAGGTGGCCGGGCGTGGGTGCTGGTCAACCACCCCCCTCGCGTGCCGTGCTGGATTCCATAGATATGTGCTCGCTAACAGCACTCGTCCCAACAGTCTGTTAACGCTATCTGGGGGATCTTTATCTTGTTGTGTAGCGGTAGGAGTGGCATCAGTGGTGGGTAGACAGAGAGCGAGCGAGTGAGAAGGGGGGGGGGCTGTACCCCCCCCCCCCGCGGTGGGAGAGACGAGATAGGCGGGCGTCATTCACTGATTAAAAGTAACCGCGCGGATAGATGTGAGAGGTGCTGCGCGATGGGGGGGGGAGGGTGTGGGGGGTGCGGTGTGGGGGTGCTGTGGGTGGGGCATTTGTAGGAAAGAGGGGGGGGGACCCCCGCAAGCCAGGCAGTTCAGTGGTGGATGCGAGGCAAGGCAGGAGGAGGAGGAGGGGTTAGAGAGGAGAGGCTGGCGGTATTCCCATCCCATCGCACATCCCGTGGCTGCACAGCGCAAACTCGCGTCGTTTAATAAACACGCGGTTTTTTTCAGCGCTCCGTCTCTATATCTCCGCATTGTGTGTGCGCGCGTGGTTTTTCTCTCTCTCTCTTGCCTTTTTGTTGCTGGCAGCGCGCCAAGAGGCACTTCAAGCAGGCAAAGCAATGAAAGCGATCTTCCAATCCCCTTCTCACACCCATCCCACTCACACGAAACCGCCCATACCACTGACCACACTGCAACTCACACTCACACCACCAATCCCACTCTCCACACTGCCAATCACACTCACCACCCATCCCACTCACCACGCTACCCATCCCACTCACCACACCACCCATCCCACTCACCACACCACCCATCCCACTCACCACACCACCCATCCCACTCACCACACCACCCATCCCACTCACCACGCTACCCATCCCACTCACCACGCCACCCATCCCACTCACCACACCACCCATCCCACTCACCACGCTACCCATCCCACTCACCACGCCACCCATCCCACTCACCACACCACCCAACCCACTCACCACACCACCCATCCCACTCACCACGCCACCCATCCCACTCACAACACCACCCATCCCACTCACCACGCTACCCATCCCACTCACCACGCCACCCATCCCACTCACCACACCACCCAACCCACTCACCACACCACCCATCCCACTCACCACACCGCCCAACCCACTCACCACACCCATCCCACTCACCACACCACCCATCCCACTCACCACACCACCCATCCCACTCACTACACCACCCATCCCACTCACCACACCCATCCCACTCACCACACCACCCATCCCACTCACCACGCCACCCATCCTTCCCACCCACACCTCCGTCAGCCCCTCTCGCAGCTTCAAGCCACGGGGTCATCAACAGTTTGAGTCCGAAAACAGATGCCTGGTCATTTCTGTTGTGATGGTGGGGGGTGCTGTGATGTCAAAAGCGAAGTGTGGCATATGCTCTAAAGCGAGCATGGATATGACCCTGTCACGTTGTTCACAACCGAGTGAATTGGCAAGGCTCTGCGTGCGAGGCAATTCGACAAAGGCGATTTGCGTATTTTTTTCCCACGGTAAGTGCGACGTGCACCTTACCTGTACGACTGTGTGGCAAATTTCACGGGGAGCGATTCACGATGCGCCAGCGTAACAAACCAAAAAAATCGAACGTGAATCGTAACAAGAAACATGATTTTGTTTTACTTTTGACACAACAGGAGATGCAACGCTTGAAAGAGGCTCCTCATCCGCATCGCCGTGACAAAGCCACCGCTAGATGACATCCTTCCCAGGCCACCATCCCTCCACGCTCCCGCGATGCAACGATGGCACCTAGCGCCTCTCCGACAAGCGAGCTGGCTTCGTCGCTCCATCTCTGCAGGAGCCGTTCCCTCCCTGTGGCTGCCACTCCGTCGTGAATCTCGCCCTCGGGCCATCATCCCGTCTTGGGGCCACGATGGCGATGAGATGTTAACTACCTCGCCTGGTATACAGGAGGCCGTGGGCTCGATCCCGACCCTGACGCCTGCTGGATATTTGCGTTTTGCAAGTTTTCTCTCTCCCCACGTGGTCGCTTGGATTTTTCCGGGTCCTCCGGTTTTTCCCTCCACATTTAGAATCAAGACGCGTTTAGAGTATTTTCTCTGCTATACATTTACAACGTGATAAGCCAATTCGTTCGGCTGTAGTTTGTGATAGGCAGGTCGATTCTAAAATAGAGCTATATCGCTCAGTGGGCCTTACCTGGTAAAATAAGAAAAACAGGGACACATCCTGCCCAAGCCTACACACCTATGTTTGTTCTCTAATCCACGTGCTCCACTTGCTGTCTCTCAGCGTAATTCCAAACGTACATCTCTCCGTACTTCTTTGCGCACTTTTCAGTTTTTGTTGAAATCTTCTCCATCAATGTCCACGTTTCTGATTCACATGTCATTGCAGGAAGCAGGCAGCACGGTTGGCTACGTATGGTGCGAATAAAGTTATATACACATACATACAAATACAAGGCGAAAGTGGTATAAATTAATGAGATGTGTCAGTATTGGCTAAATAAACACGCAATGAAACATTTAATATGGAATTTGCCAAGCAATTCCAAAAATAAACCTCTTTAAAGAGCACCTTGAAAACAAAGTTCTGCAGACGTTGTACTGTATAGTGTGTACATTGTTAGGGCGACACTGTGATAGACCGGGTGCTGAGTCTCAATGGGAAGTGTTGGAATTTGAAATCCCGTTTAGGAGTTGACTCATTCATCCACAGCTGGCAAACGGAGTACCATATTGCCAGAAACCGACCGTCGTCCCGTCATCAAATTGACCCCTGCCATTGCGGTGTGCAATCTCCACACGTAGCTCAAAGCCACGAAATGGGAACGAGTTGTATCCCCACTTGCTCATTTAAACGGGGAGGCGCTAAAAATTGGCCAAGTATGAAAAACATGCCGTGATCATAATGCAGTAGTATAAAGGAGGAGAAGCGGTCCCGTGTGCCAAAAACCAGAGTGCGGTCCGCGTTTGTGCTTACTTACGCATGTCCTTTGTCATCAGTCTAAACAAAGCTTGTGTTTGGGCCGCCCGAAGAGGCCGCACCCTTCATAATTGTCAGCCACTTGACACGGAGGGCTCTCTGACCACAGGGTTTGGGGGGGGGTGCGAACCGTCTGACTCTGGATCGCTCCGGCTCACTCCGAAAAAAACGCACCCCACCCCCCCCCAACCGCGCATTGAATGTCACGTGTTTTTCTTGTCTCGGATATTATCAACGCGAGCGCGCCTTATTCCTCCACGATCTCGTTCAGTTGGGTTGTGTACGGCTTTCGCAACGGCGGTTGTTTTTTTACAATCCACCCAATAATTTGTTTATTTATTTCAAAACTTGCTTTTGTTAAAATAATGGATAATGGATGATGCACGTAGTCGTCCCGGCGCTCTGTTATTCCACTGCCAGTGAGGGTAACTCTAAATTCCAATTTATTTTATGGCAAAAAACGTGATTCGTACGTTAAAAAAGGCTAAAACTACAGAAACGCAATCAAAACATGTAAGGAATTAAACTCTTTTTTTTTACTATTTTTATTTTACCAGATAAGGCCTTCTGAGATATATTGCTCTTTTTCAGAAGCGACCTGGCCACAAATGATAGCTGAACGAAGTAGCTTATCAAGTGTAATGTATAGCAGCCACATACTCTAAACGCACGTTGATTCTAAATGTGGAGGGTAAAACCGGAGGACTGGAGAAAAATCCACGTGACCACGGTGAGAGAGAGAAGCACGCAAACTCCAAATACACAGCCGGCGTCAGGGTCGGGATCGATCCCACGACCTCCTGCATACCAGGCGAGGTAATTAACATCTCACCACCGTGGTGCCCCTCGATAACAAACGTAGATGATGTGCTTCACACATTTTCCAAAACATTGGAATCGTACTCTTGAAATATAACTGAAAGTAAAAAAAAGAACTACAATGAAAAATAAAATAAGACGTAATTCAAACGAAATTCAAATCATACAATTTCATATCACCGTACCGGACAATATGAGCACTGCCTCACACTCATATGAGCATGGAGAAACTCTGCCCTGACACCGCGAGTTCATTTAGTTACCAAACCGAGATTCGATGTGAACATTCTCACCTTCCCCCCCCCACCCATCTTAGACGCCCCGAGGTGTAAATCTGAAACACGGGTGCAAACTGATTTTATAGCTTAAGTTCCCTCTTTGCTTGTCCCATTCACACAACATAACAGGCTCAGGTGCCAGTGTATATGTTAACGTCATATGATCGATTGTGCTAATGGAAGCCTCCTATCGGGGTGAGAAATGTATTTATGGAAACCCGCAGTCATTGCCTACGGGAGCAGCCCTAAAAGAGGACAACCACAGACGACTTCGGGGCCCACAGCAGCAGGCAGCGTGTACAATGTGGGCTGCCGTGTTACCATTCATCCAACGTGTTTCATACTATAGCAATATTAGTTGTATTACTGTGTTGCTAATAATGATTACACTGGTCAACACACTTTTTCTGGCATAAGGTATTCCAACGGGTTTAAGGTAATTTTGGGGTGCTGATTCCAAATCTGGCATCAGTTTTTGTCTATCACATCAGGTTTTTGAGATATCAAATATTGCATTTTCAATCAAAACTGCAGAAGAAAAGTATTAAATAAATGTGGATATATACATACAATGATATTACAAACACACTATCCTAAAAATACAGCACGATATTTTAACACTAAAGCAGTCACTGACTCGCAACAACTTGCAATCATAAGTGACAGAGTTAATTTCGGGTAAAATCAATGAAAATGGGGTATGCCGATAGCATAAGAATGAGACGTGATAGAGCAAATCTGAGATCATATTTGGAATCAGCACCCTGAAATTAGTCTAAAACAGCTGCAAAAGTCCAGGCCAGAATAAGTTTTTTTGTTGACCAGTGTTATTGACAATATACAGCCTTTTTTTTCGATTTGAAGCTTTCGTGACTGCAGAGATTCATCTTCTTGGTTCTTTCGATAAAGTCACGTAGAATGGAAATAACAAAATAATACAAATAAAACCTAATAAAATAATAATTATTTTTATTTTTATTTTATCATTTCCATTCTACGTGACTTTACCGAAAGAACCAAGAAGATGAATATACAGCCAAATTGCAAAGCAACTGCTGGATTAATTATCTCTCCATGCTAGATGTCTCTCATCATTGATGTTAGCAGCGGCCGAGAAGAGGCACTGTGGTCACATTGGTTCACAGCACTGGGCGTTGACCACTGTGTCACCACAGCTGTATTATCAATACAATTATGGTATTCATCTTCTTGGTTCTTTCGGTAAAGTCACGTAGAAGGGAGATAATAAAATAATAAAAATAAAACATAATAAAATACAATTCTCAAGACGTTTCGGCCACAACGCAAGCAGCCGTCCTCAGGTGAAGAACAGGTCTGTCGGAAAGACAGCGTCTGAATGAACACCACCAAGCTTGGCAGCGTATATTTAAGCTGGGTTGGAGGGGGAAGAGTGCATTGACAAATAAATTTGCATATCAACAGAGGAATGTAGCATATTTATGGAAAATGCAGATATGGGATTAGTCACTACTTGTGGAATGCGTAGGAGGGAGGAGCTTTAAATCGAAAAATTATGGTATTGTCAATACCTTAAGCCGCACCTTCGATTAGCACGTTTGGCTCAGTACGGTGCCAAAGAAGTTCAACATTCACACATATACATCAATCCTCCTACTACTGTGCTGCTATTATCAAGGCATGTGAATCAAGTAAAGAAACCCCGTGGATGCTGACCATGCCGAGACCAACAACTTGATTGCCCTGCAAACCTGGTGTCTTAATAATTGGCTGTCTAGACTCCTAACCCAGCATTCTCGTCGCTACCAAACTCAGTTGCTAAGAAAAGTGACCCAGTTGGCCCCCCGACATTGACTCTTTAGATTTGTCCATCAGTCGCTTTTTTTCTGTGGAGCGACGGAAACCTTGCCTGAGTCAATTTGTGTTTCGTAAAACTGACCGTGGCGTGTGTCTCGATTGGGTCTGTCTTATTTCAGCGGTGAGGTCATGATCCATCATAGTGAGGCATGCTGTACAGGTTCCTTAAACTGCGTCCCTATGGACAGAAATATTGATCATATCCATGGAACACTTATCTATGGGACATGGATCCATCTATTCCTCAACTATGTTATCCAACTAGCAGATTACATTTTAATAAAAACCAAAGACCTCATCGCTCTATTTCTCCTGTGCTCCATACAATTCACGTATATTCAATATCCATATGTATAGCTGGTTTACCTTGTATACACACATATAACGCACTGCTGTATGCATTCAAATATGCTTGTGTTTTGATCCGCTTGTATCAAATCTCACTCCGTAAACCTGTTTAAACTTGTCCCATCTGCACAGCGACATATCCTGCATTTTATGCCACTATAGGAAACCAAATTGCATTCCACATAAATCACAGGGAGAGAAATACGTTGACCAAATGTCTCTGTCAATTCCAACAAATGACGAGCAGCTTTAACAATGACACGCGGTGGCAGATCTAAGCGCAGGTCGCAGGGATGTTCGTAAAAATAGTCTACGTTGATATTTTCCCAATAATTTTTTTTTCATCATCAAGATCCAAGCGCAGGTCGCAGGGATGTTCGTAAAAATAGTCTACGTTAATATTTTCCCAATAAATAGTTTTTTCATCATCAATGTACATCCCTTCGCCGTTGAGAAGTTTTTAGATCCACATCTCGTGACAGTGGCACTATGGGTATTTGGGTATATTTAGAGTGTTTGGCCGCTGTACATTTCCACATGATAAGCCACCAATTCATTGGGCTATCATTTGTGGCCAGGTCGCTTCTGAAGAAAATGCTACGTAGCTCAGTGGGCCTTAGCTGATGAAAAAAAAGATTTTCGTCTTAAACTTGATTTGGAGCTTTCGTGACTGCAGGAATTACTCTGGTTGTTTCGGTGAAGTCATGCTATTATTACATTTATTTTTCTTTCTACGTGACTTTACCGAAATAACCAAATAGCTTTTCGTTTTAGTTTAGTACGACGCTTCACTCACATTCCGAATCCTGGTAAGGAGGAGTTGTTTGTACCATCATCCATCCATGTCAATAAAATACGTACAACTTTGCAGGACACAGATGGGTGATAGTCCAAATGGAGCAATTGCTGCCCACCACATAAACGTGGAATTTCCAGCGCTGACTCTGAACTCCCAACGGATATGAGCACTGGCCATGCCTGTTTGAGCATGGGAATTTCCTGTCTTTGCATGTAGGTCTCAACTCTAATTGCTGCTAATAAGGTATATTTAAGCCGCATTGTTGAAAGTCAACAGTGGCTGTCAACATTCATAAGATACAATGCAAATCGGATGTGCAGGATACACAGTTATCAAAATGCAACCCACACATCAAGACGCTGCGCAAAAAGAGTGGACTGGCCTGTCATAGGAATGTGGCATTTCCCCTCCACGTGTCTTCGGGGACGCCAACACCCTCGTTGAGAAGTGAAATGCTTTAGACTGCGGTTTTACTGCTCAGAATTATTTCAGCAAATGTACTTCCCCCCCCCCCTTGCATAGTGTAAGCATAGGTCTAGTTTTACATCTCACATATGGCAGCCAACATGTGGGGGAAATGCATTAATCGTCGCTGTCAGCTGGATACCCATAATGTTAATCAAGTTCCTGTGACACTGTACTCTCCCATTACGATTCGCCTCGCCAGAACTAAAGCTCAAATAAAGAGATGTTTCAAAGAGAGAAAGACACAAAAGGGACGTGAAATGGATTTAATGCAATCGTTCGAAGGCACATCAAGACCATTCTTTTCTTCGTTAGCGTTCATGAAAATAGGGTTTCCCATTAATTTCTGGCAACAAAACAGGTGTTAAGATGTTAAAACACCAAACTGAAACCTTTTACAAGGAATCATGTCTGCGTTAGCCACAATACTTGTGGTCAGAATGCAATCATGTCTGCATTAACCACAATACTTGTGGTCAGAATACTTGTGGTCAGCATGCATTCTGACCACAAGCATTGTGGTTAATGCAGACATGATTCCTTGTAAAAGGTTTCAGTTTGGTGTTTTAACATCTCAACACCTTATTGGTTCTTTCGGTAAAGTCACGTAGAAGGGAAGTAATAAAATAATAATAAAAAAACATAATAAAATATATTATATTATTTTATTATATTATTATATTATCTTATTATGTTTCATTTTTATTATTTTATTACTTCCCTTCTACGTGACTTTACCGAAAGAACCAAGAAGATGAATCCCTGCAGTCACGAAAGCTTTAAATCGAAATCTCAACACCTGTTTTGTTGCCAGAAAAAAAGGGGAAAACCTATTCTCATATTTTGGTACTGGCAAAGGAGGTCCCATGAAGTGTTTATGAATTTAACCACAAGTGAGTGAATGCATATGTGTACATGAGGAGGACTGTCTATACATATGTAGAATATAGAGTTCTCAATAATCTCTGCCCCTGATTAAATAAAGAGATAACTGTACAGGGAATGATAAAGGCAAAGCTCTCCTTTTGTAAGCGCGATGTCATTTTATTGGCTCTGAGCTGATTGATTAAAAGACGTTGGGTTTTTTAAAGAGATGTATAAAATTGTAAAAATGGATGTGTCCATGTCAGTGGGCATTTTCGTGGTTAAATAAAAGAACGAGTGCCTCAGCATGCAACAATAACTTAAAAATGATATTTAAAAAAAAACTCATCTATCTTGCAAAACAAACAAACAATACTCGATGGGGTTTTGTTGCAAGCATTCAATCTCCAGACTTAATGAGCAAAAATCTGAAAATAACGTACGAAGATAATGTGAAAATGATAAACTAAACAAACATTAGTTCCACCGCTGAGGGAAAAAGAGAAACACGACAGCTTCTGGTGGGTGGCTTACATTTCCTCCTCAAGGAAATTTTAGCTTTAATTAATGTCGCTTAACTTGTGGTGAATTTGCTCATGCCTGTACACCGTTGGCACACGTGACAGCAACCCACCCATTAGGGCTGGCAAGCAACCCACGTGAGGAGTGATGCAGCTAGCACCGCACACTGCCTTACTGCCGACGTTAACGCGACATAGGGCGGTGACGTGGTAGAGCGGGAGTGCCGATTTGCGCTCGGTGTAGAGGTTTGCGGTTCGAGCACCAGCGGCCACCCTGGTTAATACTGCAGGCGTATTGACCATGAACAGCGCTGTCTGCTTCACAAAAAGCAACGATTGAACGACAGTGTTTCATTTTTTTTATATTACCAGGTAAGGCCCACTGAGCTATATAAACTAAACTTTTTAAAAGTGGTACGGCTGTTTTTCAGAAGCGGCCTGGCCACAAATGGCAGCTCAGAGGAGTGGTTTATCGTGTGGAACTTCCTTGCAGCCAAACACTCTAAAGACACGTTTCTAAATATGGAGGGAAAAACCAGAGGACCCGAAAATAAATCCACGCGACAACAGATAAAGAGACGTGCAAGTTCGAAATCTATAGGCGTCAGGGTCGGGATCGAACCCACGTCCCATCCTGTACAACAGGCGAGGTAGTTATGGGCCGTCCATAAATGACGTCACGCGATTTTGGACGATTTTTGACCCCCCCCCCCCTCGTCACACGGCGTCATAAAAGTCAGACCCCCCCTTAAATATGACGTCACAAAGCTCTGCCCCCCACCCCCCCCCCCAAACAAAAAATGCTTCAAATCGCTTTAAACTATTGTCATTGTAGTGCGTATTTAATGTGGCGCTGCACTCTGATGTTGTAGGAGAAAACATCAAAAAAGTATATTTAATTAAGTAGAACGTGTTGTCTATATTTATTTAAAGTTACGCATTTTTATGAGACGTCACATTTCTCAACACCCCCCCCCGCTCGTCACACATCGTCACAAATGTCTGACCTCCCCCCCTCCAAGGTGCGTGACGTCATTTATGGACGGCCCCTTATCACCTCGTCACCGTGGGGCTGTTTTTCAGAAGCGACCTGCCCACAAATGATATCGTCGCAACATACTCTCCGGCCAGTAACTCAACAATGGACGTTAAACGATCCCACAACATTATTTAAAAGAGTGCAGGTCACGTGTGCTGACGTCATTGGTCTACATTTGAAACGTCTCCATTTATTTGAATTACTTAATTGGCTAAAACCACATTGCAACGTCGCTCCCCATTGGCAGACTCGACTGGTCTGTGAAACGTAGCACCTTTGTGATTGCACTTACGCTCTAAAGATGTCGCAAATATCAAATGTACTAAACTATTATACCAAAATCACGGGAGGTCCAGGTCAGGCACATGTAACAATTGTTATTTGCCTGACACAGAGCCTGGTATGAATGCTAGACAACTGGGACTGTTTCACATTATCCTAATCACTGCCACCACATGCCATTATAGTAATAACGTACCAACATATCACGGTTAAGTCCCATAAGCTGTCGGAATAAGTGCTGTTAGCAAGCGCCTATCACTTTAATAACAGCGCTACATACGGGCAAAGATTGTGTGGGCTGCACCACATCTGTCCGCTTTTGTCTCCCCAGTGCTGGAGTTGACACGCCGCGGCAGGCACCCATTTGAAGATGGAATCAACATACGGGTGGCCCACGGCAGGTTTGGATACTGCTCGCCACTGGTGTGTGTATGGCCAAAAATCACACCGAGGTTGGCTGCTAATAAAAACAAAGATCCCCTGGGCTGATGTTTTACACACCGCACCAGGTATTCATTTGAGGCCAAGCTGAGCCAGGAGAAGCCAATCACCGATTTAAATATTCAACACCGGGGTGGGTGACCAGCATCACGCCCGACCGCCTTTGTCTCCCCAGTGGCGATGTTAACACACCGCACCAGGAACTAATTTGAGGCCGAGTCGACCTAGGAGAGGCCCAGGACCGGTTCGGATAATCGTCACCGGTATTGGCCGTGAGCGGGAATCGAACTCGGGTCGCCGGGTTCGTAGCGCAACGTAGCGCTAACCGCAGCACTCCCCACAATGCACACGCGCAAGGCAGTCACACACACACACACAGCGTGTTGCCAGTTAACGTGTCACAAAACAACATTTGTTGATACTCGCCGCACGTTTTGCCATACAAGGGGAGGTGAGCTCCGATGCCAAAATAGCCGGGCACAGTCATTGCCTTAAATCCCCCCCCCCCCACTGCTACCCCCGTTTAATGCGACACGGGCTAACGCATGCCGGCCAGCACCCCCGGCTTCCACAATCAACACGTGGGAGCCACGGCCGAGGAACGCAGTTTACTCAAAACTCCTCCGGCGTGGACCAGTTCGAAGCCGGGTCCACAGCTCGTTCAAACCTCCTGCCACTCACGCCGTCGCTGCTCCGTCCGATCTTCGGCATGGACGACACAGCGCCAGCAGCATTGATCCACCCTCGACCGATGATAATCGCATGATTTTTTTTGTTGATCACGACGACGTTGACAATTTTAAGTGATGTGCGTTTCGTTCACTACGTTATTACACTGTGTAAGTGATTTTTTCAAGTAAACGCTTTGTTGAACGTGTCGTTTATTTTACTGTACACGTTTATTTTTTGCAATGGGTGTTTAAAAAAATGTATAAATACGGGGAACGGTTCGCGTGCTGCGCTACGAACCCGGCGACCTGAGTTCGATTCCCTCTCACGGCAAAACACCAGTGACGATTATTCGAACCGATCCCGGGCCTCGCCTAGGTAGACTCAAATTAGTACCTGTTGAGGTGTGTAAACATCGCCACTGGGAAGACAAAGGCGGCCGGGCGTGGGGTCGGCCACTCACGCCCCTCGTGCGCCGTGCCGGCCTGCATAGGTGCTGCTCGCTAACAGCACTTGCCCCAACAGTCTGTGTGAGGCTATACGGGGGATCTTAGTTTCTTTCGTTTTTGTGTTTAAATATGTTAGAACATTATTGGTTGGAAAAACAAACGAATATTAAAAAGGCATCACACAGTGTTTAGCAAACAACACGTTCGAGTTAAAGCGGTCCAGCAAATCGTTAAGGTTTGAAATACAAAATAGGGCTTGGAATGTAAATGTGTATACGTGTGCATGTGTGTGTGCATGTGTACGTGTGTGTGCAAGTGCTGTATTTTGGTAACAATAGCTCTCCCCACCACACCTGCACTTACCACTCATGCTGATAAAGAGCTTAATGCCTTTGCTGCACTGATGTATTTAAAAATGGATTTTTTTTCAAAGGGGCGAAACTCACACACACACACGCACATACACACACACGCACATACAGACACATACACACGCACAAACACACACACACGGACATACAGATACACACACACACACGCACATACACACGCACATACACACGCACATACACACACACGCACATACAGATACACACACACGCGCGCGCGTGAACAGCGCAAGTGCCAATTATCCAGCGTGTTATAAAGTCGATGGTTTGATCCTCACAGTCGCCCAGCAATTTCTGCCAGGAAATAAACCAAAGTGTGTGTGTGTGTTTTGTGTATAAGTCGGCTGCGAAATGGACCCAAGATACCCCGCGTAACGCCACCGTTCACCATTGTAGACCATCGCGTAACCAAATCGCAGCCCCCCGGAATCCCCGAGTTGGGCATGGCAGAGATTGTCGGCGACTGTCGCCATGCGATGCGCACACGAAAGCAACGGAGGGGGGGAGGGCTCCGTCTATTCGTCGTCGAGAGAACGTGAGTGTGTGTTAGATGGGCACACACACATCGAGAGAGATAGTGTGTGTGAGTGTTAGGTCGACTCAGCCTCAAATGAGTACCTGGTGCGGTGTGTCAACATCGTCACTGGGGAAACAAAGGCGGCCGGGCGTGGGGTCGGCCATTCACGCCCCTCGTGTGCCGTGCCGGCCTGTATGAGTGTGTGTATGAGTGTGTATGAGTGTGTGTGTGTATGAGTGAGTGTGCATGAGTTTGTTATATGGAGAGGTGCTCGCTAACAGCACTTGCCCCTACAGTCTCTTAAGGCAATACGGGGGGTCTTTGTTATCTTTGTTATATGGGCACACACACACACACGGACGAGCACACGACGGTGGTTGACCCTGCCGAAGGTGCTAGGAGGGGAGGCGGGGGGCAGTGGTGAGTGATATCTGAATCAGTTCTGCTACCCCCCCCCCTCGCCGCATTGACCGGAATGGTGAAGTATGGTCGAACATTCCCTCACGCCGCAGAGGAGTGACAGACAACACGGCTGTACACCTACCAATCAACCAACTTCTTTAAACAATCTTACAGACCACAGCAGGAACAAGTGCTGTTAGCGAGCACATATTAAGGCGCACGAGAGATAGGTTTTGCGTGGCGAGGGAATTGCATTGCGGGTGGATGTTCGTTCCCTTTTGTCGACGTTTATCGCCCCTCGCCCGTTCTGATGGTTCTCCTGGTGCGCGTGGAAGCGATGACGGCTCGGGGAGGAAAGGGGACATCAATTTAGGACGTACTCATGGAGTGGGGGGTTCACCCAGATGCGTACGCCTGTGTATGGGGGGGGGGGGTGTTTGTGACAATGTACGTACGCATAGGAAACGGGAGGGGAAAGGGGTGAAGCCTCGATAATAATTTGTCTACATTGGCCTTCAAATGAGTTAGATAGTCCGGCGGTGGACTATCTGTTTGCTTAAACACATTATTATTATTAATCCTTCATCGTTTCTGCGTGGATTAAATATCGGCCGTTCTATAGGATTCGGTGGGGGGGGGGGTGCGTCAAGCGTACGTACGCAGGTGGGGGGAGGGCGGGTGTAAAATAGCACGAACCACACGTCACTGGGTGTTGGCCGTGAGCGGGAATCGAACTCGGGTCGCCGGGTTCGTAGCGCAGCGTGGCACTAACCGCTACACCACCGCTCCCCACTACGTACAAAGGAACACGCACACACACACACGCCCGTGTACACCCCCCCCCCGCCCCCCCATCAATCAGTGCGTGTCGGTGTTGTTGGTGTGGGGGAGTCCCGCTGCGTGCGTACGCCCCTCCACAGCCCCTTTTACCGCTGTGAAAGCTGACCCGATCATTTCCATTAATCGCAGCCGCAACCACCGGCATCGATCCCCACTGCACGCGACCGTTTTGGAGGCGCCTAAAAATAGCGGAGCCGTGTTGGCCTCCCTCTCTACCCCCCCCCCCAACACCAACAACCCACCCAGCCCACCGTGCCCCCCACCCCATCACCACCATCCGCCTCTCAAATCCCCCATTCAGACGTCACCAAAGTAAATAGGATTGTGCGGAAGCACTAACATCGCAGAGGGGAAATTTCCGCGGAGCGCCAGTATTGGAACGCGTGCGCTCTTTGTGTGTGCACTGCGCATTACACCCCCCCCCCTCACTCCCCACGGAGTGATGATGACGTGGTGTTGGGGCGCTTGAATCGGATCCCAGTTGGTGGAGGAGGCGTTGAACTCGAGTCATCATCCATCTGCGGTTGATAAATAAAGTACCACTCTATCGAAAGTTGACTAAAGTTGTATTTTTTTTTTTTTGGCTGTTTGGGACGTGGCCGTTTCCATCCGCCGTCCCTTCGTGTCTCCCACTCGCCTGCTGGTCTCGTCACGGCATCTCTCGACTGAGATCGAACAGACGCTGTCAATTGGAAATGCATGGCCCCTCCACCAAGGAATGTGGAATGTCCACCGCCGGGGAACAATGAAGATTGGGCACCACCCTATACTCGTTTGAGCAGTGACATATTTTATCTGATTAGCACACTCCAGTATATATACACACACACATGCACATAAAATGTAAAGGTGCAGCCCTGCAACTGCTTGCTCACATCACTGCTGGTAGAAGGACCTCAACCAGAGGAAGCTCTGCAGCGCCCCTATACAGGGTATTATGTTTGTATCTTCTTCCCCTGTTCTGATTGAGCTTCCTCCAGGTTCACTGGTTTCCTCCCCGTAGCTAAACAAGCCATACAGTGTCACTGGTATTCGGTCAAACATCCCACAGCTGAGGGCCTGCACATGACTCAATTATGATTACACCTAGCAACATCACCCCCTACTGAAAAAAACAACAAACTTGGCAGTAAAATAGTATTTAGACTCATCGAGGTTTTACTGGCTAAAAAAAAAATATGAATAAGAACAAAAAAACATATTTTTATTTGGCCTATTTTTGAACGTTGGACAGACGTCTCGGAAGAGTTGGGGAGTGTCCACGCATTACCTCACCGAGCGCAACCTGCCTTGTCGACCGCGGCGTAGACCTGCCCCCTGAAATCGACTATGAATCGTAATAACTGGTCGCGAAATCCCACGTGTGGAATTCCGCGCACGCAGCCACCGATTCACACCAGCTGGGCTGAACAGGGGCGGTGGGGAGTTGTTTCAGCTGCCGCGCCGCGAGATCGAACCGGCGACCTCCAGAACTGCAAGTCCAGCGCGGTGACACCGGCCACGGTGGCATCCCGGAAGGACACAAATTTGCGATTTCAAAGGCTCCGCGTCTCACTTTCCACAGGAGTGCAGCTGCTGTGGAATAGACGCCGCCGACCTTTCTCTCACCCTCATATATGGGCAAGGGCTGAAGCTCGCTGGATTGAAGGAAGCAGCGATTCCCAGTCGCCGGCGTGAGGTTTGAATCCTGGCCAGGCTCAAAGTGTGACTCGCCCTCGTAATTCCTCCGGCGTTGGAACAACGTCGCGCCTCCTGGCGGGTGGCAAGTCAGCAGTGGTAGTTTTATAAATAAACTGGACCTGCTCCGCTTCCGTGAGTCGTGCTCTCACGCGAACGGTTGCGCACTGCCCTCCGAGTGAGCCAATCGGGATAAACAGAAAGAAAAAATGAGAAAATTACAAACAGATCCTTGCCGGAGGAATGTGTAATTTCCAAGACCTGCTCTCGATTACCAATGGGGATGAGCACCGTCCACCACTACTTTGAGCAAGAGGGAGACATTCTCTTGATTTACGTTAACTTGTAATGTACGTGCATTATTTTGTCCTATAACATAAAAGCAGTTAACGGCCAGCAGCAATTAAAGAATACTGAATTATACCCGTGTCACGGTTAGCGCGCTGCGCTATGAACCCGGCGACCCGAGTTCGATTTCCGCTCAAGGCCAACACCGGTGACGATCATCTCGATCGGGCCTGGGCCTTCCCTAGGGTCGACTCAGCCTCAAATGAGCACGTGGTGCGATGTGTAAACATCGCCACTGGTGGAGACAAAGTCGGCTGGGCATGGTACAGGACACACAACCCCTTGTCTGCACTTGCGCCAACAGTCTGTTAAAAGCTATACGGGGTATATTTGTCTCTTTTTCAAATCCTTTATATTAAGTTCGCTTGCTTGCTTAGGACCGTGCAAATCTTTCGGTCGTTTTTTAACCCACTTCCCGTGATCCAATCGAGCTGACATTTTGCACACAGACTCGTTGTGCGTGACAATGCATTTTCGTGAATTTTTTTTTCCAAAATTTGACACTGTTTAGGGGGGAAAAATTAAATATTTAATTACCAATTGTTTAATGCTGCCAGACAATCATCTGACCCATAGGTGGCAGCCATCTCAAGCCAGAGGACGAGAGGACTCTAGCCGCCCCGATGCCACGCATATAAAGGATTTATAGTGAAAAACTTTGTTTGTACGGGTTAATTTTTTACGTGTTGCTACCACCCTCCCGCAACGAACGGGCGCTGCAGGAGAACGACTCTCCGGACGACGAGGGAGCGGAGCGTCAGGTGGAGAGAATAGGGGCGAGTTGGCACAGTGGGGAACGCAGGTGGCGCGTCTGCCATTCACCCTGCTCTTTTGACCCGTAACATCTGGGACTGTCCTATAACTTCCCTACCAGCATGCCTTCAACAATCCACATGGCCTCAAAGTGCACATAGCATGCCCTAAGTACCTTAGTGATTCAAACTTGCCAAGACGACCCATCGCTGCTGGTTTTATACTGGGTTTTTTTTTTACCGCATTCTGATTTTCAATGCAAATGTTGCATACATTGTTTTTCCACCGTGTGATTATCTTTGAAAATCGGAATGTGATTTAAAAAAGGGGGTTTCAAAACGGGCCAGCATACCACTAGAATTGGTGAACATGGTGACGTCAATGCCCCCTGAATGCTGGCTGTTCGCATTGGTAACATTTTAGTGCGGGTTCAGGTTTCAGGTTTATTTTGTTAGACCCGGGCGAGACCTCAAGAGACCAGGATAGTCTCATTTACAATGTGGCTGAATGAATGAGTGACTGAATGAGTGACTGAACGAGTGAGTGAGTTCAAGTTTCAGGTTCATTTATTTTAACCCAGCTCAAGAGACCAGGATGAATCTCATTTGCTAGAGTGACCTGGGACATTAGCCTGCAAGTAGGTGGGTGATGATCGCTGCTGTGTGTAATCCCAATTGAGTAAATTTGCGGGGTAAACTTTGAATGTGGCATATTTCGACTCTGATGCTGACACACACACACAGTGGCTTATTCTTGCGAATGACGTCAGTGGGTCTTTAACGTCCACTGTGAAGCCGACGGTGCATAGCACTCATTGCGGTAAATACGCACCTCCGATTAGCACGGTTGGCTACGTGCAGTGCGAAAGAGGTTCAACATAGGTGCACACGTACGCGCGCAGGAATAATCAGGGCGGCCGCTGGATTCGAACCCTGAACTTCAGCAACAAGCAGCGAACGCGCTACCGCCTCATTGCTAAAGGAAGACGCAACGTCTAAAAAACACAAACAGCTCTTATTGTTCACATAAGCACGGAGGCGCCGTGCGTCCCAGTCTAAGACACAACGCCACGCTGTAATGATGACATCACTGCGCCGTATAGTTGCGTCCATTGACCGCTTCAATGACATCACTTGATTACCCCTGAATGAGACTTTATATAGTTCCCCCCCCCCTCCCCACCTCATTAATGACGCTTGCTACTGCTGCTACACGTGAGAGCTACAGTGCAGTCCAATGTTCCGTGTTTTGGGTTGAGGCTTCCTCTGCCCACAGTATTGTGTTTCACTCCTGGCAGCTCGGCTTTCGTTCCTGTAACACCACGGGCTGTCTACTGTAAAGCTAGCATGGGTCTCCTATCACTCGTTATACTCGTCCCAAAATAAATAGTTTGTGTGCCCTTTTTAAAAAAAAATGAAAACAATCAGCACTGCAGAGACAAAGGCGGCCAGGGTGTGCTCCTGGCCAAACCCTGTGTTGTATTCCAGCCTGAACAAGTTGATATATTTTTTTGAAATTATATTTATTTGCGCAAGAAGGGCCCAATAAGATGATAAGGCTCTTATTTGATGGGCGCCCTGCGATGGTACATATGATATTCAGTAACAATTTCATTTGCACTCTAATTACGAAAAGGATGAAAAGTATAATTTTGTCTTCGTTTATATCTATATACTTAAATAATTCTATTTTTACACGGTATATATTTTTTTACATGAACTCATGAATTAAGCCAACGTTTGCCTAACGCTCTTTCCCTTAAATTTGACACTTCCCCGTTGATGGAAAAAACATTTATTGGTCACTTGTTTAAGTTCTCTGTTTTGATGTTGCGTTTTTTTTTCGCGAACATTTTTTGTATTCATTAAACGATGACACACTATCTGCACCGATGGACCAAGGATCGCCCACGTCAAAGCGTCACTGTGCTGGTCACTACGGGTTTGTGAAGGACGAGGCCTGGGGTTCCGTCATCACGTCTCACCGATGTTAGCCATGACCAGGAATTGAACTCAGCGCACCGAGCTCATAGCACAGCGCGATAACCAGTGTACCAATCGTGGTGAAGTATGGCAAAAAAATCAAATGACTCTGATGGTGTGGGGGAGCCCTTCATCCAGCAGTGGATTGAGAATGGCGGAATGTATCTACATGAACGCTATATTTTAATATCAACGATTCCACATGATTCGAAACCTAAGGTGGATGTATCAGATCTGTTGCGGTAACATATCATGCTCAGCTGTGCTGTGAATAATCATCGGGTTTACATGCAATATGATAATTCTATTACTCCAGAATAGCTCGTATGACTTCAGGGTTACAGTTTAGCAGATCGTTTAGTAAGGTTTGGACGTTCCTTGTGTTGGATCGCATAGCCGAGTCACAGTACACAGCAAATCACACACTATGACAGCCCCGTAAGCGTATCATTATCATCAACCGTCTGACTCTGGGTCTTTCCCTTGGTTACTGACCTCTGGGTGCCACTCCAGTGTTGGTTGCCGTAACGCGCCCTCCTCTCTCTGGCACATGTTTCAAGTTTACTTAGTTTAACCAAGTGAGAAATCAAGAGACCAGGATGAGTCTCATTTGCAAGACACCTGAGGCATTAGTCTGCCAAGTAGAGGGGAGGGGGGGGGGCGATGATTGCTGCTGTGTGTACAATCCCCAATTGAGCAAATGCAAATGTGCGGGTGCGTTTTTCGAAATTTGGCCAAATACACACGCAGGAATAACCAGGGCGGCCGCTGGATTCGAACCTGTGAACCTCTGCGACAAGCGGCAAACGTGCTGCCACCACCAGACCACGCCGTCTCTCGGCAGTTGTCACGTGCGTGCCTTATGCATGCACCCTTCTCCGTCAGATCACGTTGCTTTCCCGTCACGGCGTATTCAAAACCCACAAGTCGCTTACCCAATCATACCGGCAAGAACGTGCATTCAAAGACGAACGCAAGAGGCGTGTTTTTAAATTTTCTAATTATGTGTTTGTTTGCGTCAAGTCCGCCCACTTCTAATTCCACCCTCTGCTATCCCCCAAGTTAACGCTCCTATCAGAACATCTCGGTGGCAGTGCACTAAGGCAATCAGGTGTATGTTGAAATTATCAATCGTTAAATGGCCATTAAGTGCGGAGCTGTGATTTCATGACTGAGTAAAGACGCAACTAATTAATCTAAAATTACAATTAATAATTCAAGAGCACGCATTGTACTTTCGAAGGCCCTGGGCCTCGATGCACTTTTTTCCGCAACAACTCTCCCTCTCGCCACGTCCGTCGGTCAACTCGTCCGTAGAGGGCCACGCGCAGTGGCAGAAGACGTCACAGCACTTGGATGCAAAAAAGTACCTTAATTATCAGTCGATAGCCCACGTAAAGAAAAAAAAAATATTTAAACAAATTATTATTCGGTGATGCTGCTGCCGCCACCGCTGCATTGGCGACGTTGCACGTACACGAATAGCAAAAGACTCGACACATTCGTCAATAAAACTGCGGCCTTAAAAGAGAAGAACAAATATATATAATGGGCGATGATTTGGGCAATGGTGTTTCTTCATA
The DNA here is from genome assembly GCF_964198595.1 of Lampetra fluviatilis. Taxonomy (NCBI): domain Eukaryota; kingdom Metazoa; phylum Chordata; class Hyperoartia; order Petromyzontiformes; family Petromyzontidae; genus Lampetra; species Lampetra fluviatilis. Next base: position 3,913,850 of record NC_136299.1, read on the forward strand.
GCAATAACCCTTAAATAAATACATCTATGAATACGGGGAAAGTACCCAGAATTTTGCCGATTAATTATCTTGATGTTTTCCTTTTTAATGCGGCAGTGTTATTGATAAATGTGTTCAGTGCGTTAAGATGTTAGTTTTTCTAACATGGCTAAGCTGCAAAAAATATCTTGTGAAGGCGATTGACTCATTTTAACTGTCGCAGGGAATGTGAATGGTTCTACGGTTTGTTTTTACGTTTTGATCTGTCCAGGTGGCACTGCGGTACAAGGGGCCCAACGAGACTCCTTTTCAGGTTGTCCGAGTTTAAATCCCAGACTGTTATCGTCCCATCCAATCAAGCCTACGGGCGTCAAACAAAATGGAGACCATGGCGTGGGGATTCATACTCTTTGTTTTTTTTCCGGTAAAGTCACGTATGTAAAACATTTAATGAAAAAACAACCAAATTAAATCACTGGCTAAGTATTAATTTAGTTGTTTTTTCATTAAATTTTTTACCTCCGTGACTTTACCGAAAAAAACAAAGAGTATGAATCCTTGCAGTCACGAAAACTTCAAATCTAGAACCATTGTGTGGGGAGTCAACAGTGGGTTGTCATCTTGTGTCACTGGCCCCTGCCATAGGAATGTGGAATTTCCACCACGAGCTCAGGGGCCACCATTGGAGATGCTCGTTAGAATGTGGGGGACAGTGATTGTGATCATGAGTGCAGCATTCGATCACATATACTTAGCCAGTGGGTAATTTATCCCTTTTTTGGTAAAGTGGTTAATGTTTTAAGAACTGATGAAAACGTAAATGTCAAAAATAGGCAAATATTCCTTGCTCAGCCTTTTAGACCGTGGAGGCCGCTAATAGGGTTAGCGTTCGTATACAAGATGGTGGTATCGGCAACATCATGCCTAGCCATCTTTGTGTCGTCCCCGTTTATGATGGTAAATTAATTTGAAGGTAAAATTAACAAAGAAAACGCACCACAACAGAAACATTTGCCCAGGCCAGAAAATTTAAAGTTTCAACACCACACCAAACACATGCAACAGCATGGATACAAAGCCACCAGTTCCTGAAGAACAATTGCATGAAGCAGAATGCAGTTCTTCAGGAACTGGTGGTTTTCAACTATTCTTATAAGGATGAGAGATGTTTTTAAGGCACGCAGAAAGCCATTGTGAATTGTCAAGGGAGGCCCAGGACAGGTTCACATACGGCATGCTCGTGATATGAATGGCTGTGTTTACCAAGAACACGTAAAACACATCATTGCTCATAATGTACATACAAAACAAAGACGCCCCGTATAGCCTGAACAGTCTGTAGGGGCAAGTGCCATTAGCGAGCACCTATGAAGGCCGGCACGGCACGCGAGGGGGTGGGTGACCAACATCACGCCCGGCCGCCTTTGTCTCCCTAGTAGCGATGTTTACACAACGCACCAAGTACTCATTTGAGGCTGAGTCGACCTAGGGGAGGCCCAGGACCGGTTCAGATAATCGTCACCGGTATTGACCGTGAATCGAACTTGGGTCGCCGGGTTTGTAGCGCAGTGCGCTAACCGCTACACTACCACTCCCTACCTGTACACACACGTACACACGTGGTATGTGAGCACTGCTAACGGCAATACCCATGCATCGTTTGTAGCACAAAGCTGTGCTCCATATCGCCTGGCTTTTTGAATGGCAATTGTTTAAACGTGAATTTGCGATTATGAACCCATTAAGTAATTTATCGTTAATTGAATGATTAATTTGGCTGTTAGCCAAGCCTTGGGAAAGTGTGTACCTATTATTGCACGTTAGAATGTGAACATACGCAACGTAAACACATTCACCTCTTGCAATTCATTGACATAAGTATTGTGTGTGTGTGTGTGTGATGACATTATTTTGCACCCTACATAGCCAACCGCTCTTTGGATGTCCATGGGGAAGGGTCCACAAGTCACACTGCAACACAGGGTGCGGTGAGCTCGGGATAGGTAACACAGGTCAACCTGGTGGCGAGGAGAGGGCTGCTGGTTACGAGAGAGAGAGAGCGAGTATTGGACATTGATTGTTGCTGGATGGGTCATGTTATGTTTGTGCAAATGTTTGTATGTTGAACTTCCTTGGCACCCTACTTAGCCAACTGCGTTAATCGGAGGTGCAGGTGAGGGACAACAAACGAAACACAGATAAGCATTTCTAATTAAATTAGTTCTACATTTAAAAGTGCATAGCTAGTGGCTTCCTAATATCGGAAGGAAGAGCGTTCCAGATGGCCGCAGAAGTGCAGTGACCGTCTTTGTTCGATGCGAGGTTGTCAATGAATTAGGCGCCACGTGCTCAGGTGTTAACATGTCCTGGAAGGTTGAGTACATCCTGAAGGAAGTGGATTCAAAGTCCCAGAGCTCAGCGTTCGAAGGGGAGTTTGAATTGGCTATGCGTTTGTGTGATCTTCAGTTTTAGCAGAGCTGCAGCCGAATACAAACTGTGATAGGACGCCATGTATCGTTTGAGCCAGTTGAGAGCGTGTCAAACTCCAGGCTGCACTGGCTGCAGAAAAACAGCATAGCAAGTATGCAGGGTCAGTGAGAGGGAGAAAGACAGAGTTGCCATAATCTCTGGAATATAAGACACTTCTGGAAGTAAGACACGGCACAAACTTGTGCTCAGTATCAATACAGTGACACGAATCTGATCCCACACACACACACCAGATTTTTATGAGACCTCTTATAATTTAGAAAATATTATCTTTAGTAGATATTGAAGTGAGTAAACAGTTGCAGAGATCGGTGTTTTGATTTCTTGGTAAAATAGCGTGTATATAATTTTGCAGTATCAGTTAATGTTGCGGAACATGAGCATGTTTGTGCTTTCATTTTAATTCCTTATGTTCCCTTTGCAAATAAACTCTATCCCCACGTGAGTAGAGTATCCATGTGAAATTATAATTAACACGCATCGTATTTTGATCCAATGGAAATCCCACATTCGCAGGGAGGGTATAGCGGTATTTAACACTCTATTAATTGCCGTCTATGGACCTGGCGATGGACTAAAGCGAATGGAAGAACATAAGCTCACCCTGGGCCACGTGCTATTTTTTATAGCCAAAGCCACCCTGGCAAAATTAACACCTTCAACGGCAACACCTGTTAAACCCTTGTAACCTCCGCAAAAATTGCCCACTTCCTTGACCTCGCCGACCCAACGCCTCTACAGAACTCTTGTGGCCGTTGTTTGGCATTCGTTGTGACTGAATTTGCGCCGCGAATAAACGTCCATCCCCATCGCCAGCCCAGCGCTGGTTTGTCGCGAGGCTGGTGCAAAGTAGCGCATACATTACTATTGATCAGCTGCGACTGACAGCCTACTTGTAGTAATAAACACGGAAAGCTAAATCAATACGAGCCTTAGTTTCAATTTGTTCTAAACGGAGTTAAATTAGCAATGCCAGGGTTGTGTGTGTCACCTCTGCTATGTTTTGCTCTCATGCTCTCAAGCAATTTAAATTTGTTCGGTTTGCGTTTGTTAATTTATATCTTCTGTATTTCTGTCTTCTCAGCAGCAATTTACATGACACTTTCTCACAAATATCAACCAGAGTAGCTTAAAGCCTTAGTACAGGTGAGCTCACGACCATGGGCTCATAAGTTCATATTCTAGACACGATTGTCCTTACCCCATCCTTTTGCCCACGGTCGATAAACTAAGTGGTCGCCGCTGGTTCTGATATGACCCGGTCCCTATCATAGGAATTTGACATTTGCATGGTTTTCTCATCACCTAGAGCTATAAATAACCAGCCGGAATATCTCTCAAGACCACAAAGTGGGGAGAACTACGTATTACATTCGTTATCTTGAGTGGTTTATTTTGCACTGCTGATGAAAAAAAAAACACAGGAGTTTTTACGTGTTGGTAAGAGCTACGTACTTTTCCGCAGAACAGCTCCCACAAAAAAATCAGGACAGGTGATAATGCTCTTGTTATTTCAGCACTGCTCGAATTTGAAACCGCAGTTTAGGGGACATAATTTTTTGAGCATTTTTCTACCCCAACAATTATGGGAAGACAAAGTCAGCCGGGCATAGTGTTGGTTTTATGACATTACATGCCAAGATGGCCTTAACTGGCTATCAGCACGGATCTCAACAGTTCATTTCATGACACAAAACTATAAAGTTGAATGCTTCGTTGCCTTAAACACTCATAATAAAAGGTCAAACATTTCCCTCTTTAAAAAAAAAATTCTAAGACTCAGTTCAAGTTGTCCTGGAAAATGAAAATAAATACCTATTTACAATTAACAATATACTGTAATGATATGATTTTATTTGGCAACGTGGTACCATGGTTAAGAGCACCTATCACAATACTAATATTGTAGGTTCAAATCCATGTTGCAGGGTCGATTTGGCCCATCATACTATCTGGGGTCAGTTAAATGAGTACTGCTTTGTGGGGAGTCTTTAGCGGTCATCGTACGGAGGTACTGAGGCCCCCACCATCAGCTTGTGGAATGTCCATCACTAGTCCCAGGGCTGATAAAGAAGGTATGCACTGCCAATTGCTCATTTGAGTAGAGACAATTTTAAATGACCGTCAATTAGAGCTGGGACGTTTTGGCCAATTAAGTTGATTAATCCACTGTAATCGCCTACTTGTTTGTGGTGGTTACTCGAGCCCACTTAAAAAAAAAAGTTGGATGCCTACACAGCATGCCTGCCAAAGGAGGGAAACCCCCATAACAAGCCACGCCCAGCTTGACACATCTGATGATGTCACTGAGCCCCGCCCCTTACCTCCCATTCAGTGGCACACTTGGGAACAGAAGTAAGACTTTGTATGAAAAATATATATTCTCGTTATCCGACAAGTCAAGTAACATAACTGGGTAATCAATATATTAATTTATTGCTTACATAATCGGATATCCTTGCTCTGCTATCAATGCACTGAAATGCATAATATGCAGTTTTACATCACAGTATGTAAAACCGATTGTGAACTGGAATATATGTCACAGGATGCACTGGAAACTTACATCGGCATGACCAATTAAGGTAACTGCATTTTTGGCTGCAACATGGATGTTGGCCAATATTTTCACTTGGAAACTTGATGCAGTTTAACGTGCCCTACATCGATAGGTTGACAGAGTTGTATACTAAAAATGAAATTACTTTACTTGCGAACATGTAGGAGCAGTATGGATGTAATGTTTTATAGGAAAACGGTGCTGTAGTCGAAAAAGTGCTAAACCCTTCATTACATAGTGTATGAATGTATCTACGTTAAACTTATTTAGCACCATATGTAGCAAACCGTGCTAATCGAAAGTGTTAACAATAAACTTCTACTCCCAACCGGTCAAAAACAAACAGATTCTTCAATGCAGAAACGTCGCGATACGAGCCAAAACAAAGTGGTCCCATGTTCCCACTTAAACTGAAATAATTTGCAGTCCGCGTAAGAATAGTCCCTTCAAGTATGTTGGACTCAAGTCTCGTGCCAATCGATTTCAGTTCACCTGACATCGTGAATTGTGGCTCTGCCGTTCGAAGAGAAATTCAGAAATTGCGCACGCATTTTACTATTTACATAGGGTTACAATTGGCATATAAGTGGGGGGCAGGGGAATGGGGGGGGTGATGGGGGAATAAACAAATAAATATAATAAATAACCATAACACGCGAAGCTTTGGCGATGTTTGGAACCGGAGCACAGATGTTGCCGGCTTGTTTCATTAAAATTTCAAACGCTCTTCAGAGAGGACCCAACTTTGCAGCGGTGTTTTGTTAACAAATTAAATTGCACCCGTGTGAGGCCGTTCTTCATATTATTGCTCTATTACGGCATTACAAATGTCTGCACGCTGCTGTCGGGCGGAGGGAATTGTAATAAATAAAGCGTGCCTAACAACTTGCGCGCAAAAAAAAACTCTTAAGAGGGTTTTAAAATGAAGGCCGAAAAGGTGGCCATGTTCTTTTACTCTCTCGAAATAACCACTGGAAGTTATTTTTTACGCGACCACAGTTCAGAGATTTTTAATAGCCAGCTTGTAAATTGGTTGAAATTTTTATTTTATTAAGCGTGTATTTTATTACTTAAGAAGCTATGCACGAGAACAAATGTCTCGGCAATAAACCGAGCGCGTTGCGAGCGCGTCATTTATACATTCACACGGGGTTTCCACTTCAAGGCATGCACGGCTGATTCGCACTTTGCCCTTGGTTGTGCTCTCGAAGGCGAGCGTGCGCGCACTGCACATGGCGTATCTTTAACAAGCTCCGGTGATGGCACGCGACTACAGAAAATAAGAATAGTCATTGACAATCCACCGTTAATCCGCGGACAGGAACATTACGAAGAGGTGGACTGTTACCCTCTCGAACAATGGGTCTTAACCTGGGGTGCACGCACCCCCTGGGGATGCGAGATGCCCTTTCTGAGAACCAAAGGGGGGCAAGGCTGCAGTGAAGGCGAAGAACCACTGCTCTAGTTTAACACGTAGCAGGCTTTCGAGACCAGTATTATTCATAATGAAGTTTTTGGGTTAGATGGCGTTATTATAAATGCGTCGCAAACCTCCACCACCCGACACTGCCGATCAATAAAAAATGTGTCACGTTAACAAAACGCCAATTAGTTACTTCTTCAGCCCACCGGTGTGTTTGAAGAGTGAATCCACAACTTTTAGAATGTGAGTAGTACGACGTTTCGCTGGTAATTACATCCAGCATCTTCGGGCGATTTGCCAGAATAGTGAAGCCATCCATCTGCTTCTGGTCTTATATATTATTATTATGAACCACTGCTCTAGAGTGCTTGATTTTCCCTTTCAGACTGCCGGGGCACTGAAATCTTACAACCCCAGGGCTACCACCACTCGATCACCCATCACGACCACTCGGACAACCAGCACTGCCACTAACCCACCTAGCACTGCCTCACAGACCACTGGGTGCTCCCCCAGTCCTCGTGACTAACCACGATGCATCTTACCGTCTTTACCAAATTTACTTCCCGTTCAAATACAAATTAACTCGTCGTGCGCGTGCAGCACGTCCAACGTGACACGCTCAGCAATTAACAATGTCTACATTAATACAGCCGATTAGAATGAAGATTGCTATCTCAGTGTGTGTGTGTGTGTGTTGCGTGCGCACACAGACGCGTACGCAGGCAGCGTTAATTGCTCAGCGCGTCACGTGGGACGTGTTGAACAATCATCGGGCGCGTTCAGCGCGGCACCAGTTGATTGGAATGGGGAGGAGCAAAGTGGTGAATGCGGAGAGACGCAGCGTGGTGGTGTGTCGTTAAGACGGCGGTTTTGAAAACCCTGGTTTAGACCATCAACAGTTAAGACTGTGCAACCAGTACTGGCCAAAGACATTAAAGCATGAGCCACTTCGACCTTTAAGAATCAAAACGAGAGTAGCCAGAACTACCATTAAACGACGACGATGCAAGCATTGCAACTAAAAACGACCCAGCATTCGCATAACACGGCCGACTAATTTACATGACTATTGCAATTACTGTTCTTCTTCTTATCACTACCTGCATTAAGACCGTTTTTATTTTTAGAAGCACAAAGCTTAATTTCAACCGAACGCGCACTAGGCCATGACGGAAGTTTGCCCTTAATCTGTCTCAATTCAGTAACTTTCTGAGAAAAATGAAAATGAAATTAAAAGGATTGTTTGGATGGAGTCTCGAGTGTAGGTCGATGGGGCTTGGGGGTTTTATATTTTTCATTTCTAACGGTGGATAACTGCCCAATTTGTCTATCGCACACTTTTCTAATGGATACACTACGTACTGCCAAGCTGATGTGTGCCGATAGCGCATTACTTTAAGAGAGTGAAGTTATACCATTTTTGCCTTACTGTTTACAGCACTGCACACGTGGTAAGGCAGTGCTGTGATGTGAGCACTCGACAAAGATAAAGTCCAGTTCGGAGATCGACTTTGCCTGTCATCCTTCCGTGCCAATTCTACGATTGACACCTTACAGGGCATCAGCAATACTCATCATCTTCTTCTTTGGGTCTTTCGGCAAAGTTACGTAGATAGGTTCAAAGAAAATAACAAAAACCTACGACGTTTCTGTTGCGATCGAAACGTCGTAGTTTTTTGTTATTTTCCATGAACCTATCTACGTGACTTCACCGAAAGACCCAAAGAATATGAATTCCTGCAGTCACGAAAGCTTTAAGTCAATATCATCGTCTTCTTACGGATAACCTGTACTCAGCCATAGGACTGTCAAATTTTCGTGATTGGATCGGGATCAGCAAATGAGACGTGTGCTTGGACAGGAATAAGTTTAGACTTTTTTTAAGTTTAACTCCTGAAAATGACAACAGTGGGCGTACAATGGCTTCTCTTGCAAAATAATGCCACAGGGCTCTCAAACATTAATTTGGCATCAGATAAGAGCATTATTTTGCAATCCACAATCACGTGTTATGATCCTACGTGGACGTCAATGGGTGGCCATGTGCGTCAGTGTGCCACTTGCTCAGTCGTGAGTAGAATGGAATTCAAAAGAACTCGCAAACAATCCCCTGTGTGAAAGACCCCACGCAAAAGATCCCTGGTCTTCCATGAAGCTCATGGTCCACCCTAAAATTGCATCCTCATAAACCATGCCAGATGCGGATACCAGATACACAAATCCAAAACGAAAAACTCCCCAGCAGTGTGCTACTGCGGTCTGTTCTGGATGACGTAAAACCACGCAATGCCCGATCCACGAATACGAAGGGGACATTACAGCAATACACTCCGCTATTCTTGAAGCGGTTATCTGGCTTGACCACCTGAATGTGAAATTGTAGTTGTTGCTCTGTGTCTACATCGGGCGTACGAATGAATAAGAAGTCGTGAGTGTGCTGCTGCCTAGCAGGGCCATCATCGGGAGTTCCCAATGCTGCCCTGGATAGGATGCAAAGGGGTTAAGGGAATATGGGATTAAGCCAAGAGAGTGGCTAAAATAGCATTTGACAATATCTATTTTCTATTTTCTGCAATGGATTTAGAGGCACTTAATATCCATTTATGCTGTGATGGAAAACGTGATCAATAGTTCCATGCATTGTGTGGGAAAGGTACACATGGGTGTGTGTGTGGAAGTGCGTATTTGTATGTGTGTTAAGATACATAAACATAGTGAATGTGTGTGCACATACAGGATGTGTGATTGTGTTTGTGAAGTCAGTAGTGAAGTGGTTATCACACTGCGCAACAACCCCAACACCATTTTCTTTGATTCCTGACCATGTACAATGTGTGTGATGATCAGTATCTGTTCCTGTACTAAGCCTCCCCTAAGTTAACTCAGCCAAAAAATGTGTCAAGTGATCAGGCCCCTACTAATATTTGTACTCACAAAGTTGATATGCGTGCGGTGGTGGCCACACACCACCACTGCGACAACATAACGAGATTCTTGTTAGCAACACTTGCCTATACACTGTCATCATCATCGCAGCGGCTGTTGGCTCGCAATCGAACAAAGACGGTCACTGCATTGCACGCTTTCAGATGCGCTTCTGCGGCCGTCTGGAACGCTCTTCCTTCCGATATTAGGAAGCCACTGGAGTTACGCACTTTGACATCTAGATTGAAAGCTTGTTTGTTTAGAATTGTTCTTTGTGTTTCGTTTGTCCTTCCGCCCACGTCCGATTAGCACGGTTGGCTATGTACGGTGTGAAAGAAGTTTAACATATATACATCTGCCGAAACATAACATTGCCCATCCACTCTATGCAATCATAGAGCACAACTAATTTCCCGCATCCAGCAATTATCATTGTACAATATTATCTCTCTCGTAACCATCAGTCCTCTCCAGCCACCCAGTTAACCTGTTACCTATCCCGACCTCACAACACCCTGTGTTGCGGTGTGGGTTGTGGACCTTTATGCACGGATATCCAAATAGCTTCAATGACATGCTGCAAACATGTGGTCGTTTGTTGAGAACATCCGAATGCAGTAAGTATGCATATGGGGAGCGAGCTCGGAATTAATCTACAAGCTTATACAACGAAAAAAAAAGGTCCGTGTGGATTCTATGAAAGAGATGTGCTATGCATTTAATTTGACTTTCTGCCACTGGAATGGAAAACTGCGCGTGTAGTGTTTGATTTTTAATTCAACTAGCTTAAAGGCAAATTAATCAAAAGACACATTTTCAAAGGCTTTAACTTGTGGGTGGGTGCAAGGAAGGAGTGTTGCTCTTAATGGAAGAGCCAATGTTGACGCGACATTAAATTGTAGACTAAAACTAAACTGTTTTAGTTTTATTTCCTGTTAAACGCTATGCATCGCATGATCGGTCACTGCATCGCGCGCTTTCAGATGCGATTCTGTGGCCGTCTGGAAGACTCTCCCTTCCGATATTAAGAAGCCACTGGAGCAATGCACTTTCAAATGTAGATTGCAAACTAATTTATTTAGAACTCCTTGTTGTGTTACGTTTTTTTGTCCTTCCCCCACCCTCCTATTGGCACGGTTGGCTACGTACGGTGCGAAAGAAGTTCAAACTAAACTGTTTGATATTTTACTGGGTAAGACCCATGAGCTATGGGAGCTCTTTTTCAGAAACGCCCTTGCCACAAATGATAGCTTAAAAAGTGTCTTATCACGTGGACATTTATAGCAGCCAAATACTCTAAACGCATATTTCTAAATGCGGAGATAAAAAACGGAGAACCTGGAGAAAAATCTACGTGACCAAGGGGAGAAAATGCAAACTTCAAATATGCATGCGTCAGGGTTGGGATAGAACCCACAACCTCGTGTAGTTAACATCTGCTCAGGTAAAAAGCCAATTGGCTGGTGTTTAGTTCTTCACTTGGCCACATATATAAATTGCACCTTCCTTCTTTCGTCCGGTATTTAATAGCAATGTCAGGCTATAAACTATTTAAAACTGCATTACATTAATGCAGCTTCAGGTAAATAAAGTCACAGAGTCAACCATTGCTGACTTCCTGTAAAGTGTTATGCAGTAATTTAGCAGCACTGGAGTACATGACTGCAGCGTCAGTGTCGATCGTGCAAACAGTTGCACATCAGCATGCTATGCAAGGCAAGACTTTTTAAAAAAAAAAATACTGTCAGGTACGATATATTGCTATGTAGGCAGGTGCAAGTCAAAATAGGCATCCTGCAAATGCTTCCCACTGTTAACGGATCACGTGATTACCTTTTTGTGAGGCAACGGCTGCGTCTCTGTACAGTACAATATGCACTACAGGTATTTGCAATATTAATTTGAACGGTGCTCTCCCACCTATTCGATTATGTCTTCCCAGTGTAGAAGAGTAGGCCAAAAATACGCATCCGCCAGCAGTGCTGTCGGCCACTGCAGGGCTGCACCTCTATACCTTTAACAAGCAATTCATTGTCAAGCTAGGGCCGGGCAGTCACGCTGTTAAAGCCGAGCCATTTTCACTCGACTATTTTGGTCTCCCATTCATATTCTGTATCCATGTAAATACGGTGCCATGTAAATTTATATTCATCCAGATTTGTATACATTCCAAACCCCACCCCCCCCCTCCCCACCAATTTAATCAATGTCTCGTACAAGCCCTCCCTCTAAACCTAATTAAACTGCCTGCCTGACAACTCACAACAATAATAATATCGCAACTTGGGTTTTGTGGGCAAACCGCAGGATGCAATGCATTTATCGGTGTCAGTATCAATATTGCGCTGTCAACATTTACGACCGAGTGCCTCACTCTTTAGCTCTCATAACTGTACTGGCAAAAGTTGGCATTTCATTCGACAACAATGTGCCGTTTGTTGCTAACACATATATTTTGTTGAACCTGGCCTGACAGATAGTGCTACCCAACTCATTCCAATGCCTCTTACATAATCAGCCTGGAGCCCATTGAAAGTTACATATTTTGTTTTCATGAAGATCTTGATGAATGTAGTTATCTCAGCAAGCAAAGCTGAGTTGTTGGCTTCAAATCCAGGCAGCCACCCAAGGCAGTCACCCATGATTAAACTGGGTTTTCCTGTGCAGAAAATTGATGGTCTCCACCGAGCACACAACGACTTACAAATGCCATTATTTGCTGAGGAGTTTGTCCTCGCCGAGCTGTGAAGGTAAACGTTGTTTTATATCTATCCATCTATCTTAGATGACTGACACATGCCAACAATTCCCTCAAGATAATGAAGGCATAGCATCAAGTTTTGTGTGATGTTCAAGACTAGATGGTATCATGTCACGGCTCCAGAAGTAATTTCGCAATGTCACGTCCCAGTGTTCCACACTTTTAATCACCTCGGCACGTCAATCTGATTCAACTATTGGGATATAAACGCGTGCTTAAATACAAAGTTGAATATTCATACACACCACGTATTATGGCTGTGGGATATTTTCGCAATCCAAAAACCCTGGAATCACGATCGGAATTCTTGGAATGGAATAGAATTGGATTCCTGACGGGATTATGGGGATCGGCCAAATCGTGGAATCATATGGAGGGGATGTGCTTTGTGAATCATGGGTCATAGCATTCAGGCAAGAAGGGAGGGCTCATGGGCCTAGCTGGCACAGTGGACGCGCCATTGAAATGCATTACATGAGCATTGGCTGAAGAATTCAATGGCGATTTTGGCTGACATCGGCTGTCTGGTAAAGACCAAGAGCTCCATTTGGGCAATCGACATGAACTGCTATTGAAACATATTGCAGTGAACGGCATGCGTGTCAGTGGCAATCCGATGGCGATATTGCCAGGTACAATCCAATTCTATTCAATAAAGACTCGATCATTTGCTGAAAACATCTTCAAATAAAAAACCCAACCCAGGACCCACCTGAAAAAGAGTCATAACAATTATTATTGAGATGAAAATTTTAACATGGATGGAATCAAATGGTACAAATATGATTCCTGCAGGAGTCGCCAAGCTCTACTGTGCATGCGGTATAAACGAATCAACTCATATAGAGCCCTTCGTCAACGTCAGTGCTGGATAAGGGTCGTCCCCACATCGTGTCCGTCGTGAGGATAGTAGACCATACTTCACCGTGCTGGTGAGTGCCTGTTGGTGAAGAGAGGGTTGTGCAGGAGAGGTGCAGATGCCTCCGATGTTTGCCGTAGCAGGGCATCGCATTCAAGTCACCAGGTTCATAGGGCAGTGGGCTAACCACTGCACCACCACTCTGGGCCTCCGAAAGCAACTTAAGCGGATACATTTCTTTAGCTTTCAATGTGAGATAAACTCTCCAACTATTCTACATATCCGATGATTTTAAGCGGACAAATTAACCAAAGGATGTAATTCTTAAGAATAACTCTATTTTGTGCGTCTGGTAGCGTATACATCTGTGTATATATTCGCAGCGGTTTCGGGCCTACGATATTGTTTCTTTGTACGAAAAAATTGGAAATTACATTGCACGCGGCAAACACGTTTATTTTTAAACAAGATTCCAGTTTTGTTTATTTAACTGTTATATTAACAGCGAGAATGAATCACAGCTCTGCTGGGGCTTTTTTTCGAGTTGTTCAAAATAGGGCACCGCGGTTATTGAGAAGCACCTGAAAATATGGGAATGAAATGTTATTTTCTGAACAGCACTGAATGTATTTCTACATACATCTATATAACATGTATACGTGCTGAAAAGTACGTTTTTTTTCTCTCATGTATTTAAGAAGCATTGTAAAAAAAAAAACTTGGTTTAACCTCCTGACTTCTCAGAAATGGCTTTGGCTCATTGCTGGGTTCTAGTAGTAGGCATGCAATGTGTCTGCTGCGAATACAAAGCAATTCAAATATTTATTTATTTGAAAACTGGCATGACTACAGCACCAAAATAAATATATTTATTTTTTAAAGACCCAATAATTTCTTACAAACGCGTTTATTATGAAGTCCCTCTGAATACAGTTTGACCCCTGTCACTGTGATGTGGATTTTATTTTGTTTGTTTCTTTGTTTACTTATTGCCAGGAGACAAAAACAATGGAAATTAGAACTGCCAAAGGTAGGTTCATTTGAGCACAACAACACTACGGCTTGTTTGGGGGGCATAAATAGACATTATGAAAGTAACAACCACAAGATGCTTTCAACCTCTTTTCAGCCGTACTATTTACTATGAATAAACTCCTGAATTTTAGTCGCTGACGGCTACGTGCGATAGCGCGTCTGAAAGGGTTAAATGGCTGTGCCCCCTTCCTGCGTGTACGTTCTGCATATCTCAATTGAGCAGTCAAGTGTGCAAACACAGCAGCGGGAATTAATGCATTCATATTCAAACATCAATTACTCTGACTGAACGCCTTAACATTTTAACTCTTTCCCGTTACTTCGTGCTTGAACTGGGCCCAAAATGTAGTCGTGGGGTATGAGAGAGGGAGAGACAAAAAAAACCAACACAACCCCTAAAGAAACGCGCAGCTACAGATAAATCTGAACGTTTGCAAATGCCCAATTTGATAGCATTAGTGGATTATGTTGAGAAAACATTGGCAACACAAGATAACTAATGAACATCTTAGAAAGCAATTAAGAGTAGAAGCTCTTTTAGGAACGAGCAGCCTGGGCTGAAAATAAGACGTTTTGGAACTTGTGCGCAGATTGGATGGAATGTGGGGGTCGTATTGAGGGCGACCCACTAAGCAGTTAGCGCACGTGAGCGGCTAAGGCGGGAAACCCGGAGCTTCCGCGGATTTCTTCGCGCTTACCTGGCCTTGCTGAGCCAGGTGATGCTTTGTGGGTTGTTGAATTGACGGGGGACCCACCACTAGCGCACGTGAGTGGCTAACTCGGAGCTGCCGCGGATTTCTTCGCGCTTACCTGGCCTTGCAAGGCCACGTGGTCCTTTGTGGGTTGTCGAATTGAGGGGGACCCTCCACTATGTTGTTAACGCACGCAAAGCGGCTAACGCGGGTAACTCGGAGCTTCCGCGGATTTCTTCACGTTTACCTGGCCTTGCAAGGCCACGTGGTGCTTTGTGGGTTGTCGAATTGAGGGGGACCCACCACTATGTCGTTAGCGCACGTGAGTGGCTAACTCGGAGCTGCCGCGGATTTATTGGCGCTTACCTGGCCTTGCAAGGCCACGTGGTGCTTTGTGGGTTGCCGAATTGACGGGGACCTCCCCCACTCTATCGTTAGCGCACGTAAAGCGGCTAACGCGGGTAACTCGTAGCTTCCGCGGATTTCTTGGCGCTTACCTGGCCTTGCAAGGCCACGTGGTGCTTTGTGGGTTATCGAATTGAGGGGGACCCCCCCAAACTATGTCGTTAACGCACGTAAAGCGGCTAACGCGGAGCTTCCGCGGATTTCTTCGCGCATCCCTCGCCGTGCTCAGCCACGTGGTGGTTCGGCGGGTGGCGACCGCTCGTTGCATTTTGCTGCTCGCTGTTCCCCCAGACGCCGTGCGCGTCAAAGCCAAGGGACAGACGAGTGAGCGGTGTTGGTGCTGCCGCTGTGTGTGAGCCTGGCCCCCTTGGAAGAGGATGCCACGGAACGATGACAACAACAACAACAACAGCAGCAGCAGCAGCTGCTCTCTCGTTTTGTTCACTGGCACGAGGTGGCGCAGCATTTTGTTAATTTACGACCCCGCGTAGATCGCTCCGCCACGTGGCAATCACACCGAAAGTGCTGGAATCCCACACAGCTGGAATATGTGGAATTAAGTGGACGTGGCAAATAAAGCGATGTTTTTTTTTATTTGGTGCCAGTGCGTGCGTGGGTGCGCTCGCGTTCAATTCCCGCTCACGGCTATCATGAGTCACGCGTCTGTGAGCCAGTGCTGGGGGGCTCCCATAAGAGTGACTCTCGGCCCCCTCAAGTGAGCATGAAACGTGATCGACATCACAGCCGGGGAGACAAAGGGGCCGTCCATAAATGACGCCACGCGATTTTGGACGATTTTTGACCCCCCACCCTTTCGTCACACGGTGTCACAAAAAGTCAAACCCCCCCTCAAATATGACGTCACAAAGCTCTGCCCCCCCCCCCAAAAAAAAAAAACTTGCTTCAAATCGCTTTAAACTATTGTCATTGTAGTGCGTATTTAATGTGGCGCTGCACTCTGATATTGTAGCAGAACACATTTATTAAAAGCTTCTCTAATTAAGTAGAACGTGTTGTCTATATTTATTTAAAGTTGCGCATTTTTAAGTGATGTCACCTTTCTCAAACCCCCCCCTCGTCACACATCGTCACAAATGTCTGACCCCCCCCCCCATAGGTACGTGACGTCATTTATGGACGGCCCCAACGGCGACCGGGCGCGTGGTGCTGACCCCACCACCGAATCGTGTGCCGTGCCGGCCTGCATAGCTGCTCTCTAACAGCACTTGCCCCTACAGTCTGTCAAGGCTACACGGGGGATCTTTGTGTATTCATATTCTTAGGTTTTTTCGGTAAAGTCACGTAGGTAAAACAATAAAATTAATAAAAGTAAAATAAAAATAAAATAAAAATCACGACGTTTCGGAGGCAACACAAGCTTCCGTCTTCAGGTGGAACCGTCACAGCACGATAGCTGTATCAAGTGAAGACGGAAACTCGTGTTGCCTCCACCTGAAGACGGAAGCTCGTGTTGCCTCCGAAACGTCGTGATTTTTATTTAATTTTACTTGTATTAATTAAAAATTTTACCTACGTGACTTTACCGAAAAAACCTAAGAATATGAATCCTTGTAGTCACGAAAGCTTCAAATCTAGGATCTATGTGTGTCTGCGTGGTTATTGGCAGAGGCCCGGGTAAATATTTAAAAAAAGCGTCAGAAACGCTCGCGAAAGCCGCCGTGCGAAGATCAAGCACACGCTACAAATGGAAAGTGAATTACGATGCTGGATACGCGGACGGATTAACATGCAATAGCCCCCCCCACCTCCACCCCCGTCCCCGTTTTATTCAACACGAAACCGAAATGCTTTCGGGCGAATGCATTAAGCAACGCGTATGCGCTCGCGTTTTTGGCGATTCCTCGTGCGATGAGTTTTGATAAGGATGACACCGACGGTGACCACGGACAATGAGAGCCTGTTGAGAAGAAATCCACCCCCTCCCTCCCCACCCGGTGATTTGTGATGATGAAATAATAGCCCTCGATTACCATTGTTGTTGTGTGAATGAATGTGTGAATGTGTCTGTCTGTGTGTCTGTGTTTTGTCTCGCTCTCAAATTTAGCAATCTTTGGAGGAACGTAATCAACCAGGCGGGGTGTTGACTGCGGTGTTGACCGACTCTCTGTGTTGTTTTGCATTATATATCCACGTTTACTATGTTTGTTTTCTCATTAATTTGTACCTGATGATGGCTGCTTGTGTTGCAATCGAAACGTCGCATTCTATTATTATTTAATTTAATTTCTCTCCACGTGAATTTACCGAAAGAACTTTCGAATAATTCCTGCAGTCACGAAAGCTTCGAATCTAATTTGGTGTGAATGAAGTTTGATAACGGTTACGATCACCGCTACTGTCTGCCGTTAAACTACGGCTGCTGCTACTGATCATGATGTCTGCTGCCAATCATATATTGTTGGTACATGTATTGCTGATGATGACACTGCTGTTTGTATTCATGATGATAATAATATTGGTGGTGATGGTGATACTAATGGTAATGCTATCTTCCACTGATGATGATTCTGCAACTTCCTGCTGCATCTATCGATGATGGCAATAATGGTGACGATGATGATGATGACGGTGGCGACGCAACCAATCCGTCTGGTGCGTGATTAAATCACAGATTTGTCTTATTCCCTTCATCGATAACGCACCTCCGATGAGCACGGTCGACGACGTACGGTGCGAAAGAAGTTCTACATACAAAGCACACGAGAGTCTCCTTTCACGTGAACTATCCCAGCTCACAAGTGCGCATGTTGGCACGTCTGCGCCCCCTCTGTGCTGTGCTGGGTTTACACACTAATGCTGGACAAAGCAATCCCAATTAGCGCACGCCACCTCACCAGGCCCCCACACAGCTTTTTTTTTTTAAAGACTGCTGACTAAACACGTGGGATTAAAGACCTGCCGGCTAATGTATTACCTGTTTCACCACTCCGCGGCATCTGGAGCCGTGCGTTTCAATAGTTTTGTTTTAGAGGCTCGCGCGGAAACGCTCCGTACGGGTTTCTTTTCCTTCTCTGTCCGATTTATTTATTTATTGCACTCGCCCCAAATGAATATAATGCAAAGCTCGTTGGTCGTTATTTGAACTCCATTACACTGTGCACAGGGAGGTCACGGGGAGTGCTGTGGTTCGGAACAGGGTTTGCGACCTTTTAATCTGCACGTTCTGGTTGAAGATGTGGCCCACTATATACATATAAAGACAAAGACCCCCCGGGGGTATAGCCTTACTCTGAATGCTAGGGCAAGTGCTGTTAGCGAGGAGCACCTATGAAGGCTGCCATGGCACACGAGGGGGTGGGTGGCCAGTACCACTCCCAGCCGCCTTTGTCTCCCGAAGTTGACACATGGCAGCAGGTACAAATTTTGAGGCCGAGTCGACCTAGGGGAAGCCCAGGACCGGTTCAAATAATTGTCACTGGCGTTAACCACGAACGGGTCGCTGGGTTCGTAGTGCAGTCCGCTAACAGCTGTGAAACTGCTCACCACATTATGTCCGTGTATTAAAACACACACTCATATAAACAAACTACGTACACACACTCACACATACATAGGTGCTGTTTGCACGAGGAGGCAGGCAAGATGCTGAGCACAAGCCAAGACAAAAACGTCACGTCAACCTAATGCTGAAATCGTTACGGAGTCGTATGACGTTACTCAAAGCGTCTCACGAGTCAAAAAAAAAACGTAACGCGGCTCCGCTCGTTTTCATCGGTGGTCGCGTGCCAACGGTGGACGTTCCACAGTCGCACTGTGGCAGGGCCAGTCTGACACATGCGAAGACTGCCATTGATCTCCCACTACGTGGTACTCAATAGGGATGAGATGGATGTTGGGCTTCAGCCACCCCTGCCTCGAGGGGTTATCGCTGCAACCTTCGTATTGTAAAGGGAACACCGTTCCACCTGGCCCAGATATGCAAATGCGTGGTATTAAAAAGTATAATGAAAAGGAACTAATAGTTAAAAAGTGTCACGTCCGACGACGCCTCAAGATGAAAATATGATGTACACAAGTCATTGTCGAAATATGAGTTTTAAAAAAAATATTTCATGACCAACTACTCTACTGCACATTATAATTGTGTTATCAGTATCGGGAGTAATGACACGATGTTAAGAGCTCTCCTTGAAAAAACTCAGTCAGCAGATATTTTCAAGAAGTTAAGCAGTATCTCTGGAAGATTACTCAACAGAACTATCTCTGGAGCCACTACACAATATATCTTTCATCCAACAAGAAGACGACAATCTTGATTTGAAGCTTTCGTGACTGCAGGAATCCATACTCTTTGGTTCTTTCGGTAAAGTCACATGGGTAGAAAACTAAAATAAAAATAATATATCACGACGTTTCGATCGCAACACAAGCGGTCGTCCTCAGGCGGAAAATATATAATCCACCAGTGTAACTGCTGAACCAGGAAGAAGACGACACTGTTTAAGCTCTGTTTAAGCTTTGTAAACACGGTGTTTGCTTTATGTAAATCACCCAATATATATTTAACATTTCACACGGTGTTCGGCTCAAGCAAGCGAAAGGACAAATGTGGTGTTTTCTTTCAATGCAGTCAGTCATTGCCGATGACGACGAGGTGATGAACTCGCAACACTTGTGAACCCGATTTTAATCAGCTGGTTACCCGGATGTTTGAGTCATTTGGAATCCCGGCTGTAACCAATTCGGCATTCGCTCCTTGGGCACATGACCTCTGGATTGCAAGTCAAGTCGGTTAATCATTGCGCGATGGCAGCATTCGGTAGGACATGTGCCTTTCATATCACAGGTCGCCTTTGGAAAGTAAAGGAGCCTTACCTGGTAATGGAAAAAAATTGTTGAGCTTAATAATTTAGATTCAGAAGGTCCAATTAAACAATGTATCTGAACTATAACAAACACGATAATTGTTTTTTTACCCTTTTATCTGGCAACAAAACTGACACCTTTTTTACAAGGAGTCATGTTTGCATAGACCACAATACCTGCAGTCGTAATGCAAACAAAAAACATAACTCTGATAATGTATGCACTGTCCTTGAATTTGATTGGTCCACACCCGAGACAGCTTTCCTTAGAGCCTAGTCTCACATGGTGTTGGACCAGATGACGCCAAAAGGCGCACAACTTTTTTCTTCTGGCAAATGAGGTTCCAATGGTATAACAAACACACCAACTCACAGTACTGCAGTAAGCATTGTAGTTTAGTTTGTTTTGGTTTGCATGTGTGTGGGCATATAAATAGCATCACTTCATAAGTGTTCAATCCGATCTTCTGTTGCGGCATCGTTCTGTTGGTATATCAGTGGGAATCCCCCACTGTACCATCGTGAGTTCTCATCTTAATGTCATCGAAGACGGCAAAACAAATACCACCTGATAAGCCTGACTTCGTAAAAATGTGCACGAAATAAAAGCATCAATACAATTGTGACTACTTTATAGAAAGCCTTGACCGCCGAAAATGGAAATGTGGAATTTCCATTTACTGGGTTCAGCAGGAAGGCAAATTGGGTATCAGAGTAGGCAATCGTGTTTTGACTCGTCGTCCAGTTATTAGTATTATTAATCATTACACGGCAACATCCTCTGCTAATTTATCATGATTTATAACAGGGATGTGTGCTTCCACGCGTTCCTGGCCAGGCATAGCACACATACCCATGACGTCCAGTCAACCGAGGTGTGCGTGTATAATGCTCGTTACAAAATTCATAAGCAAAAACGGAGAACTTCGAGGCAATGGAAGATGGACTGAGCGTGGTCAGAAGACCTTGTCATTGTCCATCCCGGGTTAATGAACGTTGTCGATCCGCTTGCTAAGTTTGTCGGGTTATTATTTTGAGCAACACCAGTAATACCATCGCTATTATATGCACACAGGTATGGCTCGAAACAGGTGAGGTTTCGGTGTGGAATTAAATTTCCGGCCGTCGCTAACATCGGTGTGACGGTTCCACCTGAAGACGGAAGCTTGTGTTGCCTCTGAAACGTCTTGATTTTTATTTTTATTTTACTTTTATTAATTTTAATTTTTTACCTACGTAACTTTACCGAAAAAACCTAAGAATATTGGTGACGAAATCTGAATCGGTCCCTCTTCGTTGACCAGCCTGGTGAAGTATGGTCAGCAACCCCCCAATGCGGGGGAGGTTTTCATCCACGAGTAGATTGACAATGGGCTGAAGATATCTACTCATATGATTACGTAAGGATGTCATGATGTGCAGATGCCTTTGCCTTACGACATTCAAAATTAATGAGCTACTCCGGAAAATGCCAAAACGCTAGACAAACAGATACAAAAGTAACGTTTTATTTTTATCGTAAACACTGCAGAGGTCAAATCTGCAAATGATGATAATACCTCATCATAATAAAATACTTGCAATAACGCAGGCTGGAAACTATTAGCTTCAAAGATTGTCCAAAAATATGTACAAAGTCACAACGCCATTGTGCATGTACAAAAAAACCCCATCAGCTTTGCCTGAAGAATTGCACAGTGGCCTTGACATTTGTGTCTCTTACTTGAAACTCATGGTTTTCCAGCCTGCGCTATTACTCTGTTAGGATGAGGTTTTATCATAATTTGCCGATTTTTTTTGTTGTTGCCATTATCCAAGCTAATGGGCCCCATAGCGGAGATGCGGCGACTCCTCAAATGTGGATCCCAGAGGAAAACTTTGCAGTAGTTGAGCATTGGTGTCTGTACAGTGGTGATGAGCCGAGATGAAACTGGCCCGCAGTGGTCTATCACTGCATCACTGCTGCTGTCACTTAGTCATCACATTTGCTCAAATTTATTTTCAGGACGATGCAAGGCAGGAGGGACCACAATGCATTTATTCAAGATGCAGTATGCCGATGTTTTTTTTTTGCATAATGCACAATGGCCGTGTGCTGTTTACCTAATTTTGTGTCTTGTTTGAAACTGAAGAGGTCATTGGATAGCAGACGAGTCACAGTACTGATCCAGCACTGCCAAGATCCTGGGTCTAAAGCCTGGGTGTCCATCCGTGATTCGTCTGCGTTCTCAAGCGTAGTCAGTTGATGGTCTCACGGTTTCCAGGCCGTTCACCGGTGACTGCACAGAATGCGTTTTACTGCATTTCGTTACATGAGTACATCTGATGAAATTCTAGCCTGGCAATGGACATTTCTCCGTGGACTCGGGCTAATGAGATGGAACACCCCTTAGCGTGAATACACAATAACTTCATTCTAGAGGATATCGTAAGTAAGTGAGCGATGATTCTCCCTTCGTGGGTCGTTCTTCAACACGGCAGAGATGCACTGCTGTTGCGGGAATTCCCAATTGACAATTTCACTTCGCGACGCGATGGAGATGGCATTGGAATATTATTGGGGAGAATGCAAACACAACGAACTTAAATTAAAAAAACACGCACAACTGGAAATTGTGTTGACAAACGCGATGCCTGTAAGGTCAACGATGTTTGCGGCTGGTGCAATATCCACTCTCCTAAGGCTGAATGCCCTCTACTGGTAGTCCCAAATGAAGGTGTGGGCGAGTGCCACTACTGCCACTGCACCTGCTGTGTGGCAAGCGGCCTTACCGTCGCTCAAATTTTCGGCCAGCTATCTGCAGCTGAAGCCTGGCAATAGGTTTTTAAAGAAGAAAAGCAAATTCAATGAAAACCGCGAGTGAATAGTTGTTCAAATCTCATACGGACAAATTCCAGATGCGATGGGAGTGGAAAGAGATGTGACAGGCTTTGGTATCGCAAAGGAAACCCGGGTTGATAAGAAATTTCAAAATACTTTTGGAGCAAAGAGCCCTGAATACTCGTCGTGACATGTTCAATTCTGAAAACAGTTGATGTTAACGTGGGAAAATAAATGCATGAGTGGCCAAAACATTTTGAGCATGCCATACACGCATGGTAAATGGTCTATATTTCAGTATGGACAGACATGTGCATACAGTAGAACCCCGATTAACGATGGTAATTGGTTCCATGAAGCAGCTCGTTAAGTGATTTGGTCGTTAAGCGAGTCTAGGAAATACAGTACACCAAGAATTCAAAAGAGATGTTTCCACATCAAAGTACAGCAGACACCGAATGTAAACAATGCCCCAACGCTCATGAATGGCCGTCACTGATTGGCCGAGACCTGGTCAGACCACTTTGGAGCTCGCCGATTGGCCGAAATTGGCGGTCACGTGCTCGTCGTAAGCCCGTCGTTAACAGGGGGAATGGTCGGTAAGCGAACACACTGGGCTGTATGGAGGCCCGCCGTTAAGCGATTCGTCGTTAGCAGGGGTGTTCGTTAAGAGGGGTTCTACTGGATATCATTGTATATAATTGGGTGCTGTGCCAATGCCATCCTGTTATCAAGCGTCGTGGAGGTGGGGGTTGGTGAATCGTACACAGATGGAGCCACGCTATGTTTGAGACACTCACAAACAGGAGACGTGAACCGCCACTATGTGCCAGTTGCAGACCTATCGTTTGGATATTGTGAGTGTTATTCTGTCATTTGTGTGGGTCTCTTACAGATCGCATGGTTTCCTTCCAGTTTGCAAAGCCGTCTTTTAGGCAATTTGGTAAAATATCTAAAGAAATTGAGAATATCATTATGACCGTGTCTTTCAAAGTGGTATTGGAGTTAGAGGCTGTCACTCAAAATCAGAAGGCTGTATGTTCAAGTCCCGCTCAAGGTTGAATTAGCCCATCCTTCCAGGGTCGATAAAGCGAGTACCACTTCGTGTGTAGTCGGCAGTGGCTGCCCAATAGATAGATTGTCCTAAACCGCAGAAATGAGGAATCCCTAACAATTGGCTCAGTGCAAACGATTTCAAGTAGCACAATGGAGACACTTTCACTTTTAAAAACATCAAAGCGATCTCGTTTCACAATAAGTCCACGATGTTTTGGGTCCATACATTACAAACACAAATTGTATTGATTATATATAAATATATATGCAATAAAAAATGATGTATAACTTCTACCAATGAATCTTAATTTTAGAACTTTCGTGACTGCAGGAATTATTATTTGTTTCTTTCGGTTAAGTCACGTCTAAAGATAAAATAATAAATTAAATTAAATAATAGAATACGACGTTTGAAACGTCGTATTCTATTATTTAATTTAATTTATTATTTTATCTTTAGACGTGACTTAACCGAAAGAAACAAATAATAATTCTACCAATGACTCTGAAAGTCAATGGGGTTGAACACTGTTCATTGCCCATCGACTTTTGAGTCCAGTCTATGAGTATTGGTGTCTTAACAGAAATGCATCCAGCTCTTAGAATATAATATCCTTTCCACTGGTAATGAGACGCAGAAGATAATTATTGACTTTACCCAACACTGCGTGAGGAAGTCTGAAAGCAGAACAATACTATTGAGCAACACTTTTCAGTAACAGATTGATGCCTTTGTATAGTCAGCTTAAGGGGGTGTCTGGGAATTCGATGAGTATATGCGAGTGCGCGTAACGCCACCCTCATATATTTTCACTCAATGATGTTATGCCGTATTTGGTTTAACGTTTGTATAAAAGCCAATAAACAAATTGTGTACCGGTAATAACAGTAATTATCCTCCAGTGTGAGCGTGCCTTTTTTGATTATGCCATCTATGTGTATCGATTACTACTCATAAGTGCGTTGACAAAGAGAGAAAAAAAAACTGCTGAAAGTTTATATCGAATTATACAAAATGCAGGATGTTCGACACATTGCAGTCAACGTGCAATTACACTGCATTATAATCCGCATGCTGCGGGTACTCGAATTTCACTGAGAAATTACGAAGAATTCTACATCCTTGCCGTGGTGGCGAGATGTTAAATACCTCGCCAGGTACACAAGAGGTCGTGGGTTCTATCCCGAGCCTGACGCCTGCTGTGCATTTGGAGTGTGCGTGTCTCTCTCCCCGTGGTCGCGTGGATTGTTTTCTGGGTCCTCCGGTTTGACCCCCTCCACATTTACAAAGATGCGTTTAGAGTGTTTGGCTGCTGTACGTTTCCACACGATAAGCCCCTTCGTTGAGCTATCATTTGTGACCAGGTCGCTTCTGAAAAAAAGAACTACATCGCTCAGTGGGTCTTACCAGGTGAAATAAAAAATAAGAATCGAACGCAAGGGACACGCGCGGAGTAGTCGGCGTGAGGGTTAGAGCTGCCGCTGATCGTGCAGCAAATTTCTAAGAAGCATTTACAAGCCACGTGGTGATTTCTTTTATCCACTGCTGGATGAGAGCCTCCCAAACGCCACACGGGTCGCGAGGGTTATGTGAACATCGTTCGCCACACTTGTCAGTGTTTGGCTGGTAAAAGCAGGGAGCATCGATGTGCAGTTCCAAAAAAATAACTGTCGCTGCATTGCACTCTGCTGCTCCACCACGTAGCCCCGTAGCAGCCTATCGTCATCCGCTTTGTGCATGGTGTTCCGCCAACCCAAGCACTGGCCAGGCTCGAACCGGTTTAGCTTCAGAGATCTGAAGGGAACGGGCGCATTTCCAGGGCGAGTTTGATTTGTGGGCCATTCTGCCGTGATGGCCATCCTTTTTAGGGCAGGTGAAATCGTGCGATTGCAAATTCTTGCGTGCGATTGGATCGGACGGCGTTTGCAGTCGGGTGAAATGTGTTCCGCAATGGTCGTAAGCAAATTGCCACCACGAAAAGAAAAGAAAACATATCACGACGTTTTCTCATTGGAAGAAAATGAAAACCGAACTAAAATATATACGTGCGTTATAAAATGCATAATTTTACCGAATTTTGGCTTCACAATGCCAACAATTTACCGAAGTAAACATTCAAAGTTCCCCGCAAAAGCTTTGGGTGAGTCTGTATCCGTTTGCTAAGAAATGTGATGACTGCCTGAAAATGATAAAAAAAACATATATACTAATGAGCCCCAAACATTATGCTAAATATAAACCTTGAGGGAATTGAAATGACACTGAAAAAGAAAAATGTACGTCAGTCAATACTTCAGCTAATATGCCATTTGGGGAAAATAAAAACCGTTTTTTCAATATTTTTACGTTTATTACTAACTATGAGAATGCTGACTTGACTGAATCATAATAACAGATAGCTGAATGATGAAACATATTTTTAGAAACCTTTAACATGATGATGACGGCATGTTTGAAAGCTATGACATTTAGGTATCCGCGATGGGTTCAAGATTTTTTTCCCATAAATCCAAATGATCCAAAAATCAGTCTTCGACACCAAAATTTCAGACAATCCGATAAAGTGTTGCCATGAGGCATCGGGCAACATCAATCGTGTTATATCAGGAAGACAATTTCAATTATTGTATAATGTTGATTACCTAACGAATTTGAAAAGAATAAAAAAATGTTATTTACCTTCAAATGCCAACATGATTTACACTGTTTAAATCTGAAACTCATCCCTAGTAGGTATCTTGAATAGCCATAACACATTCGTATAACACGTTAAACTACGTATACTTTTTATTTTACCAGGTAAGGCCCACTGAGCTGTACAGCTCTTTTTCAGAAGTGACCTGGCCACAAATGATAGCTCTACGAAGTGGCCTATCATATGGAAATGTTTCACAGACAAATACTGCAAATGCATGTTTCTAAATGTGGAGGGAAAAACCGGAGGACCCGTAGAAAAATCGACGCGACCGCGGGGAGAGAGAGTGACACAAAAACTCCAAATATACAACAAGCGTCAGGGTCGGGATCAAACCCACAACCTCCTACTCTTAGTTCTTTCGGTAAAGTCACGTAGGTAAAAAATGAAATGAAAATTAATAAAGAAATAAAATCACGACGTTTCGGAGGCAACACAAGTTTATTATTAATTTTTTTATTAATTTTAATTTAATGTTTTACCTACGTGACTTTACGGAAAGAACTAAGAGTATGAATCCTTGCAGTCACGAAAGCTTCAAATTTACCACAACCTCCTGTATACCAAGTGAGGTAGTTAACATCTCGCCACTCTACAACATTTTTGTAGAGAGTTAAAGAGTCTGGTGTGGTTCAATTTGGCACTGGGAATTGGAGGTTATGCTTATCTCGCACTGTTGAATAACGGACGACATATCTTAATTACCAAACAATATTGCATCTGTAACAGATATTTAATTTTTTCCTCCACACAATGGCACAGAGTGACTGTCCTTGACATCTGTCATTACGAGGTGATATTACTGTTATGCAACTCACCTTTCATTTTGTGCTTTCTGTCTATGTTGCAATGGCAGGTCTGTTCGCCAGTTTCGTTTTCAGCGGTGCTTAGTGGTATTTTATTAATAACCAGTGAATGAATGAATGCCCTTCACCAGGTGGGCCAGTATTTTGAAAACATCATCTCGATTTTATCATTCCGAATGCAAATCTCAACAGCCAAATGTCATCTCAACTTTCCGTTGTCCTTCTCCTGATGCCATTACTTTTGAAAAAAATAGATGTTCTGTCGTGTGCTTGGGTTTTCTCCAGTCCCTGCAGATTTCTCCCACTTGCAAAAACATAATCTTTAAAGGAATTGGCCAAACAACCGACGCCTGTATATTTGGCGTTTGCCTGTTCTCCCCGTGGTCGTGTGGATTTTTCTCCTGGTCCTCCGGGATTTCCCTCCACATTTAGAAACATGCATTTAGAGTATTTGGCTGTTCTCAATTTCCAAGTGATAAGCTACTTTGTAGAGCTATCATTTGTGGCCAGGTTGTTTCTGAAAAAAAATCTGTATAGCTCAGTAGTTTTCGTTTTCAGGATAATTCTGTACAAGTCTTTCAGACTCAATGACACTTTCCAAAAAAATGTTTCACAACTGAATATTGCATTCATATGGGGCATGTAGAATTCGCATTGAAGGCTCAACTTGTTATTTTGCATGAAAGCCGTTTGGTTTATGAGCAGGAGGACCACGACTGGAGAAACGAGCTGTCCAACTTTGCTCACGTTACGCTATACATACCAATGCAGATCAAATGGTGAACGACGTCACGGGTAAATGAACGAATACGTATCAGCAAGATACATTGTAGTAATTGATGGGAGACACACATCCATGTATGTTGCGTCTGTGTATGTATGCATTCATGGATGTAAGAAAATAAACACATACATGAGAAAAATACGAATATCGCTTGGACCTCCCTTCAGTCGACTTAGTGTGTGAGTAATACCTGGTGAGGTGCGTGCAAAAATCAGCTTGGCTGGGTGCGGTACGGAACCAGCCACACTATCCTCCCTCCTTTGCTCTGCTGATCTTTAGCAGGTGCCCTGGCGGTGTAGGGTTATTAAGGTGCGTTTATACGAGAGCATAATGTGTGCACAATAGCACAAAGGAAATGCCGTCTGACCTGGAGCACGCGGAAATGGAGTGATCTGCATTGGCTACAGGGTTGCCGATGATGCCGATTCCATGCATCCCACGTGGAAGAATCTGCAGCGACAACACAAGAACGAGGCGGTAAGTGACAAGGTGCAGAGGAATCACGGCTGGGCGAGCGGGTGTGCGGGCGAGCGGGTGAGTGGGTGAGCGGGCGAGTGGGCGAACGGGTGAGTGGTTAAGCAAGCGGGCGGGTGTGCTGGCCAGCGGATGAGTGGGTGAGCGGGTGTGTGGGCGAGCGGGCGAGTGGGCGAGCGGGTGAGTGGGCGAGTGGGCGAGCGGGTGAGTGGGTGAGCAAGCGAGCGGGTGTGCTGGCCAGCGGGTAAGTGGGTGAGCGGGTGAGTGGGTGAGCGGGTGAGCGGGTGTGTGGGCGAGTGGGTGTGCTGGCGAGTGGGTGAGCGGGTGAGCAAGCGAGCGGGTGTGCTGGCCAGCGGGTGAGTGGGTGAGCGGGTGAGCAGCTGTGCGGCCGAGTGGGTGTGCTGGCGAGCGGGTGAGTGGGCGAGCGTGTGTGCGAGCGATCGGGCGAGTGGGCGAGCGTGCATACGGCGTGAGCTCAACGCCTGCGGGACATTGAGATGGCCGGGCAGCTCAGAGGGCTTATATCCCAAGTCGGCACTTTAAAAAATGCACCACACAAGATCCTGGGTTTTGAATATCGGATGGCCACCGGTATAAACCCGTTTTTCATGAGCCCTTATGTTTGTTACTCACGGCGAATGATTGAGAGAATACGATTTTGCTACGAGTTCCGTGCATTTTAGCCACAAATCAGTGTCAAATCAGTTCAAATGAGCTTTGTGGGGTGCTCTCATCCATTTGTGCTCCTGGGCTAGTGGTGGACATGCCACATTCCTGTGACGAGGACGAGTCATTCCACAGGACAACCAATGTAGACTTTTCCGAAAGTTGTACACATTTTTATACGTCAATAAGGAAGATAGGTCGAATTATGCCTTGACCTGGGTTTTCATTATCAACCTTCCGATTATCAGCTGTGGTATGACCACAATACCATCTAACCAGATCACCTTTAAGATCTGACTTCACGCGTAATACACACAACACACATTTACATATATATATATTTTTTATTGCATGGGGTTTTCCCGACGGAATAATTTGCCAAATGTTGCCACATACCGCAGCGTCTGTGAGAATGTCGAGTGAGTTATTATAACGATAGTCGGTACACAAACAAGGGAATGACACTACATTACTATACACTTCATAGCTCTGTTTGTTTCACGTATTGATATATACTTTAGCGATCTAGACCACTTAATCTGCCATCTAGCGGTTGTTCTTAGGAAAGGCTCTCTGAAGAGACAACCATCTATAAACTACAATTTGTTTTATTTTACCAAGTAAGGCCCCACTGAACTACGTAGCTCTTTTACAGAAGCTACCTGGCCACAGATGATAGCTCGACGAAGTCGCTTATCACGTGGACATTTACAGCAGCCAAGTAACTCTAAACGCGTGATGTTGATTCTAAATGTGGAGGGGAAAATCCGGCGCGCCCGGAGCGAAATCAACGCGACCATTGGGGAGAGAAAAATGCAAAATCCAAATACGCAGCAGGCGTCAGGGGACAGGATCGAACCCACGACCTCCTGTATACCAGGCGAGGTAGTTAACATCTCATCGCCGTTTAACCATCTTCCAGCGTCGTTTCGCAACACAACGTGATATCATACTGACCGATCGGAGGGACATGCTACGAAAAAAAATCCCTCGACTCTAATAGCTCAACTGGGACTCAGTATTAGGTTATTTTAAAAAATTAAATATACAGCACTGAAGCCTGTTCGACACAACATTGCACGGACAAAGCTCGTGGAAATTAACGTTTCCGTTTGCAAAGAGGTATCAATGACGAAGACCCTGTTTTTTTCCCTAAAACGGGTGACGCTTTATTGTACAATGCTACAAAGTGCATTTGCATGCACTGCGGGTATAAATGTGCACATTTCAAAGCGTTAACCGATGAAATCTTCGTAAAAAGATTTGATTATTTGAACCACAAACAGAATTTAATTTGAACGTGACTGGATACACGACTAACTCGTAGTTCATTTGTGACTGTTCTGTTTTGATATTTTTAGACATCTACGATTTAAGAACGCACAAACAAAGATAAAAGTGACTACGTAAGGATTCCCTTTAATCTGCCGAACAACAATGATTATATACGTTTAGTGGAAAGGCCTATCGTGCGTACTCGCTGTAATCTGAGTCTATTTTTAATTGTTGGTGTAAAGGAACCCTTATTTATAGACCTATAATGAACAAAGAGAGAATCGTGGCACAGATACATTGGCTAATTGAGCTGCAAAGGAAAGGTCTGTCTGTGTGTGTGATATATGTGGTGGGGAACGGTAGTGTAGTGGTTAGCAACGCTACGAACCCAGCAATCTTGAGATTGATTCCCGCTCACGACTAATAACAGTGGCGAATATCTGAATCTGGTCCTGGGCCTCCCCCAAGGTAAACTCAGCCTTAAACTGAGTACCTGTTATGGCATGTAAACGTCAGAACGGGGGAGACAAAGGCGGCCGGGTGTGGTGCTGGCCACCCACCACCTCGTGTGCCGTGCCGCCCTTCTTAGGTGCTCGCGAACAGCACTTGCCACTACAGTCTGTTCAAGGCAGTACGGGGGATCTTTGTCTTTGCATATCTATGTGTGTGGACGACCACTGCAACTTTGTCAAGGCGTCTCCGTGTTGGGTGGCGCTCATCTCTTGCGGCTGCTGCGTTGGTTATCGCGGCCGCGCTGGATAAGCCCTCTGTCGGGTTGTCCGATTATACCGCAAATTCAGTTCCAGAAGAAAGGCTGTGAAGCGAAACGTCGAACATCGTGCCTGTGAACGACGACGCATCGTTGAACTTTTGTAGTTGCCCGCAAGAGATGAACACTATCCAGTCATGGAAATTCCACATTACTATGGCATTCCCATTGCAGTGGACTTGTCTTTTCATGCGGTAACCAAAGAAGCAGAGAATGCATTTGATTAAGTGAATGTCCACTGAATAACATTTTAGCATCACCTTAATTCTGGATGAAATTAAATTGTGATGGTAGGGCTGCATGAACTGAATTGTGGTGTAAGAAGGTATTATGCAAGATTTGATATCTGGTAATCAAATCCTATTGGGTACTTTTTGGATAATGGTACAGACGAAGGAGATGACATCAGATATAAAAACGTGAGAATACAAACGCGACAGTTGAAATGAAACAAGAAAATAACTGCTTGTAATTTATCTGTGGCCCCGAACTGATGATGGAATTTCCACGTTCCCACGGCAGGATTATTCTTTGTTTCTCCGAACCTCATTCATTGTTAACGTTCTGCGCAATGGGCTAAGATGATACCCGGGCAGGATTTGAAGTTACAACCTTCTAATTTCGAGTGACGGGGGCAATGCCGTCAGAACACCGCCCCGGGGCGGCAATTCTTATTCAAAATAATCCTCAAACTGGCCCAAATCAGGCACGGCACACCGACGACATTCGATGCCAACGGTGCCTTTCCCGCGGTTTAGATAATTCGACAACTCCGTCCGCCGTGCACACGCTGCGACAACGGGGGATCCGCTTCCCCCAATATTCATTTTGGTGAAATTCCACGCTGGGCGCGAGCATCGTCTCGGCACGTTGGCGCGACGGCCCAAGGAGCGTTCACCTGCGCGGGGCGATCCGTGTGCTTATTAAGCCGTGCACAGCAGAGGGTCGCCCCACCGGCTTTTAAAGGAGGCAATTCGCCGCATTTGACTCGGAGCTACGCACAATCGGGCATTGGGCTATTTAAAGAGCGCGGTGGGGGGGGGGGGAGCAGCGGTTTTGGTCCAGGCGTGTGAATCTGTTTGGCTGTGCGGGGATATAAAAAAAACTGCTGCTAAAAATGAATAAAGTAGGGTAACCCCCCCCCCCCCAGTAATCATCGCTTTAGCCACGTGCTGTGATTGCTCCCTTTAAACGGACCGCCAGCGCGCCGTGGCGTGAGCCGTCGGAGGGCACTTGGGCCCCCCTTCTTCCTCTTGCCCGCCACCCCCCCCCCCCGTTCTAATTCTGAGCAAACTCTCGCGCTGAGAAAGCAATTATACCCTCGCGGGCGGAATGGCATAAAACACAATTACCGGTGGCGTTACAGAGATTGGCGCGTATGGAATAATGATGGATATTTAATAGTCCCAGACGGACATTGCTATTTTATATATATATACGTACATCTCGAGCGAGTTCATGAAGCGTTTGACTCGAAGAGGCGACAATTGCAGGGACTGTTTTTTATTTTCTTTCGGCAACGTCAAAGCCACGCGGCAACGCGCAAGCGCGGCGCGACACGGACTGTGTGGAAGTTGAGCCGTCAAGAGATGCGTCTCTCTTGCTCAAGTGCGAGAGAGATGGCAGAGGTCGCAAACGGGTTTTGATTCCTTACCCGTACCCGTACCCGGCCGCACCAGGGTCGCAAATGGGTACCCGTACCCATACCCAGCTGGGCACGGGTACCCGTTCCCTACCAGTACCCGTACCCTACCCGAAATGAGTGACAAACGGTGACTCACCAGTGACTCACGGCCTACCCGTACCCGTACCCGGCCGCACCAGGGTCGCAAACGGCTACCCGGCTACCCGTACCCGGCCGGGTACGGGTAGCCGGGTATCGGGTAGGGTACGGGTATCGGGTACCCGGTTGCGACCTCTGAGAGATGGGCAGTGGCCCGTGCCTTTTGTGGACACACTGAGCCGAAAACGAGTGGGAAATTACACATTCCAATGGCCGGGACCAGTCCTCCCCAGAGGAAATTGCCACCGCGATGCCTGCTTTATTGACCCTCAGGGGATGATGGGGACGATTCAACCCTTGACTGGGATGCGAGCTCGCGACTTTTACGAGCGTATGGCCAGGCAAGTTGCTACAGCGGCGATGATGACCTGTGAATACCGCGTGCGTGCGTAAGATTAACATCGTGCACGTTGTAGTAATGCCACATTTAATGATCGCGATGTGGCTGTTTTAAATCGTATTGTGTAACGATGTGAATATACTTAATGTTGGGCTAATAAACATGATTGTAAAAAAATCACACCACTAATGTTCTATTCATACATTGCAAGATTTGCAATAAGGGTTGTAAAAAGTGCAATTACACCAATGCCAAACAGAGGGTTCTTAAAAAAAAAATCATGCAGTGGTGGCGCGGTGCGTGTGTACACTTACAGTGATGTATCTGCATACACTTTTGGACCATGTGCTCATGAGCCACGGTCTTACTATATAATTATTATTATTATAATAGAGCCTATTGGATAACGTTAAGGCATGACAATACTGTAGAAGCACATTGCAAATGTATGCTGCGTGTGTACATATATAACATGGTAATTAACAGGAAGGATGTGTATTCATTTACACGTCAGGTTCGCGGGTTTGAGACCAACAATAGAACACACAATCGCTTGCGCGTTTTATTTTCACGAATTATTTGGCTATGCTGCTGCCGCCACTTTCGCAGTGGTGCAGCAAGCACAATCAACACGCAAACTCAACCCGCCCGTCAGCAACACTGCCTCAGGGCCATTGCCCGAAACGTCGCCAATCATACATGGTTCATTTCTCTGAAGGCAGTGTTGTTGAGGAGCGTGTTGGGTTGTATTACGTATTTATTTTCACTGTGGCACAAGCGTCGATATTAACACACTCAGTAAAATGCATCATTACAATGGAGAGCACTTTTGAAGAAAAAAAACGCCTACATTATAGAGTTATCACGACATTATGTTTTATCACTGTATTTTGTTATCGGTGCATTTAACATAGCTAGTTTGTGCTTGTTTTCTTTTACTGGAGAGGATGTCACTAAGGAATGAAGTGCATTAGACCAGAATGGTAAAACACATTTTTTAAATATTTAAATAGTCGAAAAGCCACCGAGATAAAAATCTTACCTTTCTCCCACTTCCCCAAAAAAGTGGATGTCGTGAGTTTGAGATTCACATTTTACTCAGCGATGGCTATTACGCGGAATAGGAATGTACACTAGATCGTATCCACTCACATTCATTACGGCTGTGGTCCCCGTGTTTGATCAAACTAAACGGTTCAGTTTCTTGTTTAAACGCGTTCGTGTGCAGAACTTCGCGTATGCTCTCTTTAATAAGAGGCTTCGTATAATGCACTCGGCACCATTACATTTGTAAATATTTACAAGAACACAGCATTACGAATAAGGGACACGGTTGGCGCTCATTACTGTGGCTATATTATACTCGGCTTATAACCAAAACAATGACAATTTGTAGAAAGAAAATAAGAATGTTTGTTCGCTCATGTTGAGTACAGGCATCACGATTACGATTCCACAGTGATCATGTTCAAAATCTTCTCCCACTCAACAAATTGCAAGCAGTAATTTTATTTGCACGCATTAAAAATGTGTTTTTTTTATTTAATTGCAAGATTTCATTCCGTACCAGTATCATACGCGAACATGAACAGATGTTAACAGATAGAACGCACCTACGATTAGCGTGGTTGCCTATGTACGGTACGAAAGAAGTCCAATATAAATACATACGACGCGTTATGAGACAATGTCAAGAAAAACTTCACTGCCCGCCGTGATTTCATCGCATGGTTGCCATTATTAGATCGATGGCATTTACGGGCAGGTAACAGTCATTCCTTGTTTCTTCCCGAAATTAACGCCTCTTTCGTATGTTTTGCCCGTAACCTCTGATTCATTGCTAGTGCAATCTCAATTCAGAATGATTACGAAACAGCAAAGCAATTGCATCAAATTTAAGTGTCCGTATTACCACCCACATTAAACACTTTCGTCACAATCATTGACAAGCAAACGCACCGCGTTCCACGCAACTACCACTGTCATGATAAAAACAACACAGCACGGACACACATCCATTGAGAGCAACGAAAGGTTCCTTGAAAAAAAACTCACGTGCAAGTGCTTGACTTTCAGAAGTTTTTACGCAACTCAACGTCGGTCTGAATGAAGACGCACAGAGAAGAACACGACTGTCTGCTTGTTTTCTGCTCTATCTTGACGTTCGATTTATTTTTCTTCCAAACTCCACTCCTGGCTGCAGTGGATTGAAGGCGTTGTCACATTCGAGTCAGCTGCCGTTGTTCAAACTCGCAGCCGTTTAATTCATACTGCATAGAGGCCAGTTGTTAACGCTATCCCTCCCCTTCCCTCCCTCTCTCCTCCACTCTCTCTC
This sequence comes from Lampetra fluviatilis, assembly GCF_964198595.1. Lineage (NCBI taxonomy): Eukaryota > Metazoa > Chordata > Hyperoartia > Petromyzontiformes > Petromyzontidae > Lampetra > Lampetra fluviatilis. The sequence goes on from NC_136299.1 coordinate 3,949,613, forward strand.
TCTCTCTTACCACTGTGTCTCCACTGAGTTCTGCTGGCAGAGAAACCGGCTGCTTAAAAACCTCACTGCAGATATCGATGCTCCCCCCCCTCCTCTCTCCTCTCTTTCCTCGTCTCGCTGAGCTCACGAAACTCGCACGGTGGCTTGGGCAGTCCCGCGGGCTAAAGGCTGCTGCTGCTGCGGGCCGGCTCGCTTGCCCCGGGTCACTCTCTCCCCTTCGTCCAGTCCGTGAGACCCGCACGGGCGTTTGCTGCCTCGCGTGTGAAGGGAACCCGGGTGCTGCTGCCTTGCACGGCCACCTGCGAATCCGTCGCTATTATTGAAGCCCGGAGCGGCAGCCCGCGACTCGCGCAATGGCAAAAGGAGCGCGCTCCTCGCGAGAATGACAGGCAGCGCTGGAGGTTGGGGGTGGTGGTGGTGTTGTGGGATAGCAGTGGGGGTGGGCTCTGGCTTTGGATTGGGATGGGGGGGGGTGTGCATGGCTGGAGACACGGGGTGGTGGTGGCGATGTGGGTGGGAGGGTGGCTGGCTGCGCTGGGGGAAGGATGAGGGAGGGCTGACTTGCGTGTTGGGTTGGTGCCGGGGTGTGATCGCAGCCGCCGCACGACTTATCGCGTTGAGCCGCGCGCCGAGTTGGGAGTGTTAACGTGCTCTGCTAATGTCCTCCGTGTAACGGTTTGCAGAGCATATATATGTGGCGTCCGTTCTTCCCCTGTGAACGGCGACGCAACGCAGCGTGTGTACCGAATGTGTAAATGCGCGTACAATGCGGCGTGGTGGACTACAAGCCCCTGAGTCGTGTACAATGCCACGTTTCTCAATTCTGATGGTGGCCCTGAACTAGTGCTGGAAATTCCACATTTCCATCCTGCCCAATTCATATTTTTCACTATTTGATACGAATTTTAGCTCCCCTCCCCCACTCCATTTAAGAGAACCGAAGTTCTCTCCATTTGATATTTCAATAAAACATTTCACATCTAAGTTAAGCACGGTCAGTACATGGACAATAATAACATGAAGACATTCTGACTGGGAGTGTCTCATGCCAATTCCAATGATGTTCTAGAAGGGGCCAGAAAGCTCAGCTGTGGCACAAACATAGTCCAAAACCAATGATTTTGAATATGGGCCCCCAAAAGGCATGGCCTCAAGGATACATGGTTCCACTCAAAGGGCAGGATCAGCCAAACGTTTTAAATAGTTTGGAGTCTTGTGATGAATCCCCCCCCCCCGGTTAGCCCCCCCCCCCACCCTCTCGCCCTCCCCAGCGCAGTACTATTATACTTAAGCTGATAGAAGCTGACAAAGATCCACGCTGCTACTGGATTCATACTTTGAGATTGGGATTCATGAGTCGCACAGAGTTTGTTCGAATGCACAAGACACCAACCCATCCGTTGGCATACGTGGTGACCAATTGACGACAGTCCAGCAAGTAGGTCGAGGTTTTTTTTGACGAGTGTCTATTGCCTTGTGTGCATGGGCTTTCTCTACGTACTGTTTTGCTCCAATGCACAACAGACTCATTCAGGGATTGTCCAATAGTCTGAATGTAGGACTCCACTAAAATAAATACATTGTTGGGTTTCATTTTAGCATCTATAGTTTGTTATTGTATACAATATGCATCTGCTCATATTACGGTGCGAAGGGAATTCAACATACATACAAATTTTCTTAGGTTTTTTCGGTAAAAAACCTAAGAAGATGATTCCTTGCAGTCACGAAAGCTTCAAATCTAGAATACATACAAATATTTGAATTAAACGAATTCACTATGTGCTACAATATACGTCCTCAGCATGCAATCCACTTTTGGACCTTATACAAGATAAAGGTGCAGCCCTGCATTTCCCTGCTCACTGCCACTGCTGGCAGAAGGGTCTCCACTAAAAAAAGTCCCTCTACGGAGGGCAGTTTGGCCTGCACCTCCACAATGGCCACACATCCTGCGAGATGTGGCAGTACCCGAACTTTACCCCACCTAACTGTGCTGTTTCCGTTTTTTTTAATATATTCTGGGTGGACAGAGCCGGCGTTGGCAGGCAGGGTGCGTGGAGAGATTCAAGAAACTTGCGCCGTCGCCTCTTCGCCGCCTGCGCGGGGAGATCCGCTCCAAAAAACCGGCGACCTCCGCTAACCGTTGCACCGCGTCCGCGTCCCAAGGAGCGCACGCACGTTAAGTGTACGAGCCGGAGTATCCGTTAGCGGGGAGCAGACATTTGGGAGTCCTAGCCAATTAACCTTATTAGCCCCACGCTGTGCGAATATCCATTGTCCATAATGCAGGACCACTGTGTTCATTTTCACTGTTGACCTACATATTTGGACATGCGGGCTGGGGTAATCACAATGTGCGTAATAATAATACGTTACAGCCTGTGACTACCACCATTAGGGACATGTTCTTCATTAAATGCTCTGTAATATTAGTAACGTTATTCAATAAACATATACATCACGGTAATTGGTAATGGTAACATTACATTGTGTTATCGCTCCTTAAACACTGTCCCCCATGCCCAACGTGATTGCATCTGTATACAGCATGCTGCAATGGGAATAAAGCACTGCGTGTCAACAGCTTGCGATGGTGCGGTTACACAGTGCTCATCGTCTGTTAACAGCCCTGCTCCAATCGTGGTAAAATCCACATTCGTATGACGGGGGTGAGTCCATCCATTGCATGATCATTGTTTAATTACCAAATACAGAAACACGCAACACTGTACTATGCTATTGCTATATCAATATGGAATGGTGCACTCTAATATCCTATCAATGAATCATTTGTATGCAAACTAATTTATCTCAATGAGAGCTCACTTTTATTTTTTCACAATTATTTAGGGTTTATAGACTTTTATACAGTATATATTGATCGATATCCTTTATTTCAAAAGCAGTTGTCCTTTGTAATAGACTGGCCTCCGACAAGAGGAATGTGGAATTTCCATCACGGGGACACAGGGCTGCCAATGCAGATGAACATTGCCACATAAATCATCTGGGTACGTAGACACGTATGGCCTTGCATCAAATCGTGTATTCACTTAAATTGCGACCAGTGATTTTGAGCGTCTATCAAGGAAAGTAGGGACTGCGTATAAATTGACAACTGCAGGTAATGTTCACATATCTGCGATGACAATCGCAGTTGCCGATGTGTGTGAATGACGCCCCGTTGTCTTAACAGTCACAGTCACGGGATGGCAAATCTTTAATTTGATTAGATGAACCAACTTCTGCTGAAATTACACATCGGCACCGTCAAAGGAAGTCAACTGACAATCTGCGAAATCGACAGCATCAGGCATACTCGAGTATGGATATCTATAAATAAGTGAGGCAGTGAGCAATAAGGGTGGCTTGCAGTAATTACTCCGAGGTAAGTAAGCAAATCTCTCTCGCTCCGTCCATCCGCCCATCCATAAATCAATGCGTCTACCCACACGCGCACGCCTATAGCCATCATCCAAGCGCGTCTCGGATTCGCCCGCTTTATATATAAATGACGAGCGCGCCCCTTCATCTGCAGATAAGACGGTGTGATCGTTAATGCTGAGTTCTGTTAGTAAGCTGAGACGACAATGTGACGAGCGCAAGGGGTTGACATTTCTGCCGGTCATCAACTGCGGCGCATTCACGACTTAAATAAAGAAAAGGACAGGTTACGTTGACGAATCGATGTTGATGCTGTAAAACATTTTTTGTTTAAAGAAAAATTCTACTCGGGTGCGTTTGGATAATTCCTTTTGCAACCGATGGCATCTGGCGACGATATTCACAGTCACGTCTTGAGGGTTATCCCCCTCGTTTGTGTGGATATTCTCCGGTTACTTAGATTGCCCCCGGCATGTGCGCACACGTACGTACATACAAGCAAATATATCATCATAAGAACTATCCAAACACTCCAGAAGCTACATATTTAAATATCTATCTTCCGTTTCAGCTAAACCTTTACGTAGTTAATTACCGAAATACATTACTCCAGCATCGTTTGCATTTAATGTTGTCATTGTTTAACAATGGAAGTTTAGGTGAATGGTGGGTTACTAAAGCTGATTAACTCCGTTAAACCATTCAGGCAGCCTGATAGCTAAGAGTGCTGGTCAGCAATGTTCTCCACCGAGTCAGATTCAGAGCGTCTCTGTGAGAACAACTGAAAGGCACGGGGGAACGAAGAAAAGTGGGAAGGCAGCACCCGGTGTCGTGAATTGCCCAAGTTCTGCCGTCCTCGACACATCAAGTTGTTACGGACCGATTCATGCATCTCGATACCCTTAGGAAGGGAGTTTCGCAACCCTTGCTGCATCCACAGTGCTGGATTACAGGCCACGTGATTAGCCCCCACAGTCCCTGACCTTATGACCGTGATTCCAGCAAACAGCACCGACCAACCAGTTCCTGTAGCCTGCAGCTGGTTTCTGTAAGGAATTATCGAAGCGTGCCGTACGATATTACATGGCAATTAAAGAACTTGAGGTAGTCTAGTAGATACGTTAAGCACGGTGGCTTTCGCGACCAATATTCATAACGGAGGGGCTTTTATTTGGGATACTTCGCATAAATATAAATGTTTCATTAAACCCGCCACCACCCGCGGGTTTCACGACACGTTTATATTTACGCGATCTAACAAAAAAAAAACCTCTATTATGGAGCGCAGTAGATAGTTCGGGCTGAAAACAACCTCATGAGACAAAGTCAAGGGAATAAAACTACACAATGAACCCGGCCAGGATCCCACAGCTGACGGTGTGACACAGATGTGAAAGGGAATATAAGTAGGGGGAGACAAACACAAACTGGGTGGAGAGATGCAGGCACTCATGAGAGATCTAGAAAAACAGAGGGACTGAGCTCGAGCGAAGCATTCGTACTGGGCCCGGCAAAGGGAACCACGGGTGGACATTCACACGGCTCCATTGCCGCTTAATAATCTGGCGAAAGGGGATGAAAGATGACGCCGACGGTGATGCGCATGCCAGGTGGCCGGGTGGCTCGGGTCACGATGCGGATCTGGCACTGGTGAAACCTTGGAGTTGATGGCCTCTGCCGTGACCACCTGCTCCACGAAGCCATCACGTTAAGTTCCCGCTCCGCACTAAACCTGGCGAAGTTAAACGCGTCGGTTTTGCCTGCTGTGGAAGGAAGATATATCTCTATAGCAGGGCAGGGTGTGGGTAAGGAGTTCCTTGGAGAGATTTCAGAAGTAACTATTTCATTTACTATTTTATTTGACCAGGTAAGGCCCACTGAGCTATGTTGGACTTTTACAAAAGCCATCTGGGCACAAATGAAAGCCGAACGAAGTGGCTTATCATGTAAAAATGTACTGTGGCCAAACACTCTAAACGCATGTTTCTAAATGTGGAGGGAAAAACCGGAAAACCTGGAGAAAAATCCACGCAACCATGGGAAGAACATGCAAATTACAAATATACAGGCTGTCAGAGTTGGGATCAAACCCACGACCTCCTGTATACCAGGCGAGGTAGTTAACATATCGTGACCATGAAGATGTTCTGTAACATGTCCCTCTAAGTACCGAACTCATAAGCGGGCAATCTGTCATCTTCACAAATCCGTATTTCCACATACAAGATAAAAGCACTTCTTGCACAACAAACCAGCCGCACGGCCTTCTGGGAGTGCATTTTATCAGTATTGATTCAATCAAGGCTGACTGCTCGGAAGAAGCAGTATGTCGAAACCGGTCGATAGCTTGCTTGTCTTGAACCAACGCTGCTGAAATTACGCAGGCCCTGAAAATACGTTCAAACTAGTACAAAGTTTCCTTGTTTGCTTATCTTGAATCAATACTGCGGACACAAATCATTATTTTGAGTTCTCTGACACGGGGCACATGAACACGTAAAAAAATCACTCCGTGAGTACAGTAGTTTAGAATGAAATTAATCTAGTTAGTGTTAGTTGGTGAACAATTATGCCCCCTAAAAAGGGTTCCACCGCCCATCACGCACATTCCAGAGATAATAGTCTACATTTATCTCATCATGGTATACCCATGTACCAAAGAATTTAATAAGCAACCATTTCAAGACATTAATTCACAGCATCAGAGCTTTGACACTTAGCGTCATCAAGAGTCTCCGTGGGCCTTGCAAATAAGAAACGATGTGCCCATTGCACAAATGAGTGTGGGGTGGTACTCCACTTCAAGGGTACCGCTTTGGTGTCGCACGCAGAGGCCAGTATCCCTGTTGTAAATGTATGTTGACTTCCCACATCTCTACATGAGAGACGATGGGGCTGAGCGACTCTCTGGCTACAACGTGAACTCGCAACCGCCCTCCGACTCTGAGAGGAGCACTGTGACGCAGCGTAATTCCGGGCAGATGTGATGCAAGTCACGAGGGTGACAAATCGGGGCTTTAGCTGAGTGAATTGAGAAAATCCTCCGAGCGCATTTTTACAAAGCGCTTGGCGTGCTCACATCTTCAGACACGGCGTGCACCGCATTGAGCATTGCCGCGCGGCACCGTGACACCTTCGAGCAAACATTCGCGGGCGGGCAGATGTGGATTTCGAACTTGGTCTCGCGAATGAATGCGCGATGACTTAACGTTCGGCGTGCCGCATTATTGGCTCAACGCAACAATCGCCGGTCCTAAAAACGTCCGCTCTCCTCGCCCAATGTCCACGTTGATCACGTGAGTCACGGCGGTGATCGGTCGACGGTCGTGCTTACCGTTCGTAAATGAATTAGCGGCCCCCCACGAGGCGCGCTCTCTGTTCTTGGGCACGGTTTGGTAACGCTCATGCGGCCGGATGCCTCGAGCAGCAGAGCGTGCGTGAGTTAAATTCCTAGTCGGAAATGATTCAGCGCATCTTCCTGCGCTGGGGTGGCTACAATGAGTATAGCTTTGTGGGGGAAATCAACAGAGGTTGTCTCCTGGATAGGCGTGCTCCTACCACGTGAATATACTATTTTAATTTTACCAGGTATCTTGAAACTAAATGTGGAGGGAAAAGCTATGCGACCACTGGTAGAGAGACATGCAAACTCCAAATATACAGGCGTCGATGTGGTGGATCAATCCCAAGATCTCCTGTAAAGCAGGCGCGAGGGAGTTAACATCTTTCCACTGGCTCAAAACTTTGAAGAGGAGATGAGCACCGCTCATTTGAGCAGAAAAATGACTCCTTCGCTTTGATTTCGTTTTACATGCACCAGCCAAATGGCACTTGCGATTCGAATACTCCAGGCAAGGATGTGAGTTCAAATCCTGGACGGGTGGGGGTGGGGGGACAGCTTATCCCATCATCCCACCACGGTCTAAAAATAAATACCACGTTGCAGGAAACCGACAGTTGTTTATCCGATGGATAAACCGATCCCCACCAAAGCAATGTGGAATTCGTACAACCGGCTTAGAGCCGCCGATGGATACACACGGTCGGGGAGAAACTGTGGCTCTGAACGTCGCTTTAGATTCAGCAGCCGGTTTCAATTCAGTGCTAGCGCCATCGTCCCATGAAAGTTACATATTATAATGTGCGATGGCAGAGGAACCCGATTCGAATTTTCCATTGGGGACCCTACCAAACCTTAAGCCTGCTTCTACGGAGTGCGTTGAACCCAACAGACGACAACGCATGCGCAGGTTATGAAGTCCATATTCGCAATGTCAATAGGTGGCAGTATTCCCATTGACTCTTGCAAAAAGCAAAATGCATCGGTTTGTATTCATGAAATATACAATTTTGCGTGTAAAAAAAAATGGATTTCAAACATCAGGGGAACTCCACAACACTGCTCGCTGTGCAATCTTTTTTTTAACAACTCTCAGCCCCGCAAGAGGCCCCCAATAGCATCACCACCATCACCATCTGCAGCGTGACCGTTATCAGCCGACATGAACAGCATCAGGAGACGCAACATACAACGACGGCCTCCTGCCTTCCTCTCCCTTCGCTCGCGTCGACAGCCCCCCTCCGTTCATATAGACACAGCAGCAGCTGAAGCCAATTACCCCTTGGGTAATGAATGCCCTCTCCCACCAATGAGGTGAGCAATTGTTATTGTTATTGCATCATCGCCGCAGAGCCCGATTGGATAAGAGTCAATCCCCCCACAAGGCTGTGGAGCTCACACGAGCCCTGGGCCGCCTTTGTCTTCTCTGACAGAACCAGCGGCATTGGGCCGGCCAGCGCTCATTGTCACAGTGACTCCCACCTGCCACACTGTGGTGGTCTCAGACTTTAATGGAAATGCATGGTGTGTGGACCTCGCTTTTCAACATTGTTTACTGGAGTTTGGGACGAACCTTAGTTTGTGGCACTGCATTTCAAAAGGATGCTTGAGTGGGGTCAACGCAGACCATCATCGCCCCGATCGTCAATAAATTATAAGGGATTACATCTTGAATCATTGCCTCACTTGATGCAGCTAATTCGGCTGTGTCGGTCCCACCTGATGACGGAGACTTGTGTTGCCTCCGAAACGTCGTGATTTTTGTTTTATTTTATTTTCATTAATTTTGATGTTTTACCTACGTGACTTTACCGAAAAAAAACCTAAGAATATGAATAAGTACCGATCGGTTGTTCTATGCGAAGCCTGGCCATTGCCACCGAAATACACAATCTCCATCTCTGGCTCTGGCCCTGAGCCTCACCCACGCGCAGAAATGACCGCCGCCCGAAACTCATTTTAGGAACGTGGCTAACATGCAAATGCTCTCCCTCTTCCCTCCCCTCGCCACTCCACTCCTCCCCATCCCTCCCCTGCCCTTTCGTGACCCCCATGTGCCCTCTGCTCTGGTCACCAATTCTTCGGCCCTGGCACGGCCCTGCCATCTAAATCACTCACGCCTTGAGCTAAGGCGCCCTATAAATATAAAATAGTGTAGGATAAGCGAGCCTCCTCACGAGACAATGCCTGTTGACTAGCTACAGTAGTGGTACTCATTTAATTCAGCCCACTGGGATCATGCCCGTGGTGCAACGGTTCGCCAGGCAGCTGGCCTGTAATCCAGCACTGTGGGTGCAGCACGGGTTGGCGGATCGCACGCACGTGGTGAAACTCCCTTTCTGTGGGTGTTGAGGAGGTGCCATATCGTGTCTCGCCAGGAGAAGGCAGTACAGCAAGTGGACTAATCGCCATCTCTTTGCATCTGTATGGAAATTGAAGTGTTGTCCCCTTGCGTGTGTGGGTTTTCTCCCGGTGCTCTGGTTTCCTCCAACTCGTACAATAAATGCTCATCATTAATTGGCTGAAAGATCTCAAAATAAAAACCCAATGCAGGACCCTCCTGAGTCATAAGACTCAGTGTGGCTCTCCCTGATAGATAAATAATAATTATTATTATTGAAATCCAAAGGTCGCCGGTTGGATTCGCTGGCATGGCAGTTTTTTTAATTCTCAAAATCTCTCTGTCACTCTCCACCTAGCAGTAGGTCACATGTGGCGGGGTACAGTGTTTGTATTCCTGCCCCTACCAAAACATTTGACCAGCAATGAAAGGGACACCCAAAGATCACCCCTCCACAGGGGCCTCCTAGAGCTCCCTCTAGTGGAGGTCATTTTTAGCGCCAGCGGTGGTGCGAGCAAGCAATTGCAGGCCTGCACCTTTACCGTGCATGGGGACGATGAGATTAACCGATCCACAATCTTGATTTGAACACCTAACTTTCTTTATTGCGAGTCGCTCTACCGCAGCGTATTTTGTAGACATGGTTGCTGCATGCGTACAGACGTGCGCGTGCACATGCGGGGTTTTAGCTGCATTGGCAGATACACCTTCAGTGTGCACGCACGCACACCTCTGAGCAATGTCATCGGTGATTTAAACTGCCAAAAATATATTTAGTAAAATAGCATCAGCATTTATGTCACTTGTCCTTCTCTTGTCGCAGAAGGACAAATACAAAAACAAGGGCAAGAGGACATTCGCTTAAACCTTGGCACTATTTTTGCGTATTTATTTTTAGCATTTTAATTACCACGTGATATGATTACCTTATTCTATACAGGGGTCTTTGTGTATGAACTTGAGGTGTGGGTAAGAGGGTTGAGTCATGCCTATTATAAATTAATTCAAGACTCACACTACCTGCAAGTTTAGTAATACCAACGTCGTATTGGCAAGAGTACTATTAATGCAAGCACCCTAAATCCTCAATACTAATGCATACAATTGAAAGTGTCTCCATATACACAAACATGCACTGCGCCAGTGATCTTCTGAGATAAATTATTTCTATAGGACAACCACCGTTGCTTTTTCCAAAAAATATCTGTACCTAGTTTATCTACCACGAACAAATTATGGGCTGAGTCAATCTCCGATCGTGATTTACACGTTTCTATCCTCCAACGGCGAGATGCATCCTCTGTCATTGTGCTCATTTGCAGGATTACGAAACAATAATTTACAGCCGACGATTGAAAGATGTGCGCACTACGTGAGCATATTGGCACAAGACAGAGAGGAAAGTGGAAACAAATGACGAAACGTGCAGTGGACACCTACGGGGCGATCTGCCCATGGGCCGTGATGATTTGTCAATCCACTGCTGGATTCCAATCAGAGCATCACGTTACATGGTGATTATGGGATGGCAAATCACGAGAATTGCACTACAGTAACGTATCACTGGGCTTTTACGTGACACAAGTGATACACTGATATGTTTTAATTTATTTATCGATGGCATTGAATTTATCCATCAGTTTATCTCAATTAGAGAAGCTCAATTTAGGTATTTATTACCCCCATTGACATGTTGGGTCACGCCAGTCCAGAGCAATTTATCAACACATCACTTTTCATTTCAACGGACGATACGGGCAATATCCACAACATGTGCCTCTCTATCACCTACTTGTCGTTCGGGTTAAGCCTGGGCGTAACCGCACGTTGCCCTACCGCAAAGCGACCAGTCGATAGACTAACTCCAGTGCGACCATTGAAAAGGTTTGGGGCGGGAGGGGTATTTGAGAAACTCTGTCCGCTGTTTCGTGAATCTGACCGGCGGCCTCTGGATTGCGAGTCTCAGCGTGCTTACCATTTATACGGCGGCAGATCCTCCACTGCTTCACCGTTTTATCCATTTGAATGGGTGATAGGGGGGAATTTGCTGCGATGTATGCGTTGTTCTTCATACGTACCCATTATCGAAATGATGCCCCTGATACGGATAGGCAATTTTGTAGCTTTCGAGCATAATGTACTGAAATATACAAATATCACGATTCGTAGGTTTAAAATCAGACCTTTCCCTACATAGCCAGACACACGACTCATGCGCGTATGAATACATTATGCTCAATCTATGCAAATTATGGAAATTATATGCTGCTGAATTTTTACACTGAGGAGTGAATGAGACTATTGAAATGACATGAGAACTAAAAAAAAAACCCAATACAAATGAGACGGTTAAAAAGACAGACAAATAAATGCGATCCTTACAATGAAATCACCACGATGAATTGTGATGAATGATGCTAATGCATCGAATTACACAGGGAGCGGTGGTGAATTATTACGCAGCTCTTGCAATCCATCATTGCGATTAAAACAAATCCATCGCCCAAATCTAATAACAAAAAAAAATAATTCTAAGCATCTCCGCGCTCAAAGAAGCATTGGGCGACGCTCGGTCCGAATGACAGCCGGACCCAGCGGTGGAACTTGCCCGCGACGACGGCGAGGGGCCAAAGTCGTGGTCTCCACACGATCTCTGCTGACCTGGCCGAGCGAGCACCCGTGACGCGGCACACTGCGTTGAGAAATTCTTTCGCAAGTGGCACCAAATGGAAATACTCGGTTCCTCCTTTGCTTGAGTCTCTGCACGGGGTGCGCGGAGCGATTGAATCAGAGCGCCGCACCCCACGCGCCGCGGCGGCGCAAGTGGCCACTGCTGTTGTGCTTTCAATATCCAGCCCAAAACCCCTTGTCACACCGCTCCTTGTTGATGACAAAAACTTTGGATAGATTGCTTTTATTGATCACTTGTTATATGGATGGATGGATGGACGAATAGACAGATGGGTTTTTTTTTGTGCGCGTGTGTGTTGGGGGGGGGGGGGTCAGGAAGAAGAATGGCTGAGCAGACTCGTGACGGGATTGGAGGGGGGCGCACGTGGACACACAAATGGACGACAAGGAGATGAAAACACAGACGGGCAGGGACGTTTCACAAAGGTCATTAGTGTACTCGAAGACACAGATGACTCTGTCTCGCCACGTAGACTGTAGGGATGCGTGCTATTAGCGAGCTACAATGATGCTATCAAGACGAGCAAAGGGATGGCTAAATAACACCACGGGGAGCATTAACTTTGTTTTTTTTACCCCCAGACTCAAGACTGAAAGGGTATGGTAGAGTGAGATTCGAGGACAGAGCATTCGAGAAGAGGCGTAGAATAGAAGTTCATGGAGACATTTCCGAGCAGCTGACCTCACGACTTGCAACATAAAGAACCCAGGACTCCGAGCGGAAACGAACATTGTCCAATGCTCGTTTGGGAGCAAGGGCAGACTTGTCTCAAATTACAATCCGCGATCATTCAAAGCTAACATTAACTAGGCCGAGCCTTGGCGATTCTCCACTCGTCCGTCACCACGAGGGCATCACGGCTAAAGGCCTTCGCGACAAGACAGGGGCATCGTATCGGCCTCTCCTCGGCAGCGTTGCCTTGCAACGAGAAGGGCGGCACATTCCTGGATTTCGTACGCCACTCGGTTTCAATGCGGTTTTATGTAGTTACGTGTGTATGTTGAACTTTTGTCTTTGCGCCATACGTAGCCAAACGTGCTAATCGGAGGCGCTGGGGGAAGGACAATAAACTAAACACAGAAAAGCAGTTCGAAAAAAAATGAGTGTTCATTCTAGATGATTTGAAAGTGCATAGTTCCAGCGGATGCCTAATATCTGAAGGAATGGCTTTCCAGACGGCCGCAGAAGCGCATCTGAAATTGTGCGATACGGTAACCGTCTCTGTTCGATGGCTAGCAGCCACAAGCCGCTGCTGTGAGGATGACCGCAGTTCGTGTGGAGGTTTTGGAACCAAATTGTCTCTCCTCTGGGGATCACAACTCTGCCATCTCTGTGCTCTCCTTTACACAAACATTATTGAGGTCGAAACAATGTAAATGTGAACGTGCGTACGGTAATTATTTCGTAAGATCATTTAGTGTTAATTGCTTTTATTAATATTTCACATTTTTGACATTGTGTCGATTAACCCTTGCTGTCTGCTGTCGTGTCTCTCTGCTGGCCGAGTCGCCGTTGAAAAAAGAGCCGCATAGCCCAATGGGTCTTTTCTATTTTACTCGGATAATAAACGTCTGATTCTGAGTAAAACGAAATACGTGAACGCGGAGCGGGCACGCGCGAGAGCGAGAGACGCACGCGCGAGAGAGAGAGAGAGAAAGAAAGAGACGCAGGCGAGAGAGAGAGAGAAGCACGTAAGAGAGACGCGGACAAGTGAAGGTATTCGATGGGACGAGGGCGTGGGCTGGGGCCAACGCGCGGCAGATGCGCGCCGGCGCAGCGCTCAGCTGTGCCGGCGCCGCACAGCTGAGCTAAACGGGGGAGACGCAAGCCCGCCGCGGTGCGCTAATGTGAACTGATGGCTCCTGTCAAAGCTTTCTGCGCGTCCGCCAGACCGTACCGCCACCGGGGCCACAGCCGCCACCCGGCTGGTCAAATCTAAAAGCCCTCGGAACGTTGAGCCGCCGTTTGTGGACCGAAGCGTGCGTCGCCTATTTGCCGCGGCGCGCAGCAAAACAGCGGGGCTCGGAAAGCAGCCGTGCAGCGGCAGGACGACAGACCGGCAGGTAGAAGAAGTACAATATGGGACCGTTTTTGGCAGGTATCAAAATATAAGAAGAGGTTTTACCATTTTTGTCAATAAAACAGGGGGTGTTAAGATATTAAAACACCAAACAGAAACGTTTTGCAAGGAATCCTGTCTGCATCAACCACACGTACTTGTGGTGAACATCCTGGCAAGAAAGGTCCCATATTGTAGCTGCTCGCTCCGAGCTGTATATATGTGCATTGTCTCTGTGCTGTTCGCCTTTTGGCATTCTCTGGTCGAACACCGTTTGAGACGAGGCCATAAAAAAGGCTGTCTCTGGTGTGGATCAATCAGTTTCAAAGACAATGCATACATTACCAGAGCATGTTTTTGTTTGCATGTTCACCAACAGGTCTGTGTGCTTGATGCAGACAGGATTCCTTGCAAAAGGTTTCTGTTTGGTGTTTTAACATCTTAACACCCCCTGTTTTATTGCCGGCAAGGGTAAAACCGCTTCCTATCGGTAGAAGTACACGAGTGATGGCCGCCACGCGATGACGTCCCCATTGTCTTTTTCCACGAACGTTTGACTCGAGCTGGCACGAGCGTTTCACACGTCCGTTCAAGGCCGAACGATCGTCAAGTGGTTGACGACCTGGCCAAGCGACGGCACGGCGTGAACCCGGTGGCCGCCCTGATGAACGCTGCGGGTGTTTTTCATCGGACAATACGCACCGTCCGCTTCACGTTGGACTTCAAAATATCCCGTAACGTTACGCGAGAGAGGGTGGGCCCTTGGGTGCCAAACGTCGCAGTCATCATTTGGCACGTGAGAAAAACTACTCGCAAATTACGCCATGGGTAAAATACATTAATTACATCCCATCAGCCTAATGGCCTTCTGGGATTGCATTCTTTTTGTTGCACAACATCGGTTCAACAAATGCAACAACTCTGGACTAGATTTTGACATCCAGTGTTTCATCAGCACGCTCAGGTCTTGCGTGAACCACTGCTGGTCGATTAATTAATCCAGCAGAGTGAAGTCCCCAAATGCGAATTGTTCCACAATTATTTTGCAATGGCTATCCCGTCTTAGAAAACTTACAAGTTTCAATGTTTAATATATTGTGACTGGGATTTAACTGATGTAAAATATAAGCCACGAACAAAACGCGGTACTTACCATTTAGTCTTGTTTACAATTTAGAAAGGTGGTGTTGCTAGCGCGTAGGTATGTTGTCCTTCTTTCACACCATATGTAGCCAGTCGTGCTAATCGTTTGCGTACATATGGTGGGACCGGCAATTTTAGCTAATCGACTACATATTTTATTTTATCAGGTAAGGCCCACTGAGCTTCATAGCTCTTTTTCAGACGTGACCTGGCCACAAATAGCAGCTCAATAAAGTGGCTTATCGTGTGGAAATGTACAGCAGCCAAATACTCTTAAAACGCCTGGGTCTAAAACTCTAAATGTGGAGCGAAAAACCGGGGCATCTGGAGAAAAATCCACGCCACCACGGGGAGAAACTTGCAAACTCCAAATATACAGCAGCAGGCATCAGGTTCGGGATTGAACCTATGTCCTCCTGTATACCTGGCGAGGTAGTTAACATCTCGCTGTCTACTCTGTGCAGACCCACGCCTGTTGTGGAACTAATTATGCTTATTTGTTCCGTTTAATTTATTTATTTATCGACATTTGTTTGTTGCATTTGTCATGTTCCCTTAAAACAAAATGTCGATACGTGTCGATGTGTGCCGGATTGCTGAATTGCTGAATTAATCACGGACACGCGGCTCGCTCCACTCACTCGCGAGTTCCCTGACACTCGCATGCAAATGCCCACAGCTTCTCATATATATATGTGCGTACAAACATAACAACAACAGCAGCCACCTTTCGCCACTCATTGACAGAGACGTCACCACTGCGCTTGTGCCAGGCAAGGTTCAGTTTGAGGCCACCTGACATGGCTAAGGCTTGCTGCTGACAGGAGGTCACGGAACAAAATCAGGTGCCATAGGCTGACTGAAAGGCCAGCAGATGCACCACCCGTGCGATCGTGCTGCGTTTATATATTGACTAGCTTTACAAACCGGCTTCGCCCAGGACTTGGATTCACCACGCCCGGCCGCCTGTGTCTCCCCAGTGGCGATGTTCACACACCACACCAATTACTCGTCTGAGGCTGAGTCGACCTAGGTGATGGCCCAGGACCGGTTGAAATAATCGTCACCGGTGGTGGCCGTGAGCGGGAATCGAACTCGGGTCGCTGGGTTCGTAGCGCGGCGCGCTAACCACTACACTACAATGCGCTACGCTTCCACATGCGCGGGTCACATGACAGATGTGACGTCACAGCTCACTTGCCGTGCAAAAAAATATGCATTATTGAGCTCCCCTCCCCCCCCCCCAAAATACTAAAGTCTATTTTATATTTTTCCATGATGTACAGTCTGGAAAGTACCCACATGGCAAATTTCAAGTTTGTTGCATGTCGGGAAGTATGCTAAACATTTCGAACAGACACACATAATCACAAATTTCCCTTTTATATATAGAGAGAAGATGTACACATACACACACACAAAGACCAAGATCCCGCGTATAGCCGTAAAGACTTATGGGGCGAGCATATTTACTTGACAAAATATTCTAATGTATTAATGGAAATCTATTTTCATTGTTTCTACGTTATATTTCCTGGCATGTTGCTATTGGTAAAACAAAAAAAAACTGTGATTTTTTCCTACAATATGCATACCAAACATTCATTTTGCAAAATATAATTTCATCATAGAGTTGTAAAAAGGTTCTCATAAAGAAAAAGCAATATTAATGTATGTATCCTGTGTGTACATGTACAAAGAGGGCATGCAATGTATTATCGGATATTTACCATAATGTCGTGCTACCTATACACAGAAAACCATACCACATTCATATATTTCATCTTGGCATCTATTATTTTAATCAGCAATCTGTTTCTTGCACTCATTAAGAAATACACATTGCACAAAATACAATTTCTTTTTCATAATATTATCATAACCTCAATGTTTCAGATGTTCTGCAATATGTTAGTTTTGGAAATAAAAGTCAAAGCATCTCCCTCTGCTGAAACGAGTTTCATCATCAAACCCTGAGCCAGTGCTGGAAATTCCTCATTATCATGGCAAGCGCCAGTCTAACCATGGGGACAACCACTGCGCATCTCTCCGATGTGTTTCCGGGTCGTGCCGGGTGTTGTTTGGCACGATGTCCGACGTTCCTCCAAGAAAGCGGAGCAGAGTCGGACAACGTTCGGCACAATCGCGCACACATTGTCCGATACGTCCGACAGAGACCCAGCACAATCACGAACAGCCAACCCAGTCGAACCAATGCATCGTCTTTGCACTATGTTGTAAATACAGTTTAATGTATCTCATGGGGACCTCCTTTGTCAGTAATAAAATATGATAATAGGTGTTTACCCTTTATTCTGGAAACAAAACAGGTATTAAGATGTTAAAACACCAAACTGAAACCCTTTAATAAGGAATCATGTCTGCGTTAACCACAATACTTGTGGTCAGAATGCAAACAAAGAAACATACTCTGATAGTATATGCATTGTTTTTTAAACTGATTGGTCCACACCAGAGACGGCTATCTTTTGAGCCTCGTCTCAAACGGTGTTAGACAAGAGGACGCCAAAAGGCGTACAGCCCAAAGACAACACACTATCAGAGTAATGAGAGCTTGTTGCCAGAAAAAAGGGGGAAAACATATTGGCATATTTTGGTACTGGCAAAGGAGGTCCCATGATGTAGATGCTCACCCCGAGCTCTCATTACTCTGATAGTGCATTGTCTTTGGGCTGTATGCCTTTTGGCGTCCTCTGGTCGAATACCATTTGAGACGAGGCTCAAAAGAAAGCTGTCTCTGGTGTGGACCAATCAGCTTCAAAGACAATGCATATACTCTCAGAGAATGTTTTTTTTTGCATTCTGACTACAAGCATTGTGGTTAATGCAGACATAATTCCTTGTATAAGGTTTCAGTTTGGTGTTTTAACATCTTAACACCTGTTTTGTTGCCAGAAAAAAGGGGAAAAACCTATGATCAGTTTAATGCATATTTAAAAATAATTTGTTACACACCGTTTGATTTTGTTCCGCATTAATGTGGACCATACACTCACAAATTGCTTTTCAATATTTCATTTCTTACCTTGGCCTCCCTAGTTGAAGACAGAACTTTTGTCGAAAGGGACAATTTGTATGCATGTTGAACTTCTTTGGCACCGTACGTAGGTGCGGACAACAAATGAAACACAACAAAAGCTTTTCTAAAGAAATAACCTGGTTCAAAATGAAGGTTCCCAACTCCACTGAAAACTCCGGAATGTTGGGACACAAACTCTCGCGGCAAACGTAGAATGACTCCCAGACCGCAGTGGGCACATGTTTTTTGGCACGGGCAGGGCACAGTATACGGCAAAGTGGGCCCACTCTGTGGTCACGCGGGATTCTGCCCCAAGTCCCACCTGGCTCGCTTTCGCTGTGCTTCGGAGTGGTTTGTTAAAACGCGGCAGTCGTGGCGTTGCATATCACAGTGAGTGAAGGGTAGTGACAGAACGCTTTCAGCATTGTAAGAGTTTCCTTTGGTTGCTTGGGTTTTTTTCGTATTCATTTTGTAACAAGCGCCATGCAGATACTGAACTAAGCTGTTTAGTTTACCAGGTAAGGCCCACTGAGCTGTATAGCTCTTTAGCAGACGCAGCCTGGCCACAGAACGAAGTGGCTTGTCACGTGGACATTTATATCAGCCAAATACTCTAAACGTATTTTTCTAAATGTGGAGGGAAAAATCGGAGGACCTGGAGAAAAATGCACGTGACCACGGAGAGAACATGCAAACTCCAAACATACAGGCATCAGGTTTGGGATCGAACCCACGACCTCCTGTATACCAGGCGAAGTATTTAACTTCTCGCACAACAATTCTGCACAACCGTTTCCCAACTTGTGGAAATAACAACAAAGGAACAATAAATACACTGGCAACACTCTGCCAAACCGATTGTGCTCGTGCCTCATTTTAAACTCCGCGTATTCCTGGAATGATCTACGAGCATCAGAGAAAACGTAATGAAATACAATCCTTACTTTGTTATTACAATATAAGAGCGCTGCAACAATAGATGTGGCGAACGTAAATACTTTGTTCAAACGGCGTAACAGGAATACTATTTATCGATGCAGCAAGCACAATTGATGGGGGGGGGGGGCGGGATTTATTTTTGTTCCACTATGGTAGTAGCACCAGAGGAAAAAAACCTGCACTGTCTGCATGGTGTTCTGACGCAGACACGCTCTCGGAATTTGACGAGCCAAACAGGGTGCTTAAATCCTCAAATATTATTGGCACAGCCACACAAAACCCCTCTGAATGATGATAACGAAAAATCAAAAGCAAACTCATTCTAATCCTTGTAAGTAGCCCAAATCCCGGTCTTCTCTTTGCAGAGAACCCGAGTTTCACACCAGTGATCTTGAAAACGTAGCCACACGTCCCCAGGGATTCATTGAGAAGCTTTTGCTGTACGCCGTTATTAACATGGGCGGCGATTGGACGGGGTCCTTTATTTTGAAGGGCGGCTGTCCTAATTGGTTTGATAGGGAGTGCTCCTGTTCACTCAAAAGATATGCATTTTCAATCGTGCGAGGACAAAACCACTCCGCAGCAGCCTGAATTCCCCGCTCTCATCTTTGGGCAATCCCCAGGAGAGCCAAATGGCCCACAGGCTGAACTGCCCACTGGGTTTGAAAAGCCACAGCAATAAATTAGTGACGCAAAAAAAACAAGGCACGAACTAACACGGCTCCTGTCCTCAGACAGTTTCGTTTTCCAAGCGCGGCGAGCTATTGCTGGGATATCGGATCGCAGTCACCGCGCGAAAAGCGGAGATGTTAATTTTGATTTGGCTGCAAGTGACGATGGCTTTTTAAAAAAAAAGAAGTGACTGATGAATTGGTGCCATTTCGATCGAACGCGGCTGAGAGAACGACCACCAGCGTGGAGGCGGAAGCGACGATGAGGCCTCAGATCATGTGCAGGAGCGAGATGGATCTTCGCGTCACGAGGCCCGTGAGATATCCAGCAGTGGACAGATCATGGCTGGTGGTGATGATAATTATATTCACTTTTCATGATGTCCGTGATATTCAAAGTCAGTTGAGTTCATTGTGCAGAAAGCAATATTATAGCACTGTAACTACATCATTATAATCATAACTTTCAAACGACACTCATTGTCACCATCATAACCGTCACCTGTTAAAACATAACTGGGAAGTAAAAAAAAACGAGTGTTTAAATGTACCTATGAGAGGGAAATTATACTCATTAGGTTCATAACCATTCTCTCTCCACCCATTTTATCCACCCTGAATGCATGATGGGCTGCGCAAACTGCCGGCTGGGATTTGAACTCAACCTCAAATCATGGATCAGGTAGTACGCCTTTTGGCGTCATCTGGTCCAACACCAATGGAGACTAGGCTCTAAGAAAAGCTGTCTCGGGTGTGGACCAATCAACTTCAAGGACAGTGCATACATTATCATTATCAGAGTTGTTTCTTTGTTTGCATTTTGACTGCTTGTGTTGTGGTTAATGCAAACACGATCCCTTGTATAAAGGTGTCAGTTTTTGTACCAGATAAAAGGGTAAAAACCTATTACTATATTTTGTTACTGGTAAAGTAGGTCTCATAGTGTAATGGATCAGGTACTTAGACACGGCCCCACCTGTATAGATAGTACGACATTACGAATACTCATGATAATAATAATACACAGCTCTTTGTCAAAGCAACGTTGGACAGAGGCCTATCTATACCATGCAGATCATAGGGGTTATTTGTGCATGTGACGCAGTGGTTATCTCTTTGTGCTACAAACCCAACGACACAAGTTCGATTCCCGCTCACGGCCACCATCACCAGTGACGATTACCTGAAATGGCCCTGGGCCTCCCTTAGGTTGACTCAGCCCTCAAATGAGTACCTGGTGCGACGTGTAAACAGCAGCACTGGGGAGACAAAGGCGGCCGGGCATGGTACTGGACACCCACCCCCTCATGTGCCTTCCCGGCCTTCATATGTCCTACTCGCTCAGACTCAGAATCTTTATTTAGGCTGGAGGAATCCGATGAGCTATGAAGCTCTATTTCACAGATGTCCAGCAATGGGCTGGTCAGCACTTTCCTCAAAGGCACTTGCCCCAAAAGTCTGTTAAGGCTACACGGGGGGGGGGGACCTTTGTCTGTGAATGGGGGATCCAAGACGGGTTCAGGTGTCACTCGCCACTGATGTGAGCCGTGACGAGGAAACTGACTCGGGCCAACAGTTTTATCGTGCGGCGTGGCAAAACAACGTGTCACTGCTCTGCCTCCGCAACTAAAATTTAAATGTATTCATTAAATATAATTGCAATGCGAAAAAAGAATAATGATGAAATGAATGAAACCATCATATGAGTTTCATTATTGAGCTAATGAAACAATCACGTTTACATTAACCGTACACATTTAAAACAGGACAGAGGGATACTACTGCTGGTGATGCAATGGTGAGCACAGTGGACTTGCAATCCAAAGGTTGCTGGTACATTCTCCCGACGAAGCAGTTGAAACGATGGGGCGCGTTTATTTTTTAAATCCCCACTCCCACCTATTTCAGGACTTCTGGGCAGTGTGGAAGAGTAGGCCAAATACCCTCTAGAGGGGCTCTCGAAAGCTCCCTCTTGTGAAGGCTCCTCTGCTAGCAGTGGCGTGAGCGAGACATACATGAATGTAGGCTATTCTGTTCAAGCTTGTTTCGTTCAAACACCACGGGGTAAATCAAAGGAAATCACACACTGCATCCAGGTGCAATCAGAATCAGAATCTTTGTGTGTACTGGAGGAATCCGATGAGCTATAAAGCTTGTTTTCACAGATGTCCAATAGGGGCACGTGGTCAGAAAGTTACAAAAACAAATACAAAAACATGAATAGGAGTGCAAACTAAAGGAAAGGTACGCAAATCACAAAAAAAATACTATTTTTTATTTGACCAGGTTCAGCCCTCTGAGCTATTAAGCTTATTTGTCAGAAGCGATCTGGCCGCAGGTCGCTTATTGTGTGGAAATGCATAGCAGCCAAATCATCTAAATACTCGAAACGTGTGGCACCGGAGGGAAAAAAAAACCGGAGGGAGCTGGTGAAAAAAATCCACGCGACCACGGGGAGGGAGACACGCAACCACGTGCGTTCGCAAGCAGCGGCGGCGTCCCCTTCTTACAACGATCCTCATCCTATTCGCCTGCTTCTCACCTCCCACTTGACCCCACTCACCCCTCCACTCATGCCCTCTCAACAATGCCCCCCCCTCCCCGCCCTCACGCACGGCGTGAGAAGAAGATGCGCCAGGAAGAATTTAGTCAAGAAACGCGGCTGTTTGGCTTCTAAGCGGGGGACGTCAAGTCGCGTTAGACAAGGCATCGTGACCGGTGGCATAGATAGCAGCACACCGCACCTCGCCCATCCGTGCTCACGTCCACAAGACACTGTCCACGGTTGCACGGTTGAACTCCAACGTCTGTTCTTATAATGTACAATCGCCGCCTCTCTTTAGGACTTCAGTTGTGGTCCCTGGTCTCTGGATAGCACTCGCAAAGGCTGTGTTGGTTAGTCGACCCCATCATTCCACGCGTGACGTGATATAACAATAACAACGACAACAAGATCGCGTCTCACGCATCGGGCTCGCGTTGAACAGAAACACACGTGGAACGCGATCGAATGTCTGTCCGTGTGTTTTGGGGCAACGTGCCGCTGTAATCAGAATACGAATGATGTGCGTTGGCAAGCGTGTGTTGTCACCCGATCGTCGGTCGGTAAAAATGGCACGTTCACAATGGCACAGGTAAAAATGGCACAGGTGAAAACTAGGAAACAAACGGCACAATCAAACGGGACTGTATCAAAAAGTTAGAAGTACTGTCCTAACAATCATATACAGATATCAAAGAGATGATTTACCCTAACCCCTTTCATTGTGCCATATTTTCCTCGTATACACTTGTGACATTTTTTCTGTGCTGTTGTTGTTGCCCAGTTGTCAGAGCGCCGTTGTTTAGCGTGCGCTGGCTGACAACTTTTGCACTTTGTATTAAACATTTGAAAATTATTCCAAATCAGTAAAATAGGGGAGGGGGGGGGAGTGGGAGAAATCGTCACGTGAGAAGCTTAGATGAATAAAGCTATGAAGAAGGGCCATTGCCCAAAGCGTCGCCGATTATATACAAGGAGTCCTCTACTTACGAACATTCGACCTATGAACTTTTGAAGATATGTCCAGTTGCCTTTTCGGACCGAGAGTCGTATGTTCAACCGCTGCGCAATAGATGGCGGTGGTGGCATCTACATCTGCAGAACGTGAAGAACCAGTGGCATCTACATCTGCAGGAGATTATACAACTATTAAAGCCGTTCTCCGTGCTTAGTGTACACGCCGTACAACATGTTTGGAATGGACAGGAGTAAAGTTGGACTTACGAACAAATCGACTTACGAACAGACCTCTGGAACCTCGAATTCGTCCGTAAGTAGTATGTACTTGTTTTAAGACCACGGTGTTGTCGAGTGTGTTGATTTAGTTTTTGTTAATTGTTCTTGTGCACCGCTGCCAAACGCAGCATCAGGAACTAATTTGCTGAGGCCAGACAAATGAGCGGGGCAGCAGCAACCGATTAATTTACATCACGCGACATAGCAATTGCATCAAGGTGTGGTGCTGCTCTTTCCATTTCCAAGATTGCATCGCCATGAAACATGCTAATGTGAAGAAGGTAACTCCATCAGACAATCAATCATATTTTTTAATTAAAATAATAAATGCGGGAGTATGTTAAATTGCCTCCTAAACACCTCGACCAATCAGTGACCATACCGATCACTTTCCTAAAGTAACCTTCCCAACTACCAGCGTGCCCCATATGTTACACACACACGCAACGCCTGTCAATGCATCCCATCGAAACGAAAAATGCTCGTGTGCATGACGGGATATTTGTTTTTTTTACTTCTCGCAAATGAGAAAATGTAACTCGTTTAGGCCTGCAATGCTACCGGGACGTGATGGATTGAACGGTGGTTAGCATGCTCGCCAGTGGGGCAGTTTGCTCCGGATCGAAAGTTCGATTCCCAATACCGCCCAATAATTACTGTGGGAAATGACTGCCCGCATCACCGCGGACAGCAGCAGCAGCAGCCTCTACTGAATAATATACTGGACTGACGCAACTATTGCGCAAACACTCCTGGCAGAGGAGCCGAATACCAGAGGTGGGACAAAGTCATTGTTATGCAAGTCCAAGTCGAGTCGCAAGTCATCAAATTCATGACTCGAGTCTGACTCGAGTCCAAGTCACATGACTCGAGTCCACATCTCATAGGTGGGACAAAGTCATTGTTATGCAAGTCCAAGTCGAGTCGCAAGTCATCAAATTCATGACTCGAGTCTGACTCGAGTCCAAGTCACATGACTCGAGTCCACATCTCATAGGTGGGACAAAGTCATTGTTATGCAAGTCCAAGTCGAGTCGCAAGTCATCAAATTCATGACTCGAGTCTGACTCGAGTCCAAGTCACATGACTCGAGTCCACATCTCATAGGTGGGACAAAGTCATTGTTATGCAAGTCCAAGTCGAGTCGCAAGTCATCAAATTCATGACTCGAGTCTGACTCGAGTCCAAGTCACATGACTCGAGTCCACACCTCTGCCAAATACAATGGAAGAGATAAGCAGCCTGCGGGCGATGTGTGTGGCCACGTTTTGAAGCAAGATATTTTCTTACAGAAGACTCGGAACAATGTTTAGTGCCTTGCGTGTAATCAATGAAGGCTTTACAAATGGCCCCAAGATTTACGACGGTAAATAACAGTTTTATTGAGTGCCAACAACTACTCCATAGAGATGTGACATATGGCCACGTGCAGTTTTCTTGCACGCAATTTAAAAGGTGAAAACGATTAGGGCAATGGTGATCGTGCATTCGCTGTTGCTGCTCATTTTAATAGATGAAAACGATTCGGGCAATGATGATCGTGCATTCGCTGTTGCTGCTGCTGCTGCTGCTGCTCACGATGATCTGAGAGGTGGTGACGACAATGATCGCTGCGATAGCGTAGCGGAGAGCAAATAAGTTTAACACGTAGGCTTTCGCGACCAATATCATTCATAATAGATCTCGGGAGAGTACGTTCGGTCGAAGAGGCGCCATGGGGAGGCGTTCGTCCAGTCGGGGATTGACACGGGGTGGCAAATCTTTTTTAATTTTTTAATTAGTGATGTGTAGCACTCATATGCACTGGCAGACCTGAGCAGAGTGGTGGATATTCCACATCCCAACCTAAGGATAACTGCTGTTGGCTATTATTGCTGGCGGTGATAATGTTGATGAAGGCTCGGTGTTCTTCCGATAAGTTCAGTCAGCGCTGGGCGCCCATTCGAGTGGAATCAATTTCCAGACGGATTTACGAGGGGCGATCCAAAAGTCTGTGAACTGACGTCGAAAGTGATGATGAAGCGGTAATTATTCAGCTTGGCTCCCTCGAGTGCAAGGCACTTGCTCCACTGATATCTGTAAGGATGTAATCCCCATACCGAAAAACGATTAATCTCACTGGTCAAAACACTCATGGCAAACGCAACGCTTCATTGTCAATTACCAAAAAACTGCTTTTCATGTAAGTGATTATGAATTCTTAAAAGCATATGGAAGTAACGGCGAGACAGGTCTGTTGAGTATGGTCTTTTCCCCAGATTATATTATTTTATTATATCCGCTCAATGTTTTCATTGAGCGCACAGGCAATGCCAGTTAAAACACCTACAATGAAAGTGATCAAGTTAATATAGTGCTGTTCAAAGTGGTAATCCTTCCTTTCTTTTTGTTTTTTTAGGTAAATTAAAAAAATAAAATAAATTAAAATGAAAACAAATAAATTAAATTTAGTTGTTTTCATTTTTAATTTATTATATGTTTTTACCTACGTGACTTTACCGAAAAAAACTAAAAGTATGGATCCTTGCAGTCACGAAAACTTCAAATCTAGAATTTGAAATCCTTCTTTAAAAAAAAAAACATCACAGTACCACAGAAAAAGTGAAGTCGAATTCATTGCCATCTCAAGCACCTCTATTTGCGAAAGCCACATTCTCAGAGTCAGGGCAAGCCTGTTCCATGTGATGGCCACTGTTCGCACGATCTCTCGCAAAGAGATAATGAACGTCATCGGGTCATCAACCAGCAAAAGGCGTTTGTAGCTGCAGCCCAGCCGACAGTGCACGAGAATAAGGCCGCCACGTAAATTTGCTTTTTTCTTAGTCCAACTCCGAGAGATAAAAAGTGGAAACATTTTTGATGACTGACACGGAACAAATGTCTCTTTACACGGCATAAAGAGCTATCGTCTTGTTTGTTTAGAGTCACATGCGTTGTGGGTTAAAAGTCACATGCGTTGTTGGTTAAGGGTTACATGTGTTGTTGGTTGAGAGTGTTCAAATTGTAAATGTTGTGGATTTGCTCTCGAACGCACCGGTGGGCTGAAGTAGTAAATCATTGGCGCGTTGTTTACGTGACAAACCTGACTGCCTGTGCCAGGTGGTGGAGGGTTACGCCACATTCATACTGACACGATCTTACTCCAAAATCTTGATCATGAATAAGAGAGTCCTGTATGCAGTTTAAAGTTACGTGTGTTTTTGTACACGTAGGCTTGCTTGTTGTTCACAATTGATGTTTTTGGTGTCAGATTGCATGAGTAAAACGTGCGTGGTACAGCCTCCTCAATGAGACACCAGAACAAGCGTGCACATTTATCACTGCTTCAGCACCACCAGTCTTGTTGTTGAAGAGCGATCCACACACATTAGACAAATTCGGGTACGGACATTTTGCTGAAATAGTGTCAAACAGCATCATCAGTTGTCACGTGTTTGTTCATCACGTGACAACTTCATTAATTGGCTGTGTCGGGTGGAGGAGGGTGTAGGACAGACATATTACTCACGCAATCTCGACCAAAAATATAAATATTATGAACCAAGAGTATACATACATTTTAATTAAGAGGGCATTACATTGGCTTGCTGAAGTGACACTGACAATATTTTTGAGTTGTCAAAATCTTGAGTCCCTTCCCTGAATGGAATAATCCTCTGCTGATTGAACATGCTCAGGATGGACATGTCAATTGTGTGACAAATAAAGTCTAATTTCTGAATTCTTTTTAATACCCTAAAAAAATTGAGATGTGAAATATTGGATGATTTGTGTGCCAACGATTCACCATACGAACAACAATGTCCTTCATTGAATCCAAGAAAGCCTGACTGAATCTCAGGACCCCAGTTTGAGAGAGTCCCACTTCTTGGATGCTTTGAAAACGCCAATTTAAGTGTTTTTCTTTATGTGTATATGGAGGAAGAGCCGGGCTACCTGGAGAAAAGCTATGTTTACATCGGTATAACTCCCAACATTCCACCTTGCTGCACAGCAGTTTGGCAGTCTAAACTAAAATAGGTAAGGCCCACTGAGCGATATAGCCCATTTTCAGGAGTGACCCTGCCGACAAATGATAGCTCAACGAAGTGGCTTATCACATGGAAATGTATAGCGGCCAAATCCTCCAAACTCCTGTTTCTAAATTTGGAGGGAAAAACCGGAGGACCACGCGACCACGGGGAGAGAGACACACAAACTCAAAATATATACAAGCGTCAGGGTCAGGCTCAAACCTACGACCTCCTGTGCACCAGGTGATGTAGTTCACATCTCGCCACCACGGTGGTGATAAAAAAAATGACAGGATCCACCAACACCACCTTCAAAGCGTGAGCTACGTTGCGGCTGGTCACGCCGAGACACGAGACGACCCCCTGTGGCGCAGCGGTCTGCCTGAGTCTCGTGCTCCGCGTTTCTGAAACCTTGACTCACTTCTCTTGGCAGCCTCGCGCTCGCAAAAAGCTGGCGATCTCACCGCCGCAAATGCGAGCCCGTTCGTTAGGCCATCAATAATTAAGCCCGCGGCGAGCGTGGCTACCGTTTCGCCGTGAACGGGAACGCATCAGCCCCGTGGATTAGATACCGCAAAGCATTTGATGCGGCACCTTTGAGCCAGGCGCTGGGTGGATGCGGGCACGAGCTTCAGTCGATGCCGTCAATGCAAGGCCAGGGCAAGGTGGCTTGGGGGGTGGGGGGAGGAGGCGGTGGGGAGGGGAGTTGTGAGTGGTGAATGGGCACCGCTAGGATGAATCACGCAGGTCTACTGGTGGGACCAGATTTAAGATGGCACGATTGATTAACTTGAAAGCGATTGATTTCTGCTGCAGATGTATCTACAAACAATGAAGTTCAAATGAGTATTGGGCCAAATGTGGAAGTCTGAGCTAGTGTTGGAAATTCTACCTTGCTATGGCGAGGGAAATTGATATGCATGGTACAATCGCTGCTAGCTGTCCAAAAACAGCTCTGGTAATTAAACTCGGAACAATTGGATATTAAGTCAGGCACATTTGGGCCAATAGCCTTCTTATTAACCAATTTTTTTCATGTTACAGAGAAGCCCGATTCATGAATGTTTTTCATCCGTTGTGTCCACCACTGCAAAAGCAATCGTCTAATTGTGTTTAAACATACGCGTACAGTTAAAATAATTCAAATATCCAATAGCTTCTTTCATCATCACCTTCGACTATGTAGCCACTGCTGGATGAAGGCCTTCCCCATGTGTTGGCAATTCCTCACAGTCCTGCAAAGCTAAACTCAATCGCGCCCCTGCGAGCGGGCTGATTTCATCACTCCATCTCCACGCTCGTCATCCTCTGGGGCAAGAATTCTCCGCGGGCGGTGACCGTTCCGTGACCGTTCCGTGACCAGTCTCGACCACCGACTATCCATCCGAGGCTGAGGCCAAGGCTGAGGTGTGCGGCCAAAACTGCTGGCTGCAAATCAGTTGCAGTTATAAGGCATGTTTGAAGTATGCTGACGCCTGACGCCGTCTTAACACGGTGTGGAAATACTGGAGTGGGACAGAGCTAGGTGTCACTCCACCGCAGAGGTGGATCTATCACGTTAACGATGGAGGTTAAGGGCCAGGGCGGAAAGTTTCACGCTTTTTTTTAATGAGGGCCCGACGTTAATAATACAACTCCCCGCGTGTTTTATACGGTAGGGAGCGGGGCGAGAGAGAGAGAGTATAATAATCAGAATATCATAGGTGAGGAATCCGATGAGCTATAAGGCCCTTTTTCACAGATGTCCAGTCGGGGCGGCTAAGAACGTTACAACAGTAAACAATACACAAACACGATAGGATTACAAAGTACATGAAAGGTAAACAAATAACCCAAACACAATACTGAACCATCCCTATTCTGCCAGACAAAGCCCACTGAGGTGTTAACTTATTTTTCAAAAGCGACCTGGCCACAAATGATAGCTCAACAAAGTGCAAGATCACGTGTACATTTATAGGGATGAGGAGGAATGGAGGGGGGTGGGGTGATGGAGGGGGGGGCGGGGGGGGCATTACCCCCACCCCCTTGGGTCCACCACTGTTGCATCTGCCCCACAGTGGCACGTTTCTGCGTGCAAATGGATTCATAGCTTCCAAGAGAATTAAGAGTTTCTGCTGCTGCTGCTGTTGCATGTGTGCTCATGCAGCATTTAAACGGGGAATGTCCTCTGAACAAATCCCCAAGTCTCACAACATCCTTGACAATGCACATTAAGGTGGAATGTTCTGCCAAGTATATGTACAATTGCCTATCTCTGCCACGTCCTCACTCAAACCACCACTATCCTTCAAAACACCTTGCCTTTGTCCAACAACACTTTTCCCCACTCTCACCTTGTTTGTTCACGTAACTTAATGAATAAACTTGCATGCGTTCCGGTATGCGCAGAAAAAAAGTGCCCCAATCTCCATTACCGGCCGTAGGGATGAGACTGGGCCGCACCATCATGTTTTGAGTCGCAACAAAGTTCCCATCCCAGCCGTGGTCAACTAAGCCCATCGTCGTCACCCTGGTACAATAAGCACGAACGCAGCAGGAGGCACCACCAATGGGGTCGGAGGTCAACATGGGTTGTTGTCCAGCGGAGCCTGAACTCCCCGCCACAGAACGACGGGGAACTCCACCACTGGCTCCTGGGAACACGAAGGCTGACCGTTTAAAAAATAAAACATTTCATTCCTTCGCGCATTCGAGTTCGACCTTGTGACAAAGACTCCGGCGCGGAGGCCGCTACACAGCCACCCATTTCGAAGATAAATTCACTTCGCACAATTACAGTACGAGAACGAGTACACGCAGGGACCTGTCCCCCCGGCGCAGAATTTAGGAGCGCGCGGAGTAATCGGGAATTCAGCCGCATACACGAGGTGCCGCCGCAAGAACGCGCACTGCGACTCTTCATCAGCTGCAGTGTTCCGTGAAATGATTCGGAAGCACCTGACTGCACTAACAACTGGAAGGTGCTGTCTGTCCTCTTCGGCAATAAGTTTGTTCGGTACCGACGCTCCGCAATTGCCTCACCGTTGCGCGCGGTCATCATTTCGGCGGCCGTGTTGTTGTTGTTGTTGTTAGCGTTGTCTCAAGCCTTGTTGTTGCAAGCTGCTGCTGAGCTCCAGTTTCACCAGAGCCTCTCTCCCACGGCTACTCCAAACCGTTCCAGAACGAGGCTGTGCCGGAACCTGTCCCGTCCTGCCACGATTCCACAAATTTCACACTGGACCTTGATCATAACAACCGCTTGCTTGTTCAGTTTTAGGCTCTTGCCACCTCCATAACCCTTTCCCGTTCCAAGATGTCTGCGAGTTGCACAAGCGGTTCACGGGAAATATTCAGAGGCATATCGCCATTGTTTTTTAGAAACATTGTAGCGACACGACCAGACCTCCATGATAGCTCGTGCCAAACTATGCCACACGTCCTCCTGCATGGCCTCGTGAGAGTTCCAATACCGGTAAAAAAAAAAATGGGTTCCGTTCTGACAATACGGTACGCAGATGTAGTCGGAATGGTATCGGAAGAGAAACTCGAATGGGAAAGGATTCAAACCGGGCTGACCCCCCAATCAGTCATGAGACACTTGGGGGTCAAATCAGCAGCAGCAGCAAGACACATCTGGTCTTGTTAGCCTTACAGCTATGGTTATCAGGTAGAACATTTCAAGAGATGTCTATTAAATGTTGACTTAAAACTTTCGTGACTGCAGGAATTCATATATTTTTATTTTTTGTTACTTAGCCTAAGTTATGACAAAAATAAAACTCTGTCCATTGCTTCTTGAGCACCACCCCTGCCTGGACCTCGTGTAGATTCCTACTCAGTGAACGTGTGTCCCTCCTTGGGCCTGGTCATCAGAATGAAGAAGGCATTTGGGAAAGGCAGGAAGTGAGCTGAGGAATGGGTAATCGATCCATTCACTGGTGAAAAACATGCGTCGAAATGATTTAGATTATTTTGACGCCTTCTTTATATTTGGAATTTGCGCGTCTCTCTCCCCGTGGCCGCGTGGATTTTTTTCTCCGGGTCCTCTGGTGTTCCCTCCACATTTAGAAACGTGCAATTTACATTAATTTGTTGCAATAGATTTCCACATGATAAGCCACTTCGTTGAGCTGTCAGGTGTGGCCAGGTCGCTTCTGAAACAGAAGCTAATAGCTGAGTGGGCTTTACTTGGTAAAATACAAAAAAGTTTATTTAATTTGTGTATATATCTTTTAAAGTGATTTGTTTACCTTTCCCATACTTTTCACTCCTATCGTCTTTTTGTACTGTTAGCTGTTATAACGTTCTGACCTGCCCCGACTGGACATTTGTGAATTACAACTTTACAGCTCATCGGATTCCACCAGTATAAATAAATGTTCTGATTCTGATTAAATTAGAATTTTGGCTCACTTGATACAGTACATTTAGCTGTGACGGTCCCACCTGATGACGGAGACTCGTGTTGCCTCCGAAACGTCGTGATTTATTATTTTATTTCTATTATTTGTATTATTTATTTTTACCTACGTGACTTTTACCGAAAAAACCTAAGAGTATGAATCCTTGCAGTCACGAAAGCTTCAAATCTAGAATTAAATTAGATTAGTACGCTGACTGCAGTAAGTCGATCGGCAGGTGGTGGGATAAAGTGTGGGTATCAGCATTAGTATCTTTATCAGAATATGTATTTATCCTGGACAAATCCGATGAGCTATGAAGCTCTTTTTCACAGGCGTCCAGTAGGGTCGGGTCAGCGTAGAAGAGTAGGCCGCTATTCCCTCATGGGGGGCTGTCTACTAGACCTCCCTCTAGGTAAAAGGCTCTTCCACCAGCAGTGCTGTGAGCTGGCAATTGCAGGACTGCGCCTTTGGCTACCCTAAGCCGCACAATAAAAAAAAACACATCGAAACGCGCGGATTAAAGTGTATTATTTTGATCCGTGCAAACGGTATGCGAATTGTATGTTTAGCTTACGGACGTGGGTGACAAGGCAGAACGAGCGTGACCAAAGGAGACAGCACAAAGCAAACAATCAGAGAGTACAAGCGAAGAATGCATGAGATAAGACAGAAAGAGAGCGTGGAAATGGGAGAGGCGTTACAATAAACGAGCGAGGCAGTACAGACGAGACAGTGCGAAGGAGAAAACAGAGACGAGACCGAGCGGATGAGACATTACAAACACGGCAAAAGTGAAATGATTCTTAAACAGAATTATGACCTAGAATCGTAGCAATTCATGCAATTGAGTGAGAGGGGTAGGGGGGGAGCAGTGAATGATTGCTCGCCTCGAGGTGGTGTAGAGGTGTGGAGCTCGCGGAGTGCGATTTGCATATCGTGACGGTGGCTGTGGTTTATGGCTCATTCTGGAAGGTTCGCAGTATGAGCCCAGCGGCCACCCTGGTCAACGCTGCGGGTGTACTGACCACAAATGCCACACGCCGCCTGCTTCGCAGTGGATGTGAAAGATCTGTTGATGTTATTTGGAAAAAAAATAAGTTTACCTGATTACTACCTGGTGTACCCATTTATACTAAGTGGTGGAAATTCCACATTTCCATGGCTGCCACGGAGGGCTGACATGCGAAGTCAAATTCAGAGCAACATTTTACCTCAGAATTGTGATTTAAGCGCTCAAAAAATAAAGCCACCCAACCAGATATTCGAATAAGGACATAGTCCATTTGCATACAAATTAATAACCAACCATAAATATTTCTAAAGACGCAATTGTTTAAAATGGCTGTTGTCAAACTACATTTTGATGATATAAAGTCTGTTTTTTGTGTGCCAATTACTGCATAACGACAAAAGCGCTTTCACAAATGTGTAACTT
Source organism: Lampetra fluviatilis (assembly GCF_964198595.1). NCBI lineage: Eukaryota > Metazoa > Chordata > Hyperoartia > Petromyzontiformes > Petromyzontidae > Lampetra > Lampetra fluviatilis. The sequence continues at coordinate 3,982,836 of NC_136299.1, forward strand.
AGAAGAGTATTGAGCCACAACAGCTTGGCACATCCCATTGCGACACGTGATTCTCGTTAAGCCAGACCCTCAAAACAAAGATGTGAACAAACTGTTGGGGACAAGTGCTACTAGTGAAGTGAACACCAACGAAGGCCAGCACAGCACACAAGGGGGGTAGGTAACTAAAAACACGCCCGGGCCACCTTTGCCGACCCAGTGCTGACATATGCACACTGCACGAGGTACTCATTTGAGGCTGAATCAACCTAGGAGAGGCCCAGGCCCAAATTCAGAGATCCACCGCTGTTATTGGTCATGAGCGGGCATCGCACAGTGGTCGCTGGGAACGTGGCACAGTGCGCTAGCCACTGTGCCACCGGTCTCCACCAATTATATATACTACAAAGATCCCCCGTGTAGCCTTAACAGGCTGTGGGGGCAAGTGCTGTTAGCGAGTACCCATGAAGGTTTACGTAGGGTCGGCAGAAGACGGCCAAGTTAACTTGACCCCATGAGTTCGGGAGGTGCAGAGTGCAAATAGTGAACACAAGAGGGCGTATTAATGTACAGCGGCAACAGCTGGGAGTGAGTGGCAACCCACTTGGGTCGTGACAAAATAATCAGACGATACGTTGTCTTCACGTATAATGCGTAAGGACGACATACAGAATACACCTATTTCTATCATAACACTCTGCAGTGTCTGAAATTAACCTTATAAGTCAACTGTGATGGGTGATAACATCGAAAGTGTTCACATTTTTCAGTGGTAAAAGTGCTCGACTCACAATATTAAAGTTGCAAGTTTAAATCCTGATTTGTGGCCAACCCAAGGCCATAATCTCTCCACAAGGCCGGCATGGTGCACGAGGGGGTGCGTGGACAACCCCCCGCCCAGCCGCCTTTGTCTCCCCAGTACTGATGTTTACGTGCCACATCGCGTGCTCATTTAAGGCCGAGTCGACCTAAAGGAGGCCCGGGACCGGTCCAAACATTTGCTATTGGCCGTGAGCGGGCATTGAACTGGGGTACGCTAACCACTGCACTGCCGCTCCCCACTCTGTGCAATGCTTCAAACTCTTCGGTTTTTTCGGTAAAGTCACGTAGGTAAAACAGTAAATAAATAAAAAAACGAAGTATAATCACGACGTTTCGAAGGCAACACAAGCCTCCGTCATCAGGTGTGGCTGCTCCAGAAAAATTACTGTAGCGTATGAAGAGAGCTATTCAGAGACGCATGTTTATATGGGGTACTAGAGGCTTGTTCAGCCTATGGGACAAACAAGGGAACATCCGCCGTTGAAAATGAGCTTCGGAAAGGGCCCAAGTCTCATATCATCATACATTGTTGCACACAAGTTAACATTCCACTGTGACAGGGCGTAAAGTATTACACGCGTTTAATGTCTCCATATGCTTTGAATCAAATACGGATAGTAGAGTGTTCCTGTAAAATATGTGCTATTTTGTTTTCAGATATGTGTATTGAAGTTAACTATTTTATATTCTTCTTTATATTCGTCTTCTTGGTTCTTTCGGTAAAGTCACGTAGAAGGGAAGTAATAAAATAATATTATTATTTTATAATATTATTATTTTCGGTAAAGTCACATAGAAGGGAAGTAATAAAATAATATTATTATTTTATAATATTATTATTTTATTACTTCCCTTCTACGTGACTTTACCGAAAGAACCAAGAAGATGAATCCCTGCAGTCACGAAAGCTTTAAATCGAAATATATTTTATATTCTGTTCTTGCGCCAGGCACAATCACAAACGCGAACATTGTCTTACACGTGTTTTTAGTTTGTATTAATAACACTGTCCAAAAATCAACCGGAAGGCTATGAATTGTAATTCTAGTGACGGGGGGTGGGGGGGGCTGAATCTGGGCATCGCCCCTCTGGGTTCAATAAAAACCAGCACCGCTTTGCTGTAAATAAAGCGTTGTTGTCCAACAGCAATCTTGACTGGCACCAGCTGTGGGAATGTGGAGTTGGTTCCCGGCCGAAAGCAAATACGAGGCCTTGCTCTCGCACTGCCAGTATAGAAATGTACCGCGTAGTTTATGTAAGTACGTAGCATGTGTGCATGTATGTTGAACTTCTTTCGCACCGTATGTAACCAACCGTGCTAATTGGAGGAGCTCTCTCTCTACGACCATGTAAAAACTGCACCACATTGCGACTGCACCAATTGCCCAGCCAACGCGACTCATTGGTCGGTGCGTTCAGTCTGCGCTTTTACACTCGTTACATATGTAGAGGAGTAATATGGGGACGTGACGTCAGGTGTGCCGTTCAGTGCGATGACGTCACGTCTCCTAGGGTACTTAAGGGATACCCCGTGACGTAAGCGGGGTCACTGTGGGAACGGGTAGAGTAAGCAGGGTGAAGAGGGAACCAGGGGTAGAGAGAGGGATCGAGTGGTGAGTCTGGGGAGAAGCCGGTGGTAGCCGTAGAGGTGCTTCTCTCTCCGGTCGGTGGAGTCGGCAGAGTCCCCGATCTGACACGAGAGAGAGAGACCGGAGCTAGCCGGCAGGGACCCGGACTCAGAGTAGGACCCCTAGCCCCTGGGAGCTGTGTACCATGTGTATTATTGATAAGCTTTAATAAACCCTGGCGAAAGCCCTTAACATACCTTCGTCTCCGAGTACGTCAGTGGGAACTTCTCTACACATACAAAGTGCTAGCCGCAGATAAACCACAACACCTTACTGGTCTCATCAAGGAGCATAAACCATCACGCGAACACGTGTCATCCTCGCAGCAGGGGCTTTTGTCTCCCCATGGAACGAAGACGGTCACCGCATCGCACGCTTTTGGATGTGCTTCTGCGGCCGTCTGGAATGCTCTCTTCCTTCCGATATTAGGAAGCCACTGGGGCTGTGCACTTTGAAATCATCTAATTTGAAAGCGAATTTCTTTGAAACTGCCTGTTGTGTTTAGTTTGTTGTCCTTCTCCCGCACCTCCGATTAGCACGGTTGACGACGTACGGTGCGAAAGAAGTTCAGCATGCATACATTCTCCGATTAGCTCCTCCGATAAGCAAGGTTGGCTACGTACGGTGCGAAATAAGTTCAACATACATACATACACGTACATTATCCGATAAGCACGGTTGGTTACGTATGGTGCGAAATAAGTTCAACATACATACATACACATACATTATCCGAGAAGCACGGTTGGATACGTATGGTGCGAAATAAGTTCAACGTACATACACACATACACACATTCTCCGATTAGCATCTCGGACAAGCACGGTTGGCTGCGTACCGTGCGAAAGCACTCCAACGTACACGCAGAGCGCCCTGATTCAGTGGGTAGCCCTCCTAGGAGGCCATCGACAATTCCAATTGGGACTTCTCCCAGCCGAAACAAATTGGGACGCCTCTGCGTTTGTTTGTGTTTCAGCCCCCCCCCTTCCCATTCATCGGCGTAATTCGCCCTCGCGCGAGAGCGCGCCCGAAACGAACAGCGTGGTGAGCAGTAGCAGCAGCAGCAGAAGAAGAAAAAACCCCTTCACAGACCGCGTGCACCACGAATGCCGTCGTCCATTGACGCGTTTGGGATGCGCAACAAAAAAACACTGACGGCGCACGCAACAGCAGCGGCAACAACAACAGCAGTATCATGTCACAGACGGGCGCGGCCCTGATCATAAACAGCGAACGGCGCGGCGATGGAAGAGGGTGGGGAGGGGAGTGTTTGCAAAGCTTCGCTCCCAAAAAAAAAACACGCGCACACGAGAGAGAACGAAGAGGGCCGTAACTCAGCCGCGCGTCACGCGGCCGCTAAACGTTTTTATTAACTCGCGGGCACCAATATCGTGAAGCCATCAAATGATTCAGCAGTCGACGTTATTTTTATCAACGAAATCAACACGGCGGGTGGATGGGAGGGGGGCGCGCGTGCCAGGCAAACGTCCCCACCACCCCCCCAAAAAAAAAAAACGCTGACTGACGTCTGCAGAGCATTTGGTACGCGTTCCGCTATTTTGCAAATGTTGCACCTTGCTCTCTGGGCAAACAATTAGGGGTGAAATCGCAAACATCTGCTTCGAGACGGAGCGCGCCCGGGACAAATAAGCGGGGCTTCTCCATTCGCCGATTCCGAGTAAAATCAAGTGGCCCATTCACGCGTGTGCCGTGTCTGAAGCCCTCCCCCCCTCTTGCTTAACGGCTGGCACATGTTCACAAATTGTGGGATTGTTTCGTTACGATAAAGATGAGGCTCTGTTTTCCGTTTTGCAATATTGTTTTTGCATTTTATACCAATTACGGTCTATATATCGATCGATTGCGCCACTGATATCTACTGAGCACACGGAAAAGCCATTTGATTTTCCTTCTGTAATCTCTTGAACAGCAGCGACAATTGACAGGAATATCACGCCAGGGCTTTTGTTCGTGACAAACTTCATGGGCCAATTGTTACTCCAAAACTCCAGAGGGATTTCTTCAGCTCTGCGAATGAGTGAGTAAATATCTGGTCGCATACTGCGATCCAGTTGAATACACTCTCAGAGCTGGGCATGAATGATTTAAGAACAAAATTACACATCACAACAGTTTATTTGGGTGCATATACAGTCAGCAGTGACTCAGGCGAGCCCATACAGAGCTACATAAATGTCAAGATTCATCTTCTTGGTTCTTTCGGTAAAGCCACGTAGAAGGGAAATAATAAAAATAAAACATAATAAAATACAATTCTCACAATTTTTTGTATTATGCTTTATTTTTATTATTTTATTATGTCCCTTCTATGTGACTTTACCGAAAGAACCAAGAAGATGAATCCCTGCAGTGACGAAAGCTTTAAATCGAAAAATGTCAAGATGTCTGGTCAGCATTGCAGAGTAGGTCAAACAACCCTCTAGATGGGCCCTGTATGTAACTCTTCTTCCAGCAGTGGCAAGAGTAAGCAATTGCAGGGCTACAACTTTAACTATTTACATGAATGTCTTCATTTAGATTTCGATTTAAAGCTTTCGTGACTGCAGGGATTCATCTTCTTGGTTCTTTTGGTAAAGTCACGTAGAAGGGAAACGTCGTGAGAATTGTATTTTATGTTTCATTTTTATTATTTTATGATTTACCTTCTACGTGACTTTACCAAAAGAACCAAGAAGTCTTCATTTAGCTTTCATGGATGCTCAGAAATGAGACCCAGGACCTGAGTAGAATCTGCCGCTACGCAGTAACACCGGAACAGCATTATCCACCTCAGCAATACACGTATAACCTTTAAAAAATGCTTGCCAAACAGCGGCCACAGTATACACGGACTCCTCTACCTACAAACAAGTTAGGTTCCAGAGGTCTGTTCATAAGTCGATTTGTTCGTAAGTCCAGCTTTACTCCTGTCCATTCCAAACATGGTGTAAGGCGTGTACACTAAACACGGGGAATGGCTTTAAAAGTTTTATAATATCCTGTAGATGCCACTGGTTCTTCATGTTCTGCAGATGTAGATACCACCACCGCCATCTATTGCGTGGCGGTTGAAGTTATGAATCTCGGTCCGAACAGACAACTGGACATACGGACGGGTTTGTTCGTATCTCTGAAAGTTCGTAAGTCGAACGTTCGTAAGTAGCGGAGACCCTCTACTACATTTCATAGCTCCCATTGCCAACAACCACACCCCGTGGAACATAACCCGCACGCGCCAAAGAAACGTCTGCTCGACGATGTCAACCGAGTGCGGTGCTGTTTGTAACAAAACAAAAAAAAGAGGCTTCTACTTAACGAACGCCTTTCGGAACCTCCCCGAAAAAAACAACGAGAAACTTGTTACGCGCTGTTCTTTTAATGAGGGTGGCGCCTTGCGCGCGTGCATCTCGTTGCTCGGGGGCAAATTTCAATGTTCTCAATTAAATTGTCATTTTTCAAAGGTTAATGAGTTTGCATGAGTGCATCACGTGCGCGTCCCAAACAGAATGACAATTACGCCTCGCAAAGCACACGGGCAGCGCTGCGGGGAGACGCAACGCGGATCGCTAATTGCTTTAAAGCACTTTGGGCCAGCCGCATTTGAAAGGGACACTTTTCATCGTTTGAGCTCATTTGCAAATGTCGCTCATTTTAGGCTTGCCACTAAACAGCGTCGGTGCCTCGATCTAAGCTCATTAATGCAACGTGGCTCGTGAGTGCGTTGCGGCTGGCTGATGCCTCTGTGTCAGGGCACCGAGTCCAGCATTTGCTGAGGTCTGGCTTCGATCCGGGCAGTTTCCCATAATTAAGCCGAGTGCTTACGCGTGGTTAGATTCGTCGTTTCATCCCAGTCGCCAACGATTCAATCATTATAATACACAGTCCCTTTTGTCGATTGACGAGCACGATGAACGCCTACCCACACCTGTGAGTCATGGTGATTGTTTGAACATAAAGTCACGTAGAAGGGAAGTAATAAAATAATAAAAATAAAACATAATAAAATAAAATAATTCTCACGACGCTTCGGCTACAACGCAAGCAGCCGTCTTCAGGTGACTTTACCGAAAGAACCAAGAAGATGAATCCCTGCAGTCACGAAAGCTTTAAATCGAAATGTTTGAACATACTCCTCAATGCTGGTCAGTGAGGGTTTGTGAAGGTGGTGGGGAGGGTGGGGGGTAGTAGTCAAACTAAGATCATCGGGTTATTATGGAGTGCGTAAACCATTGCACCACCACTCCACTACAAACACTTAATGACTGCACACACACACAAACACAATTTGGATTTTTTTTTTTATCGAATTCATGCCATTCCATCTCCAGGGCAAAACATATAATGGGGCGCAACGGTGGCAAGATGTGAACTACCTCGCTTGGTATGCAGGGGGTCGTGGGTTCGATCCCTCCTCTGATGCCTGTATATTTGGAGTTTGCTTGTCTCTCTGCCCGTGGACACTTGGATTTTCTCTGGGCCCTCCGATGTTTTCCCTAATTTAGAATCAACATGCGTTTAGAGTGTTTGGCTGCTATAAATTGCCACGTGATAAGCCACTTCATTGAGATATCATATGTGTCCAGGTCGCGTGTGAAAAATACATATATATATATAGCTCAGTTTGCCTTATCTAGTGAAAGAAAAATAGTAAAAAAAAAAGTTAGTAATAGTAGTTATAATAGCCATTATGTGCATATATCCTCTCTCCTCGAAACAAGCCGTGCCCCACAATGCACATTGAGCATGTTCTACCACTAGGCCCGGGATGGCAATGAGGATGAGTGCTGCCCCTTTGCTTGCTTGAACACGTAGACACTTGGCCTAGATGTTGGCAAAAATTGTGGAATGCCGCTGCAGTAGAACTCCTGTGAGGGATGGATGCCGCACATCCTAATTTCCGCATTGCTATCTGCAAAAAGTGACTCCACTTATCCGCGTAAATTTTTTTTAGATAAGATTAATTCGGAACACGGCTAAATAACAGTTGTCATAGACAAGTATCGGCTCCGTGGATAATTGGAGCCTCGGATAAGAAGAGTTTCTCCTGTAATTAAAGTGGGTGAAGGAGTGCCAGTGAGTGGTTTAAAGGAGTCCTCTCGTGAAGACTCCAAAAGCCCTTCCAGTCATGGGATCTTCCAAGGCCATTTCCCACAATGCCATGCTTGGCCAACGACCACAGTAATTGCAAAATGGCATCTCCATGACGTGACGAACATTAATAAATTACTGTTTTCAGCACAAAGTAGTGAACGTCGCTTTTTAGGATGTTGCAAGTGTTACTGCTTGTATTGTGAAATGGTGCAATCGATAAAGCAATAACAAACGGTACTGTTTTGTGTGCTCCTACATTGATTATTATACATGAGGACAAGAGCAGAGGAAGGCTTTTAAACAGGAGTGTGGGTCTATGAGTGACAACACATCATTCCGGTGAATAATCATTGTTGGCAGTGCACTTGCATTGGCAGTGGTTTACCTGAATTCGGAGTAACTGCTCAATTCTAATTCTGACAAGGTAAAAGTTATTTTCTGCTCTCAGAGGCATTAAGCAGTGTTCACATCCCGGTTCCCCGTGCCAGGGGTGGAAATTCCTCCTTCCTATGGTATGGGCACCATCAACCAATCTCACGGCCCACTTCGCGTAGGTGATGAACACTTATGGTGAGAATAGGTTTCCCCCATTTTTTATGGCAATAAAACAGATGTTAAGGTGTTAAAACACCAAACAGAAACATTTTACAGGGAATCATGTCTGCATAAACCACAATACTTGTGGTCAATAGTTGAGCCAGGATTTTTAGGTAAGGGGGCAACCCCTCCAGCAATGAAAAATGATAGAGGAGTTGTTAGGAAGTAAGGACTTGTCTCTTGCTTTTTATTCGACGCGTGTGCGGCGATGGCGCAGCCATCGATCGAGGGTCGAATTCGAACCGCGTTGTGTGATCGGCATCGCGCTCGCTGAAGGTGTTTGCCTTCAGGGAAGTCGTGTACTGTACACGCAACTGCGCACAATTCTGTGAGTCACTTATAACTGCTTTGCCGTTACTTATTGCCAATTATGGACTCAGACTATTATCCTATCATCTCATAGAGTCCCTGGCACGTAATAATATGATACACAGTGGCAATGGGGGTCGCAAAATGCCGATTTACTACTAATAAACCCCAATGATCTGATCGAAATGATCGGATCATTGCGGGGGCACGTGCCACCCCTCCCCCCCACTGGCTCCGGCAGTGCTTGTGGTCAGAAGGCAAAAAAACATACTCTGATCATAATATTTGCATTGTCTTTGAAACTGATTGGTCCACACCAGAGACAGCTTTCTTTTGAGCCTAGTCTTAAAACGGTGTTAGACCAGACGACGCCTTCCTTGTAAAATGTTTCAGTTTGGTGTTTTAACACCTTAACACCTGTTTTGTTGCCAGAAAAAAGCGGAAAACCTATTCTCATATTTTGGTACTGGCAAAGGAGGTTCCATGATGTAACACTTATGCTTTGAAGTTACTCGGGTTTCAACTTGCAACCCTCAAGGGCTATCCCTGCTCAGGTGATTGTCAAAAAAAAATGTGAACAAAACTGAATTTGCAAGTTTTTGTATTCCAGCCGAATGCGCTACCTGGTCAGATACGTCAACAAAGTGGTGCTCATCTTAATGACCTTCATCGGGATTTGAACTCAGAACCGTGGGGTTTTAAAGGAATTGCTCAAACCGCAGCACCCACCAGTTTAGAGTTCAGACAAACCAAAGTCATTGATACATTATTATTCACCCAGCACCATCCTAATTAACATGCATGCAAACAGAGCTTTCAAAAGATACGGCGTATATTTTTGACGAAGTTTTGTACGCGCAATTATCGCCGCTAAACTTTTTTTTTTTTACAAACTTTATAAGCTCACCGCAGAGGCAACACAAAACGCGAGGGCGTTCGCGAGCATTAGGAGCACTTTCCAGCGCTCACTGGAGTACAAAGGCAACTATAGCTGAAACAAATGGGTCTACATCTAATCGCATACCACTCCAGAAGCACACAAAGGTAGTGAGAGAAAAGCCATTCATCTCACCCAGCTATTTTTCCCCACCCATTGATCTCGACCCCACAAAGAAACCAGCCCTCCCATAAGCCAACAATTAAACAGCCTTAATACTAACTGCAGTCATTGATTTGAGGCCACACTTATGCACTAAATTTACCCTTGAATGTGACTACTGACTGTTTGGCAATCTAACAGTGTCGATGAAGAACCAATATGTCTCCCAGCCTTTGTGCGGCAATGACCGCTGGCGCTAACTCACTGATGAATGTTTCAGCAATGGGGAACAGTCCAGAACCAAATGATCATTATTGTGATTTTTCCCAGCGTATGTGGAGAAATTGTGAGATTATTTGAGCAAAATAATATTGAAAAAAGTACTGTGTAGGGCTCACTCAGGGGAAAACAAACTCACCGAGTCTCATGAATCTTTTTTTCAGGATGATCACTCTTAGGGATGTTTTTTTCTCTCCCAATTCCATTGTTCTGTATACATTTTCACGATGACAGGGAGCAGGGATGTTGCCAATTCCCATCCAGGTTGTGGGTTGACTCAGCCCATTTACTCCTTCAGGTTGACAACACGAGCACCAACATTTGGAGGCAGTATACACTGGCTCACGTCACAGCGATGTGGAATGTTCGATCACTGGCCCAGAGATTAGAATTGCCTCGTGTTCATTGCAGCACACATTAACCCTTTCCTATTCCAATGGCACACATATGTGTACGACATCCGATGATGTACGTCATCGGAATGGAATCAGAAGAAAACATAAACGATATTTATTCTTTAGGCGGGAAGACATACCGAGGCTGTGACAAAGCGATGCGGGAGAGCGTGTGGCACAGTTTGGAGTGCACTATCATAGAGCGCGGTCGTGTCGCTATGGTTCTCTGCGGTGAGTATAATGTCTTTCAAAACAACGGCGCTATGCCTCCCTAAATTAAACGAACGCTGAGCTGCTTGTACGTTCTGAGATTCAGCGGTGAACGGGACACCCACACCCCGCAACTTGCACGACATCTCGGAAACGGGAAAGGGTCAAGAGTCCCCACACGGTTAGATCTGAAACCTACTTCGTCACTAACCTCCTACGGAAACCCCATGGGACTCAAGGTAGGTGTCTCATGCAGGAATTGTCTCCCTATCAGCCGCCAATCCCCATCTACTAGTCACTGGCTCACAGGCGTGCGTGCGTTGCAACCAAAATCAGTAATACTGATAATAAATAATAATAATACTAAAGAGAAACAGCTACCATTACCGTAATAATAATAAAAACACTTCAAAGGCAGGATGATGTGATATGAAAATAAACAAACGCTTGCACCGTGATCTCAATCAGAGGATCGCCTTCGGGGGGACAATTTAAGATAGCCGAAATTAATTTGAATACCAGTCATGCGCACTTACACACACACGACAAAACAACAGAGAGGCTCGACTGATCTAATGAAATGCTGTACTTGGAGTGAATCGCGTGGAAGTCGGAGTACACGTGCTAAGTGACTGAGCGAAGGGATGAGGACAACGGCAGTAGTGCCTGCAGTGGTGCGTAAAACAACACAATCGGCACCACGGATTCCGACTGACTCCTAGCAATAGCTTCGCGCCAGATCACGGCACGTGGAGTCTGCACATAATGGCCTCTTCAACTTCTTCTGCGCGGCCGATGTAGACGTAGAGCGACGACTTACAATGTCACATTCACGTGCTCAAGCCGGATAACGGCGTCAGTAGCAGTAGTGGAGTTTTTCGTCGTCGGCGTCTTCGCTGCGACGTCTCCATCGTATTTGTGGACGGGGACATTGCGTCGTTACACGTTGTACGGGCTGTCCTGGATGGCCACAGTCGCGCACTGCTCGAAAGCTTTTCATCTGCTATTTGTGCATCAGGTATCCGAACCTGCCACGGTTTTGTGTTCGTTGCAGATGCGGTTTAGGGTGCTGCTGTGACGAGGTTAACCACAGACAGCGGTGTGATGGCGTTGTTTGTTGTTATTGATGTAAGCAATAATTTAGCAAAGGGAATACACAATATTCACGAGGGATATATATTATGCAGATACGGCACAAAACACGTTGTTTATGACATTTACATAAGGCTATACGTCCGTGTGTATTCACTAAGATAGATATATTGTAGAGGCATCTGTACATGACGATAACTATGTGTAGCATGCACTGCGCACCAATCGTGGCTGCAGTATGCTGAGTATAAACAGGAATGCACAGGAGTAGTAGTAAACCCACATAGTAAGCACTTCTGTGCCTTACATATGAGCATGACAACAAGAGCAATTTACGTGAGAACACAAGCACTCGCCTACGGCGTAAATATATATATGAACGCACCGTTCACAAACACATACTTAACACACATTTGAATGCAAACATGGGCATGCATAATAGCGTACACGTTACTGCGCGTGCACATCGCACGCACGTACACACACGTGCGTGTGGAGCATACTCAGAATCTTCATTTGTACTGGAGGAATCCGATGAGCTATGAAGCTCTTTTTCACAGATGTCCAGTAGGGACTGGTCAGCAAAAGTGACAAGAGCGATCAATACACAAAACGATTAGAGTTCAACATAGATAATAAGGTGAGCAAGTCACTAAATAAATACGAAAAAAATTATTACGTGAGTAGAAACAACTACAGAGCAGTTTGGGAACCTCATTTGCCAGTAAAAATATGATAATGGGTTTTTTACCCTTCTATCTGGCAACAAAACTGACACCTTTTTACAAGGAGCCATGTTTGCATAGACCGCAATACCTGCAGTCATAATACAAACAAAAAACATAACTCAGTGCGCCTTTTGGCGTCATCTGGTCCAACCCATGTGAGACTAGGCTCTAAGGAAAGCTGTCTCGGGTGTGGACCAATCAACTTCAAGGACAGTGCACATTATCAGAGTTATGTTTTTTGTTTGCATTATGACTGCAGGTATTGCGGTCTATGCAAACATGGCTCCTTGTAAAAAGGTGTCAGTTTTGTTGCCAGATAGAAGGGTAAAAAAAACCATTATCATACAGAGCAGTTTGTAAAACAACACCAAGACAACACCGCACTGGAGTGGTCTCACAACACAATGGCACAGTAACATTGAGCTATCGATGCACAGGTCAGTATCAAAGTTACAAGCCGCTATGAAGCGAGACATCGCAGTCGTTGGGAAAGGAGGCGAGAGAGGTGTGAGTTGGTGTCGTGAGTGAGAGGCGAGGTGAGTTCCGTTCTAAAGTCAGAATCTGTATTCACACTGGAGTAATCCGATCAGCTAGAAAGCTCTTTTTGCACAAACATTCAGTCGGGGCGGGTACGGACATTATAACAACATACGATTAAAAACAACGATGGGAGTGCAAAGTATAGCAAAGGTAAACACATCGCAAAAAATATATACAAATTAAACTAAACTTTTCTTTTTAATCTAACCAGATAAAGCCCATTGAGGTATTTGTTTATTTTACAGAAGCGACCTGGCCACAAATGATAACTCAACAAATTGAGCTTATCACGTGGAAATGTATAGCAGCAAAATACTCTAAACGCGTGACGTTGATTCTAAATGTGGAAGGAAAAACCGGAGGACCCGGAGAAAAAAAACCACGCGACCACGGGGAGAGAGAGACACGCAGACTGCAAATATACAGCAGACGTCAGGGTCGGGATCGAACCCACGACCTCCTTGCATACCGGCGAGGAAGAGAACATCTCACCACCGTGGTGCCCCTTAAGCAAATAACAACAGCATTTAAGTTCAAATTGCATTCGTACATCAATCCCCAAGCTTGGGGAAGTTAGCAAAAACAACAGTGCAGGACCCCACCAAGACAACAACACACACACAGAGACACACGCAGACACGCAAAGTCCCCTCGATAAAACTGCGCATGGGCAGAGCATCGAACTGTGGACTCGAGGGACGAGGCGACAGTGCGAGGTGACGGTGGGGAGGCAGCGATAGTGAAACCCGCGCAGTGCGAAGTGGCATGAGTTGAAGTACGAACATGCACGCGCACGCACGCGCACGCACGCACGCGCGCGCGCATGAACAAAGCCAAAATATCCCCAGTGTAGCCGTAACAGGCGGTTGGGGCAAGTGCTGTTAACGTGCTCCTATGAAGGCCGGCACGGTACACGCGGGGGTGGGTGGCCAGCACCACGCCCGGCCGCCTTTATCTCCCCAGTGGCGATGTTTTACGCACCGCACCATGTAACTCATTTGAGGCTGAGTCGACCAAGGGGAGACCCAGGAGCCGGCTCAGATAATCGTCGCCGGTGTTGTTGGCCGTGAGCGGGAATCGAACCCGGGTCGCTGGGTTCGAAGCGCAGCGCGCTCACCGCTACACAACCGCTCCCCACACGAACACACACACACGAACACACGCACGCCCGAACACACACACGCGAACACACACGCATGAACACGCACGAACACACACACGCGAACACACACGCATGAACACGCACGAACACACACACGCACGAACACACACACGCGAACACACACGCATGAACACGCACGAACACACACACGCACGAACACACACACGCACGAACACACACACGCGAACACACACGCATGAACACGCACGAACACACACGCATGGACACGCACGAACACACACACGCATGAACACGCACGAACACACACACGCGCGAACACGCACGAACACACACACGCATGAACACGCACGAACACACACACGCGAACACACACGCATGAACACGCTCGAACACACACACGCGCGAACACGCACGAACACACACACGCATGAACACGCACGAACACACACACGCACGCACGTGAACGCGCGTGCGGCGTGGTTGGCGACAGGTCCACCCCTCACCTTCCGTGCGACCGGAGCAAAGGAATCCGGGCAGCAGCAGCAAAAACAAACAAAAAGGCCACGAGGAAGACGACCGCCAGTCCTCCTTGTAGCGAGATCGGGCGCGCGCGGTTCAACCGACGTGGTCGGCTTGACCGAGTTAATTAGGGCTGGGGTCGAGCCGACGCTTCACAGCCCTGTTCCCCACACACCACAAACCACCACCCCCCACCACCACCACTACCCCTCCCGCACCATCACATCCCGTCCCCACCCAGGCGTCCCCCACACGCGCTCCGCTTTGCCCCCGACGTTTTCACGGCCGCCTCCTCCTCACCGCCGCGGCTGCTGCCACCGCCTGAGACCGAAATCTGCTCGCCTCGTGGTGGCGGTGGTGGTGGTGGGGTGGTGGTGGCAACCCCCAGCGAACCCCCCAGCAAGTTGGCGGTGTCTCTTTACGCGTGCAAGGGGTAAATAGCTCCCTGTGTGTTTGTCAATTGTCAAATCGCGCAGCGCCTTTCTGCAAAGGTGCTCAAAAGCGTTGCGCATCGGGCAAAGAGATGCATTAATTGATGCCCCCGCTCGCCCGCCTCCGTTCACCAGAAGGTAGGGCGACTTAATTGATAGGGGGCCGAGAGCAAAGTGGGGAGATTAGAACGCGCGTTTCGAGGCGGGGTGGGGGGGGATTTGAACGCCGTTCTTGCCAGGAACGTTCCAGGGCCGACGGAGAGAGCGGCACAAACGCCGCACTGGGGTGCTGGGTGGGACGGACGGACGGATGGGTGCTGGGTGGGACGGATGGATGGGTGCTGTGTGGGACGGACGGGTGCTGTGTGGGACGGACGGATGGATGGGTGCTGTGTGGGACGGACGGATGGGTGCTGTGTGGGACGGACGGACGGATGCTGGGTGGGACGGACGGATGAGCGCACGGCTACGGGGAGCGAGTCCGCCGTTGTCGCTTGACACGTGCGAGAGCGACGATGCTACGACCACTGCTACCACAATTGCACTCACGTGCGTGGATGGAGCGGCACTTGGCCTCGGCGGGCCCGCGATGGGGGGAGTTGGCCGGAAATGGTGGTGGGGGGGGGGTCTTTGACGTTGTTGTGCGTTCGTGCGCTTTGCTTCGCGAGTTCGATTGCCGCTCGTGGCAAGCAGCGGTTAGACCGGTCCCGGGCCTCCCCTAGGTCGACTCAGCCTCGAAGAAGTACCAGGTGTGCGATGTGTAAACATCGCCACTTGGGGAGGCGAAGGCGGTGGTCGGGCGTGGTGCTGGCCACCCACCCACTCGTGTGCCGTGCCGGCCCTCATAGGTGCGCGCAAACAGCACTTGCCCCAACAGTACGTGAAGGCTATACGTGATATCTTTGTAATTGTGTTAATTCCCAATGCAGCGCCACAGCAAAACGTGGATGTTAAAGCTGGAGTCCTGAGCTAAGTGAGAATAGTTAACCCGGACGGGACAGCTAGCTGAGAAGCACTTTGGAAGGTCAAGACACGTATTTGCATTGCCATGTAACATTAATCGTCCCACGCTTGTAGCCTGTGCACACAGATATCAACAGTCGGTGGCCCTAAGGAGAGACTGGTCCCTATCAGATCCATGTGGAAATTCCAACGCCGGCTCAGGGAAGCCGATGGAGGTGAAAAGTGAGGACTGGCTTCTATTTTTTTTTAAAGGTGAGAAATTTGAACGTTTGACCTATGCCAAATATAATGTGCGCAGGAGTGAGATACAGTCTGGCTTCGCATGACCCATGATGCATGGAAATGGCATAAGGAATACCCTCATCCAGCAGTGAATAGATATTCACTGAAATAATATGTACATGTATGTTCAACTTCTTTCGCGCCATACGTAGCCAACCGTGCTAATCGGAGGTGCGGGATAGGAGGAAAAATGTTCAGTACTCCGAGTTTCCAAATGGTCACTTGGGCAATATACTGGAGTAAGTTTTAACAGCACATGATGCAGTTAAGGAAAATAGTGCGTGAAGTGGCGGATGATGGCCAATAGTGCCGTCAAATTGATTCCCTGATGATCGAGTGAGTCAAGAGTCAAGTTAAAGTAGTCAATGCAAATAAGCACATTGTAGAGTTCGTAAACCAGGGAAACGTGCATTGAGATATATGAACAAAAAAACAAATATATTCCTAAACGAGAGCAAATCGGCTTTCAAAATAATAATTTTGAACAGTTTTTTTTTTTACCACGGATCAATGTGTAAAGCTATTTTACATTCCATGACTCGACAGCAAAGGCATCCTCCCGTGGTGTAATTGTTGGCGAAATAGAAACGATGCGCAAGCCAGAGGTTCCCGGTTCGATACCCCGGAAACAACGGAGCAAGTTGCTGAAATCACCACCCGTGTGCGCCCAACAGCATAAATCGGCACGGCGCGGTTCGTCGACCGGCAGGTCCGCGTGTGGTGGGTTCACTTGTGGGTGCTTCCCACCACGTCCAAGACGCCTGGGACAGTCTTAGAAAAGTAGGCCAAAAACCCTCCAAAGGGGGCTCTCTAGAACCCACTTCTCGTGAAGGCCCTTCTGCCAGCAGGGGCGTGTACAAGCAATTGCAGGACTTAATTCTAGATTTGAAGCTTTCGTGACTGCAAGGATTCATACTCTTAGGCTTTATCGGTAAAGTCACGTCGGTAAAAATAATAATTATACAAAAATAATACATTAAATTTAGGTCTTTTCATTTATTATTATTTTATTTTATTATTAATTTTTTGCCTACGTGACTTTACCGAAAAAACCTAAGAGTAATTGCAGGACTGCAACATTTACCACTTTATTCAACAACTAACTCGTCGGGGTCTCCCTGTTTAAACAAGCGGTACGCACACGCACGTTGGTGGCCATGGAAGTCAGTGGGAGAGATGTCGCATTCACATGACGGAGACCCATCCCTCTGTTTTAGCTTCCACGAAAAAAAAATGGGACTGATTTTATTGACGCAGAGAAGATGACAGGATACCTACGAACTGAGTCAGGATTTGAAACCGTCAGTTTTTTTTTTTGACTACCGAATCGGGAATTAATTGGTGAGTCTACGTGTTTCTGATGTGTAAACAAATAAACACACGAACAGCAACAACAACAACCAAAAACCCACAGTAATTTTTTGTTGTTGTATCGTGACGCAATTGGGACACACGCAAGTCCTGTAATGAAATGGATCGAATTAAATTATTATGTCACTAACTCTCTCCCCCCTTCCCCAAAAAAAAACCCCCGATGTTGCAGGGGTGGTTGGCTCGCCAACTGTGTTGCTCGCGCTCTCCGCTAGTTGGTATTCTGCCCTCTTTGTCTCTTTCCGCAAACTCTCACGCATCCCAGGCAAACACTGACCGCTTTGTCCTGTGCTTAACACCGGCTCCCCCACTGCCGCTCGTTAATTAACAGAGCGGCCAATACGCCCTGCCTCGAATCCATTAATACGCCCCCCCCTCCCCGCCCCCCCCCCCACGCGCTCTGAATGTGTCTGAATTTGTTGTCGTTTGAGAGTGGAGTCTATAGACTGGGGCTCTGCGATGATTAAGACACGGAACTGAAGCGATTATGAACTAAATACTCACCGAGGTCGTCTGTGACCATTGACTCGAGTGAATCGTCCAGATTGAAACGGGGCCCGTGGCCGATCTCGGGCGCGGGAAACATTAACGCGAGAGCCTGGTGATCGTTGCTCCTAGGTGGGAACAAGACAAGTCGATTCTGGACATCGTGTTTATGTTCTTGTATTTTAGCTTTGTTTGTTCATATTACTCCGCCCCCTCCCTTCTCCGTTAATCTGCTGCTCCCGATCGCTGCCCCCCCCCCCCTGTGGTAGGGTGAAGAACCCAAGTGTTCTGAACAGATCTCCGTTTGGAGGAGTTTTGTTCTGGTTTCGTGATACACGTGCGAACGTTTTTTTTGTTTTTAAACAAAACCCAAAATTAGACCATTTTACGTTGGTCATCTCTCGAGAGTTGAATCTGAGTCATTGGTAGATATTCCATATTGCTCTTTCAGGCCGCGATTCACTTTTAAAAAAATTTCATAGACATGAGCCAGTGGTGGAAATTCCACATTTCTATGGCAGGTAAACGATCTGCCATTGGGTGAAAAAAAACACTCCCGCATTTGTTAATTGTCAGCATTAATGAAAATTGCAGAATTTATGTCAGACCAATATTTTCTGCTGTCATAATACATTCTTAGTTTACAATAACATTCATAATAATGTGTGCAAATCAATGACAGAGATAAACAACAAATTGCCGATGTGCCTATTTTAGAGGTTAAATTAAAACGTGTTTACAATATCTGCTGATCAGAATAAAAAAAATACCCCAAGTCTCACTAATAATAAAACGAGAATAGCATACGCCACGTGACATCAATCAATTCAATGTCATTTACTTAATTATACAGGTGACATTGAGATCCATTATCTTTTATTTTCTCAAAGGTGAGCACAGGGGACAGTTATTAATAGTAAACAAATGTAAGTCTCATTATTAAACTTTTGTTTGTCCACCGTGTGGCTTTGATCAACGATGCACTTTGGTAATTCATTGCACGTCTAAACAGGGTTACGTAAAAGAAAGTAACAAAATACGTGGAGGAGTGAGACCATGAAATGTGCTCTCACCGAGGCTATTTGCAGCAACGATAGGAACATTTTCTAAAAAAAAATTTTACTGGAGAGGTAAAGGAATCAACATGACTTCGGGACGAGATTAATCGTCTCAGTTGTATGAAAGCATGCTTATTGTAACAAGCGATGATTGCAGAACTTTCACGCAGAAGTTGGACGAAAAGCAAAACAAAAGGCCGTGTACAATTTCGCTGAACAAAAGGAAACAATGGTTGGAGATAGAGCTGGAAAAGACGACACAATCTGTGAGAAACCTCCGCCAAGTATTGCAGCCAGACTGAGATAAAAAAAAAATGATGAAGGAAGAGAGGCACACAAGAGTAGCACGGTGCTTTCAAGAACATTTAATTTGCTCGTGCAAAGCAACATACCAATATGCCCTCGATAAGTATGTTGTCAATCAGTGCGTATTACCTGTCAGGACCTATGGATTCCAAAATATGTATTGCGACAAATTCCATGGATTTTCTTGATTATTCAACGCCCATGCAGCAATGGCACTCCCGAAGATGGGCGAGACTTGTAAAGTTCAGCGGGTCGGGCTAAGACATTGGTAGAGTTCGATGTGCTCTGTGTTCGGTTCCCGAGACCCAGAGAATCAAACTCGGGCATCGTTTGGATCCTAGGGGGAAATGTTCCCGACTGGTTTTTCTAACGGGATTTAATGCATCATTACATCATTACGATTCCCCGGGTTCAAAAGCGAAGTTACAAGGCCAAACATCCATGGTTGCATGCTCATTGTTTTCAATGCATACGTTAACGTAACTAATCGTTATTCCATGCGAACGAGATACTGTATCCTCCAGTGTGCATTGTTAAACCTTGTTAAAAGTTGAACAAAATTCATCACCTTCAGCCTCGCAGAGTGGTACTAGGCACAAAAAAATGTAGCAAATACTTCGGATCCCTAGCAGCTCAAGGGGCCTCAGAACCATGAAATAATACGGGTGAAACAAATATCAGATCAAATTAAAATCATAATAAACATGAAAAAGCCAATTAAGCCCTCCTATTCATATCTTGTCTCTTCTCTCATATAACTCCATCGTAGATTTTTTTTCGTCTATACCTCTCCCTCCATCTCTGTTTGAACCCTGTGTCTCTCTCGCCTCTCATCTCAACACATCTCTATCCCTCGTCTTTACAAATGCCAGTCACGCGCTCGACACGACAAGTCCACATGGCTGGATCTCAGCAGAGCAAGCGCTGTGCGTATGCGTCAATGTACACATTCAGTAAAGCGGCTTGAGTACATTTGTAACGGTCCTCGTCGTACGATTATACACGCCGAGCGGCAAAAAGGGACGGTGCAGAAATGGGCTGAGAATAAAACGATATAAAGCCATGCATGGAATGGTCAAATGTCAAGTGAGAAAACACACGGGCGCCCTTAGTGAGTTTGATCAATGGGCACTGGTCCAGCTCGGCAAACATGGGCAGAGTAATTGGCAAACTACGAGGCTGTTGCGGCGCTGGCAACACCTGTGCATTTCACTGCAGAGTGTGAGTCAACGTCGCTCAGCAATGGTCGTGCTACGTTATAAATTATGTGTGTGTGTGTGCAGCACATGTAGCGGGGAGTGGTGGCGCAGTGGTTAGCGCGCTGTGCTTCGATCCTGGCGACCCGAGTTCCAATCTCGATCAGGGCCAACAACAATGACGATTGTCTGAACCGGTCCTACGTCCACTCTGCCTAAAAATAATGAGTACCTGGTGCAGTGTGTAAACATCGCCACTAGGGAGACAAAGGCGACATGGTGCTTGCCACTCACCCCTTCGTGTGCCGTGCCGGCCTTGATAGGTGCTCGCGAACAGCGCTTGCCCCATAAGTGTGTTTACCCATGAGCAAAAGGGAGACGTGGACAAGACCATTGCAAATTAGTCTCAGAAAGTGAAATCGAACATCACCCAAGTTAGCAGCCTAAAATGAGTACCTGGTATGGTGGGGTCATCAGCATCGCCACATGAAGGAGATCAAGTTTGTTGCTCGAACATGCCCAGATAGCCCACTATGCTACTGGGAATCTCTGTATTTGTGGATGAACAAGACGGTTGAATTTGCCGTGCAATACACAATCAGAGTTCAGTGTGCAGTGCGTCAGTGGGTTGTGCTCGTGCCTTAGTAATGCACATTGGTGGCAGTGATATCTGAGCCTGATGTGATCCTCCTCTAGGTTGACTCGGCCAAAAAAGTGTGGTCACGTACCTGAGTGGCATTCACGTGACCGCTTTGGAGAGACAATGGGGGTCAGAGCCAAGTGTGATGCTGACTTCACCACCCTCTGGATTGTCCTGACAGCCTGAACAGATGCTTGATAACAACACTCGCTCCAACAGAGCGTCCCGCCCTAATTAAAAATTACACGTGTCTGTCCGTCTCCTAGTTCATCACTCGATCTGTAAGCACCTTTGACAGCAATAACCGGCTACAAGCGCGTTCCAGCGAAACAATTAGGCACTGCGGCAGCCTGCTCGACTCACGATCGACAGGTCGCGATTTCGAATCCCAACCAGGAGGCTGATCTAGCCCATCAAGGCCTCCAGTTTCAATAATGTTCGTACCACCTTGTGGGAAGTCAAACGTCTTCAGGACCAACTGGATCCCCACCAGGGAGATGTACCATTTCCACTGCTGGCTCATGGCCGCCAATGCAGGTGGACATCCGTGCAACAACTGAACATCTGTGAAAAAGAGCTTTATCGCTCATCGGATTCCTCCAGTATGAATACGTCTTGTGATTCTGAGGTGGATGTTGTAAGTTTACACGTGAAGCCTCTTTGGCTTTGGTTATTTTATAAACATGTTGCAATCTCCTAGAACAGTGGTTCTTAACCTGGGTTCGATCGAACCCCAGGGGTTCGGTGAGTCAGTCTCAGGGGTTCGGCGGAGGTTAAGACACACACCCGACTCATATGATTGTGCACCAGTAAAACATATACCTATGTTTTGAATTTGAAAAAATCATATTTTATTTTTCCAATTAATAAGGGTTCGGTGAATGCGCATATGAAACTGGTGGGGTTCGGTACCTCCAAAAAGGTTAAGAACCACTGTCCTAGAACAACAACGACGACGACGTATACGGTGTTTGAATGAGTAGGAAAATATTTCTCATTGGTTGTTTAAGAAGAGATGAAGTTGGCTCATTTTCAGCATTGAAAGTTGCTGATATGAGAGGGAGAAAATGCACAAGAAATCCGAATGACTCAGTGTGTCCCCGCTCGGGTTAGGTCAAAGAAAAGGGAGCACACTCACATTTGATCACCAAAATGACATTAAAAGTCAAGTCCAAGGGAACATTTTAATCTGCAGTTGGGATTAGAAAGCTTTTTGAAAGTGCTCCGCATCGGAAGGCACATTTGCTCAAATCCACAACGGGTGATCACATTCGCAACACTTCGCCTGAATACGTAATCTGCAATGGATGACTTTCACATACTTATCGATGGCCGTGATTTAGCCAAGTGCCAGGCCGTAAAGATTTGTATCTCGATAGAAATATCTGGTACACTATATCATGTTAATAAAACAAATTGATGTTAATTGGGATAAAAAAAAATTGCCGGTCTTCATGTTTTTTTTTCTAAAGTAGGATGTTAATAATTCAGACTGTGTTTGTGAATGACAATATCATGTTTACCGTTCACGTTATAGCATATACGTGATCCATTCAGTGATTCCATATAATCTGGCTCAGTGGCGAAACACCCTTGCCAGCCCGACTCAGCCAGCCACCAAATTAAAATCACATGTAAAAAATCGTTAATCAGTATAACTTATATCTTTTTTAATTATTCATTTAATTTGATAAGCACAAGCATGTTTATTCTGACTCGTAGACATTACTTTAAACGCGTAACCTTTCCAAGCTCTCAATATAAATAAGAAAATGTACAATTTTGTTCAGCTGTACTTGATTAGAATTAACTGTGGGGAGTTTCTATCAAGTGATGAGTGGGATGGGAACTTGGTAAGTTAGAAGCGTGAGGTGCAAAGAATAAAAATGTGAGCACGTTGAATTGAACATGTGCACAGTGATTTACAACTTGCGCATGCAATACATCAGTTCATAAGTCCAGCCGGGTAGCAACCGTGGTTTGAGATCTCAACTCACAACTGAAAGAGTTCAAGTTCAAATCCCACTTCTGAGGATGACTCAACCTATTATCCTTTCAAGGTGAATAAACTGAGTTCCAACAGTGGCTGTTCCACAGAGACGTCTGCCATAGTAACGTGGAATTTACACTACTGTATATATGCTGCAATGCTTGATTTAGTATAGAGATAAATTTGCATTTGATAACAAAAAAATGTACGATGAACATAGATCGTAAATATTACACCAAGTAGCTTAAGTAGATCAAAACACATGAAAATTAATAAAATATGCCTTATATGCAACACACTTACACGTTGACATATGACTAACATAGCAATACAAACAATTAAAAGTAAGGAAGCTAATTCCAAACCATATATGGAATATGTGTGACAAAAAACAACGGGCTGTTAAGATATTCCCAAGGAGGAATTAGCACATCTGTTCGTGCCCCTACATCGTTAAAGTAAAACAAAGACAGACCCACTCGTGAAAGAAAAAACAAAAAATTCCTGGAAAAATTAAGAAGTTAAACAATGACTTAGTAATGGTTCTATCTAATACGTGCGGTGCAGAAACCCTAATTAGATTGGAGGCTGGGTCCGACCACCGCTTTGGCGAGTGCGTGACTCCTAGCCATCACCTGAGTGCATCGTAGAATGGCGCAGCAAGGTTACACGGGATGATTTCCACACGTCAGCAAGAAAACAAAATCTGCATCGTGACCGCCAAGAGCTTGTAAATAACGCACTCCAAAAACCCACCGCCCCCTCCACACGATTGCATATTTTCGCTGAACAGCGAGCGGGGGAGCGCAACGGGAATTGGGCGGCACAATTCCGGTGATCTAGGTATAAACTAAAACTAGAAACTGTTTTTATTTTATTTTACCAGGTAAGATCCACAAAGCTATGCAGGTTTATTTCGATTTAAAGCTTTCGTGACTGCAGGGATTCATCTTCTTGGTTATTTCGGTAAAGTCACGTAGAATGGAAATAATAAAAAAATAATAAAAATAAAACAATAAAATAATTTTATTTTATGATGTTTTATTTTTTTATTTTATTATGTTGTATTTTTATTATTTTATTATTCCCATTCTACGTGACTTTACCGAAAGAGCCAAGAAGACTATGTAGGTATGTTTTCAGTAGCGATCTGGCTACCACAAATGATAGCTCGGCGAAGTGGCTTATCAATGTGGACCTTTATAGCAGCCATATTCTCTAAATGCGTGATGTTGATTCTAAATGTGGAGGGGAAAACCGGAGGACCCGGAGAAAATTCCACGCAACCACGGAGAGAACACGCAAACTCCAAATACACAGGCGTTCAGGGTCGGGAAGGAACCCACGACCTCCTGCATACCAGGCGAGGTCGTTAGCATCTCGCCATCATGAGATGTCACCTGAACCTACACTAAGTTGACTCAACCAATACAATAAAATGCCATAGGTGGTGCAGTGTGAATATTAGAACTGCTGAGACAAAAAATTGTCGAGCACGATGCTGGCGAAACCACCCACCCTTCTGCCCTGCTGGTCGACACTGATGCTGAAGTCGCGTTCAATCGTGAGACCTAATTAGAGATTGTTGTCTGTCCAATCAATTTAAAGTTTTACCTACAAGTTAAGCAAAGGGCAGTGCCTCATTTCTAAACGGCGTTCAACTTGCAATCATGGAAAGTCCACATTTCTATGACACAACGCGCATGTGCGATGAACAACCATAATGCCTGCACATTGGAGTCCACATGTTGCTGTACTGTGCTTTCTAGACGCCCACGGGAACGGGAGCGGTGGAGATCACAACGTCTGTGCGATCCACCGTGATGTCCGACGTTTCACTCCACTAGCCGCTGCCGCCACCATCGGGTCTCCAACAACGCACGGCACAACTCGAGACACTCGGCACGAGAGCGGATGTGTTGTTGCACGCGTCTCATTCTTATTTCCAGGAATGTAGCGAAGTGAGTGTATGTCCTCATAAACAAATCATGAATTGCTGCTCTCTGATATGCACATGTTCGAGATGCAAGACGTTTCGATTATGACTGCTGCAGCTGATAACGTGACGACGATTTGCAGTGGACTTTCTGACTTACTAGGCTACGGGTTTAACGCTTCCATTAGTGGAATCAAATGACAATGTACGTCAACGCAGATGGGAGATTTGTAAGTGATTGTAATTTCCGAGCTGCGGGGCAGATCGAGCTACATTGTGTCTGAGTGATCGCAGATTCGCGTGAATCAATGCTCCCTCGAACAATGACGCGCCAGATCCTGGCCGGGTACGTTGGCAGTCGACGCGTTCATCCGTCGCTGAGGTTTCTTATCGAACAAACGGCTTCCTCAGGATTCCCGCTTTATACATTGCCACTGGGCTGGGGCGAGGCGACGTTAATACGCGAGAGGATTTATGGTGGGTAAAATAAGCATGGGCCAAAACCGTGCTCACTTTTGTTTTTTTTCCAGAGCGGCATCGTGGCTACATCTGCCAGCGTGGCTCCACTCCATTTGGGAGGTGCAAATATGTTGGCATTTCGCGGCGTTAATGCCGCAGAACCGCAATTAAATGTGCCCCCTTTGTTTTTTCTCCACTTTTTAAGCCAGGTTTTAAAACCCACTGAACTGAGAATGTGAAAGGGATTTAAAGTATAGATATATTAACTGGGGTAAAACCTATGTTTATGTAAGAGTGGTGAAGTTAGACTTTCAGTTATTGAGTCTTAACGAATTATTCTTTATGAAACTACTTTTATTTGTGTTACCAGGTAAGGACTACTGAACTAAATAGATATTTTTCAGAGGCAACCTGGCCACAAATGATCGCTCAACGGAGAAAAATTCCATGCGATCACGGGCAGAACATGCAAACTCCAAATATAGAGGCGTCAGGGTCGGCATCAAACCCACGACCTCCTGTATACCAGTCGAGGTAGTTAACACTTCGCCACCGAGGTAGTTACCCAAATGGCAAGTGTACTACAGAATCAAAGTCAAAGCGTTTCGCGCAGATATCAAGCACAGAGGTGTGCTCACCGTTACATTACAGCTGGCAGCATCCCCGGCGTTTGAATACGTCAGCATTATTTATCAAATTTGATATTTTATCTCGGACTGTAGATGTACGTTGTACAGTTTATGGGAATTCACATTGACTCGTGTGGACAATGCAGACAATGTCAGCTAACTGCGAGGGTCACATTCCAGGATTTAATCAGGTTGTCAGGGTTATGAGAAGGAAAAATGCCTATGCGAGCAAGGTAGCCTCGAGACGGAGTTTTTTTTGTGTTGAAAAAACACTGAAATAACTGAGTTAGCAAGTAGGTAAAATACATTGTGTGGTATTTTTTATTTCACTAATAAAATGAAATGTGCCACGACAGCATTCTTTTTTTCGCCGTGCACTTCAAACGCTGCAAGCTGTTGCTGCTCCACTTGTTTCGCTGTGATGCGGGGCGTTACGTTAACCCACGCACCGCCCTCTCTGATTGGAGGAAATGGCCCCACAAGCTGTCCCGTTTTTCCCCCACTTTGGTACGCCAAAAAAAATTAACAAAATTTTTTTGTAATTTTTTTTTTTACAGATTTTTGTTTTAAATGTTTTCGATAGGTTGGCACTGTTGGCGGTAAACTCCGACTCAAGACCAGATGGTTGTTAGGACAGATCCTGGTCAAGGGATAACTCAGCCCATCATATCTCTGGGGGTCGATACAAACGGTACCACATTGCGAAAAAAAAAGTCGAGTTCGCACCACTGTTTCAGGGCGGTTAACACAGCCTAAGGTGATGTGCGTGGTGTAATCGTTCACACACTGGACTTGCAATCCAGAGGTCGCCAGATTGATTCCCCCCCAGCATGGCAGTTGCAACAGTGAGAAAGTCTCTGAAAACCTCCCCCCTACCTGCCTCTATCCACCCAACAGTACACATGGGTACAACCACAGTTAGCCAATCGGTAGGTCACGTGTGGTGGGGTAAAGTGTGGGTCCTCACACCTCTTCCGAGATGTTGTTGCTGTTGTCCTTCCCCCCCCCGGCACCTCCAATCAGCACGGTTGGCTACGTACGGCGTGAACGAAGTTCA
Organism: Lampetra fluviatilis; assembly: GCF_964198595.1. Taxonomy (NCBI): domain Eukaryota; kingdom Metazoa; phylum Chordata; class Hyperoartia; order Petromyzontiformes; family Petromyzontidae; genus Lampetra; species Lampetra fluviatilis. The sequence goes on from NC_136299.1 coordinate 4,009,992, forward strand.
ACACACGTACAGGACACGTCTGGCCAGCGTGGAAGAGTAGGCCAAAAGTACGTTGGGGATCCCCGGAGCTTCTTCCAGTGGAGGCCCTGCCACCAGGAATTGGGGGCTGCACCTTTGCCCGATGGAGAATCGAGAACCACCACAAAGTTCACGAGGGGCATGGAGGCACCTGGGCCTTCATTCTGTGACGGCCTCGCTGCGTCCCAACAAATCGTCTTCAGCAGCGTCCTGCTCAGGCACGTTGGGACCATTTCCTCTTCGGCGTTGTCGTGTTTTTGTAAAAGGAAAACGAGTGCAGCCATGGAAAAGTGCACAAATACACGGTGATGGCCCGCAAAGTATCCGTACCGATAGGGTGACTTGCTGCACTCCATTCCAGAATTCACAGTGTCACTCTGCAGGTCGGGATCTACCAACTGCTACAAAACTTCTCTGCTATGCCAGAGATGTTATTTTTAGTCTGTCTGTTCGATTAATATGCCTCAATCTAAAAATGTCTTGACCCAGCTTTCTTCGCCAACGTATACAATACATATGCACACCGTATATTCCCCACACCGAACCTGCTACTCATGCAGGGGTGATTTGACCTCGGGTAGGCCCAGGGCCGGATTAAGATTGTGTAGGCCCCTGGGCTACAGGTACTGTGAGGCCCCCGGTAATATTTTCAAGAGGAAAAACTAAGTTAAGGAAAAAGAAAATGTATTTTTTACAAGTCTAACAACAACAAATACAATCCAACATTCACAAGTGAAATAACTTTTCACTTCATCTCTGGAGGCCCTCCAGCTGTCGGAGGCCCCTGGGCTGCAGCCCCTAAAGCCCCCATGCCTCAATCCGGCCCTGGGTAGGCCCCACAACTTATTAATATACCAAATGTATCTACCGTTGCACAGACACAGGAATTGAACCCAGGATACCAGGATAGCAGTGGAGTACGCTTAGCACTGCAGAAAGTGCCTTTAGCGAGCAGAACCTGAAAAGGCCGGCACGGCACACGAGGGGGTGGGTGGCCACCATCAGGTCTGGCCGTATTTGTCTCCCAAGTGGCGATGTTTACACTCCGCACCAGGTACTCATTTGAGGCAGAGTCGACCTAGAGGAGGTCCAGGGTCGGTTCAGATAATCGTCACTGCCGAAGGTGGCCGTGAGCGGGAATTGAACTCGGGCCGACGGGTTCGTAGTGCAGCACGCTAATAACTGGACTGCAGCTCCCACACACACCATAGACACACACACCATAGACACACACACCATAGACACACACACCATAGACACACACACCATAGACACACACACCATAGACACACACACCATAGACACACACACCATAGACACACACCATAGACACACACACCATAGACACACACACCATAGACACACACCATAGACACACACCATAGACACACACCATAGACACACACACCATAGACACACACCATAGACACACACACCATAGACACACACCATAGACACACACACCATAGACACACACACCATAGACACACACCATAGACACACACCATAGACACACACCATAGACACACACACCATAGACACACACACCATAGACACACACACCATAGACACACACACCATAGACACACACACCATAGACACACACACCATAGACACACACACCATAGACACACACCATAGACACACACACCATAGACACACACACCATAGACACACACCATAGACACACACCATAGACACACACACCATAGACACACACCATAGACACACACCATAGACACACACCATAGACACACACACCATAGACACACACACCATAGACACACACCATAGAC